>NC_138139.1:37887088-38487088 GCF_964188305.1 Podarcis bocagei | reverse complement strand
AAATACAGAAAATTACCTGTTGCACAGGTTGTACATACAAAATAGAATTTCATTGGTACCTCGGGTTACAGACACTTCAGGTTACAGACACTCCAGGTTACAGACTCCACTAACCCAGAAATAGTACCTCGGGTTAAGAACTTTGCTTCAGGATGAGAACAGAAATTGCGCAGTGACGGTGCGGCGGCAGTGGGAGGCTCCATTAGCTAAAGTGGTACCCCAGGTTAAGAACAGTTTCAGGTTAAGAACAGATCTCCAGAACGAATTAAGTTCTTAACCCGAGGTACCACTGTAATTGCCTGGCTCAAAAATGAATTCATGGAGGCGGGAAGGAGAGGAGAAGACATGCAAAGACATTTACCATCATGAACAGTCAGGAACTTCTGTATTCTACCAACATGGAGAAAAAGCCTTCCAGCATGTCAGCGAGTATTAGTTCAGTTGCCCACGGGCAAAGGATTATAAAGAGAAAAGCATCAAGAAACTCTTTGTCTACAAATGTGTCAGCAAGCAAAGCCTGAGTTTCCTGAGGAGTGCAAGGGGGGAGCCTGCAAATCAAAGATGCAATTTCTTCTCATAGCATGATGCTTGCTCTCTGCCCTTGTTTTCTATTTATTTGTGCTGCTGTACAAAGAAATTTTTAATACAATACCTATTGTAAATTTGCCTGCAACCTAGAAGTCTCTTCCTAGGATCAGAGATTTGATCAAAGGGATCTTACCCAAAGTAATCCTGTATCAAGAAAATCTGTTTGCATTTCTTGTTACTAATAGCAGTAGTAAATATAAGAAGTACCAATTGACAATTTCTCCTATTTACACCAGAGAAATGTTTTACAGAATCTGCTAAAGAAAAAGGAGACAGCAGCTGGAATGCAGACAGAAAATAAGTACTAAAATAAATCAAATCAATGCACAGAAGGCATAAGGATATAACTAGGATCTAAACCAGAATGATAATGTTCTCTGTGCCAAAGAAATAATACTAGGTCCCACTACCTATAACAAATTGAATACTGAAAAAGGCATTGGTGAGTTTAGCTCATCTGGTTAGTGTGGTGCTGATAATGCCAAGGTTGCAGGTTCAATCCCCATAAAGGACAGAGGCATATTCCTGCATTATAGAGGGTTGGATTAGATGATTTTCAGGATCTCTTCCAACTCTACAATTCTATGAAATATTGTTAATTTTCTTTGCCTGAAGCCAGTTAAACTTCTGATTAGCACAACCCTCATAGTAGGCAAAGCTCCACAAGCAGAAAGCAATGTGATATGTTGCCCAGCAGACAACATGATCTTCTTTGTTGTGACTTTGCCTAAGGGAACAGTACCAATGGATACAAGGAAAGAGGGAGGTGCATGGTTCAGAAAGGAGCGATTAAGATGTTGAAGCAACTCCCCTATGAGGAAAAGTTGCAGCAGCTTGTACCTGATAGTTTAGAGCACTTTTTCAACCTTTTTGGGTCCACAGCTTCCTTGACCGACTACATTCTCTCTGTGACACCTCTGTGGGGCTCAGGAGCCCACTTGTGTCACCCCTTGCCTGCTGAGTTGGCAGCAATCACACCCTCCCTTGTGGAGTGTTCCCTCAGCCTCCTCTTCTCTCCCCTCTCCTTAGGAGTCCTCTGGGCAGCTGCTGTTGCTACCCCTGGTCTCTGAGCTGCATCTCCCCCCCAAAGAGAGCTGCATCCCCTCTCTGCCCCACAGCTCCCCTCACACTGCCCCACAGCAACCTGGGAAGCACCCCCTGGCCAACCCCAGAGGCACCATTCACCTGGGGAGTTTGTAGCCAGGGCTGCTGTAACAAACAGCTGTGCAAGCCATTGGGAAGGGCATCAGAGGAGGGAGGGAAGAAAACAGGGACAGAGATCTGTGTTGTTGCCTGTGGTACCCCTAACCAACATTCAAGGCACTCCAGGGTGCCACGGCACACTGGTTGAAAACCACTGGTTTAGAGAAAAGGAAAGCAAGAGGTGGCATGATAAGAATGGAAATGAAAGCAAGAGGTGGAATGATAAGAATGGGAAAAGTACATAAAGAAAATTTTTTCTCCCTTTCTCATAACATCAGAACTAATAGAAATCAAACAATACAGAATGTTGGACGATTCAGGACAGAGAAAAGAAAGTACTTCCTCAATCAGCACATAGTTACAGCGGTACCTCGGTTTACGAACTTAATCCATTCCGGAAGTCCATTCTTGAACCGAAACCATTCTTAAACCGAGGCGCGCATTCCCTAATGAGGCCTCCCACCATCCGGGCCCTTCTACCGTTCTGATTCCGTTCTTAGACTAAGGTAAAGTTGGCAAACCAGGACACTACTTCCGGTTTTGCGGAGTTCGTAAACCGAATTGTTCATAAACAGGACTGTTCTTAAACCGAACTACCACTACATATGGAACTAGCTCTCACAGGAGTGAAGGATAGCTATCAACCTGAATAACAATAAGTGTGCTCCCTGCTAGAAGATGCCTGCTGCACTGAGAAAGGCAAAGAGTGATGCCTAGTGGATTGCCAGATGATGTGTCAATGACTACTGGCTAAAGCTGTGTCAGAGTATTCAACTCACTGCTGATAGTGGCAGCACTCACAAAATGTACAAAGGCATGAAGACAGTCTTTGGACGAACAGTCTGGAAAACTGGACTGCTGAAAACCTTGTCTGGAGAGATCATCAGACTGCAGCAAGCAGATGAAACAATGGACAGAGCACTGTCAAGAACTGTACTCACAGGAAAACATGGTCTCTGGTACAGCAATTGACTGCCTGTTTTGGAAGAGCTGTATCTCCCTCCTTCCCTCAATGAGCTAAAGAATGCAATCTGCTTTCATTTACAACAATAGTTTGAATGCAAGAAGGTCATAACCCACTGCAGCCAAATGATTCTATGGATATTTCAAAAACCTACAGGAGAACACAGGAACCTTAGTGGTGCAGCAATAAAACTGCTAGCACATTTTCAAAGCTAAGCAAGGTGCAGTATGGTTTTATTCTGGATGAATTCTGTGTTGAGTTTTCTGCATTGCAGGGGGCTGGACTAGATAACCCTGGGGATTCTTTCCAACTCCACTTTGTTTCATTTCTGTTAGTTCTAATTTTGAAACTCTAAGGTTGAAATTGTACAAAAGATCTGAAAACACTGACCAGTTAAGATTGAAGGACCTGGGAAATAACAGGGTCTTCACCAGGTGCCAAAAACATCACAACATAGACTACATTTGTTCTCAAATATCTCAACAGAAGAATTTCCTGCTCTCAATATATTTGAGGACAGAAGTGATAAAAATTTAAATGAACAATTTAGCTAACATAAAGGTAGCTGTGTTGGTCATAGGAAAAACTCCAAAATCCACAGAAAGGCAATGCCTTTATTAGAACTAACCATCAAACCTGGAGTCCTGGAAATCTCAGAAGCTTGCTCACTATTTTGTGACATGTTGATTGGCCATAATAAAGATGTTGCCCAACTGAGCAGAAATGCTATCAAATGTGTTTTTAGCTCAAAAGCTTGCCTTTGGATAAGATTGAAAGCTTATTCAAAGTAACAAAAATTCCCGAGCATTTGCACTCATGCTTTCTTTGCATTCAGTTGGAGATACACAGTCAATCATGAGCTTTCATGCCAGGTCTGGCAGCTTGCACCACAACACTTGGCTGTCTCCCCAAAATACTGGCAATGCAACCAATACTGGTTTAAAGAGTTTCATTTTCTTTCCCACAGCATTTCTGAAGACAGAACTGAGTGGCAATTGTAGACAAATCTTTTGATTCTCCACCCCAGGACACTAACCACCTTCAAACTAGTTACACCAGCGTTTAACCAAGTTCAGCATTAATGAAGGAGTATCTAACAAATACCAACAAATGCACTCTTCTATACAAAAGTGATTTTGAAAGGTGAAAAACGTCTCCAGGAAGGAAGCTTGAACTGCTTTCCTTCTGAAGAATTAACAGAAAAACTCTCTGCTTGCCTACTCTTCCTAGGGAAAGAAAGGACAACATTCACTTCCCACCTCATCACTGGCAGGATGCCCTCTCCCTTTTAGATTAATTATGCAAAGTTTCCAAGCATGTTCTTCTATAGGCCAAGAACATTATGCCACTTCTAGCTATAATCCTTTCAAAAGCTCATAAACAAAGGCTTAGCACTTGAATAAAGAGACTGCAAGTAAAAAGTCCATGACAGCACAGAATAGAGCTAGGAGCGGCACACGTTCACATTCTTCTCCGTTATGAAAGCTAGCACTGCAGCAAGCGAAGACAAACACTTCCCTATTAAAAACCTCAGCTGGAGTGTATTAATACAACATAATTTTGAGTTTCACATAAAACACCACGACACCACAAACTCTGCATATAAATTCCTCTATTTCAGCATACAAGTTAATGTAAACAATGTATCTTTCAATACAAAATTTCTACACAAACTGAAGAATTATGCAGCTCTAAAGGAGAATAATTTCATCTACAAAACGTATATTATTTTGATGCATTTTAGGGCCCAATTGAAAGTACTGGTTTTGACTTTTAAAGGCCTAAAGCAGGGGTAACCAACATTATAGCTATTTAACATAATATTTTATTAAAATACTACATTATTGTGTTTTTATGTTTATATTTTGTTCACTGACTTCAGTGGACTTAAAAGGCAGCTTATAAATATTTAAATGCACTTGGAATTGGGTTGTACCACTTCTGACTGCTGGTGGAGCTCACAAAATGGATGTTCTTACACACATACAAATTTTTTGCACATAGAAAACCCAAGCATGTCAGGGAGAATAGCAGACTTCCACCTGGCATGTCAGTTTTCAAGATTGAGGCAGTTTGGTATGGGGAAGCATTCAACCACATAAATCCCCGGTCTAAAAGCATACAACCTAGTCACAGGTTTACAGCCTAAGTGCAACTCCTGCAATCAGAGGATGTGTCCTGGAAATGATGAAAATCTCAATTGTCATGCCAACCCTCATGGTTGGCATTCATGTACTGGCAACAATGTACTTTTGGCTACAGCAGTTTCCTTAATAATAATAATAATAATTTATTATTTATACCCCACCCATCTGGCTGGGTCCCCTCAGCCACTCTGGGCGGCTTCCAACAAGGCTCCCAAATCAGAGGACACATCCCTAGAAGATATCTCTGAAGAGATTTAAGATCTGCCCCCAAATACATACAGAATTGCATTTAATGGCACATAACTATGTAAAAAATACTGTTCCTTCTCACTATTTAGTCAAAGAAGCAAAAATAACCAGCAGCCATAGGAGTGTTAAGCACCTTGGAGAAATGTAGACTGGTAATTCAAAGATCTCTGTATGAAAGGAAGTTGAGCTTAGTTTTAAAGCACTTTACAAGTGCATAGAAAGTGTGCTATGAAGATGTAGGGAGAGTGAGACAAATTGAAGAATGTAACTGGTGAGAAGTATACAAGATAAATATGGGTGAAATTGGAAAAGGATAACAAAGACAGTCCCTGTCTTCTAGTAATAAACTACAGAAGTAGTTACAAAGGCACTACATACAGTCTCTCCTACAAACAGAGAACATCATCAACATTATTATTATTATTATTATTATTATTATTATTATTATTATTATTACTACTACTACTACTACTATTTGTATACCGCCCTTCATCTGAAGATCACAGGGAAGTGATCAAAATAAAAATCACTTGGATCTCCTCTGCGACTACTGGCTCAAGGACTTTGCCCATGAAGGGGAAATTGGCAACTGACTGGCAATTACTTAGATTTTCCGAATCCATGAAAGGTTTCTTGAGGAGTGGTTTTACCACTGCCTCCTTCGAACAGGCAGGGACCACCTACTCTTGCGGCATTACTGCGGGCCCCCGAGGGCGGCTCGCCCCACCCTCGTGGGTGGCTCGCCCTGCCCCCCCCCCACTCTGAGTGCCGGAGCAGTTAGCTACACCCCTGCCTATCCCTGGCCCAGGCAGCTGTCCCCTGCCTGCTAGTTTTTATCAACAAGAGGGTCTAGGGTCCAGAGTGCAAGTGGTCACCCTGACTGATCCAAGCACCTTGGCCACATCCTCATGCCTTACCAACTGAAACTCATTCAGCACAACTGGACCAGACAGTGCTTTTGACACCCCTTCATCTGCTTCATCTACAGATCTGTCTGCTGTAAAAGCAGAGTCAAGATCCTTGTGAGCACAAGTTATTTTATTCTCAAAATGCTTTGCAAACAAGTTACAGAGAGCTACCGTCAATTCTGCCACCTCCTTTGGGCCAAATTGCAAGAGGCCCTGGACCACCCAGAAAACCTCTGCTGGATGGCACAATAAAGATACAATGGAGTTCACTGCCACTAGGTAGGCTCAATGATGAGCTCTCACCAATGTTCCATTTCATTCAACCTGAGTTTTCCTATGCTGGTGTTTGAGCCGTCTCCCAGCTTGTTTTCTCACACTAAGCTCTGGAGAATACCATGGAGCCAAGTGGGCTCATTGAAGCGGGAGAGGGTGCTCTTGTCCATGGCCTAAGCCATTCAGATGTTGCAGCAAGAGCTTCGACTGAAGTGCCTGTCATAATAGCTGGGAAATTTCTCAGTCTCATCTGGAAACCCATTGGATCTATCAGCCTAGAAGGTCCCTTGGCTCTGCAAAGGGGGAAAAGGTGCTGAAATCCTAAATCTCAACAGGAATATCCCCTACTTTCAGATCACTCTCTTCCTGTCCAGTTGAAAATATAATGTCCAGAGTGTAGCCTGCCACATGTGTTGAGCCAGTGACATGTTGGGGCAGTCCCATGCCAATCAAACCAGGATAAGTATTTTTGAAGAATCCACTTCTATTTTCTCACACTGCATATCTGGGAAAGTACTTTCTGACCATTCTGCTGTGCATATAGAAAATAATGGGATGTTAATGAAAACATAACCTGTATCAAAGCATTAAAATACCTGTCTTGATTATCTCCATTCTTTTATCAGGGTCTATTTGTCAGCCACTGTAGTGAGAAGCAGGCTACCTCGCAGATCTGTGGAGGAAAATGCTTTTCTGTTAACGTTCTTTTTTGTTTACATTTGGGAAAGGATAGCAAACATCTGTTTTCATTGACCCTGATGATTAGGCAGTGTCTTCTTCTGGCAGATATCTAACCCCAGTCATCCTCACACTTTCTTCCATTTCTTCAAAAAATATTCCTTACTTCCTCATTATTCTGAAATATGAAGACATCAACTATTAAGTGTTGGACATGGGTGGTCAATACAAAGTGTGGACTGAAAGAAGAGGATTCTGCTTTACAGCTCCTGTGAGAGAAATGATGGCTGACATCCCAGAAAAAAGCAACTGGTTCTATTGCTAATAAAACACAACTGCATTGTTACTAAATTCAAAGATTTGCATTTCCACACAAAAGCACTTGCCTTCAACAGAACTGTACTTTGCTTTTCCGATAAAGAAAACAATGCCTGACCTGAAGAATTTGGAGCAAATGATTCAGCAAAGGAAACACAGCCCAGAATAACTAAGGAGATAGTACATGAATATTTGGCTAGTTTAGATGTATTCAAGTCTCCAGGGCCAGATGAACTGCATCCAAGAGTATTAAAAGAACTGGCAGATGTGATCTCAGAACCACTGGCAGTCATCTTTGAGAATTCCTGGAGAACAGGCGAAGTCCCGGCAGACTGGAGGAGGGCAAATGTTGTCCCTATTTTCAAAAAGGGGAAAAGAGAGGACCCAAATAATTACCGCCCAGTCAGTCTGACATCAATAGCAGGGAAGATTCTGGAGCAGATCATTAAGCAAACAGTCTGTGAGCACCTAGAAAGGAATGCTGTGATCACCAATAGTCAGCATGGATTTCTGAAAAATAAGTCATGTCAGACTAACCTGATCTCGTTTTTTGACAGAATTACAAGCCTGGTAGATGAAGGGAACGCAGTGGATGTAGCCTACCTTGATTTCAGCAAGGCATTTGACAAGGTGCCCCATGATATTCTTGTAAAGAAGCTGGTAAAATGTGGTCTTGACTATGCTACCACTCAGTGGATTTGTAACTGGCTGACTGACCGAACCCAAAGGGTGCTCATCAATGGTTCCTCTTCATCCTGGAGAAGAGTGACTAGTGGGGTGCCACAGGGTTCTGTCTTGGGCCCGGTCTTATTCAACATCTTTATCAATGACTTGGATGATGGACTCAAGGGCATCCTGATCAAATTTGCAGATGACACCAAACTGGGAGGGGTGGCTAACACCCCAGAGGACAGGATCACACTTCAAAACGACCTTGACAGATTAGAGAACTGGGCAAAAACAAACAAGATGAATTTTAACAGGGAGAAATGTAAAGTATTACACTTGGGCAAAAAAAATGAGAGGCACAAATACAAGATGGGGGACACCTGGCTTGAGAGCAGTACATGTGAAAAGGATCTAGGAGTCTTGGTTGACCACAAACTTGACATGAGCCAACAGTGTGACGCGGCAGCTAAAAAAGCCAATGCAATTCTGGGATGCATCAATAGGAGTATAGCATCTAGATCAAGGGAAGTAATAGTGCCACTGTATTCTGCTCTGGTCAGACCACACCTGGAGTACTGTGTCCAGTTCTGGGCACCACAATTCAAGAAGGACACTGACAAACTGGAACGTGTCCAGAGGAGGGCAACCAAAATGGTCAAAGGCCTGGAAACGATGCCTTATGAGGAACAGCTAAGGGAGCTGGGCATGTTTAGCCTGGAGAAGAGGAGGTTAAGGGGTGATATGATAGCCATGTTCAAATATATAAAAGGATGTCACATAGAGGAGGGAGAAAGGTTGTTTTCTGCTGCTCCAGAGAAGCGGACACGGAGCAATGGATCCAAACTACAAGAAAGAAGATTCCACCTAAACATTAGGAAGAACTTCCTGACAGTAAGAGCTGTTCGACAGTGGAATTTGCTGCCAAGGAGTGTGGTGGAGTCTCCTACTTTGGAGGTCTTTAAGCAGAGGCTTGACAACCATATGTCAGGAGTGCTCTGATGGTGTTTCCTGCTTGGCAGGGGGTTTGACTCGATGGCCCTTGTGGTCTCTTCCAACTCTATGATTCTATGATTCTATGATTCTACCTTTTGACAAAGCATGTGCTGATCTTTTAGGCAGTTTCAGTACCTTCACACAGGACTATGAAATTTACTATTGCTTTCAACTCTATGGTGCAGGTATAAAACTTGTTGTGTAGTGAAAACAGCCTTCAGTAACTACAAATGCAGTTACATCACCGGCTCATTACAAGCTTGTCCAAGAGCCATAGTTTGAGCACAGAATGGTGTCAGATTGTTTCTCTCAAGAGATAACTTAGAGTAGACCCACTGAAATTAATGAGCCCAAATTAGTGGGAGTAAGGCTAACATTGGATACAACCCTTTGTTTGCAAACAAGGCAGCATTCCTGAGAACTGCTGCTTCCAAATAATTCACTGGGAACTGAACAGTTAAACAGATTAAAAATTCAAGATACATACACAGTGACATTTTACTTCAAAGTGATTTTACAAAACCTCTATCACCGCAAGGTAAGTTAATCGCATATTCCATTCATTAGCAATGGGTGCAGAGGTTAACTTGCACTTAATTGGAATTAATTTTAATTTTACTGGAATACGGAAGGCATATTATACAGCATCGCTCTTAACATTGTATCATATAGCTATGAACAGTAGTTCTTTATGCAGATTTCACCAGTCTCACATCCCCTCTTCCCCCAAACACTTGAGCAGGAAGCATCTGCAAAAGGGAATATATTCTGGGAACGATGAGGCGACATATCACTGGAAACAGAAGATGTAAAAATAAAAACAGGAAAGCATATTAGGCTAATGTTTAGAATTCTGCTGTCAGTCAGATAAAGGGAACTGAGAGAAATGGGGGAGGGAGGAGAAGCATTTGATGTGAAGCAAATCCGTGAAAAGGGAAGAGGGGACACCTTTCATTAAACGAAGCTTGTATGTAAGAATGAGCTTCGTTGTCATGAATAATTGGGTTGCCAGTTCTAATGCTCAAGCTCAGCTTTCCTTTTGAAAAGGGTGCAAAATTCTTGGCAGCCAACTAGAGTCACCCTAAAGGCAAAAAAAGGGCAGAAAACCAGCAAGTAAAACAACCTCAACATTCATAGGAATTTAAGGAACATCTTGTTATTTCACAGCCTCATTACATGAAAAGGACCAAGGTGGGGGCTGAGCAGGCTTCTGCATGTGTCAGTAGCACTTCCATGCTTCAATAGTCCCTAATCATGATTACAATTATTAGATCATCTTAAGTAATGGACAAAGCTCCCTGGCTCCATAGGTCTCAAACCAGCTCATATGGTCATAGCTATTGAGTTTTTTCTTCTCTATATCCTCAAAGGCAACTATCCCAGTCACATGCTTTGCTGTCTTACATGTAACTAGCCAAAGCAAATGACATATTTAGGGCCAGCTGCAAGACTGCTGCACTATGACCACACTGAGCAAACCTAGCTTGATAACTGTTAAGGGCTACCCAAATGCAGTCTAGATAGAGCATGCTGCTAAGGCCATACTCACTGATCCCAATATTCAGTGCTTTCTTATGGCCATCTCTGAGTTTCTTAGGACAGAATTTGAATCTGTATATTGTTATGATACTAGTCTAAACTCAAATTTAGCAAAATCTTTCCATGTTTCTGTGGAGTCAACAAGTACCTAGACCTTAAGACTGGGTGTCCCTTTTTTCTTTTATATGTAAAAAAATATATCCGGAAAAGTGTCTGTGGACAAACACTGGCTTCCTTGGCCTGACACAAGATGAGCGCCACACCCCAGTCATTTTGACTGGACTTAACTGTCCAGGGGTCATTCACCTTTACCGTTATCTGTATACCTGGGCTATTATATATAAATTTAGATAACTTGTGAATAATTTTGTATACAACTCTTTGTATGTGTTTACTGTGGTTTCAGCCAAGTGGAAGCCGTGGTGGACGTTTGGCTTCCGAAAATCGCTTGGAAACCGGAATACTCACTTCCGGTTTTTGATCATCCGGGAGCCAAAATGTACAAGTTCCAAGGCATTCAGCAACCAAGGTACAACTAATTTCAAATTATCTCAACCCCCCCCCCATACTCACATTTTAGGAAGGTTTCCAAATAATTTTTTGTATTCTGCAACCTTGGGGGCTTCCTCAAACCTGCCAGCACTCCCCACCCCATGCTATTTTAGTTCCAAAAGGATCTACACTTAGAGGACGAGTTTACCATTAACAAATGGGATCATTAGGTCATCCATATCAAGTGGGTCCAGTTCATACACAGTAAATAAATTTTTGCAATTACACTGCAGCATCTCTTAATGTTAGGTTTAAAATGTTTAAACAAGCTGCATTAATATCACAGCAGATATTCTACCACGATTCTCTCATGTTTCACCAAATTGTTTGTTTTATTTTGTTTTGTTTTGTTTTAAGAAACTGTAACTTTAGTTATAACATCTCCTATTTACCTAGTATATGGGAGCTCTGCTATTCAGTTTCCAAAATCTTGCAAATATAATTCTAGCTGCAGTCAATAATTTGTACATTAATACTTTGAGGTTTAATATCCAACAAAATCCAGCTGACCGATTTGGTTTAGGTATGGATTTTACATATTTATTATCTTTATAGCCATTTTCCAAAATTTTATTTCACATAACCAGCAGATGTAGGAAAATTCATACACTGTACTATTTAGCTTGGCATTCTGAATTAACAGTAAACAGGAGATCCAATATTTTAAGATCTAAACTTCAGTCAGCATCCTGTACCTCACCATACAAAAGAATGTACACTAGAATTGGACAACTAAGTCTTTCACATAAATGTTAAACTATTTCCACTATAGATAGATAGATAGATAGATAGATAGAGTTCAATAGCAAGAAGAAAAGTGTTGTTTCACTGATGAAGATAAAAACAATCCTCCACAGCATTATTACAGGAAAAAAGCCAAGGGTGCTAGCTAGAAACTTTAACACCCATACTTAGAATACATAGTGCAGATGCTAAAGGTTAGACTTCTGTCAGAATGTTTTAACACTGTGTACAGTTTGTTTCAGGCAGATTATGCTCCAGGAACTTAAACCAGATGGCCACAGGCTCGTAATTGCACTCCAACTACATTCATCTCCTTCACCTATACAGCAGTTGACATGGCAAACCATGAGCCATTAATTTGAGGGTGTACAGAAACAACATCAAACCGTAAAAGCACATGTAAGCTGAGGGATAGTGAAGGAAAGACATTTATTGTGTGGGTCTGCATTCACATTACTGCCTTAAGGCACACTTGCAAACCCTGGTACTATGCCTTTTCCCTGTCTTTGTGGGCCTTCCTTCACTGGACCACAGCCTTCAGCTGTCAGTCATGAGCATCCAGAGCAAAAACATAAAAGAATACCCCAATACCCCCAATTAATAATCATATCAGCCATCCTGTGACAATGAGGCTAGATAGCTGGTGTGACACCCGCCCCAACCAAGTTTTTGCTATGCTACATCTTGCTGTGAGTGCTAGAGAACTCACTCCAGCTACAAAAAGGCTGCTGCAGAACAAGCTGGAACAATCTCTTGGGTTGGGGTATTGCCTAAGGCTTTCGGATGGGGGCTCTGCTACTGTTTTGAATACCTCATCTGTTTAAAATGTTTTAAATTGTTCTTAAATGGCTTTAACATGTGGGTGTTAAAATTTGGAGGTTTTTTCCTTTTTAAATAAAGGCGCATAGGATGTGCCTGAGAAGCGAGTAGTAGTGAGCCATCACAGTGGTTTAGGGCAGAGGGAAGTATGCTATGATGGGTGGGTGGGAGAGGCCAGGTAAGGGGCATACGGCACATGCAGTCAGTGACTGCATCATGTGCCAGCCCCTACTCCAACCTGGGGAATTGCAGTTGTCCTATCAGCCAGCCCCCAGGTCTACTGTTTCTGAATGCCAGATCAGCTCTGAGTAAGACCTCTCTCAGGCATGATCTGAATATAGATGAGGAGGCCGTTCTGGTCTGTATCATTGACACCTGGATGGTTGAACAGAACGGAGTGGATCTCATCCAGCTGTGCCCAGTCGAGTACTCAGTGCAGCAAAAGGGCAGACTTGAGGATCAGGGAGGGGGAGTTGCTGTAGTCAATATAAATTCCCTTTCTCTCTCCAGGCTCTTTGTCCAGTTGGGGGCGGAGGTGGGGGGTTAGAGTGTGTGTTCCTGGCATTGGGTAGTTGGGACAGATTAGGTATTCTACCACCTGCCTTGCAGCCCTGAGCTCTCCCTGCCTGCGCTGACAGTCTTGGTGGTGTTGAGGACTCTCAGACTGTTGAGTCTATATAAGGGTGTTGAGCAGCGAGCAGAATTCAGCAAGGAGCTTCTGAAGCTGAGCACAGTGAGAAATGCCTGCAATCTGGCTCCAAAGAAACTAGCTGAAGTCCACCTGGTGGTAAGAATGACTGTGAAAGATGGACTAAGGGTAAATGGCATACAAGTTAAATAGTGTTAAGAACTACACTCTGTGAACCAGACTTATGTAAACATCTGTTAACTGTCATTTAAAGATACAAAGGCCGGCACTTCCATGAGGCGAGGTCAAGCAATTAGCCTAAAGCAGCAGATCCAGTTCCTAACCCACCCACCCCATTGCACTGCTGCCAGCCCTACACACCCATACCATAACTGCTGCCACCACAGCACTCCTGCTCTCACTGCTAACACTGCAGAGTGGTAGTGGTGCAGCCATGAAAGCAGGGCCAAAGAAGGGGCCTGGATCTGCAGGTGTCAGGGTGTCAGGAGGGCAGCAGTGAAAGGGCATTTTGCCTAGAGCATCAAAACATGCCGGGCCACCCCTGAAGAATACAGTGGCCTTATTACAGCAAACTTAAGTCTTAAATGTAACCAACTGAAGTATAGATGAAGGCTTTTGTAAACAGAATAATATCAATTTGTGGCAGTGGTTAGAAGGTTTTGAATGTATGTGCACAGTGGGAGTGGGAGAAAAGTAAGAAATGCTCCACAAGCATTGGTGAATTAGCAGAGTTAAATAAAAGCTGGTTCTCCATATATAAAGAAAAGGCAGACTCACCATAGTATTATTTTTACTCATAGGAGTCCATCAGCATATCATTCCCATGAGTTATTGCAAGGCAGTAAGGATGTATTTCTATGGGATGCCTCCAGATTTTAGGCACTCATGTCTGATTTGAATTAGGCATTGGCATAAATCCTACCCAGAGGGGTGACTTGTAGAAATGTTATTTCAAGTGCAAATTGCATTATGGAAAGCAGTCCTCATCCAGTAAGTGTCTGCAAGGGTAACATGCCCTTTCAATTACGGTTTTTGTTTTAAAAAGGGAACATCTCTTCCTGTATTGATCTCACAATTCAAAATGGTAACTTTGCTGCCTGTATTATAGCATTAAAAGATGCTACCTGTGATCTATAACAGCAGTGCCTTTAACATGATAGGTAATTCAGTTCAAAACAGAAATTAGCCACTGACAGCCTCTACATCATGTCTGGCCCCTAGCTGACAACCCAGGAGGAGGAAGAGGAGAGGCAAGAACTTAAGAGCTGACCATCACCTCCTAATCTTGCCTTCTCTTTTCTAAGTTGCATCTCTCTCCTTCCATTCTGCTACAATCTCTCTCACACTAACAACATCCTGAAAATCAGTTGATGCAGAAGCTGTACTACAGTCCATGAACTGTTACTAGGCAACTCCTCCATTCTCTCCACCCCAGAAACATTTAATGTTGGAGGGGTGAAGGAAACAACAGTGGCTGGAAGGGGCAACAGGTCTTTGCTGGGGGGGGGGGGGAACCAGGCATAGGAAAGGGAAAGCACAACCTGCCACCTCCACTTACTACTTAAGATAGCCCTCAGGAAATCCTATTGCCAACTAGGTTTTTTTTAAGGGGAGGGTTACAGTGCAGAAAAGTATTGGTGTTGATTATTCAATAGAAATCTGTAGTAACACCTTGATAGTCTAAACCCTGAGCTCTGAACAGATTTTAAAGCAGGACAGCTTCTTTTACAACAGAAAAGTCATTCACCTTAACGGTCCATGAAATTCCTATGTTATAATGGACTCAGATAGACATTTTAGCAAGGCAGATAGGAGCCAGCTGTGGGCAAATTGCAAGCCTCAGTCTTGAACTCAAACCAGCAGGACCTGACACTACAGAGCAACCTATTTAATACGTTAAAGAATGTGCTTTTTTATGGGGGGGGACTTCCTGGGGTTGTTTTTAGTTATATAAATAAAGTAATGTAGTAAACCACTTTTGGAGAAACTTACCATTAGAGAGAAAACATCAAATATTGGACAGCTCTTTCTGGGACCACTTGTGAGGCTCTACCAAACAAAATCATTCTTCTGTAACAGCAAGGACATCATTCTATGAAGATAGCATTAGATGCCACTTGGAGATGCAGCCAGATGTAATCTACAGATACCAGGGAGAAGAGTCGGTGGAAGAAGATTGGAAGAAATTTAAAGACTATTTACAGAAATATTGTAAAATCAATGAATGTTAGAATGATGTTAGAATGAAATTAAGTGGTTCTAGCAGCAACGTCATAAAGGTGTATGAAAAAATGGCCGGTTAATAGGTGAGAATCTAAAGCTATAAAATATTAAGTTAAAGGACTAAGACAAAAACAAAGAGGGAAAGGAATTGCTGAATTAACCAATTGAACTGGAATACAAAAAAGGGAGGTGAGAGGAAGTCAGGGAAGCAAGGCAATGAAATGTAAGATACGGAAGGATTAATTGGTTTTTAAGTGTTTTTTCTAACTTTTTTTTCTATATTTTGTTGTTTTTTTCTATATTTTCCCTTGTCTCTTTTATTTTTAACTATGTAATTTTTTGTTTCTGAAATTTTAATAAATATTCAAAAAACAACAACAGATGTAATCTACAGATAAAGAAGAAGAACATGTTTTATAAAGCAACTCTCATTACAACATTCCTAAATCACTGACCTTTTACTTAGCTTCAAGAGAGAGTAGTAATAATTCTTAGTATTTACATCACACTTGCAGTGTTCAAGGGGCTTCGCACATGTAGTCCTGCTAAGCCTTACAATAAGACCAAATGGTAGGTCTGTATTATTTGCAAACTGAAAACTGGAGTGAGATGTGAAGTGGCAAAGGTCACTCAGTGAATTCAACCCTAAGTGTAGAATTGAATAGTGAATTCTCAACTCTTGGCTATCACATTGGGCAACAGATTCCTGCATTGCAGGGAGTTGGACTAGATTACCCTTGTGATGCTTTCCAGCTCTATTATTCTATTAATTTGTCTAATCCTCTCTGCTGAGACAGCCATTTCCACCACAGGAAGGACTAGGATCATCAGTCTTATCAACTCTAATGAAAAAGCATTATTCACATAAATTTCTACTAGAAATGCCAGAGAGTCCAATGACCTTGTCCCTTGTGGGAATAAAACAGTCATTTTCCCATTAGGGATTCTGAAAGTTGAAGTCCCAGTGCCCTCCCTAGCAGGAAGTGATGTTCCACAGTGGAGCTGGAGTATCCTATCACCCACTTCAACTGTCTTCCCTGGCACCACAGGTAGGTTGTTGGGATGCTTAGCTAACAAAGGAAGAAGGCAGAAGAGAAGAATGCAGGCTTTTTGTGAGCACGCAAAAAGACTTGAAGTTATTAGAAGGCTTAACTTGGGTGCTTGTAAAAGTGCGAGATTGTTTAGCTCAGGGTGTCCATGCAACCTTTATTTTATCTTGTCAGAAAGCATAAATTAAGCATAGTTCCTAGTACAAATGACATATCTCTGGATCTCACAGAAATATGTCCCTTCCTCAATTTTCATTATCAGGCTACCACAGCTATTAAAACACTGCTTGATTTCTGAAGTATGTTCCAGGGCTCCCTCTGCTTGAAAGCCACCCGGTGTGCTGACTGTGGAGAAATGCCCTCTGCAAATTCTTTATCATCACTTCTTCTTCCAGAGGTAGGCCATGGCTCAAATTAAACCCTGCTACTTGAGAAATTAATTCCTTACCACCTCCCTTCAAACTCTCCACAGAGTCACTACCTTGCAATTCCCTGTCCCAAGAAAACCATATGCTGATAATTACTGCACAACACCCAAGCTCCGAAATTATCATTGCAGCTGGCTCATAAAAACAATTATTACAGCTCTAAGAGGAGCATGAATTTAGTCCTGCTGAATGACATATTTCTGAAGATGTGAACTTTGAACATAAGACAGCAGCTTATATGAAGATGAGCTTTCAGTACATTTCATGCTTTCTGTAGCGTAGCTAGTTACTTAAAGGCCACCATTTAGTCCTCTTACATATATAACTTCAAGGATTAGAAGGGAAAGTACACAAAGTGCCATCCATGATAGAAGCAAGTTGATTCAGTACAGAACCAATGCCACCAAGCTCTAAAGGCCTCTTGGCTCAAAATGACTTCAGCAAACTACAGTCATGTTCTGACTGTGGAGCTATGTAAAGCAATCTTTACTAGAAATATGTCCTACTAAAGCTTACCTCAGACAAGTGTTGTATAGGACTCAAGGCACTATGTTCATTAAAATACTACCATGACAGTCCAATAGCATGCATACCTAATTGCAAGTAACACAGAGACCCTATGCAAAGTTGGCACACCTAAGGCCATTGACTGCCTCCTATTTCACAAGTCCATCCATGTTGATCTTTCAAGAGTTGCTGCTTCAAGTTGCACCACCATTTGGGATGCAGTGGGTGGTTAACACAGGGCACAACTTTTTCAGCAGTACCATCAAGGATGTGAACCTCCCTGGAGGTTAAAGCAGGGGTTTTTTCAGAGCCTATACAACCTGCTCAACATCTGTGGGACTAGTTTTTGCCAATTTCACTCCTGTTGAATTGAGCTGTTATTCTCTGTCTTTAGTTTTTGCTCATCAAATGTCATGTTTCATTTTTTCGACTATTGTTTTTCTTTTTATTGTGGATTTTTGCTATCATTGTTGCTATAACAATTCATTCCATTTTTGTTGGCCTACTTTCTGACAGTACAGTACAGTAAGGGTTTTGCTACTGCTCATTTTATTAACTGCATCCTGCAATTCTGTTTCAGTTCATTTTTATTTCCATATGAGCTAAAAGCTGTATCATCATTTCCAGTGCAATCCTAAGCATGTTAATTCAGAAAGAGATCCCACCATATTAAATGGGGCTTACTCCTAAGCATACATAGGATCTGAGCCTTAGGCACCATTCCTAAGCATGCTTCATAGGGAGTAAATGCAACTGAACACAAGTGGACTTACTTCTGTGTAGACATGCAAAGGACTGATTTGTAAGCTGCCTTGTAAATCAAGTTGGATATATAAATAAAATAAACTGATTAATTTCTAAATAAAATAAATTAATGACCTTAGGCATAATTAATTATGCATAGAATTGGGTTTCAAGTCCCACCAACTTAGGTGGAATTTACTACCAGACAGATATGCATATGGGTGCAGCCTAAAATTGTACTTTAAGTGAGGCTTACAAAATCATCAAAAGGTATTGAATCCAGATTCATAAAAATGTACTAGCCCACCTACCTATTTACTGACCCATTTTATATTTGGCCCGTCGTTGCATAGTGATCTCATTTGCTGCTATATTAATATATGAGAGACAACAATAGCTTAAACAAGATAAAACAGTAACTCATTTTAAAAGCTATTCTGGTTTATTGCATGAAAGAAACAATCTTACCTGCCACAGTGTCTAGGTATGCAGCTGCTTGCAATACAATTTTAAATAATGGATTCTATCAACATAACATTTCAAAGAACCAGGAAGACACAACCAAGTTTATTTGGTGGGCATCTCACTAACAGCAATACATACCTCATTGTGCCTATAATCTTTTAAAAGCTCCACTTGCCTGCCAAGAGTCATCAAGATGTTAAGGTGCACATCTATTTTTATTCACATCTCAGTTTCCAATTAGAGGCAATTTGGTTGGGGGCCCGTAAGTTAAAAATAGTCATCTCTAATGATGCTTGCAAACCCATTAAGAATATTTCCTCCCCCTAAAAACCCTGCAATTTTGTTTTCACAATTTTTCAGTAACATACTTGATTCCTAGTTTCCCCACTCCCACCACTTTCTGTCCTTATTAAAAATCCATATTTTGACTATCCCTGATACAAATATCAGTTGTGCATTAACCCCCCTGTGCTGCATTGTTTTCTACTCTCATTACTGCCAGTCTAGCAACCCACTGATAAAGCCTCTTATAATCTGCCTTTTGGAAATCACTGTAGAACTAGAATGGGCAATATCTACTGCATTTGCAAAGCTGTTCTAGAAATTTTGGTTTCAAGTTATATAAATCAATAGAAGACATTATATTCAAGTTTTTAAACTAAAAAATGCTTTGAACAGTATGCCAGATCTCTAAGTAAAAGGAGCTAGAGAGTAGACACTTATTTTTTTAAAAAGCAGAGACACAAATTGCACCCTTTTGTACAGACAAATTAATTTTGTCCTAATGTCAACTCTAGTCTCACAGGTTCTAGAAGTAATAAAAATAACTTGCAAAAGCTGTTTACCAGAGGTAAATGTGGGAATAATGTACACACTACAAGCAACAATACTCCCCCCCAAAAAATGTTTTACTAATGGGGGGGTGGGGCAGCAATTTTCTACCTCCACCAACCGCCTTTAATACCCTTGAGTTCAAATAATGTCACTGAAATACAGCAAAAACTGGCAATGACAAAGAATTGCTGAGTGTGAAAAAATGATGTTTGACTTCATAACCATTCTAAGCCAACGGCTTACAAAACTGTAACCCAGAGTTCCTTGGAAACTTATCAGAGGTCAAATAATGGCAACTTCCTTGAATGACAACTTGTCTGCAACAACGCATCTTCTCCTCCAACATATAACGTAGTTGCAAGTGAACAAAAGCACAATTATCTGACATACTCTCGTGGCAAACAGGTTGTGAGGAGGTCCAACAGGTCTGGTCAGTACCCTATTTAAAGTACAGTAATCCTCTACATTCTACAACATTCCAAGGTCAGCAAGCTAGCAGGTCAGACAACAGCCTGGTAGCACCTTGGTGCACAGAATTCAGCAGAGGAAGCAGGCTAGGCTGTGAGGCAGAAGCTGGCCCAAACTTACCCAGTCAACTTGATGGCTGAGGATTTGAACTATGTTATCCAAAATCCTAGTCAGACACTCTAACCAATACACCATACTGTACTAGCTTTTTAAAAAATGTCAAATGTGCAGGGATTTTATGAGAAATGTTTAAGGGTTCCCTTAAGGAAGATTGAAACCCCCTGATCTAATTATCTTTCACACAGTACATACAGAACTTGTTTATCTGTGGAAGTTATACAGGCAACACAACAACAAAGGTCATCAGGGGGCTCATAAAATAATAAAATACAGAAAACAAATTTCAGCATAAAACAGTCAGCAATCCAGTTTCACAGCATAACTAAAAATACAGAACTGATAAGCAGTGGATTTAAAAGTGAATACTGCAGGTTTTTAAAGGCCTGAAATCATCATCATCAGGTGCCAAAATGACCATAAAGGAATCAGCAGTCAAGCCTCTCTATGCAGGTGTTCCACAACAAAAAGCTACCTGACTCATATAATTCGGTGGAGGCACCTGGAACAGGAGCTCTGAATAATATCTCAAAGTCTGAGTAGCAATATATGAGAGGATTATCTTTCAGTTACCCTCATCCTAAGCCAATAAGGGCTTTAAAGGTCAAAAACAGCCCTTTGAATTGGGCTCAGAAATAGACTGGAAGCCAGTGCAACTGATATAGCATTGATACAATACACCAAATCAACCAGACCCAGTTAAAAATCTTCCAGCCTTATTTTTTGATGCCATTTTCAAAGGCATTCCCATATAAAATAGACTGTTTAATTTGAATGAGAGGTAACTGTGGCCATGCCATCTACATCCAGAAAGGGTCATAGCTGGTATGGGAAATAAAAGGTGCGTAGAGTGACAGAGGCCACTTGGGCCTCAAGTGATAATGCTGGATCAGTAAGCAATCCTTTCCAAAAAAGGTTATCATCACTCACTTGGGTGGATGAATCATCCACCAGGGGTAGACCAAGTTTCACCTTATAAGCCCTCATCCTAACTGTTACTGCACACACTCTGCAGTTCAGGAGACCTAGAACCTCACCTAACTTTTATGCGGAAAAAGAGATAAAACTGGCTCTCAGTGGTGGTGCTTCAAACCAAATCTTGGGATGAGCTCTTCCAACTGTTTTATGCAACTGTTACACAGTTAGAAGAGCAGAGAATCGTAGGGCATCCCAAAGCCTAACTGCCAAGAAGTCAATAAATGGTCCCCAGCACCAACTTCTGGAATCAGTTATCCAAGTAGTAGCAGAATCACCACCAATGGCACCTTGAACATCCAGCTCAACTAGTCTACTGATAATTCCATGGGCAATGCTATTGAAAGCTACCCAGAGATCCAAGATAATCAATACTATTATTATTTGTAGCTTCGAGAACACTGTCCAACCACTGTTCTTGAAGCCACTGTTCTTGAAGCTACAAACATGAGCCTGACCAAACTGCGGGAGGCAGTGCAAGACAGGAGTGCCTGGCGTGCTCTGGTCCATGGGGTCACGAAGAGTCGGACACGACTAAATGACTAAACAACATTGTTATTGTTAATATTCTCCCTCCCCCCCCCCAATTTATATCCTACCCTGCTTCCCAAAGAAGCCCAGGGCAGCAAACACATTAATATAATTACAAACACTAGGTAAAAACATTCCAAAATATTGTACTCTCCCCATCATTCATTCCCAGCAAGATCACCCCACAGGGCAGCCAAGGCAGCTTTTATCCCACAACCAGCCCTGCAGCACAACTGAAACTGATTCAGAAAAATCCAATGGTACCTTAACTGGGAGCTACATCATTTTTTCTTCCATACAAGTTTCATTTACTACCACAAACTAATTATCCTCATCTAAATTTCTCATCCCTTAAAATTTTATCCTGGCATATTATCCATAACGAACAAAAAATATCTTTCTAGTGGCCAGAGGCATCTAGAATTCAGGTTTCCTGATTCTGGCAAATGTCTAGCTGACATTTGATGACTAAGAGAAAGGCCATGTTTTCTTTGCTCTTTGCAGAAGCAATGAAAAGTGTCATATCATAGTAACTCTAGCTAGGCAGAATTATATAAAACTTTTCAAGAACACTCTTGACACAAGCCTTGCAGCAGAAGCCTTATTTAGATGCTATGGCCAGATTTTATGTACTTAAAGTTGTACTGTACTATATTACACTAACTTTTACCCACAGAAAACCCATTGAAATGGCAAACTAACTTACTTTCAATGGATCTATGTTAGTGGAATACAACCTCAATATATTTTACACAGATTCCCTTTTAATAAGTAGGTGCAGTACATTTACCTGCCACACGTCTGTATCAATTTGTTTTTTTTTAAAAAAATTACTTACTCCCTTTCTCAATTTAATCCCAGCAACCTGCAATGTTGGTTAGACTGAGAGGCAGTGACTGGCCCAAGGTCACCCAGTGAACTTCATGGTTGAGTGGTGATTTGAACCCTGAACCAGACAGTCTAATCACTTAACCACACTAGTTCTTAAGAATGTTTACGTTCTTATCTCTTCACCCAGAAATTGCATAAATGCTGAGAAAGTCATTAAAAACAAAAATTAACCCTCTCTCAGTATTTTCACATTAAGGACTACTACAGTGTAATATTTTAAGAGAAATGAGGGAACCTGTGACCCTCCAACTGTTGTTGGAACTCCCATCAGCCCCAGCCAACATGATCAGTGATCAAGGATCATGGCAGTTGCAGCCTGAAACTATGGGGGGGGGGCACAAATTATATGGCCCAGCCTTATAAAGTCAATTTCAAGTCATAAACTATTATTTCCCCAAACCATTACACGTATATCACCTGAAGTGACAGCTTTAATTGGTCTCAAAGCAGCAGGTGAATTGACAGACACAAAGGTGAGAGGTGAGAAGTACTTGACAAGATTCAACCAGTTTTTTTGAGACACAATGGAATTCTATGTAAACTACATTGTAAAAGTGATGAGTTTTTTGGTGTGATTGAACGAGGTGCCCTAATGTCAGAGTGGTAAAGAGTAGAAGCATCTGTGGATACCATTGGGAATGTAGGAAGCTGCTTTACACCAAGTCAGACCATTGGTTTATTTAGCTTTATGATGCATATACTGACTGAAAGCATCTCTCCAGGGTTTCAGGCAGGAGATGCCAGAGCTGAAGCTAAGGCCTTCTGCATGCAAAGCATGTGCTCTCTTACTCAGCTATGCTTCATTCATCTGAGGTACTCTGATTCAGGAGATACACAGAAGGGTCTAGGAATGGAGGGTAGAAACTGGGTCTATGACAACAGTAGATGAGAAGGCAGCAAGCTAGGGGGAACCAGTAGGGTTTGGGAGATTAACTCCTCCATACGGCCTCTTCTTCAGTCCTCTGAAGTGTCCTGAGAAGACAGAAAGGAGAACTGCATTTGACCTGGAGCTGCAAATAGAGGCATAGCTAGGGGGCAGGGTACACTGGTTGCCACACATCAGAGGGTGGCACTTAGTGTAGGGCCCACAGCACGCCCGAGCCACACATCTCTCCTGGGAGTGACGCAGTGGCTCGGGCACCTGCCGGCTCTGCGCTGCCCAAAATGGCAACATGGAGCTTGTGTCTGCCCGATGCCTCCCCCTCAGCCACCCTACAGCTGAGGGGGATGCGGCGGACAGACTCCTTGGAGGTTCCGTGGCGCACCCTGCCCTGGCTTGCCCCACCCCCATGGGCACAGGGCGAGCACGCCACCCTGGGCACCCGAGCAGCTAGCTATGCAGCTGGCTGCAGAGTTGAAGAACTGCACTTCATTTTGAAATAGCCAGCTTGATAGTTGACTGCATATCTCTAGTAAACACTTAACATTAGTATTTTCCCAGGTAAATTGGGGGGGGGGAATACAACCCTAGATTAATAGTGTAATCCTATGTACTCAGAAGAAAGTGCCATTGACATCAGTGGGGCTAGCTTCCAGGTATGTTTGTCTGGAACGGCAGCTTTGGATGTTTTGCACCACAAACTTAGTACTCTAACAACATTACTGAACTTAACCCTAGGCCCCTACATCATGGGCTAATCCCTGTTCCTACTGTCATGGAACACGGTCCTGTTACAAAAGGAGCTCATCTTTCAAGGAGCTGTTTGAGATGCACAGCCTTGCAAGCCAACCTATATGCCAAGGTTAGCCACTGTAGTGTACTCCAGAAGATGTGGGGATATAGTTTCCATCATACTTGACCACTGGACCTGCTGGCCAGGGCTAATGGGAGTTGTTTAGCCCGACAACATGATGGTTACCCCTGATATAGCCATTTTGGCCTACAAGTCATAGAGGCAAAATATGTGTCAACCACTATTAATAGTAAATGGGTGTTTTCTAATTAGGAACGCACAGAGGCAACTCTAAGGTAAAGGGGCCCCTGACCGTTAGGTCCAGTCGTGGACGACTCTGGGGTTGCAGCGCTCATCTCGCTTTATTGGCCGAAGGAGCCGGCGTACAGCTTCCGGGTCATGTGGCCAGCATGACTAAGCCGCTTCTGGCGAACCAGAGCAGTGCACAGAAACACCGTTTACCTTCCCGCCAGAGCGGTACCTATTTATCTAATTGCACTTTGATGTGCTTTCGAACTGCTAGGTTGGCAGGAGCAGGGACCAAGCAATGGGAGCTCACCCCGTCATGAGGATTCGAACCGCCGACCTTTTGATCGGCAAGTCCTAGGCTCTATGGTTTAACCCACAGCGCTACCCGCGTCCCTGATGAGGCAACTCTACCTGACTGCAAAGTACCAAAACATGTTTTAACTTTGATGGCACAAATAATTATGCTGCTGGATACCATAGGGCTGCTCAGTAACCCAAAGACAGTGGGTATGTTTCATGGAACTTTGAAGTGTCAGGCATAGCCCTACTGGCTTTAGCCCAAACGTAGCAGAGTTTTCCTGCACAGCGAGGAAGCTAGTTGCGGCAGTAATGACTACTCAGCTAGACTCAGAATAACTATTTACAGGATTTATTAAAAGGAAAAATAAAACCAGCAGAGTTTCTGCATACAAATAAAAGCAAAATAAATCCTTTCTTCCTTTCTTCCTTTCTCTCTCTCATAACCATACACAGCACTTCTAACTCCTAACACACCTCACACCAAACTGTGCTAGCAATCCCTAGATAACAGAGTTGAGTGCTGCTCGTTAACCAATCAGAGTGAGTAGTTTCTAGGTCAAGCAGACCTGGGCTTTCTGCCAAGAGTAAATTGACACCAGCTGGAGTTAATTGGTGAAGCTAGAATCTGCAAGTTTCTCACGAGAACCAATTAACAGAAACTGAAACCGAAACTGAACACCCCCTCACAGATTCTGCTGAACAATTAACTCCAAATACACCTATGTAGGAGATTATTTTTCCAGCAAACCTAAACCCTTGCACATTCGCTTGTTCTTTACCTTTGCCAATGGTTTAGTTAACACATCTGCTACATTTTCTTCACTTGATACATAAGTACAGGTGATTACATTGTCTTGTACACAGCAACGTACATTTTGGTATTTTACAGAGATATGTTTGGAACGCGATTTGAAACCCTCTGTTTTACTTAATGTTATACAAGCTTGATTATCAATGTAAACTTGTACCGGTTCTCCACAATTTACATTCAAATCTGCTAACAAATGCTTGAAATAAATCACCTCGTTGCACAATTCACTCAATGCGGCGTACTCTGATTCCGTTGATGACACACTTACAACGTCTTGCTTGCGTGACCGCCAGCTGATTAAAGCTCCACCGACCCTTATGACTAGTCCTGTGACAGATTTTCTATCTGGCAAATTTCCCCAGTCACTATCACAGTAGCAACTCAACATCTCGTCCTCTGAAGAATTTAATTGTAACATATAGCCAATTGTCTGTTTGAGATACCTCAGAACTTGTTTTACCCCTTTCCAGGCATTTAGTGTGGGTTTTGAGACCAATCTACTTAATATGCCTACTGCGTAGCTAATATCAGGTCTGGACCACTGTGCTATATACAATAAACTTCCAATTACAGAGTGATATACATCAGGATGTTCAAATTCAGGACTCTCATCTATGTGAAGTGTTTTTATGAAACCTGGATCCATAGGCACCGCTGCCCCTTTGCAATCCTGCATCCTGTATGTAGTCAGTAGTTGTTTAACTTTGTTCTGCTGACTAATTAGGCAGCTGCCATCTTGGGCCCAGCACACTTCCAACCCTAGATATGTCCTAACCGGGCCTAAGTCTTTTGTACACCCACCTGCAGCCTACAATCTTTGCCCCCTCAGGCGCTGCTACTGGTGTAAAAACCTTGTGCTCATTCAGAGAGGACATCTCTTCCTCCATTGCCTGTTTCCAGTGCTCTGCCTCCTCTTTTGGTAACTTTAACACCTCCTGAAAACTCTTGGGCTCTGCAATTACACTAAACACATTTGCAGTATCTGGGGAAAAACGCACCGGAGGCACTCCTTTGTTTTGTCTTTTAGATCTTCTGGGAGAAAATTTTTCTTCTGACCCACTTTCCTCCTCAGAACTACGACCTCTCTTTTGTTGCTTAGCAACTGGTCTTTGGCTAACTTCACTTTCTTGAGAGCTCTTATCTGAACTTTCCTCCCCCTCAGACTCTGATTCTCTGTGTTTACCTTCAGAGTCATGGAGCTCCTGGGAAGGTTCAAACCAAACCTCAGTATTGGCATGTAGTCTCTCCCAGCCACTATGTTCACAAAAACTGGCATTCCTGGAGATCACAATGCCATTTGTCCCTTCAGCAAAGCGGAAACCTTTTCCCAGCTCCTGGTAACCCACAAACACTAACTGTTTGGTCTTAGGATCTCCCTTCTTTCTCATTTGTTTCGGAATTAATACCCAGGCTTTTGATCCAAACACATGCAAATGGTCAATTTTGGGTTTTTTCTGAAACAATTTAAAGTACGGGGTTGTACCTATTGTTTGATGAAAGAGCCTATTTTGGAGATAACACGCGGTGAGCATGCTCTCCCCCCAATAAGACATGGGTAAATCAGCATCATCAAGCATGGCAAACATCATATCTTGTAAAGATCTGTTTTTTCGCTCTGCAACGCCATTCTCCTCTGGGGAAAAAACGTTCGTTTTTCTATGCCCAATGCCACGCTTTTGTAACCAATCTCTAAAGGCATTTGACATAAATTCGCCACCTCTGTCCGTCTGAATCCTTTTGAGTTTAACAGACAGAAATCTTTCCACAGATGCCACCCAGCCTTTAAACTTAGTGAACACGTCACCCTTATTCTTCATGGGAAAAACCCAAGAATAACGCGTGGCGTCATCCACAATTGTTAGTGAAAAGCGCGATCCACCCCTGCTTACAGCAAATGGACCAATTACGTCCATGTGAACCAGCTGTAGCGGTGACTCACTAACTCTGTCACTTCTGGGGTAAGAGACTCTGTGGGTTTTAACCTTTTTACAGACATTACAATCAAGGTACTTGTTACAACTCTTTAAATTACCCCCATCAGCCAATTCAGACATTTTTAGTACACTTTTCCAGCAAGCATGCCCCATTTTCCTATGCAATAAGTGCACACAGTTGTCATGTATAGCTTTGTTATTCACTGCAGGCTGAGATTTACTGACTACTGCTGCAACTTGAGATCCTGCTTTAAGCCAAAACAAGCCTCCCTCTGACTTAGCAGTGCCTAAAATCTCACCAGCCTTCTTAATAATGCAACTGTCTCCTTCAAAATACACTTTAAACCCAGCTTTCAGCAAACAATCTACAGACATCAGATTGCTCCTTAATGACGGCACACAAAGTACATTTTGCAGGCATTCACGAAGACAAGGGACAAAAACTGCACCCCCCGAAATCACTTCGGAAGTACTTCCGTCTGCTAGAGCCACCTGGCTGCGCTGTGCTGAGTTCTTGGAAACAAACAATTCATCTGAATTCACGATGTGGCGAGACGCTCCCGAATCGACCACCCAGACCGCTTGTTTCTCATCAGCAATCTTGACCTCGCCGGTCACCAGCTGAGCCGACTGTTTTCGTTTGAAGAACTTCCTTTTACGCTGCTGCTGCTGCTGATCTCGTCTCTGCTCCTGCACCGGCAACTGAGACTTGACCAACTCCGGACATTGTCGTTTTAGATGCGCTGAAGACCCACATCGGAAACAACGCCTAACAGCAAACGCTGACTCCTCACCGGTACGCAGCTTTTGCTTCACCTCTGGCACGGCATGAGAACTCCCTCCAAACCGTCCACCTGTAGAAGCCTCTGCAGCCAACAACTTTTCTTGCCTCTTCTGCCATTCTTCAATCAAACGCCCAGTAACGTAACTGACTGATAAATCACGCTCCTGCATGCCTTCTAGAGACAAAACTAAATTATCCCAGCTTTCAGGGAGAGAACTCAAAATAATAGCCACCTTCTCCTGCTGGTCTAATGCACAGTCTCTTTCCTGTAGCGCAGTAAACTTTAACTGTAAACTGTGTAGGTGTTCCTGCATTGTAACCCCAGGCTGTAACATTGCCTTGTACAATGCCTTGCGAATGAACAGCTTGGAAACCGCTGTCTCACGCACATGGAGTTCTTTAAGTGCTTGCCACACACCTCTAGCTGTCTTGATTCCCCTCACATACGGCAACTGGGAATCTTCCAGCCCCAAGACAATTGTGGCCCTTGCTCTTTGGTCTTTATCGAGGTCTTCATCATCAGGCTTTGCAGGAAACTTACTCACCACTTGCCAGAGACGATCCCTCTGCAGCACTGCCTGCATGCGTTCCGACCACAGCAAGTAATTGGAGTCATTCAGACGCTCAAAAGCCATCTGAACTGGTTGTGAGGCCATCTTGAGAGCGATGTCCCTGGAACCCGGAACCAGCTACTCACGACCACCGAGAGAGAGAACAGGAACCACAGCACCCAGCACTCACACGCTGCAGCTGTTGTCCTTGTGTCCGCTGCGTCACCAGCTCACCACGGTCAGGAACCAGCCAGGAACAACAACCTTTGGAACTACTGGAACCAACGCCGTTGATGCTGACACCACCGCAACTCAGGCTGGCAGCACAATGCCCATAACCTCATGGAACTTTGAAGTGTCAGGCATAGCCCTACTGGCTTTAGCCCAAACGTAGCAGAGTTTTCCTGCACAGCGAGGAAGCTAGTTGCGGCAGTAATGACTACTCAGCTAGACTCAGAATAACTATTTACAGGATTTATTAAAAGGAAAAATAAAACCAGCAGAGTTTCTGCATACAAATAAAAGCAAAATAAATCCTTTCTTCCTTTCTTCCTTTCTCTCTCTCATAACCATACACAGCACTTCTAACTCCTAACACACCTCACACCAAACTGTGCTAGCAATCCCTAGATAACAGAGTTGAGTGCTGCTCGTTAACCAATCAGAGTGAGTAGTTTCTAGGTCAAGCAGACCTGGGCTTTCTGCCAAGAGTAAATTGACACCAGCTGGAGTTAATTGGTGAAGCTAGAATCTGCAAGTTTCTCACGAGAACCAATTAACAGAAACTGAAACCGAAACTGAACAATGTTTGCATGTCACGCTAAACCAAAAGTGAGAAACCTGAGGCTCTCCAGATGTTGTAGGACTCCAACTCCCATCAGCCCCAACCAGCATAACCAATAGTCAGGGATAATGG
Source organism: Podarcis bocagei (assembly GCF_964188305.1). Lineage (NCBI taxonomy): Eukaryota > Metazoa > Chordata > Lepidosauria > Squamata > Lacertidae > Podarcis > Podarcis bocagei. The sequence goes on along the minus strand of NC_138139.1, from coordinate 38,457,345 downwards.
GTGTTGTAGACCAACAACACTTGAAAGGTGTGAAGAGCTACACATGCCTAAAATATGAGAGCACACTGACAAATTCAGGCAGGATGTCACTTCAGCCTGGAGAAGACACATCCAAAATGGTCCATTCCACTCGAGTGAAAAGTTTGCATAATCAGGAATAAGCTGTTGAATACAAACATTTATTACTGAAGCTTCTCTTTAGAAGGCCTAATATTTTCAAGAGAGATTTAAAAAAAAAAGTGAGAAGAATCACCTCATGGATTAAAAAAGAAACTATTAGACTAAAATATGTACTGTGATTACTAGTGAACCTGTTCCTATTCAAGCTAAATAATTTCAGTGCAAAGCCTATTTTATAAATGGATAATTAAACCTTCCTTAATGGGAACTTAAAATAATGATGCTATCTAAGGGATGAAATTCCCAGGACAGTATATGCCAATTCATATACATAACACACTACGACTCATGACTGTTCAAATAAGCAGATTCTGTTAGTACAGAAGAAGCGGAGCAGCAAAAAAGCATTACAAGAGCATTAAGTCATCCTGTTTCATCAGTGTTTTGCTACCCAATTAGCTACTTCAAACATAACAGGAAAATCTCTCTTTGAAAACCAGCAAATATCTGAAAAAACAACACAGAACTATTGAAGAGGCACAAGAACATCAAAGTGATCAGAGGCACAGTACCTGCTGAAATCAGCTTCTGGGTGCAGAACCAGGGAATCTACATTCCATTTTAGGTACAATAGGGGTGTTTGGAGATGCCTGCTCTTCTAGCCCTTTCTAGCTCTTGCTTCCAAGTATGTGCATGTACTCAGTTTCTGTTTTGATTTTTTAAAAGGTTCATATAATTCTGGTCATCTCTTTCTCTTTTTCCCTGTTCCTTATTAAACCAGCAAGCTTTGCTCACTTGTTCCATGAGCTCCGGACGAGATGTTCCCCACTGAATATTTGGACAAGAAAGCAGGAAGCCTGCCTTCTCACAGGAGCCCAAAGGAGCATTCCAACAACACAGACCTAATTGCTGGGGAAATGGAGAGGGGAGAGGGAGAAAAACTTCGCACTTTCTGGGTTTGGGGGCGTACATTGGTGTAGAGAGAAATGAGATAAAAGAAGTGGCTATCAACAGCCCGCCAAACCAAAAATACATAGTTGCTAAAAAAAAACCCATGTAAAATGCTATGGCTGCGGAAGGAGAGAGGTTTCCAAGGGATTAAAACAAGTATTTCTCTGCTTTTCTCCAAAGCTTCTGCAAAGTAAACCAAATCGCACACACCATGAAAGTAAAAGAATTTACACAGAAAGGAAATGCATGTACGTAGTGCCAAATAGCAAGAGCCAAGGCACACGCAAGCAGCATGAAGCAGGCAGAGGGGATAACCAGGCTTGCTGGGAAAGAGAAGAAAATTGGCTTAATATATTCAACCACTTAAAAAATGCCCAAGGATCAAAACTGCAAAAAAAAAAAATAGAATAAGGTACACTCCTGAGCTAAGAAATCTACATCAACTGGAATGCTTTGGAATGAGACACAAGCTATTAAAATAAGCAATATGGGGCATCTATAACAGTACAGTACTTGCTTTTTCAGAGTCCTGGATTTTAGCCTTGCAGCGACATGATTTCCAATTGGTAAGATCTCTCCTCCTCCCCCCACTCCCCCCCCCAAATGCTGGGTGAGGAGGACAGATATCTTCTGTGGGAGGGGAAAAAATGAAAAGTTTTTTTAAGCCTTTGTTAGATTTCAACAGCTGGGCAATGACTAGAAGCACAGAGGGGCATGGCATAGCTTTGGGAAAACAGCAAGCAGGGTGAGGGAAGAGAGTGGAACAGAGACCATGGAAGTCCAACACGTTTGACTGCTGTTAATGCCCCAGGGACCTAACAGAAATCTGGCTAAAGGGTTGGGGGCGGGGGTGATCTGGCAAGCAAAATACCGGTACATCAAGTGCACATCTAGTGGAGACTCCATGAGATATGATGCCCTGCTGGGCACCCTGCCAAAGATGCTAATAGTCAAATGTGGGCTTGGAAATAATGACTTTGTGACATTCTCCATCTCTCTTCTCCACATATAGGCTCAGAAAAGCAGGATTGTGCCACTTAGGCCATAGTCACTAGGTTCCAAGCCTTGAACATATTGCCCTCACACTGCCACCTCAATGAATTCGGCTGCTACACCTTTAAGACACTCTGCTTTTAACTCACCTACTGACAAAACTTAAATGAGTGTGGCCCTCCAAGGCTCTTCCTCTGGCCCTGCTTTCCACCTTTTTCTTTTTCTTTCGGCCTGGCTGGAGCATTTTATTTACTTTTACATTTCTGTTCCAACTTTCCTCCAAGGAGCTCAAGGTTACACACACAGTTCTCCTCCCTATTTTATCCTAACCACAACCTTGCAAGGTAGGTTAGGGCTGAGAGTCGGTGACTGTCCCAGGGTCACGCAGTGAGCTTCATGGCTGTGTGGAGATCTGAACCCTGGTCTCCCCAGTCCAACACTCTAACCGCACTGGCTCTTGAACTCTGATAACACCTCTTGCTTCCATGGATGGAGGATAAACAGAAGTGTACAAGCATGTGTAGCAAGCTGGCCTGTTGTACCGAGGTAAAAATTCACATTCTTTGCTCAGCTCACATTTCCCTCAAGGCTTGCCCACCACTGGCATGTGCCCCCCCCCCAAAGCCTTGGGCTTTAAAAGCTTCCCCACCCCATGGCTCTGCCCCATAATTTATTTTGCGTTAACAGGTCTGCCAAAACGCACAAAAAGTACTGGAAGACGACAGTTCCTCTGAACATGCCCAGAACGCTTTCCACCACAAAGGAACCAGGGACCTCCTTCTTGAATCACGAAAAACGCAAACTCCAGCCTTGGCATCCCTACCTCCAAGCTCATACCTTCTGCTTTCAACCAAAACGAATCAGTATATTCTGCCTTGAGCGAGAGACCAAGGACGCCTCTGACCATGTACAAAGCGCTTTTCCCTCGCGGCTGATGATACGGATCTCATATTATACCCTTGGTAAAATAATCCCCGGCCAGCCAAGAGAGGGGTGGGGGGAGAGACAAGTTTCAGGAAAACTGAATTTAGAACCGATTTTAAAAGGCAAAAAAGGCGCAGGGGACAGTAGCACCATCCCTCCCGCCGGGATGAGCGTTCATGGAAGCGGCAAAGCCTATTCTCGCTTTCCCTCAGGCGGGTCTGGGGACGTGCAGACTGAAGGGACGGCAACATACCCGTTGGCACCACAGACTCCTCCTCCTGCTGCTGCTTCTCCTAACGACTGAGGAAAAATTCACGGGGGGCGACACCCACCGCCTCCTTTCTCCATCCCACCCGCTCCAGCCGTGTTGGCGGCGGCGGCAACAACAGCTTTGCGGGCATGAGGAGAAAACGATGGGAAGGGAAAGAGGCGCGCGCGGCCCGCCCCCCTCGCTCCTCGGCCCGCCCTCAGGCCCGCCCAGCGCGAGGCAGGGGGCGGTTTGGGCGGGAAACTCTTCTGAGGAAAAGCTGCCGCTGCCGCGGCTGCCGTCCTAATTTGGAAGAAGCAGAAACACCCCGCGAGTGAGCGCGAGGTGGGCTTCCAAGTAAGCATGCGCGGAGCTGGGGGGATTTGAGGCTGCCGTTCTACGCATAGGAGAAAGCTCAGCTGAACTCCCTTTTGCGGGGGGGGGGGAGTGGAGCGCAAAAGCTGTGGCTGTGTATATGGCGCGGGGGGGGGGGACAGCGGAGCAGCTGTGCTTAATTGTTATTAATAACGCGGGGCTGCAGTCTTAAAAGCTGCCTTTTCTGCGGTTGGGTGTAAGCTCCCCTTGAACTCCGTGAAGCTGGCTTCTGGGAAGGCAGAAATAGGATTGCAAGAACAGGGCCAAGGCGGGAAGGCAAGATTCAAAGGGATGCTCTTGGGCATATTATATACTGCACTGCGAAGTGCGCATGCAGGAAGGATGTGGCTGAAAAGCTCTTGCACGTAGACCCCTCATGACAACCAGGAAATGGCTATGGGGCAACCCATTCAGATGGGTGTCATACAAATGTTGTTGATACAAAAGCCTTCCTTCAAGCACCTGGAAGTGTAAGCACCAGACCATAGAAACAGCCTGGAAGCTAATGAAGTTCTTTCAACACTAGTGAGATAAATTTCCATCAACCAGTCCCAATCAGTATCCTGACAGCTGTGTTTAAAGTAACTGTAATTCCTGAATGCCCTTCAAACTCAGCCTCACATATTACAGTAGTCAGTCCTTGATGGATAGCTGTGGCCAGGCTACCATTGGTGAGACCTCAAGTGAAGTTCTTGTCTCAGCTGATGAAAGGCACTCTTCTAATATGTAATCAATTTGTAATTGTCTAGGTCATTTTGAGTTTTAATCCAATCCTCTTGCAGCAGCTCTTAACTTTGCTTCTTATGCAAGCCTGAGGGGGAGGAGCAAAATTCACCAGACCAGGTAGAGAGGTTGCTTGTTACCTTTGCTTCACCTGATCTATTAACCACGCTCTTCATCCTACTGCATATCTCTTGCATAATGCATTAGCAAATCATAAGTCTTTGCAAGATCAAGCCCAAAGAGTTTCTGCGTGGCCTGTTGTTCCAGTTTGACTTAATTGATGAAAAAACATACCTTTCTTTAAATGGGTGTAACTTTGCATGTGAAGAGCCCTTCAGCAAAAGTAATCATAATAATAATAAGGTACAAAATAAACTTGGACTGAAGAGGGAGTACAATGAAGAATACAGTACAGTTCTTAATGCAACCATAAGCAGCCCACAGAGTTACCATAGATTCCACTTATGTCATTAAATGTAACCTTACTATACAATGGGCCTGTGGTCGTAGACTGAAGCTGCACACTGAATTCTTACCCTGTTAGCCATGATACTTAAGAACAGCATAAGAAATAATACCCCAATAGGGACCAAGATACAGGAGTGAATATAACCAAATAAAAAATGCCCATTTTATTATTCCTGGCTTCTTAGCAGCTAACTTTTTATGTTTCAACAGCAAAAGAGGATATACAATATTTGCAAAAGATGGGTAAAGTGGTGTTGGTGGTAGTTTAAATATTAAATATTAAACTACCTTATATAAACTCCCATTTTCAGTGCTCTACAAATATTGAAAATATCATGTATTTAATAAGAGAAATATTAACACACAGGCTTGATATTGTTGGGAATGCTGATATCCTCATAATAGCAGTAAGATGAAAGAAAAACTAGCATTCAACGTCCATCTATTTAATATATGATTCTCCCATTTTGTAAATTAAACTGTTTGCAATATATTTAATATTAATATTTAATTGGTATTTTTTCTGTAAACAAACATGTATGTATGCAGCAAAACCAATATTGCTAATAAACGTTTATGTAAATAATTAACTACATGTTACCAATAATCAGACTTTGATTTTTAAGGCTTTAAGAGGTGTTTTTTTTAAGGTTGCCCAGGGCCTTGTGGGCTGGACCTCCCTGGCATAGAACATTCAGTGTGTGATAAGGAACTGAAAGACTCTGAATGGTTGGCAGTTCTAATAAATGGGAGTTGGTAGTCAGTGAGGAAGACCATTGAGATTTGACAGCTGAGGGGAAAAGTAGTTCTGAATGAGTTTTCTCCTGACCTCAGACGACTTCCGTTTGACTTGCAAAACGTTCAGAAACCAAAGCGTGGCTTCTGATTAGCTGCAGGAAGCTCCTTCAACCAATCGGAAGCCCCGGAAACCCCATGGATTTTCGGCTTCCAAAAATAGTTTGCAAACTGGAACAGCCACTTCCGGGTTTGCGGTGTTTGGGAGCCAAACCGTTTGAGAACTAAGCTGTGCGAAAACCAAGGTACGACTGTATTTTATTTCTCCTCAAGTTATCCCGTTTTGTTCAGCTTATCCAGTAAATAATTGTTATGAGTTGGAGGGGGCAGATCCCCCTAAATTCTTATATTTAATAAATATTATAATTTGGCTAATATTTGGAGTATTAAAGGAAGATGCCAGGTGCAGTGTAAAAATACAGGCTATACCGGGTTTTCCTGTTCAAGAGATGGCTAATAGAGGGGCCATTAAGGAACAAAGGGATCAGAGTACTGGGCCATTAAGAGCGATTGACAATGCAAATGCTGTCCTTCTGTGAACAGAGACAGTAGAATTGGGAGGGAGAGGTTGTCAGGGTTACAGGGGTGTGATGTCACCACAGGAAAAAAATATCCTTTTGCAGAAGGTTTTTGAAAAAGTGAGAAGTAAGAGCAGGCAGCACTCATTGCAGGCTGGCTGGGAGATGCTGCACCCAAAGAGTGGGGAGCATGGCTGGCTTCTGCTCTGGACCCAAGCTTGCTGAAGCCGTGGGAGAAGCAAGAAGAGACTATCTAGGGATGGAATGTTCTGCAATACTTCTATCAAGGGTAAAGGTAAAGGGACCCCTGACCATTAGGTCCAGTCGTGACCGACTCTGGGGTTGCGGCGCTCATCTCGCTTTATTGGCCGAGGGAGCCGGCGATTGTCCGCAGACAGCTTCCGGGTCATGTGGCCAGCATGACTAAGCTGCATCTCGCAAAGCAGAGCAGTGCACGGAAACGCCATTTACCTTCCCACCGGAGCGGTTCCTATTTATCTACTTGCACTTTTGATGTGCTTTGGAACTGCTAGGTTGGCAGGAGCAGGGACCGAGCAACGGGAGCTCACCCCGCCGCAGGGATTTGAACCGCCGACCTTCTGATCGGCAAGTCCTAGGCTCTGTGGTTTAACCCACAGCGCCACCCGCTCAAGGGTATATATGTGTAAATAAAATCATATATCTTAAAGACACTACAGTCTCCACTGTGCCTCAGTTTTACAATGGAAACACAACCCTGGGTAAGCACCACACACACACACACAGAGGAATCTTGCTACCACTCTGCAGAGAATGGGGTTGGCATGTAACAATATTATCAGTTTCTTTACTCTCTGGATGACATCTGTGTTATTTGATTCTGCTGACAGGACTGCACTCCTCCGAAGGCTTATAATTTCCAAATAGGAAATCTGCCGTGTTTTCTTCTGCTTGGATATGAGATGAGAGAGGCATCGTGTTGCACATGAGTTAATGGTTTTCCTAATAAATCTTGCCATGACTCCCTGTGTAGGTGGTTATGCAATGAAATGGGAGCAGCTTTTTTATGAAGGGCTTGGTAGGAGTGGCACAGGTTATAAGTGTGCCAATGAGTCCTCCCCAACTAGCACAACAACCACACTCAGTATGGCAAAAAGAAAAGGAAAACATATGAGCAAAATTAGCATGTTGTGATTAAAAAAAAAATCCACAACATACATCAGCAATATGAAAATATTCTCTGCATAATCATACTGAAGAAAAACTGGGTGTTTGGAAATGTTTTAAAAATATCAAAAGGGGGCAGAGGAATCCAACGAAATTTCAAAACTGATGGGGCAAACAAATTGTATGTAGTGAATCTGAAAGCTAAAACACTCCAAGTCACACTCTGGATCCAAAAGAAACCTTGTGGCCAAGAGCAACAGAATCAAACAGGAGGAACTAGAAATCTCTCTTACCCTTCGGGCACTGGCTCCATGGGGTGCCATGAACACGTCTGTAAATTTAGCAAGAGACGTACATTCAGGAGAGCAAATGAAAAAAAATGCTTCAGTCTCACTGATGTTAAAGGCACGTCAGCATTTTTCAGAGTAAATTAGTAATTAGTCACGACTTTGGTGTTCACTGCCACAAATGAGTGAAGGGAGTTTCCATTGCTGATAGCAATCTGACCTCAGTAATAAATGTTGACAGGATCAAAATATGGGCCAGGTTAACTGAGTCATTCCCAAAGGTGACTCAAAACATGGATTACAGGAGGACTGGTGCTGCGTTTCTACAATGCACAGATGGGGTGGGACTGTTAGTAAAGGACAACCGTATTTTGGAATATAGACCCTTAAATCACTGGTCCACCTAGCTCAGCACTGTCTACACTGATTGGCAGCAGCCTCCATGGTTTCAGCTAGGGGCCTCTCCCAGCCCTAACTGGAGATGCCAGGAATTAAACCAGGGCTTTCTGCTTGAAGACAGAAGTGAAAAAGAAATCCAAAACAGCTGATGTGCCACTTTGGGAGGAAATATTGGGCTATATTACCCTAATCTCTCTTTGAAATATCCTTATCGAAAACCTCCCAGATGTTTGGTATTAGAAAAATCTGGCCTACATATGTACTTTTAAAGTATCAGACTTGAAAGTTTTTCTGTTTTTTAATGAAGAAAATCACATAGTCTGATGCAATACTTGAGAAAGTAATCTATGATATATACACAAAATATGATGCCACTTATGACTAATCCACATATTTGTCGACTATGTAATTAGCATAAGCATAAGAGATTAAAGTCATCCAAGGACAGTGCAAGAAAATTGCTTGCACTCTCGTTTTCTCTCCTTTTCTTGAGACCTGTGCTTTTGCTACTGAAACAACCTTTCGCAGCCAGTTTTTTAAAAAGATAACCAGCTGCACTGGAGCAGCTGAAACCAAAGCCACACTAATGATGTTCACATTATGAAAACGAAAGTTATACTTTATATTAATCCTAGTGGTGCAGCAATAAAACTGCTAGCACATTTGCAAAGCCAAGCAGGGTCTGGTATGGATTCAAACTGGATGGGGAACCGTGTGTGTTGAGATTCCTGCATTGCAAGGGGTTGGATTACACCCCCCCATGGGGTCCCTTCCAACACTCTGCTTCTATTATTCTAAACTGTATGCAAATGGGACAAAACTGAGTAAAATGCCCAAAAGCCTTACTACTGCACACCGTAGAAAGGGTTGTAGTGCTATCCTTGACTCGTGGACTCATTAATATCATCTGTGGTTGCTTGCTTGTTTCCACCTTTCAGGAGTGGGGATGTCCACAAATGAAGCAGAGTGTTCTTCTTTCTAGAAGGGAAGCAAGTTCCTTGCAGTTGCTCCTTCTTTGGTCGATGGATGGGGCCATGCTGATCTTCCTTTGCCAAGAGGTTGATGGCCCCCAACTTGGCTAGCTTTAGAAGAGGATTAGACAATTTCATGGATGACAAGGCTATCAATGGCTACTAGCTACAATGACTGTGCTTTACCTTCACCGTCAGCTTAATAAAAAACAACAACCTAGCAGTTTCATAATTGTATAAAATGTTATGAAATGGCTATTTTAAGCAAGCTTACCTGATGCTGTTGAAATAAGTGAAATCACTTTAAACAGCGGTTTAAATCCTTTAAACGCTTCTCTCAAAGAATACTGGGAAGTGTAGATTGTTAAGGGAGCTCACAGAGCTACAGTGGACAGAGTGGACAAGCAATCACTCTTCCTGGGCAACTGGGAATTGTAGCTTTCTGAGGGGAAGAGAGACCGCCTAACACTCAGCCCCCTTAACAGACTACAGTTTCCAGGCTCCTTTGTGGTGGGGAAGCCATTACTGTTTAAAGTGGTCTGATACAACTTTAAATGTATAGTGAAGATAGGGCCTTTGAGTGCTGCTCTTTTGGTGTTCCTAAACTCAAATCAGTCAGACTTTACAGACCCCTCAAGTGTCCCTATTTTCCAGGGACAGTCCCTGATTTAGAGAAGCCATCTCGGCTTCTATTTTGATCCCAGAATGTCCCGCTTTTCCTTAGGATGTCCCTGTTTTCATCAGAGGAATGTTGGAGGGTATGGAATTATCTGACCCCTCAAGCAGTCTGAAGGCAGCCCTGTGTAGGGAAGTTTTATTAATGTTTAATGTTTTATTGTGTTTTTATAAATGTTGGAAGCCACGCAGAGCGGCTGGGGCAACCCAGTAAGAAATGTGGAGTATAAACAGTATAATTATAATTATGGAATAGGATGTCCCAATTTTCATTGAGGAAATGTTGTAGGGCATGGACTTAGCATAGACCCATTGAAATTAATGGGCATTGGTTCTAATTCCAAATACATGTATTTTGGTTCTAAAAAAGGATTAAAACTTTTGTTGAATGGTCTCTTCATGGAGGCTCGCCTAAAATCAACCTTGATATCTTTTCAATACATGAAGACCTGTTAATTTACCCATGTTTTCCAGAAGGTCACCTAAGCATGCTTTAATGCTACTGACAGCATTTTACTAGCTCTGCTGGTTTTACTGTTTTGATATGTTTTACTACTGCTGTTTTAATAGTTCATCTTTGTTATGTTTTTAATTAAGCCATCTGTCCCTGAAGCTGTAAATCTAAAGGGTGGCATATACACGATTAAGTAAACCAATAAAACAAAACCAGCAAGCTTTCCTTGTAGACCAGACATGGCTCTGATATTTTGTTAAGACATTTGGAATTAGATTGAACTGAAGCTGCATAGGAATATATATATATATTTCTAATTGGTCAACATGAATGGTCCATAACAGCATAACTTTTAAAATTGATGTGCATACAGAATCAGGTATTCAGGGTATGAAACTGACAACAAAACCCTAGGCCAGTTAGCTAAACACTTCCCCTGGTGCTGCTTTCAGCTAGGGTAGGCATGGTGTGGAGAAATTGCATAGAGAAATACTCCTCCCCCCCCCCCAACACTAAACTCCAACGAAGTGGAAGAGTGAGGCAGATAAAGTACGTGGCACATAGCTGAACTATGGCATTCGCTCCCACAAGAAGGAGTGACAGCAACCATTAATGCTTAAAAAAAGCATTAGACAAATTCACAGAGGAAAAGGTTGCCAATGGCTACTAGCCATGATTGCCATGCTCTGTCTCCACTGTATGCCAGTTGCTGGGAATCACAAGTGTACAGTGGACGCTCAGGTTGCGAATGTGATCCGTGCGGGAGGCACGTTCGCAACCCATAGCGTTCGTAACCCACAGTGCCGTGCCTGCGCATGCGTGGGTCGCGATTCGGCACTTCTGCGCATGCACAAAGCGCAATTTAGCTCTTCTGCGCATGTGTGAGCGCTGAAACCCAGAAGTTACCCGTTCCGGTACTCCCGGGTTCGGCGTAGTGCACAACCCGAAAACACACAACCTGAATCGTCTGTAACCCGAGGTATGACTGTACTCAGGTCTGGGATGCTGGACTAACTGGGTCCTTGGCATGATCCAACAGACTCTTCTTATGTATCTTTCAAAACACTCCTCTGTCTTCAGAGCGGCTGTGAAAGGACAGCTGTATTTGAAAGATGCCTTTATAGGAGGGGAGGGAAACGTTTGGCCACCTGGACTATTTATAAATAAATAAGAAGGCAGGCAGGTGGGGGCTGGCTGAGAGGGAAGGCTGAGTTTGATGTGGCAGTTCCCCACTTGCTCTAATGGACCATCCTTCGCTGGTTAGGGTCTCGCCATGCACAACATTAACAGCTTGATGCTAATGATGTGATAAACAGTTATGTATACAATTAAATCCCAATTGTTATCAAAATGGCAGCAGTGGGGAGGGGAGATTTCAAATTCAGAATGTCTGCCTTTCAAGCAAAACTGACCCCCCCCCCATAAGTCTTATTTTACAAGGAAAGAAAGGGTGGTTTGTGGGGGTATGAAAATTACAAATAATGTGAAGGCTTTCAGCTGGAAATTACTGCTGGCAGCTTCCTGCCTTATCAAAACACCTCTGGGCATGCTTCCCATTTTGGAGCTCTCTGGCACCTTGTTATTTATTTTTGTTTCAGCAGCAAGAAGACAACAGGTGAAATGGTTTCTATTAGTTTTATTTGTGCATTAGCCCCTTTTCTGAAGAAAATGCAGGTTGATGGGTAGGGGAATAAGTGGCAAGCCCTTATTGTGACGTAAGTATGTTCAATGTACCTTGTGTATGGTCTTTAACCATCAATCAGTTTCCTTCTGCCTGTCTTCAGTGACAAAATGAAGAAACAATGGTGTCTTCAGGCTTCAGGCTTTTAGCATTACCCAGTCATTGTACTTCTCCACCAAACTATACGGGCAGCAGTTTTTCACCAGTGCATCTTTGGGTGTTATGTCCACTATATCAGGCATAACTTAGTGGTGTGGGCAGAGGAGTAACAAAGCACCAAAGCATGCCATTGTAGCAGCAAATTAATTTTTTCATGTATATTTTAATTTGCATTAATTCACTTTTTAATTTAGCCATTTTGTGTGAACGCTTCAACAACAACAAATATAGGTTTCGTTTTTGCCGACTTTTGTGTCAGGATTTTCACTGTTTGAAATATGGCAACCTTTCACCATGAAGAGGATAGTTACAAGCAGAGAAAATGCTAATGAACCAGTGTGCACGCCAGTATCTCCTATGTTATTCCTGAAAGTTATCAGAATATCCCCTACAACCCACCCCCCAAAAAAGCTAAAGAACATTTTGTCAGAAGACTTCAGAATTCTCTTCACCATTGCAGAAGACTCTGGCATTAGGGCTTTGTGCGCAGCATACTTTTAAAGCACCCCGCCCCTGCCAAGAATCCTGCCAACCATGGTTTGTTAAGGGTGCTGGGAATTGTAGCGCTCTGAGGGGTAAACTACAGTTCCCACAATTCTTTAGGTGATGTCTTGTGCTTTAATTGAATAGTATGTTTTCAACCATGCACCTAATGGTAGGGCTGGCACCAAGTGTGAAGACTCACATGCTGCGCTAGTACCTGTTCCTGACGCCTCTACCAGAACATGCTTTCCAAAAGCTCCTTTCTCATCTCATTGCCACATGGAGAAATCTGTCCCTTTCTCAGTAGTGAATCTGGAACAGAATATCGTGCGCACCCCAACAAGGTTGAAGTTGTCAATGCCATCCAAGAAACTCTTGCTAGAGCTATTTATATCGCTGAATCTTAAAAGTGTTTATAGTTATTTCTTCTGGGCACATGCTGTCCTTGATTTTAAAGGATAGTCTGATTTGTCTGGCATAAATCGGAGCTTAAGAAGGAGGGCTTTGAGCTGAAGGTCAGGGGGAATCTGCTGCAATTTGCTTGATGTGAAAAGAAAGCTTGTCAGATACCAGTGCATTTGTATCTGTAATTTTAAAGAAAAGGCAAACTATTTTAAGGCAAGTGGAATGCATGCATTACAATTTGAGCATAACACACTTTAACCACATCTTCCATGTAGAACTGTAGAAGTTGGAAGGGACCCCGAGGGTCATCTAGTCCAACCTCCTGCAATGAAGGAATCCCAACTAAACATATGTCAGAATAACATTGCAGAGCTCTTTACAGCCCAGAAGATAACAAAGACATTGGTTGTATCCAATGCAGCAATAAATTAAAGTCACTTAGCAGCATACAGTGGTACCTCGGGTTAAGTCCTTAATTTGTTCCGGAGGTCCATTCCTAACCTGAAACTGTTCTTAACCTGAAGCACCACTTTAGCTAATGGGGCCTCCCGCTGCTGCCGGAGCACGATTTCTGTTCTCAACCTGAAGCAAAGTTCTTAACCCGAGGTACTATTTCTGGGTTAGCGGAGTCTGTAACCTGAGGTACCACTGTATTCGTTCTGCTGGTAATATTGCACCAGCTGAATGATGCTGGGCAAGGGAATGCATGAGCAGGTTGTTGGTAACTTTGCTGCACAATAGACTGCACAATCTGTTGTACAATGAGCTTCCACTGGCACAGTTGTTTCGCTGGGTCCGTCTGTTGTGCAACATTAAAACTCAACGGTCCACTAGTACAAGAGCCTTCACTCGTAGACAGAGAACCTTAGATGCAGCACAGTATGCCCACCCTATTTTCCACTGGCAATCTCAAAGTTTGGTTTCCTTACAATTGCTTAATTTTCATATAAATACATCTGCCCCAGTTCTTGGTGTGTTATTATAAAGCTCAGTTATAAGAACATAAAGCCCTGATGACCGCACCAAAGGTCTAAGATTCTGTTTCCTGCTGTGACCTAGAGCTTCTGCTTGGCTATCACCGCAACCAAAAGCATTGATACTTGTTGACACAAATGAACCCAATGAATTCAGTGTGGGTTATTTTCAAGTAAATGTCCATGTGATTGCAGTCTTAGTGCCTTGCTTTGCCACAAAATTCCCCTTTGTATAATCTCTCATTCATTGGGATCCCAGTTCCAAGACTGCAGGGCAAGCTGTCTGAATTTCAAGTTTGTGTTTTAATTAAGAGGCCTTCTAAAGAGCGAACGCATCTGATAGCATGTGTTAAAAATAGCTCAGATCAAAGAGCTGGCATGTCAGGCCCTGCGGCGGTGCCTTTTTGTTTGGCTTTGGGATTTTGTTATATTTAATTAATAAATGCAAAACAAAAAAATATGTCAATGTGGTTGTATGATATGACTAAATGGGCTTGTCTACTCGTGACAGGCTTTGAGAACTGAGTGCACCAGATACATCCTTATCTCTGCATTAACCACTGTACTTTGCATGATAGCTGGGGCTGATGGAATTTGGGAGTCCAGCAACATCTGGACTGCCATAGGTTTCCCCTCCTGGTTCAGGTTAGGCAATTAGGGCTACATATCACACCTTGATGCCACTTTAAATGCCACTCCCCCCAAAAAATAATAATCTGGGAGCTGTAGTTTGTTAAGGGTGATGAGAGTTGTTAGGATACCTTATATTCCCTACACAGAGCTACAATTATCTGAGAGGAATGGATTGTTAAGATGCTGTGAATTGTCCCACACCAAAAATACTGCCCAACAGGTTCCTATGCAACAGCTGAGCATGCTTCCAGGAGGACATGCATTAAGGAATGCAGGGGCAGCTTGAAAAACAAGAGTGGAGAACCTGACCTGCTAGAAGTTGCTGAACCAAAGCTCCCATCAGCTTTTAGCAAGCATAGTCAATGGTCAGGGATGATGGGACTTCTGGAGGGACAAAAGGATTCAACATCTGGAGGGCCAAAAGTTCCCCACACCTAAAAAAGGTTCCCCACCCCATTTGAGATTTGATATGACCTTCGGGTATAGGGCGGTATAGAAATAAAATAAATAAAATAAATTAATTTTTCACAATGAATCAATTTAAGAGAAAACTGTGCATATGACACACACACCCCAAACAGCCATTTAATGTTCCAAAATAGCTTGGGCAGTAGAGCATAAGACTCTTAATCTCAGGGTCATGGGTTTGAACCCCATTTTGGGGCAAAAGATTCCTGCATTGCTGGGGGTTGGACTTTGTGGCCTCTTCCAACCCTACAATTCTGATTCTAGATTCAATTATTCAACATGTTGGCAGTGTACGAACAAAACAGGAACATCTCCCCATATATGGTGGGCCTGTCCAGTGTTACAAGAAATATTGGTCTAACATAAGGAAGGCAATTGATGGAATCACAAAGGACATTTTGTACATTTAGATCCTACTTTTATTGGCTTATACAAGCAGATTTAACCAGAAGTTATAAAGAACTATTATCATACATGATTATTGCTGGAGGGGTACTAGATGCAAAATACCGAAGATTAGACAAATGACCTACAATAGAAAAATGGGAACACAAAGTACATGAATATGCTATCTTAGCCAGAGTTGGCCCATTACAGAAAAATGATAGACTGCAGTGTGTCCAAGGCACTGTGAGTTGACTATACACGGACCCTTTAAGAATAGTTCCAACTCCTCTCTTTCCTTATATAAGAAAGAAAAACCTGCTGAATAATTCTGCCAAGAAGCTTTATATAAAATTAGTTAAGCTAGTTAAGTTACAAGCATGTTTGGAGCCTGAATGCAATAAGACAATACTGTAAGTATTTATTATGAAAATTGTGAGCCTTGATTGGACTGTTAAAAAAAACCCCACCCAAGAACCTTTTTTATTTTTTTATTTGAGGCATAAAGAAATTATTATCCACCTTATGTCAGCTGCAAAATATTGGAGAACTCTGAATGCTGAATTGATGGTGGACTGGTACCAACAAATATGGAACTTAGCATCAATGGGGAAAATAGCCTACCGGCTGTGGGCATATCGCAAGAATCAAAACATAGACAACTTTTCTACTATTTGGTTGCCCTTTACTAGTTATGCTGCAGTGCATGAGCTCCTGGAACTCATGAACAATTATGGAACAATATTTTGATGTGAAAAATATGATAGTTTGGCGCACTTCTTTCTGAATTGATACTTGTATTCATCCTTGATTGTCCTTTGCTGTGTTATCTTAAAAAATTTAAATAATATAAAAACATTTTTAAAAACCTCTCTTGTAGATCTTGTACATTGTAGATTAGCGGTTTCCATACTTCCCCCACCCCCACCCCCCATGGACCACTTGAAAATCGCTGGCAGTCTTGGTGGACAATGTAAAGATTTTTTTCTGCAAGTTATAGCAATTGTAACATGTTGTGTGCAAGGTGCTGTATGATTGTTAACTGTACAGTGGTACCTCGGGTTACATACGCTTCAGGTTACATACACTTCAGGTTACAGACTCCGCTAACCCAGAAATATTACCTCAGGTTAAGAACTTTGTTTCAGGATGAGAACAGAAATTGTACAAAAAACCCCCAACCCCCCCCCAAATAGAAAAGGGTGGCGGGTGGGCAAAAAAAAGAGAGAGAGAGAGAGAGAGAGAGAGAGAGAGAGAGAGAGAACAGAAATTGTGCTCCGGCGGTGCAGCGACAGTAGGAGGCCCCATTAGCTAAAGTGGTGCTTCAGGTTAAGAACAGTTTCAGGTTAAGTACAGACCTCCAGAACGAATTAAGTACTTAACCTGAGGTACCACTGTACTTTCATTGCTTACTTTATATATATTGTATATTGTATTTTATCGTATTACGATTTGAATTCTATATAATTCAAATTGTCATACAATAAAATACAACATAGGAAATACAACAAAAATGAATAAAGATTAAATGTCTTAATTAGTATAGCCTTTGCTCCTCTCATTTAAAGTGCCTCCTCTCCTCATCTGTTCCGCGCGTCTTCTGTGTGAACTGCTGGGTTCTAAGACTGGCAGAGCAGCCTCTGGACCCACCATTCTTCACAGACACACTGAAGAGCTCCTTAATGAAGGTCATGGACAACTATTTGGGAACCACTGTTGCAGATGTTGTATACGATTTATTGTAATTGGATGCTGTGTATACTTCGTAAATTATAAAACCATTTTTTAAAGTGTAGACATTGGAGGGACAAGTAGCAAATCAAAAAGCCAGGTGTCCTTTAAGAAACAAAAATCCTCCCCACCCCCCATTGATCAGCAAACTCTCTTTTTTTTTTTTTTGCACAGAAGAGGATGGCTTGCTGTTTATCAAAACGGGCGGAAGGAGGCTCCAATCGTTGGCTGTTCCACAGCAGATGATTGATAAATCCCCCATGATAGGCTTTGCTAAGACAACAAGCACATAAATACACAATTCAAATGGGGTTCTAGATATGCTGCAACAGCTGACAGCCATTAAACTCTCATTTGTTAGGCTGTGTCGGGCTCAGAGAGAGAATTGCTTCTTCCAGATGTGGAACTGGATCTGAGCTTTGAGTCAGGTGTCATGCTACTCTGCTAATATATATGATCCCTCAGTGAATTGCCTCTTCCTGTGATACAGAAGCAATCCCAAGAGCATGACTTTCAGGTTGTGACTGACTGCATGCCAGAATAAGGCATTGATGCATCCTTTCTGTTGCAGCTGGAGGAGCAGAGCGGCTGCTCTGTGATCCTGTAGGAATATCACATCGGCTGAGAAGTCAGCAAATATTGCAAGACCCCAGTGGGGCCGCCAACCTGTCAACTTTGCTGGTGAATCGTAACAGATGTTTAAGGAAATATGCTCTCCAGAGCATTCCAACTTTTCGTTGCCTTTGGCTCTTGAACTAATTTTTCTGCAGACTCCTTGATCTCTGTGCTAATCTGCTTTCCTCTTCCCTCCAAACAGGCATAGTTTCTCACTTCCTGACACCCACACACACAAAAACAGCACCTCCTTGGAATCAGGAAGGATCTGAATAAAGGGAGCATAGAAAGACCACCTGCCACTAGGTCAAAATTCACACTGCTGGCTTTTGAAGGAAGGTTGTTTTCAATGTGTCCCCTGCCTCCTACTCTTCCCTTCCTTCAGTGCAGCAGCTAGAGGCCAGAAAATGGGCTTTGCCCTTACTAGCACAGCTTATGTGAAAGTGCATCTGTGGGTTGATGGTAGTGACCCATAGTGTAACTGCGTTCTGTATTCCCTGCCAGCCTCTTTTCTGACCAGATGATTAGTTTAAACAATTGAAGGGTTGTTCTATATCCGGCATCCCCCAACTCGGCCCTCCGGATGTTTTGGGACTACAACTCCCATCATCCCTAGCTAACAGGACCAGTGGTCAGGGATGATGGGAACTGTAGTCCCAAAACATCCGGAGGGCCGAGTTGGGGGATGCCTGTTCTAGATCGTATTTGTGGGTGCCTTCTAGGCCTGTGATCCTGTATCTGTGAGGTTAGATGAGGCATTTTTACTACAGTGGTACCTCAGGTTACGTACGCTTCAGGTTACAGACTCCGCTAACCCAGAAATAGTACCTCGGGTTAAGAACTTTGCTTCAGGATGAGAACAGAAATCATGCTCCGGCGGTGCAGCGGCAGCAGGAGGCCCCATTAGCTAAAGTGGTGCTTCAGGTTAAGAACAGTTTCAGGTTAAGAACGGACCTCCGGAACGAATTAAGTACTTAACCCGAGGTACCACCGTATTCTTTTTTATATTACTGTTCTCTTACTATTTTCAGCCTTGATTGCAGTTTTATTGCTTCCTTCTTAGGGCTGCTGCTGTTTGTTTAAAAATTCAGACCTATTTTAAAATTTCTAACTTTTTTTAGCCACCTCTGCTTACTGCCTTATTATAAGCTTGGATATAAATGTTATAAATTAATAAGTAGGCACACGTCTCCTCCTGTTCTTAGCTCTTATAGATGAAAATCAGCCTTTAATTTCTGCCATTAGTAAGCAATCAGCTTAACTAAGAATTCTCAGCCAGCATCCGTAGCATATTAATTTATCTTGTTATATTACCAAGGATGATTCAGACACATGGATTATATTAAAATATGAGTATGAGTAAACACAGTTGGTATTAATATCTTTCATGGCCAAGCTAATGGTAATTCACTCATAAAATCTGAATATAAGATTTGGACTTAAATAAAGCTATTACATAATACCACATGAATACCCAGTGCTTTATTTCAATTGGAGGAATATAATTTCATTGTTCTGCAACTGAGTTGCACCAGGAGTGCCACATGTGCCATCATTAGGGTTGCCATACGTCTGGAATTTCCTGGACATAGCCGGAATACTGCAGTCGGAAGCAGTGTCTGGGCAGAAATCGCTGAAATGTCTGGGAAAATCCAAATATATAGCAACCAATGTCGGAAGCCTACATTTTGGTGAATTTTCTTAAAAATAACTCAAAAACTTCCAATTTTTTTGAGATTTTGCAAAGAAAGATCAACAACTTTGGCCAAAACAACAACAACCCTAACCATGATTATATTTTACATTTCCCCCCTCTTTGCCACTGATTGTCAGGGAACAAATGGAGATACAAAGGGGGGAGAGACATAGTGTTTGGAGCTGGGCAAGAGAAGTATCAAATAGCTGCCTCTGTTCACTTGTAGATCAGCAGCTGTTGTGAACATCCCCCTAGGCAAGAGTGGAAGAAGAGCAGGAAAGAGAGGCCAAAACTTTTGGGTTCCATCTGGAAAGTTGGGATTAAAAGTGCGTGGATCTGGAAAAGTGAAAGATCATTACAGTAGGGTCACTTTGAAATACTTTTCATATTGTTATGGGTTTGTGGGTGCCCTGACTCCCCTGGGTTTCTGGGCACCCAGGTTCCTGGCTACTGGGGTTTAAACAGTGTTTGGGGAATTAAAGTGAATTAAAGTGTGCTAACAGCAGGGGCAGGACGCGGGTGGCGCTGTGGGTTAAACCACAGAGCCTAGGACTTGCCGATCAGAAGGTTGGCGGTTCGAATCCCACAATGGGGTGAGCTCCCGTTGCTTGGTCCCTGCTCCTGCCAACCTAGCAGTTCAAAAGCACGTCAAAGTGCAAGTAGATAAATACGGTAGGTAGCGCTCCAGCAGGAAGGTAAACAGCGTTTCCGTGCGCTGCTCTGGTTCACCAGAAGCGGCTTAGTCATGGTGGCCACATGACCTGGAAGCTGTACGCCGGCTCCCTCGGCCACTAAAGCGAGATGAGTGCCGCAACCCCAGAGTCGGTCACGACTGGACCTAATGGTCAGGGGTCCCTTTACCTTTTAACAGCAGGGGCAGATCTACTATGAAACCAATGAAGCTTAAGCTTCAGGGCTCCTAATCCTGAAGGGGCCCAGGAGCAACTTTAGTTCATGACCCTTCAGCCAGTAGCACATATGTTGTAAAGGTGTGGTGTATAAATAATTAATAAAGAGCATAAATAAATAAACTAATATTAATCATAATGATAAAGTGCTCCCTCACTAAAGGCATAGCTATAGGAAAGGTGAGACACACAGTTGGCCAGAAACATCATTCTTTTTGAAAAAGGCTCTTGCCTTTCTCCTGCCACGTTCCAGCACTCATTGCAACTGATAAAATGAGTGCCTCATTAGAATAATGTGTTCTAGTGCAGACATGTAGTGCTCCTTTGGTCTGGTCAGCCTTCACTGGAGTCCAACCTGCCAGCAACAGCTTTGTAGCAACCCACCTGAAATGGCCTTGCAACCCACCTGTGGGTTCTGACCCGTTGGTTGCAGATCTTTGGTCTAATTCATAAGGATCTACATTTGCTGCTGCTTGATTGGCTATTTTAGTTTTAGAAAACTCCCATGCTATGTTTGAAATTTTGTACCAACAGTTTTAGTTTCTAGCACTAGTAATGGCACATTTGATTGCAAAAAAAGCACACATAAATAACACTCAAACTAGCAACTTCAACGTGGAATGGTACAGTTTTATTCTGTACCTGCAGCTTCATACCCAGCATTGCTCAGGAATTCTAAGGAACCAGTGTGGTTTAAAACCAGTGGATTAAAATCAGTGCAGTTTTGAAAGGTTCAAAATGGCATCTTGCTCCTTCATCTAAAGAGCATTGCTGCAAACAGGGTCATGATCTCTTAAGAGGTATCCAAATGCATAGCAAACAAGCAACTTTCCAAAATATATAGATTCAGCCACTAGATAAACATGGACCATTATGGCAAAAACCCTTGAGATAATCAAAATATTACACACTTTACAGCATATTGTAATCAGAAAGAGACTTCCTCAGCAGACTTCACCACAATTAGGGCTGTGAGTTCTTTGTTCTTTGTTGTTCATTGTACTTGTTTGTTTTGTTGAAAGTCAATAATATATATATTTTTAAAAACCACAGTATAATCAGGGCTTTCTCAGGTTACAGAAGTGGCCCGTCTTTCTAGTGCTTCCACATCAAGAGCTCACGTCCGCAGGCATCTCTTCCATTGTACCAAGTGATGCCAATAACTATGGAAGTACAGAAGAGTACAGGCATCTATTCATGATGACACCATTTTCCAGGGGCCATTTTTCTTGGAGTCTTTCACGTGGAAAAGTTATGATGAGCTAAGGCATTCCAATGTGTACACATTTTCTTAGATGGCACAAGGCAACACCTGCAGACAAGCCCAAGGGTTAACTTTGATTTGTTTACTTTTAAATGAAGTTTTAATAAAGATGATTAGTGCAGAATTCCAAGGATGCTCAAAGGGAATCAGCTCTATAATCTGTGACAAAATTGTGGAGTGACTTATGTAGAATTTGAGGGCAGGAGCAGACAATAAATGTAATTAAAAAGCACAACGAAGAAAAGAAGACCTGCCCTACACATGCAGCGGAATGAGGTGACAGAGACCTGAGAAGCCAGAACAGGCTGTGGTTGAAATCATATATACACTTAGCTAGGAGTAAGATCAACCAAAACAATAGTACTTACTTGTGAGTAGAGGTATCTAGCAATATACCATGCACCACTTCATGCTGTAAACAGAAAACAAGAAAACAAGAATGGCTGGAAAACGTGTGTTTTATACTAATCTACATAAAACGTGTGTTTTATACTAATCTACATAAAACGTGTGTTTTATACTAATCTACATGAGATCAAGCACAACAAATAGATCATTACAACACATAAGAGGTGCAAGCAGGGGTTTTATTTTAGGTAGGGGTGGAATTATTGAAAGCAGTCTGATGGCCCTTGACATTGACTTTATTGTTAGCATGCCATATGTAAAATAAAATTATACAGTTGTAGGACGCTGTCTTATACCAAGTCAGACCATGGGTCCATCTAGCTCAGTATTGTTTACACTGACAGGCAGCAGAATCCCAGGCCTTCAGGCAGGAATATTCCCTCACCTTACCTGGAGATGCCGAATATTGAATCTGGGACCATCTGTACACAAGACAGATTTGGTTTGACCTTTGGCCAGTCTTAGTTTATATGTTAATCTCTCTGCTGACATGCTATTCCAGGGGTCAGCAACCTAAGGCCCATGGGCCAGAAGTGGCCCGCGGAGGTCGTTTGACCAGCCCCCGAGCTGCCCCCTAAATGAGGTGCCCACTCGCGCGCTGTGCTAAACCGGCACAGCGTGGCGCGGAGACGCAGTGCTGGAAATCATGTGCTTCCGCAGTGCTGGAAATCATGTCTGCGCAGGCGTAGACGCAGACACTGAAAATTGTAGGCAAACACACTCATGCGCGCACGCAATCCGGCCCACAGAGGGATCTCCACAGGACTGATCCAGCCCTGGCAAGATAAACCTTGCCGACCCCCGTTATTCCATGCCTTGTGCTAGTACTTCTTTGTGGCCCTATTTGCATATCTCCAAAACCTTGTAAGTGGACAGATGCTAAGAGCTGGCCAATTACATCCTTACTTTTCAGATCCATGTTGTGTTCAGTGGAAGAGAGTTTCTATCTCTCATGTGCTAGTTTTGTTTTCTTTGTTTTTGTTTAATCTGCAGGGTGAACTTTCAAAAATGACACCCCACACCTGTGTTTCAAAACTGATATTGTCCACTCCATTCTGTTGCCTCCAGGTTTTTTTTATTTCATTTTGCTGAACATATAATAAACCAGACCTTAGCTATTAGGCTCTTGAACTAGATAGTCAGGTAAATAATATATGCCTTGTATATGTTCTTCCAAAAGCTTCAAAGCACTTCACATATGCTATTTTGTAATACTGACAGCCCTGTAAGGTATGTCAGTATTACACTTAGATGGCAAAAGGTAATAGATGCTGTGTACACATTACCATTTACTCTGTCTCCAGTGCACTCCCTCTACTGGTGTTTGAAGCTGTGTACATGTGACATTAGCCACAATCCATATCTGTCCTGTAGGTTCTTAAGAAATACTGCTCTTTGGTGAGTCTTCCCTCAGGCCAGCTTCTGTCCAATTTGGAAACAAAAGTCACATTCATTGTGCAGTCAAGCGGAGGTGTGCACAGTTGAGATAGCCATTGTGCGTGCAGCAGATGGCTGACCAACCAATTGACTGACCAAATTACAGCTTCATAAATATGAATTCAGGCCGCAGTGTGAGGAAACCCAACAGGTAATGCAGTCTGGGTGAAGCTATCTTGCTGGTGTACAGCAACATGCAAATGTGACAAGTGTGTGTGTGTGTGTGTGTGTGTGTGTGTGTGTGTGTGTATGACCTCGCTGCATTTTAAGCCATTAATGTGTACATAACTGATGTCTCGGCAGGGGAAGTTAGTTACTTCATCCTGTCATTCATCTTGTCATTCAGTGGTTGGTTGCTGCACACCTGAAGGATGGCTTCTTGGTTTTCTAAATAATATCATGGTCACCCTGGGGCTCTGCCAAGGCCACAGCAAAATGTCCACGATACTATGACACTACTCAAGCCTCTTGGGTACATTAATTATTGTAGGTGAATTCATTGTCAAGATCCACCCATCCCTAAAGCCACAGAGTTGGAGGGCCCTCTCAGAGGACCAGAGCTCAGTGGCACAGCACATGCTTTCCATGCAGAAGCTTCCAGCATCTTTAGGTAGGGCAGGGCGAGAACCCGGCCTGAAATCCTGGAGGCCGGCTGTCAGTGCAAACAATTCTGAAGATGCACCTACATTATACCTATACTATGGTGCCCATAATTCTTTGAGAAGAATGAAAGTGCTTCAGAGGTATAGTGTGTACAAAGCCTAAGCTACGTGGACCAAAAGGTCTGGCTCAGAGTAAGCATAGCTTCCTACCCCTAGATGGTTGTCACCCTTGGAGGCTAAGGCATTAAAAAAGCTCAATATGGAGGCCGAGTGGCCAAAGTATTGGGAAATCTTGGAACAAGAAGGAGATAAATTGAAATTACAGAGTCATGAGAAATTGAAACCTAAAGTACGAGACTGGCTCCATTATTATCAAATAATGGAGGTGTACAAACAAGACAGGAAAATTGGCTTCCAGGTGGAGAAATCAAAATTAGAAACTGAATTGTTAGAACCCAATACTAAGAATTTATCAAGAATGTATGATTTGCTGCTGAAGTGGAATACACAAGACGAAACAGTTAAATCGGCTATGATTAAGTGGGCACAGGACATTGGTCATAACATCATGTTTGCTGACTGGGAATGGTTGTGGAACACCGGTATAAAATTTACGGCATGTAATGCCTTAAAGGAAAATATTATGAAAATGATCTACAGGTGGTACATGAACCCAGTCAAGCTAGCAAAAATTTACCATGTGCCTGACAATAAGTGTTGGAAATGTAAAGAAACCGAAGGTACCTTTTACCACCTTTGGTGGACGTGCCCGAAGATTAAGGCTTTCTGGGAAATGATATATAATGAAATGAAAAAGGT
The DNA here is from genome assembly GCF_964188305.1 of Podarcis bocagei. Lineage (NCBI taxonomy): Eukaryota > Metazoa > Chordata > Lepidosauria > Squamata > Lacertidae > Podarcis > Podarcis bocagei. The sequence continues at coordinate 38,432,632 of NC_138139.1, read as the reverse complement.
ACTTAAATGTACTTTTCCTAAGAAACCAGAGGCCTTTCTCTTGGGCATTGTCGGCCAATTGGTGTCAAAGAAAGATAGAATTTTCTTTATGTATGCGACGACAGCAGCAAGAATACTCATCGCAAAGTATTGGAAGACACAAGATCTACCCACCGTGGAAGAGTGGCAGATGAAAGTGATGGACTATATGACACTGGCTGAGATGACTGGCAGAATCCGCGATCAGAGGAAAGAGACGGCGGAAGAGGACTGGAAGAAATTTAAAGTCTATCTTAAGAACTATTATAAAATTGATAAAATAAAAAAATTCCTTCCAGTAGCACCTTAAAGACCAACTAAGTTAGTTCTTGGTATGAGCTTTCGTGTGCATGCACACTTCTTCAGATATGTGAAGAAGTGTGCATGCACACGAAAGCTCATACCAAGAACTAACTTAGTTGGTCTTTAAGGTGCTACTGGAAGGAATTTTTTTATTTTGACTATGGCAGACCAACACGGCTACCTATCTACTATAAAATTGATGAATGTTAAAATGTCAAGGTGTTGAGAGAAAAAGGGATCCAGTGACATAAGATCAAGTCAAAGAAAAGATTAAGAGAACACGCATTTCACAAGAACTGTTTAGAAGTTGCTGAAATAATTTAGTAAATTGGGATGCAGAAGGGGGAGGTATGGGGAAGTCTGAGAAATGAGGGTTATGAAAAAAAGGTCATGAAATTATACATGTTTGTTTGTCTTTTTATTTGTTTGTATTGTTTAAAAAATGTTTTAAAACCAATAAAAAATTTTATAAAAAAAAACAGAGTAAGCATAGCTTCCTATATTCCTGTGCTCCAAACCAACCTGAAATTCTCATAACAATGGCTTGCCTTCTGTGCCATTTAGTCGTGTGCTGCCAGAAGCTCCTCTTCTTTTGAGAGAACAAGGAAAATTGTGTGTATTTTCTTCATTTCAGAATCATTCACCTAACCAGCTAATAAGAGTTTCAGGTGGTCTGTTGGAACAAATGACTTGCAAAAGGAAGGTGGGCGGGAGAGTAAGGCTGTGCAATGGGTGTATTTTTCACCCAACCACAGTAAAAATTTCTCCATGTGGGAAATGTGGGTCTAATGCTGATTATGTTTCTCACAAAATCTTGTGGTACCTCTCATATTTTACTTGTGGAAAGCAGCCACATTGTGGGAAAACATTGTGGAGGGAAGTTTGTCGTGCGCCTAGGAGCAGAAAGTGTTTTGCCTCTGTGGAATTTTTTAATGAGATTTAATTATGTCCTGGTTTTCTTTCTCTCTGGCTGTTTTCCAGAGCGAAGGCTAATTTAATATTCACCTTCATACTGGTACTTAAGGTGAATTTTAGAAAAATGTAGTGGGACTTGTTGAAGAGCTTTTTTAAAAAATAAAATAAAATAAAACTAATTGCAAGAGGATGCAATCATTCTCCAGTGCAATTGCCCCCTCATGGTTTCTGTTTCTCCAAAATGTCAGGCTCACAGCTTGTCGGCTTCTATGTTAAGTGCACTGATTCGAAAGTACAATTTAAATCAATGGGATTAGTTTCTATATAAGTGTGTCTACTTTTTTTAAAGGAAAATAAACTTAATTGCCTACCTGTAAAAAGGGGGAAAGGCCCATTATAAAAAGAACCTAAAAGCTTATCCACACTTACTTTTCACCCTGTTCTTTTCAGGCACAGCTCTGCACTTTAAAGTTTTGTTTCTGAGTGATCTTTTTTTCTTTCTTTTTGCCCCAGAACTTTCCCCTGCTCAACAAATGGCAATTGGGACTTTCTGTAGCTTGCCGTTTGCTTCGATTCAGCTTTAAAGAGCATGTTTTAGTGGAGAATGTTCTGGAGCAAAAAAAAAAGAGTGCTCAGACACAGAGCTTTAAAGCCGTGCTTACAAAGTGCAGAGGTAAGCCCTAAGATCACATTGAAGAAAGTTTGCACCAGTACATTGAAAGAAAGGAAGCTGAGTCCATCTACTTCAGTATTGCCTACATGACTAGCAACAGCTCCTCAAGGTTTCAGGCAAGGAGTCTCTTCCATCCTGGAAATGCCAGGAATTGAACCAAAGACCTGCATGCAAAGCAGATGCTCTACCAGTCTTTTGTGGTGCTCCACTCACACTGTTGCTCTGGTGCAACAGCTGAAGACTGTCAGTTGCAATCAGGGCCGTCTTCACCCGGGGGTGCAAGGGGTGTGGGGCACCCAGGCGCCAGATTCTGGGGGACCAAATGTATACCTACTGTATACCAGTCCCTCTCAATTGGCAGCAGGGAAAAGCAATGGAGCGAAAGTTCCCGTGCCCCTCCTCCGTCGCTCTGTTACTCCATAGCATCAAAAGCAGTTATTTCCACTGTATTGTTGTTACTGGTGAACGATTTCCCCCCAAAAAAGGTCAACAACTATGAGTTCGTCCCCCCCTAAAATAAGGGTGGCTAAACTAAATTTGGGGCAGTGGGTGGATCCTTGCACCCCGGTGGCACATATGCTAAAGACAGCCCTGGTTGCAATATATAAAATTATCAGATAGTCCAAATTTTTCAGTATTTATTTGTTTTATAAGATGTCTTACTTGCCCTGCACTGTGAAGTCTCAAGGTGTGTTGCAACAATACAATCATAACTTGCTCCTTCTAAGTCACTGTTTCCCCTAGGGAAGGGCCATAGCTCAGTGGTAGAACATTTGCCCTGCATAGAGACGATCCCATGTCCAATTCCTGGCTTCCCAAGGTGGGGTTGGGAGAGATCCCTGTTTGAATTCCTGGAGAGCCACTGCCAGTAAGACAGCATTGCATGTTCCTGTGTTCCAGGCAGCCTGTCTATTGAATAATCCTCCTGATATGTTTGCAGTTGGATTAGACAACACTGACTCTTTATTGAGCATTCACTCTGATTGGTTTGTGCAGAAGTTATATGATGATGTGGCAAGCAGTATCTCACACATTCCACTACATTTCCCATTTGTTTCCATCTTGCAAAAAGTCTGATCATTTGGGGAAGCGTAGGGTTGCCATATTTCAAAAAGCGAAAATGCAGGCACAGTTGTTGAGCTTTGGATTTGTTGGTTGAATCCCACACAAAAACAACAATGGTCAGAATGCTCCCATTGACTCTGTTTTTGCTTTGGGGGAATGTCTTGCTAAAGTATTACTATTAGTTCATACAGTCATCCTTCATAAGGGTGCATGTAACTTTTATAGGGAATCCAGATGTTCTGTTTTGAACGTGGAAGGGTCAGCTGGGGTGACCTGTCCATTAGGCAAAGTTAAGTCATTGGCTTCTGGCAGCCACCCACCCCACCCCCACTGTTGCACTGCTGCCAGGACTTTGCCTCTGCCAACACAGCCCCATTGCCCTTGCTGTTGCTGCTGTGTCATTGCAGAAGTGCAGGCACAGTTGTAAGTGAGGGTACAGTTGTAGTCATGGGGCTGGCAGCAGTGCAGGCGTGATGGTGGGAGCAGAGAGGAGGGACCCAGATCTGTGATGGAGTAGTGTCGTGGGAATAATGGCAGTGTCAGGGGATTTTGCCTTCAGCTGCAAAACGTCTCAGGCTCGGGTAAACATATTGGGGTCAACACATGAGCATTAACACTAATGCACCATCCACCACACAGCCTATCATTTTATGCACCAAAGCTGATGAGGAACATAGGGTACTGCAAACACAAAAATAACCCTGTTGGACAAGACCAGAGGCCTATCTCAGCGGTCACCAGTGTGGAGCTTTTCTGGTATTCAAATGACAGTTTTTCTGATTTTCAAATGTGCCCATGTTCCCAAAAGGTTGCTGACTACTGGCCTATCTAGTCCAGCATTCTGATTGCACATTGGTCCACCGAGCAGATGCTTCTGCAAAGCATATAACCAGGACATGAGTGCACCTGCATTTTCCTGCTTGCAATTCCAAGTAACTGGTATTCAGAAGCATGCTGTCTCTGATACTGGAAGTAATACATCATAGCCATGTATTCGCTACATCTTCTGAAATTCCTTATTTTACAAGCTCGTTCTTTTTTTTTCATCCAACCACCTTAGCCATAAATATCCCTTCAGTTACAGATATTTAAATTGAATCGACTCAAAACCCTCAAAGGGATATTGGCACACATCTGACAAATTAAGTTCTTGCCTATGAAAGTTCATGATGTAATAATAATAATAATAATAATAATAATAATAATAATAATAATAATAATATTTTTTTATTTATACCCCGCCCTCCCCACCCAAGGCCGGGCTCAGTGCCCCAGTACCCGACATGACATTTCCAGAGTGGCTGGGGAAACACAGCCAGGTGGGCAAGGTATAAATAATAAAATTAAAAGAATGGTTATCTGTCTCAAATTCAGGCTAGTTTTGCCATTGCAGAAATACATCACTGACTGTTTCTGCAAATAACTATATGCAGATAGTTTCATGCTCTCAGTCTCCTGGTAGTTTTCTCTCTGATTACACTGCACACAGTATAGTCTTATGTGTAGACACATCATGAATCAATGTTATCTTGTAATATTGTCTGGTTGTAATATTAAGTTTGCCTTTCAGAATTTGTGCTTAAGCTACTGTAACCTGAATTTTATCAATGAGTGGCACAAGGAAACAGGAACTGTTGCCATGGTCTCTGTGTTGCTTAGCATCCAGCTCAGTAGCTCCTGGGTTTTCAGCCTTTACAACCAAAATTTTGAATAAAATGGCATTGATGAACTTCTGCAGGATGACTCTAGAGAACATTTTTATCCTCCTGAAGACTTTTTGCTCTTCTCACACAAGGTGTCTGCAGACATACAGTAATCTGAGCAAAGGGAGATCAGCCTCAGTGACAGCTCATTGTTTATTGTGAGAATATATTGCTGCCAAGGTTGGACGTCACCCCTAATCTCTGCTGAGCTGTAGCAAGATTCCAGGAGGTTACAGGCACTCACCCAAGGTTTGTGTTTCTTTGAGAATCAAGATGTGGTGGAGGCCATTTTGAATCAAGATGCGGTGGAGCTTTAAAAAATATGATTTTTTCAAATATTTACACCTGAGTTTAGATGGATGGAATCCAGATCTTACAGCATGGTCATCTCAGTGCAGCACTGGAGTCCAAGGCATCTCTCCCAGCCTGTTTCAGCAAGCCTGCCAAGATGGTTCTGGTCATCCAGCCCTGCATGGAGTTCTGGCCTTTTCAGCAGCTCGTGGAAGACTCCTCTGTCCCCCTTTCTTCTTCCCAGCACACCTTGCTAAAGAACCCAAACCTCCTGTAAATAACACTCCTTCCTGTCACCTCATACACACACCTGTCACCTTGCTAACCTCTGTCTGCCCAGGCCCAAACACCTACTTTGATATGGGTCATCAACACCTTTTGTCATGTTAAGGGGCTGGCTTATCCCCAGCTAGGTATGTGAAGCTGCCTGGGCTTGTGATCCTAAACTGAAAACAACAGTGCTTGGCTCAGTTTTAATTAATCAACCTTTGCTTAATTTATGAGTTTGCTCGCATTATAGCTCTTTACTGAATCAAGAGATTATGGAGAGTCTGCCTCTCCCACAAACTCTTAACATTTTGTCACATTTTCTTGCATTTACAGGCAAATATTTGCAATGCAAATGCAGGATGTATTCAAATAAGTTTCAGAGCATTTCTGCATAATGCATACATTGAAACCACAAGTGTTCCCAATCCCAGAGTTACCTTTTTATGTTCTGCTATATAAGATGAATAGCTGTCAATTCACTATTTGGGAAAAGTAAAGCAATACATTATTAATATTATGTTGTTATTATTATTTAAGACTGTTATGCTGCAGTCCTATACACACTTGCTGGGACTAAGTCCCACTGAATTCAGTAGGACTTAATTCTGAGCAAACATGTCTAAGATTGCACTATTACCCTAACCTCCAGTAAGGTCAGGTTATGGATCTGTTTGCCAGCTAAGAGCAATGTGTTTCCAATAAAATTATGAATGACTCAAGTACCTAGGAATATTAAGTAGCAACATATTACCCATACCATACTTAAAACGTACCGTAATTGGCATTCAGAATGCAATTCAGCATTAAGATCATAGCAGAAGTTGGCCCTCTCCTGGGTGATTTTATAATTACTCCTCTATAAGCAGTTTCAGAGAAACTAGTCATATATTACATTTCATTCTGCAGAATCCTTGTACCAATTTTGGGGACTTCTCTATTTGTTAAATAATTCATAATGCCTCTCTGATATTTGTTTTCCTACCATTAAAATAATTAATCTATTGAAGAATGTAGGATTGTAGGATTTTTTTTAGGTTATAGGGAACCCCAAATAATTTTTATTCAATACATTTCAAAATGTACATGACTGAGACTTGTGCAGTTTTGTGTAGAAATCAGACTCAGTTCAAACTGGGCTTAATGGTATCAGTTAGTCTTAAAGTGTTCCTCTCTATACCATCTGTACATATCATAAGGTATGTGCTCCCCACATTTGTCTGAACAGTGAAAAGTCCAGAGTTGTAGAGCTTATCTCACTTGGCTTAGCTTCTTTTGGAAGTTCGCTGGAGGCTTAAGGTATTTTGCAGCATTTGATTTTATTTACAAAGATAAAAGCTGAGCCAGGCAAGTTCCTTTGTGAGAAAAGTACCACCTAAGTACTGTTGTTAGGTATAACAAAGTTGCTCTGTACCAGAGGACAAATAAGTGGGCACCCTCTCTCACCTGGCTGGTAGTGAGAAAGAAAAAGAGAGTGGGATGTGTGAGCTGGAAGCAAGAAGCAGGCAGAAGCCAGACTGTTTGTTTGTTTTTTTGTTTAGAAGCAAGACAATTAGGGCTATGCTTGATTTCTATTTGATTCCAAGGCTGTGACTGAGAGAAGCAAGACCTTCTGGTGTGTCAATTAACAGCGCAGACTCAGATTGTATATATGTGCAAATAAACCATATATCTTAAAGACACCACAGCCTCTGCTGTCCCTCATTCTATGGAAACCAGACCCTGGGAATCTCACACCGCTCAGAGACTGGGGTGGCATGCAACAGTATGTTATTTATGCCATGTGGTTGAAACCAAGGCAGATGGATTTGGAAATGTACCCTGACAATATATCTCACTATTTTAGATCTTCTCCCAATTTTTGTCTGAAAAGGTCCCTTACTCACCACAGAAGTAGATTACTGAAACCAAGGCCATTAATATGTGGAAACATGCCTTCCTCCAAGCAAACAGATTTTGCAAATGTTTTTACTTCTGACCTGAAAGTGTACTGTGCAAATGAACCTAATAAGTTTGCTTCATTTACCATAAGTAGCAACATACAAAGTTTCCCTAAAATGAGTCAGTCTCCAAGCAATGCATAATTTTATACATACAGTGGTACCTTGGGTTAAGAACTTAATTCGTTCCGGAGATCCGTTCTTAACCTGAAACTGTTCTTAACCTGAGGTACCACTTTAGCAAATGGGTCCTCCCACTGCCGCCACACATTTTCTGTTCTCATCCTGAAGAAAAGTTCTTAACCCGAGGTACTATTTCTGGGTTAGGGGAATCTCTAACCTGAAGCGTCTGTAACCCGAGGTACCACTATACACTTCTGTCATGTCACCTCTTAGCTGCCTTATCCCTAAACTAAAAAGTCCCAAATGCTGCAACCTTTCCTCATAGTGGGGTTGTATTGAGTACCATGACAATGTGATTTCGGCCCACCCCTGGAGCAGGGAAGGGTCTGCAGAGCAACGTTATCTGCCTTATGCATAGCTGGATGAAACAAATCCCGACATGTCTGGCGGCAGAATCAGAGTGTGCCTTTCTGCAGCCGAGAATAACGTTAAGAAGTGAAGAGAAGTAGGCGGGGCGGGTGGAGTTACGTTGCAATCTCGCTCACTCCGTGGCCGGACACGGCGTGTTAAGATGGGGTAACTAGAGCCTAAATCAATGCCCCCGGGCCCAAGCGTCTTCCACATGGCAACCGTTGTCAAGAGCTTGCTGCCGTTGATCGGGCAGGTCCTAGCAGGGATGAAATACATTCATCAATGACAAAAAAAAATAATCTACAAAACACCAGGATGGTGGTAGAGAAGACGGCGCTAAAACCAGAAGCGGAAAAAAATATTAATCCGTAGTTGTCAAAGTAAGCTGCGGGGATTGCTCGGATATTACAGTAGCTACGGTTCCGCCGAGGTGTTTCACAACAAACCTGACAGGACCCGGCAGCGCGGGTCTGTCAGACACCCAGTCTATAGAGATAGAAAGATATAGCAGAGAACGTTAGATATTAAGAAATGGCTAGTTAAGATGGAGAGTAGTAATTTTAAAAGTTTTTTTTAAAATCATACAAAATTAAAATTGCCTACAAAAAGATATAGTGAGGTCCATTTCTCTCTTTATGGATAAACTATGGCCGCGGAATAGATGTGCGTTTCGCTCTGTACTTTGGCATCTCTATAGTGAAAACTCTCCATCCTGCGCGTTGGACGTTAGGTTGGAAAAAGCAGTTCAGCGTGAGGCCGGAAGTGCCCCAAAGGGTGCAGGAAGTGGGTAAAGTGTGTAGTTGGGCTTGTGCTTCTTTGGCTGGGAGCGAGGGGCTTTACTGCCGCCGCCGCCGCCGCCGCTGCTTGCTTTAATTGCCAGTTTGCGGACCTTCTCTGGCTTTCCTCATGCTGCCCGCAGACTGTGCCCACAGGTGATATTGTAGTAATAGTAGTAGTTGTTATTGCAGTTACATCAGCGTGCCTGCAGTTTATGGAGTAGAATTGGAGAGGCTCCTCCTGTCCCGGCGCGTTTACTACTGTATCTAAGTTTAAATTCCGGAGGAAGGGAGCCCCGCCCCCCGCCGGCCTTGGGACGGGGTGGCGGGTCCAACCCCAGGACTTATTTGTAGGGTAAAAGCCGAGCCCCTTCAACAACTGAGGGAAGTAGTGTCTCAGCTCATTGTGCAGCGGTACCCAGTGTTTCGTTTCTAAAATGAGGCGAGTCTTGGATTACAAGCCTGCTTGTGAGGGATGCCTAGAAATTCCATACACACATCCATAACTTAATGTCAAATTTTGTATGGGGCTGTCAAATGCTTCCTTATCTCCCCATGTCTTTTCCTAGAGAACAGGCCAATTTAAAGAATGTTGATTATATTGTTTCCAAGTTAAATAGCAACATTTTCTTCTTGTACCATTTGCCATTTTAGACTGGTTTCTCTACTCACCCAAGCCTTGGAGGACTGTGCTGAACAAAAGCAGCAACTGCAGCAGAAACTAACACAATGCCAAGCTATTCTTGGAGACTGGTAAGCTGGAGGTGGGCAAAGAGGAATAAGTGCCAGTCCTATCATAAAGTTTCAGAGAATTGTGTTGTTTTTTTAAGTGAGGAGGAAGCAAACTGTGTTAGTAAAAAAAACACACAACAAAAAACAACTGTGTTAGTTAATTCTCAGTTTTCCCATCTCTCCTTATTACCAAGCAGAAGAGATGAGTCCATACAGATTTTTTTAAAAAAGTTAAAAGCTAAGAACCTTGTTGTTTCCTCAGGATGTCTGGGCAAAGAATATTGTTATTAATGACAATAACTGTCTTGTGTGTTGTTTGAAAGGATGACAGCTGTGGAAGAATTATTGGCCATATCTGTTTCTTGCTGAATGCATGCTCTGTGTTTCCTTTCTGCTAGGAACTCACAAGCTCCTGAATACCCAGTCCTTGATGATGGCAAAAATGATAATCAAGGTATGGGAACAACAGTTCTTTCCCAGCCTCTGTCTTCAGTTAGGTGTTCTCTCTTTCCTTTGCCTACATGCTAGGTACTTTTGTCTGTGTCTTCAGACTTAGAGGCACTTCATTGTGGGATCACACTGGTATTCAGTGTGTTTTGCACTGGTAAAGGGGTGGAGTGGGGAAAGAAGCAAAGTATGAAATTTATAAAACAGTAAAAAAAAGCCCAAAGCATTTCAGTACAGATTTTATTTAAGGTCCCTTCCAACTCTACAATTTTATTATTCTCTTATTCTAATAATATTTTTTTCCTAGTAAGTCTTTACATCTTAAACTTGGCTGTGGCAGTTTCTGTGCATACTTGGGTAGGATCAAGTCCAATAACTCACATGATACATAAAACTAGACTTCTTTGCATTGCAGGCCCAAAATTCTGCATCCAATCATTTGGAATATGCCATAGACTTGCATTTTTGTTAATTGTGGTCTGGTTCTACCATAACCTTTTGCAGCATTATCTTGAGACAGTCAACATACTGTCTTCATGGTAGGCACATTCAAATAAAGTTTAAGCTGTTTGGTTAATGAGAAATTTCACTATGAGGAGGGTGTGTGGAAAACATAACATATATCATTGTCCATAAATGACTTTGTGCTTTAAAAAAATATCTGCATCATTGCAGGGGGATTGGACTAGATGACCCTATCCAACTCTACAATTCTACTAGTTTGTGATTTGGATCAGAGCGAGACAGCACTGAAAGACCTCAATTAATATATTAACTCTTTCATTTGTAGGAAGTGAACCCTCAGCCAAGGAACTCGAGGAACTGGAGCTGCTTAACAAAGCCCTGGAGAAAGCACTAAAGATCCGAGCAAAGTTCCAGCAGGCTCCATGTGAGCTTATAGAAAGTGCCAAAGCTGCAGAAAAGAAGGCTGTTAGTAGTGGTGATGTAAAACAGCAAGTGGATCATTCTAAGGAGAGCATCTCGAAGACAGTAAAAGTGCAATCTGTGAGCAGAAAGCCAGTGCCTTCCAAAAAGCCTACAGCATACATGCTGAAAGCTCCCTACAGGACTGACTTAGATGTGAAAAGGTCACAAGTGAAAATGTCAGGCAGACTGAGCTCCAGAACTTCAAAGATGCCAGGGAGGAAGAAGTCAGCCAAAGGAGCTGCCTCCCCCAAAGCCATGTTGTCTGCAAAAATAACCCAAATGGGTCATGAAAAGGTCTTTGCCACTGAAGAACCCAGAACACAACATGAATTTTCTAAATCTTCACATTGTGCAAAGCTAATCCCTTCATTTGGGAACCTTGTGGGTGGGGGAGACATTGCAGGTACTGATGTGCCTTTTCCTGAAGCAGAGCATAATTTTGTTGGTCCTGCTCCAGAGTCTGTAGCCACACAGAGCCATACGGAAGAAGGCACCCCAGGGGCAGACACAACATCCCAGATATCTACTCTACAGGAAAAGGGGTAAGTTTCCAAGTTGCTTCTTCTTGTTTTCTTCTCCATCAAACACATTTTGGGCCTATTGAAATTTCTGAGCTATTTGTAAAGACGGTGGTTCTGGCTAAATGTCCTTGACCTGAACTAATTTAATAAGTGGCAATACAAAATAAATGCTTGTGGGATGGGTTGGAATTGGCATGGTGTGATAGCAATGGCTGGGTTATAGAAGGGCAGCTGGTGTCCATACAGCTAGTAACTTGCTTTTTGATATCTGAAATTAAAGATAAGGAAATGAAAACATGTATCCAGATTTTTGAATATGTGTGTGCTAAGTATTATAATGCAGTTCCATTTTTTATTTTTACAGATCTTTGCTGAAACTGCCACATCCTTATGGGAAAGCCTTTTCCAGGTATACCAGGTAACCTTATGCTAATCAAAAACTCAGAGTTCCCTGCAAATGGATGGGGGAAATTTGAGGGAGGAATCTAAGCCTTTATGGTAGGATGGCCGAGGTTATTAGTAATTTGCAAAATGGAACTGGGATTGAAGAAGTGTTCTGTAGTCTGTCTTCTGGCACATCCACGGGGGTGGCACCAATCTGTGTTGTCTAGATGGGTTGGTTTTAGAGACCTTAAGTCAACTTTTCATATAGCCATGGGTGTATTTAGTAGCCTTTTATTCTCATGGCCTTTCTTTGCCTTCTGCAGAATGGGTATAGGAAGCTGCCTGATACCAGGTCAGATTATACATCCCTCTAGCTCAAGAGCAGGGGACCTGCAGGCAATGGTCTAATTACACCTGTCAGACCTCCTCATTTGGCCCACAAGGCCATTTTGGCCAGGACATGCCCATTATAAGCTGGTGTGGGGCAGACAAAAAGCTGGCTCAGACAAAAAGGAGGCCTGCAAGGGTTTCCTGAGGTCACTGTGACATGGGGGTCTTCGCCCATCAGTAAGACTTGGCTCATGGGGGTGAAGGTGATAATGGTTGTTCCCTCTGGCCAGCATTGTCTGCTCAAACTGTTAGCAACTTTTTGGCACAGTCTTGGGCAGAGGTGGTACCCATCACCTGGTTCCTGTTGTTTCCAACTGGAGTTGGTCAAGAATTGAATATGGGACCTTATGCATGTAAAGCATGTACCTTACCTAATGCTAGTTTGGATAAACATGGGTTTTTTTAGGCTGATGAATGATAGAACCTCCCCCACACCGACACCTTGAATGGTATAAATCAGGCTTCCTCGGCCTTGGCCCTCCAGATGTTTTTGGCCTACAACCCCCATGATCCCTAGCTAGCAGGACCAGTGGTCAGGGATGATGGGAATTGTAGTCTCAAAACATCTGGATGGCTGAGGTTGAGGAAGCCTGGTATAAATGATGTACTGTTATCCTGTTTCTTTTAGACATGGGTTATGCTGTTTCCCTCTTGGAAATAATCAGTCTCTTCTAGTTTAATGCCAGTCAGTGATTCTTGGAGGCTATAGGTGACCAGGAGAGTTGCTGTTTACAAACCTGGGTTAAAAGCTTATCATGTGACACATCTATAACTCTGTGAGGAAAGTAGTTCTTTGTGGTCACATCCACACGATGCACCTAAGTGCATTTAAAGCACATGACTTTCCCCAAATAATCATGGGAATTATTGTTAACCCCCCACACACATAGTTACAGTTTCCAACACCCTTAAAAGCTACAGTTCCTAGGATTCTTTGGGAGAAGCCATGCGTTTTAAATTTACATGTGGATGTGACCTGTATATGCAGTTTTAACACTATTCAGTGTTTCTTTCATTTCCTTTGACATCTGAACAGCTGCAAAAAAATGGGAATATGTGATCAGAGACCATACGTGATTGTCTTCTGATGTAATACTACAGTCATACCTTGGGTTGAAGTAGCTTCAGGATGAATATTTTCGTGTTGCGCTCCGCGGCGACCTGGAAGTAACGGAGTGCGTTACTTCCGGGTTTTGCTGCATGCGCAGACGCTCAAAATGACGTCACGCACATGCGCAGAAGCGGCGAATTGCGACCCGCGTGGATGCGGGTTACGTTTGCTTGAGGATGCGAACGGGGCTCCAGTATGGATCCTTTTCGCATCCAGAGGTACCACTGTATTACATTTTATGTCATTACTGTATGGCTGCTGGTTGTCTGAATGCATCCCGAGCTAGAGTTAATTGAGTGACTAGGGCTGGATCTAGACACATCAAAGAAGTGTTTCAGTTAAACAAGTTGCAAACTTTGTACTGTATGAGAAATCTAGTTAGCAAAAACGGAACTCTACAGCGCCATCTGGTGTCAAGTGTTAGAATGCACAAACAACGCATATAAGGCACTTTTTCTTTGCCAATGTAGCTGAGTCCAGAGTCAAAAGAAAAATAATTAATACATCTCTATAGCTGCATCTGTCATATCCTATGTATAATATATACTATCATGTTTTTAACAGAAACTAAAACAAATGGCATCAATCTGTGTTGGCAGGAGGTTCTATCAAATTGTAGATTTGGATGACATAGTTTTGTCCTGCTGTTTAACTGAAACCACATGTGGTTTTCAAGTTTCAAAGTAAAATAGACACACAAATAAAATGCGTATGTGTTAGGAGTCAAAATACGTATTAGGAGCCAAATATTTTCTCATTCTTGCAGCTTGAAAAGCATCAGTCACTAGTGTCTAACAAACGTCTGGGATCTAAATGCCAACAACAACTTTAATTTGGAACAGGCAGAATAATATCTGCCACATGCTAAGAAAATATAAATCCATTGTTCCACTGAGTCTAATCTAAAGAGTCTAACCTGGTAGAGAATACTTTCCACCAATTTAAAGTGTGAGTCTCCGAATTCTGCAACTGCTAGCAGATTTTGCAATGAAGACCATATTCTGCAGTCATTGCCATGTATTTCTGTATGGCTTGGACAGCGGACAAGGGTATCTGTTCTGCTGTGCTTTCTCATTGTTGATGATGGTCTGGATTACTCCAGTGGAAGCCTACTGTGCACTACTGGAAACAAGGCTTGTATCTCTCAAGTAAGCAGATGCCCTTCTGTGGCTTTAGCTATCTGAGAAGGTGCAATAAGTCCATCCAGCAATTTAGGACAAGTTGTTCTCATCCTTGCCTATAGATGGACCAAATATCCTAAATTTGATTACTTTTCCAATAGCATTATACACAATCCTTCCTTCTTCCTTAGATCGTTTTTGAGTTTTGGTGACAAAGGTCTGTTGATACACTCAGTGTTTTGGGATCCTGCAGTGTAAGCAAATAAGTATAGTTGACAGAAATACGATTGGCCCTGCTTCAGGAAGAACTGTAATGTGTGAGGTGTGAATTTCAGGCTAAGCCCAACTCTTGCTAACTGCGTGTTCCCCTCCTTTATAAATGCCTAGGCTGGGAGAGAAATGCCGTCTTTGCAAAACAAGCCCAGAAGCTGTTGCTGCAAGGAATAGTTTTATGGAGAAACTACAAGCAACAGTATCCTTTTCTGGCTTTGGCTTTATAATGGGGGGGGCAGGGGGCAGCTGTGGCCTTCCAGATGTTGTCGGGTCTCCAACGTCCAGCGGTCCCAACTAGCATGGCCAACCACCAGAGTTGATGGGAGTCTAGCAGTATTAGAAGGACCTCAGGGCTGCAGCTGTGGCTTGATGAGTGCATAAAATAGCCTATGTGGAAAGAGGCTTTTGGGCACATCCAAGACCTTTGGTGGGGGAGTCCGTTCTGTTTCTTCCTTTTGCATATTCTCATTTGAAAAATGTCAGTATTTTTCAGTAGTAGTTGTTTTTTTTTTAAATATGGCCTTCAGTTTCAGCTTTTAAACACCTGCTGGAAAGTTTTCTGTTCTGTCAGCACACAGTTAAGAATGCATCTTTCCATAATAGCTGGTTTTTAATTTTAATGTTAATTTTTGCCATTGTACGGTTTTATATTTAATTGTTGTAAACTGCTCTGATTTTTTTAATGAATAGCAGTATATAAATATTTTTTATAAACAAAATAAACAATATAGCAGATAACATGAAGGAAAGAAAGTTAAACTATAAATATCATGCCTGTTCTGTATTTTTGGATAAAAATAACTTTGAACAAAAGTTTGAAAAGGTGTGAAGATCCAGTCCCTCTTCTCCCAGCCCACTTTCTACCTGCACAGAACTTGGTGAATGCACCTGTGTGGAATTCCTTGTTTCCAGGAATGTTGCTAAATGCAAGGCCAGTTTTGGCCCTGAAACATTTGACCTTGCTATAAATCTGGCAAGCTAGCCAGTAGGATGGTGACCCTAAATGCCTTTATGTCCACTGTCTCCACTAAGCCTTATTGACTTAAGCTTATGGTCAGTTCTGCTTGCCTTCACTAGCCTTAAGTCCAGTTGAAGTGAAAGAAGAGTTTAAGCACTTACGTGACATTCACTCCCATGTCAGCCAGTGCATGGAAGCTGAGACCTCAGGTAAGAAAGGTGATGAAGGTAGCTAAAATGCTTTGGGAATGTAATTTCAGTCTCAAAAAATTGTGGTGGAGATATCCATACCCACAGCTGTGAACAGATTATTTGCCCCGCAGATTACATTGGCAAGAAGCTATGGTCTGGTGTGCACCCCCCCCCAATTCTCTATTTTGCCTCTAGTCCGTATGATGCATGTAGTTTGGAACACAATATATCTCACCAATGTTTCATTTTTGAGTGTGCACTTAAAAATCCTAATGAACGGTAGCTGTCAGAACATAGCTTGCATTTCTTTATTTGTGGGACCCCCGCACTTGCAACTTCTCTGAGGTGCTAGACTTGAGGCTGCCTTCTCCCAAGTGATTCTGTGAGACCTGAAGCCTCTTAACTCTCTTATTCCTCTTAGAGTCTCTTGGAGAAAACCCAACTTGGCAGAGACAGTACGAAAGTCTTCTGACTCTGGAGGGCCTGCAAACGATAGTGGGCCAGTGTCTGGACAAAGTACACCAGTTAAGAGAAGGTGAAGGAAATGACATAATAACATTGTGTTGTTTTTTAAAAAAATGATGTATAGATATAACCAATTACAGATAGATAACATCAGATTTGGGAGCGGCAATACCACACACTCATTCTGCATGCTTACCCTGGATGGTTGAAAATTCAGCACTCGTTCCAGGTCTCCACCTAGGCGTGGGCCATGTAGGGTTAGGACATTTTGTCATAATCCTGCTTGGCTGCCTTCCATGGCACTGCAGCTTTCTCAGCAAAAACAAACAGATCAGCCTTACCCTGTAACTAATTGCTCAGTTCCTAGCAATGCGTGGCTTGTTTTCTTATGCAGATACAGTAAGCAAATTGTGTTGCAAACAAAAGGTTTATTATAGAACCATGGAGTTGCAAGGTGTCTTTTATGCCATCTGGTTCAACTCCCTGCTTAATGCAGGAGATCAAGAGTATCCCCAGCAGGCATCTGCCTGGAGACCTTGAGCAAGGGAGAGCCTGCTAGCCCTCTAATAGATTGGTTCCACTGTCAATCTGCTTTTAACAATAAGATGTTTCAGTTCAAATCTTGCCTTATGAACCTAAGAAGAGCCTGCTGGATTAGGCCAGTGGCCCATCTTGTCCAGCATCCTGTTCTCACAGTGGCCACCCAGATGCCTGCAGGAAACCTTCAAGTGGAACCAGAGCACAACCCATCCTATGGTTTCCAGCAACTGGCCAGAAGCATTATGCCTTCTGTAGGAGCATATTCCATAGTTTAACTTGAGCCCATTAGAGATCTAGTCCAGGCATAGGCAGATTCGGCCCTCCAGATTCAGACCTGACCACTGGTTCTGTTAGCTAGGGATGATGGGAGTTGTAATCCCAAAACACCTGGAGGGCCAAGTTTGCCTATGCCTGATCATCCTACCTTCTGGGTCAGCCGCGAACAACACTTCTTCTGTGTTCTAGCCCTTCAGGTATTGGCAGAGTGCTATCACTTCCCTCTTGGTCTCCTCACTTTTGTGCTTTGCTAATCCCCTGACAGCTATGGAGTCCCATTCGAAGCTGTTCCCTGCTAACTCCACTTGCGGTGACGGATGTTCCTCTGCATGGTGTGCCTCCCCTGGAAGCCAGAGGTGCTGGGATGTAGAAACTGTTGGGCCACCGCCGCTGCTTTCTTACTCCAGCTTGGAGGAGCTGAAGGAGATGGAAGCCTTGAGACTGAAGGTGGCGATGCTGCGCCAGCAACTTGAAATACAGAAGGTAACTTGGCAGTAAGGCTGCCTTTTATGGTGTTGGGGTCTAAGCTCTTTGCTCACTTTGTTCAGACATCCTGGTCAGGTTCAGCTGGTGGGGTGTAAGTCTTAAGATGTATGCTTAAGATAAATAAAACATTTAATAAAAATAATAATAAGGTGATTGAGGTCTTGGGGGAGTCACTGTTAGTGGTCCCCATGGCTTGGGTGCACCAGGAACTTTGTGTTTAGTGTTGTAGACCCAAGTTTATGGAACTCCCTTCCAGCTGAAGTCAGACAGGCACCTTCCCTGCTGAATTCCCAGCACCTACTAAATGCTTTTTTCATTTATTCTGGCAGGCATTTTAATTGAAGTTTGATTTTATAGTTTTAATTGATTTTTACTGCTTGTATTGTATCAAGAGACTATTGCAGTTAAGCAGTATATACCGTATTTTTCGCCCTATAAGACGCACTTTTTCCCCTCCAAAAATGAAGGGGAAATGTGGGTGCGTCTTATGGGGCGAATGCAGGCTTTCGCTGAAGCCTGGAGAGCGAGGGGGGTCGGTACGCACCGACCCCTCTCGCTCTCCAGGCTTCAGGAAGCTATCCGCTAGCTGTGGGAGATCCAGCTCTCCCAGGGCTAGCGGAGAGCTTGCGCGCACCCAGAAGCTTGGGGCGCGCTGAGCTCCGCACGCCCCAAGCTTCTGGTGTAGCGCAGCGATCCGCTAGCCCTGGGAGAGCCCCGCGGCTCTCCCAGGGCTAGCGGACTGCTTGCCGGCACCCAGAAGCTTGGGGCGCGCTGACCTCAGCACGCCCCAAGCTTCTGTATTAGCGCAGCAGTCCGCTAGCCCTGGGAGAGCCCCGCGGCTCTCCCAGGGCTAGCGGACTGCTTGCGCGCACCCAGAAGCTTGGGGCGTGCTGACCTCAGCACGCCCCAAGCTTCTGTATTAGCGCAGCGGTCCGCTAGCCCTGGGAGAGCCCCGTGGCTCTCCCAGGGCTAGCGGACTGCTTGCCGGCACCCAGAAGCTTGGGGCGCGCTGAGCTCAGCACGCCCCAAGCTTCTGTATTAGCGCAGCGGTCCGCTAGCCCTGGGAGAGCCCCGCGACTCTCCCAGGGCTAGCGGACTGCTTGCCGGCACCCAGAAGCTTGGGGCGCGCTGACCTCAGCACACCCCAAGCTTCTGGATTAGCGCAGGTGTCCGCTAGCCCTGGGAGAGCCGCCCAGCTCTCCCACGGCTAGCGGAGACCTTGCCGGCACCCAGAAGCTTGGGGCGTGCTGAGCTCCGCACGCCCCAAGCTTCGGGATTAGCGCAGCGCACCTGGGGGGGGGGAATTTTCCTTTATTTCCCCCCAAAAAAACTAGGTGCGTCTTATGGGGCGAAAAATACGGTACATTGTTTAAATAATAATACAATAAAGATCTAAGGGCTGTAGCTCAGTAGTAGAACATCTGTTTTACATGTACAGGGTCCCAGGTTCAAATTCCCTATATCTTCAGGTATGGCTGAAACCCTGGAGAGCTGCTGCCAGCCAGTGTAGACAGTATACCGAGCCAGATGAAGCAATGGTCTGACTGTATGAAGCAGCTTCCTGTGTTCCTAAATCTGGCTGTTTTATATTCAGAGAGATTAATTGGCTATCCTGCTGCATAGAACTAAAAGCGAGTGGATGAAACAGCAGGCAGCTAGGTAATATGCTCTCACAACTGGAAACTGGCCAGATGAAAACTCAGTTTTTACTTAATGGTAGCTGTAGAAAGCTTTTCTATTGAGCTTGAACCAATTGTGCTAATTTATTGATAGTATGAATTCCGGAGTGGGGCATCATTCTAATATAATGCATTAAGTTTGCCGTAGGAGCAAAGTGCCACGTTTTAGCCAACCATTCACTTGGTTTTTCATCTGTTCTCTTTTCCCCAGCTTCGGTCTGTAGCTGCCCCTGAGGTTATACCTCCTTTAGCATTAGGGTTCACTGGCTGTCCAAATGAGCCTCATTGCACCATCCTGATGCTATGCTGACTCTGATTAGTGGCTTTTTTCTTTTTTCAACATTGCAGGTTGCTTGAGGGACTCTGCTTTGTGGGTTTCCTGGTTCACAATGCAGAAAGCACCACAAGCAAGCACAGCTGCCTCCCCCTGGATATTAGCAGCCATTTACTGAGAGCTGGAAAAGGCAGTCAAGGGACAATTGTAGAACTCTTACTTGCTTCCCTGATTCAGTATATCACCTGCACTCTTCAACTTCTGAATGGTCTGTGTTGGAGATACTGTCCCTCCCCACTAACAGGTTGTCTTGTTCCCAGGCCATGGAAGCTGAACTCCTCCCTCTTCTAGAACCTGGACGTATTCAGGAAAGCTCCAGAGCATCACTGTACCGTGCCATTTACACCTTGCTGTGTGAAGGAGGTGAACGCTTCCCTGTTCTTGTGCATGATGAGGAGTTGCACAGCTGACTTGACGCCTCGATCTGACATATGACAATGTGCATAGAAAGCATTGAACTCTGGCTGCAGTCTTTAAATCAGTGCACATCCTTGGACTGTTCTGTGAATGATCAAGCTTAATAGTACTCTAAGGGGCATTGCCTGCATTCATAAAGCAAATAAATTTATTTTATACCTTTGAAATCTTTCTCTTGCACAAACTTCTTTCAGCCTCATCTTAAACCTCTCAAACAGGTTCTGATGTACACCCCCCCCCCTTTCTCATTGAGAATGGAGGGATGGGCTGTTAATGACCAAAGATTCTGGTGCCTGCCATTTTGGCCATGCATGTGGCCCATGTTCAGGCTCCTGAGGACTTGAGACCTTCCTGTGAGCAGATTTCAACATGTATCAAAAAGTGCAAGGTTCAGGAATTCAGAGAGTGATCGTACCTTATTAAATACACAGTTGCATAGAAGGGGCGGGGAGGCAACCCTAGTGCAAGAACTGGTGTCACAGCGCTGTCAGGCAAGGCGTGTCCAGAATGAGGGACTCACTATTTATAGCCAGGAAGTGGACTTACAAGTTAGGAAAAGGCATGTCCATCAGTTCTATGTCTCTCAGCTACCGCTAGGACTGGTCCATTGCAAGTTGGGTGACTTCTTGAAATCCTCTTATGAAAGGCATCCACATAATTCTTAATCTTGATTTGCCCCCCCCCCAAAAAAAAGTAGTGATGGCCACCAACTTGGATTATTAGAAAATGGCTATCCTACCTCCACTGTTGGAGGCAGTATGTCTGAATACCAGTTGCTAGGAATCAGAAGTGGGGAGTGATGCTGCTGTGCTCATGCCCTACTTGTGGGCTTCCCATTGGCCCCTGGTTGGCCCCTGTGAATACAGCCTTCTGGATTAGATGGGCCAAGAGAACTGATCCTGCAGTTCTCTTCTTGGGTGCCAAACCCAGTTCCAAAATGGAGAATCTTCAGCACACATCAGCAAACATACCCACCTACCTTCCTCAGATGAAAATAGGGACATTCTTTTCTACATCAGTATCACTCCTGGAGGTGGGGGGCTTTTTCTGCATGTTAATATTTTTTCATGATACAGACAACCCCCCCTCAAAGCCCAGCTAGCTTCAGCACCCACCCTCGACCCCCATAACCTTGGCCCCCACATCCCTCAAACTACAGCCCCCCACAGGCCTGCCTGCATCCTGCCAGCCATACCCTTCTCCTTCACCCCCAGGGCCTTCTGCTCAGGATTTCCTCAGGCTGCTGCCTTCTCTTCAGGCCTGACCTGGCTCACTTTCTCCTCCTTGTTTTTATTCAGCATGGCCAGCTGGATGGGTGGCTGGGGGCTCGCCAGGCCAGGAAATCACAGTCAGTGGGGACAGTGGCGCTGGCATCCCCAGTGCCTTGCTCCCCCTTCTCCTCTTCCTGCTACAACTACTACTATTATTCCACCAGCCTGCTACAACTACTACTACTATTCCACCAGCCTGGCTCCCTCAGACACAGTGCAAGAGTCTTTGGTGGCAAATGAGGTTGAGGTGGAGGAGCAAAGGAAGGCAGCCTCAGCCAGCAACTCTCTCTTCCCCCCCCCTGCTTCCTCCAAATGTGAAGCCATTTCCAGTTAGCATGCCTCAACAAAGATGGGAATTCAGGACTCAGCATGAGAAAGTGAGAAACCGTGATAGCTTAAGCGTTTTCGTGACATTTCTGGGACAGTTGGAGACTATGATGTCCCTCTTGGCATGTTGAGATATTCATAAGATCAACATTGCAGGGTTTGGAGATGGAAAGACCATAAAGCACAAACCACTACTGAGTTTTTTAAAAGGTTGAGATGGATTCACAATATATGATCACTTTTTGCAGATTTAGAGGAAGGTGTGTGTTTTTTTAGCTGCTGTAGTTGAATAGCCTGTTCCGGCATGGTGCCCTATTAGAGGCTGATTAGAGCCAGGAATATAGCAGCAAGGGCCTGCTGTCTTTGCCAGGTTTGGCAGTGACAGAGTTGTGACATTTTAATCAGCTCACCTTTTCGCCTTGTTATTTCTATTCAGTCCCCAGAAACTGCCAGTGTTAATCTAGCAAAAGCAGTTTCCCCATCAAACATGGGAATTTGGGAGTGGGGGGCAGGGAGCTGGCAGCAAAATTCCAATTGTTCAACATATAAGGTTGCTGGCTTCCAAGGGTTCAAATGTTTTTGCACCTCAAAAGAGCATCAAACTGGTTGCATACTGTTCTGCTGAGAGGTGATTTGCTCTTTTATTCTGTGCTCCTGAGGCCATGTTTTTTAAAAAACTTTTCAGCCTGTAAAGTAAGCAAAGCAAGACCTACTGACATAGTGGCAAAGAGACTGATCTGTGAACCAGAAAATCAGTCCCCAGTTCAATGTTTTCCCTCTTGCATGAACTTGCTAGGTTCCTCTAACTTAGAAGGACATGGGAAGGACTGCTGAGATAATGGTCCGGTTCACAAGTCACATTAATCTGCAACTAAAAGAAACATTAAACCAGGAATAGGAATTGTGGTTATCTCCTGGCATTGTTGGACTACAGCTCCCATAATTCCTGACCATTGGCCATACTGGTTCTGGCTGATGGGAGATAGAGTACGACAACTTTGGGAGGATACCATGTTGACTATTCCTGCATTAGACTAAAAATAAACTTTGGCAAACTTAAGAGGTAATTCAGTGACAAAGCATTTGCTCTGCATGCAAAAGGCCCTGGGTGAAATCACATCTTGAGGTATAGCTGGGAAATGCCCGTTTCAAATTTTGGAGAGCCACTGCTAGTCATTGCAGACAGTATGAAATCAGATTAACCAATAGTCTGACTCACCTGAAGACAACTCCCTATAGTCTGTTGAATATTGTGCTATTATTTCCATAGTGGTCTTATTTCTGGTCTGTCGACTATAATAAATGGGTGGTGGTGATCCATGTAGCTTGAAATATCATGGGCATGTTTGTTTTTGAGCATTAGACATAAACACGTGTTACATACATTCACTTAAAAACAGTTTGCAAATTAAAATATTCAAATGCTCACAGCCAAGCCACAACAATTCTTTCATCCTTGCCCTGCTAATAGGTTTGCTGCCAAAAACCTACTGTTTATTAATGTTTTTCCTTAGGACAAATCTTGGCACTTGCAAATTTGTTTGAGATTACCACTTAAGCTGAAAACTTTGTAAAATAAAATGTGAAATTTGATTGCCCACGAGGGGAATAATACTGTAAACCAGGACTTGAAAATATTGTTTGAATAATGCATGTTGTGGAGAAAATGGATAGAGAGATGTTTTCCTGCCTCTCTCATAATATTAAAATCCAGGTTTATTCAACGAAGCTGAAAGGTGTGAGATTCAGGACAAATGAAATAAAGTACTTCTACACACAGTGCATAGTCAACAATGGAATTTGCAATCACAAACAGGAGCTGCAACATTTTGTTGCTATTTTTAAATGACAAAATTGTCTCTTTCTTCATTGCTATGTACCCTGTTCTTGCAACTAGGGCTATTTAATTGCAAGTTAAGTCCAGGATGGTTATGACAGAGCTTATTTCCCATTAAGTATACTTAGAAAAATTGGTTCAGATTTTCAACCTGCTTTGCCCTCAAAGGCTCAGTTTCAAAATGCTCTGCATATTCTACTGGCCTTAAGGGTCAGCAGAAGCAACTGTCAAGGTTATTAGATGTAGGTACTTAAAACACTCTACACAAATTGTTTAATGGGGGTAAAAGGAACATACTGAAGATGGAATATCTCCTTCTCAGTAGAGATACCTTCCAGACTCAGAAGATAGATAGATGACAGATAGATAGATAGATAGATAGATAGATAGATAGATAGATAGATGATAGATAGATAGATAGATAGATAGATAGATAGATGATAGATAGATAGATAGATAGATAGATAGATAGATAGATAGATAGATTAGATAGATAGATAGATAGATAGATAGATTAGATAGATAGATAGATAGATAGATAGATAGATAGATAGATGATAGATAGATAGATAGATAGATGGATGATAGATAGATAGATAGATGGATGATAGGTAGATGGATGATAGATAGATACAGACAGACAGACAGATCTCTCTCTCTCTCTCTCTCTCTCTCTCTCTCTCTCTCTCTCTCTTTGAATGCTGGAAGCCAAAGCAGTACCATCCTCAGATAAGAAGGATAAGAAGGAGGCATCAGCAGGCCTTGGGGAACCCCAAGGTTTGCAGAGGAGGGAACCCCAGAACCCCAGCCCAATAAAGGCTGACCATGCTCAGTGACCACAGAATGCAGAGTGGCTGGCTGGCACTCTGAACAGGAGGCACTCCACACTCCAACATTTTGTTCCAAGTTCTACTTGTTACCTCCAGTTCTCAGGCAGGTCGTGAGCACCTGGGATTTACCACTTCAGACTGCAGGTTGGGGCTCATGTGGCAGAATCTGTCTATACCAAAACTAGCAGATCTTTCTCATTGACAAACTAGTTTCCCATGAGTCGTGATTTTCAACTGTATGGAAAAGCATACTATTGTGCCTCAGTATTCCAGCTACCATGCTAAATGATAGGAACGTGGGTGGCGCTGTGGGTTAAACCACAGAGCCTAGGACTTGCCGCTCAGAAGGTCGGCGGTTCGAATCCCTGCGACGGGGTGAGCTCCCATTCCTCGGTCCCTGCTCCTGCCAACCTAGCAGTTCGAAAGCACGTCAAGTGCAAGTAGATAAATAGGTACCGCTCCGGCGGGAAGGTAAACGGTGTTTCTGTGCGCTGCTCTGGTTCACCAGAAGCGGCTTAGTCATGCTGGCCACATGACCCGGAAGCTGTCTGCGGACAATCGCCGGCTCCCTCGGCCAATAAAGCGAGATGAGCGCCGCAACCCCAGAGTCGGTCACGACTGGACCTAATGGTCAGGGGTCCCTTTACCTATACCTTTATTCCAGCTACCATGATAAATGGAGGCAAACACTTTTGCCCTGTTTGCAGGGGCTTCTCAAA
This sequence comes from Podarcis bocagei, assembly GCF_964188305.1. Classification (NCBI taxonomy): domain Eukaryota; kingdom Metazoa; phylum Chordata; class Lepidosauria; order Squamata; family Lacertidae; genus Podarcis; species Podarcis bocagei. The sequence goes on along the minus strand of NC_138139.1, from coordinate 38,407,911 downwards.
AACGACATAAATGGAGACCTGTGTGCAGCTTGCAAATAGTGGTGAATGTTTATGTGTGTGTGTTTGTATCTTGGCTCAGACCTAAGCTATGTTCTTGTTCCACAGTTGGCAATCTGAAAATGGGTTGCTGTTATTTCTGCTGCCTCCTTCTTCGCCTCTGATGACTGAAGATGCGGGAATTCTTTGACAGCACTAACCAAGGAGGTGTGTGAGCCTGCCATTGAGCTGAAAATAGGAGGGAAATGTCACCTAGCAACTTGTCACTATCCAAGAAGCCTTTGTTGGTGGGAAGGAATGTGACATTTTGATGCTATTTCCAGAGCCATATTTCCGGAAGCTGCTATGTTATTAAGGCAACACTGTAATTTTTCCCATCTTGACTCATCAAAGGCAGAGGAAGGCCTTCCAAGACCATGCCACATGAGTCAAGAATGGTGTTCTCTCTTGTCCCAGGTCTTCAGTATGTGCTTTTATCAGCTTCTAACTGTGCAGGCTTGCAAGGACCATGGCTGTGGGATGGAGGCAGGAGTCCAGATAGGGCAAATATGGGCATCCTCACACTCCAGGGGTCAAATGTGGCCCTCCAGGCCTCTCTATCTTGGCCCCTCAGCAGTCTTCCCAAGCCACTCCTACTCCCTCCAACATTTTTCCGAAGAAAATTGGGACATCCCATTCCATAATTATAATTTTACTATGTATACCCCACACATCTTCCTGGGTTGACCCAGCCACTCTGGGCAGCTTCCAACACATATTAAAACATAATAAAACATTAAACATTAAAAAAAAACTTATCTATACAAGATTGCGTTCAGATAGTTCGGGGGTTGGATAACTCCATACCCTCCAACATTTCTCCAATGAAAATAGGGACATCCTAAGGAAAAGGGGGACATTCTGGAATCAAATCAGAAACTGGGATGGCTTCTCTAAATCAGGGATGTCCCTGGAAAATAGGAACACCTGGAGGGTCTGCTCCCCTGCTCTCCAGATCCTCACCAGTCCTACTTCATGCCCTCCAGTGTTTTTTGAAAGGGGCTTTCAAAGAGCTCTGCACTGCACTTTGAAGCCTCAACAATCAGCTGACTGTTGGGGGTTTGTGTTTCTAAGCTCCACAGAGGGCTCTTTGCTGTGCTTTGAAGTGGCAACCGTCAGAGGATTGGTGGTGCTTCAGAAGCTTATTTTGGCCAGGGCAGCTGCATTTTTACTTGTCATATGAGATGTCAGGTGATTGGCAGGTGAGCATTGCTTGCCTAGAATGGCCTGGGTCAAATGGGGAGGCCTGGTGGGCCTGATTAGGTATGCAGGCTGGATGTCCCCCAGCTCTGCATAACATAATACCCAGATTCCCAGCTTTCATGTCAAAAAGAGAGCAAGTTTCCAACATTTATAGAACCTGAGATATGAGACAAGATGCACAGACACTATGCTCATTTTTAAATGAGTCTGTTCCGCAATGTTTTACTTTGTCCCCCACCCCAGCAAAAAAAATCCTGTGAGGGTTGGTGCCTCTGAGACCTATGATAGTATGGTGTGGCCATACCCACCAGTGGCGTAGCGTGGGTTGTCAGCACCCGGGGCAAGGCAAGTAATTTGCGCCCCCTAACCCGTGGATTTGCGCCCCCTAACCCGTGGATTTGCGCCCCCTAACCCTAACCCCCAGATGTTGCGCCCGGTGCGGCCGGCCCCCCTGCACCCCCCACGCTACGCCACTGATACCCACTGCTGGCCTGTGGCCCCTGGATGGTTGCTTAAGGGTCCTAGGGTGGGGGGTGGGCGGGGAGAAAATAGCCACTCCAGTGTAGTGGTTAAAGTGTAGAACTAGAACTGGAGAGGTCGCAATTCAAATCCCCATCCAGCCATTCATTTTACTTGTTGAAATTAAAAATGGAATAGCCATGTTCATCTGCTACAGTAAAAATAAAACAAGAGTCTCGTGGCACCTTTAAAGACCGACAAATTGATTATGGCATGAGCTTTTGTAGACCATATTAATAGAATACATGAAGAACGTTATGCTGTTTTAGATTTGTAAGTCTTCAGGGCTTGCGACAAGCCTCTGTGGCCAGCTCTGCCATTAGGCAGAGTGAGGCAACTGCTTCAGGTGACAGATGGCGGGGGTGGGGGAAGGTAAAGCAAAGGTAAAGGTAAGGTGTTGGGGGACTGTGCTATAGGCCTTGCCTTTGCCCCCTGAATCTAGTCTGCTGCCTTCAGGTGTGACAGAAGATGCTACCCAGCCACCCATGCTTAAGGGAAACTCAGTCTGATCAGTTTTTGTATGCCTATGTCCTTGTGGATGTGTAAACCGTATGTCTGGGCCATGGGCGGGGGGTCATCAACAATGAAGACCACAGTGAGCAGGCATCAACTGGTCTTTAAGGTATCCTGGACTCAAGTTGTTAGTGGCCTTGCAAATTAATGCTGGCCTAGTAGCATATGGGCAACCACTACAACCTTTCCACTTAATTTGATGCAATTTACATAGAAGCAATCTACAGAATTGGACCCACAATACTGAACACATGGCTTCTGGTATACCAATCCATGTGTCTGAGTCATAAAGGGAAAGGTAAAGGGACCCCTGACCATTAGGTACAGTCGTGGCCGACTCTGGGGTTGCGGCGCTCATCTCGCTTTATTGGCCAAGGGAGCCGGCGTACAGCTTCCGGATCATGTGGCCAGCATGACTAAGCCGCTTCTGGCGAACCAGAGCAGCGCATGGAAACACCGTTTACCTTCCCGCCGGAGCGGTATCTATTTATCTACTTGCACTTTGACGTGCTTTTGAACTGCTAGGTTGGCAGGAGCAGGGACCAAGCAATGGGAACTCACCCCATCACGGGGATTTAAACCGCTGACCTTCTGATCAGCAAGTCCTAGGCTCTGTGGTTTAACCCACAGTACCACCCGCGTCTGAGTCATGGGGGACCATTAATTTACTTTCCCAAAGATCTTGGCCATCAGGCAGGGATATAAGGCACCAGGTGGTAATCCTGGACTCATCAGCAGCCATTGGAAGTTTTTAAGGACTGAAGTTATGTGCTGGAGGTAGTCCGCCCCCAAAAACAGTCTAGTTACAACATTTTGCACCAGCTGGAGCTTCTGGACCAGTCCCAATAGCAGCACCACAAAGAATGCATTCCAGTAATCAAGTTCTGAGCTTACCAGTGCACGAATCATCATAGCCAGACTGTCACTGTGCAAGAATGACTGCAACTGGTGTACCAGCTTTAGCTGGGAGAAGGCACTCCTAACTACTGAGGCTACCTGAGACTCCAGCAACAAAGATGGATCCAGCAGCAACTCTAAACAGCAAGCCTTACAGAGGGAATGCAACCCCACCCAAAACAAGCAACTGTCCAATCTCCGAGATGCGGGACCCCCGCCCCGACCCCCACACTGTGCCTCTGTCTTCCCAGGGTCTAAATTCCGTTTATTAGCCCTCATCCAACCCCCAAGTGCGTCCAGATACGGGTCGAAATAATGCACAGCCTCTCCTGACTGATGTTAATGGAGAAATAGGGTTGCTTGGCTGCAGCCTCTAGAGGGCAGCAGAGCATCGTTATTTCTTGCCGTTCCCCCTTTCATTATCTCTGCCACGTAGGTGTAAACGGAACCCCCCGCTGGCCCATCCATCTCTCCCTGAACGGTGCTTGCAGATGAGCTAAGGTATTGGCTTCTTTATCTTTCTGCAGAATGAGTCACCCTGGCCCAATTGCCCTGATCTGTCTCTTGCTCTGTGCGGGGGACGGGAGCGAGATGCACTGTGAAGAATATCACAGAGAGTATTATAATAAGAAGTACATCCTTACAATGGTCGCTGCAGCAAATGAAGTGGCAAGATGCAAAGATGGACAGGATTCCAGATGCGTGCCATGTCTTTTAGACTGCAATCCTGACACCTGCACGGACGGTCTTATTATTTTATCCAGTCTTTTCAGCCGAAGAAAAACTGGCATTAAACTAAACTCCTCTACTTTTTAATAACCGCCTATTACAGGGATTCTCTCTCCCCCCCCCCAACAATCACTCTGACATGACAAGCTTCACCAGCTGAAAATATTTCTGCATTTCTACCAAAGGAAACCTAACCAGCATGAACTGGGAAGGAACAACATTTGCCGGCTGCAAAATATTCCTCAAAGTGATGCTGAGAGCTGTGTCCTATACATGATTACTCCATAACAAGGCTCACTGAATTCCGCGGCATTTCTTATTTCTTATGTGTTCACTCAGTGCTTGTCTTGGTGTTAAACGATACCACTGGAACCTGCAACAAAATGTTGCAGCATGGAGTCACTTCAATTCCATCTTCTAGCCAGACACATCTTCTTTTATTATATGCTACGTTCCGTTCCCTCCTCCTTCTTACCTTTGCACACACACATTCTGTGTCCACTGAGCATACTCAGTCTTTATTGGCTGTGTGTGTGTGTGTGTGTGTGTGTCCTACCCTGTAGCCCCTTCATTATTTTTCCTTTTGAATTTCTGAGCATCCTGTATTCCCCTCCCCACCCCCAAGCATGCTGATTTTACCTTCTTGTGCACAAGAGATGTTGTTTGGTTACCTTGGGAAGAGATTGATGCTGTGTACACACACCATCTACTTAAAACACATATTCTCCCACCAGCTCAAGAGAATCCTGGGAATTGCGATTTACCTCCAGAGACCTATTGTTCCCAACACCCTTAACAAACTACAGTTCCAGGATTCTTTGGAGGGAAGTCAGCTGCTTTAAATGTATGGTATCAGTATGCACAGCCTCTGTTCAGTCCCCACCCCTTTGTAACATAGCTTTTATTAATTTTCACCTTTAAACTGTTTAATATGGTTGCATCAAAATATATCCTTATTTACATTAGAGCATATGACATGCAACAATTACATAAAAATAAAAGAACAATAAATTGTCATGAACTGGCAGGACAACAGGGAGGAATAACAGTAGTAGTAATAATAATAATAATAATAATAATAATAATAATAATAATAATTCATTTATTATTTTTACCCTGCCCATCTGGATCCTGGTGAGGGGTGGAGCCGGGACTGGGACACACCGGGGTCAACTGGGGATGGGGAAGGAGAGGTTGGTGTAGGAAATACTCATGGGGTGACAGAGGATGATGAAGGAATGGGGGCCAGCGCACAGGAACCAGAGCAGCAGGACAAACCACCAGAGCCAGAGGGCCCCTGGTCTCCACAAACATGACAGGCTCTGAGGAGTAAGAAGCAGCAGGAGTTGCGCTCCAGGAGACTAAGGCAGGCAATGGTCCACAGCCCAGCTCCCTAGCTGGCCAGGTGGGGCTTGCTAGCTCTGGGAGAAGGTGTGTGATTCCTCAGCTGGAATAGGCTTGGAACAGGTGAGCTTCACATGCCTCATCAAGCCCAGATGCTGCAATCAGCATGCAAAGTATAAAAGGGCAACAGAGCTGAGGCGCTGGGTCTGTTCAACTGCCCATGTTGATGGATCTCAGCTTGGATGCTTCAGGATCTCTGCACAACTGTGCTTTGGACTCTGGACACATGGATTGACCCTGGGCTGGGGACTCGACATACTGACTTGCTGCCAGGTAGGCCAGGGGTTCAGGACATAAACACTCTGATAAACATTTCTGAATATATTAACAAAGTTGTGTCGAAGTGCATAGACTGTGAAAAAGATCACCTGTTAGTCCCTGCAGTCCAAGTTCCTACTAAAGGCATGGGGCTGGTCAGGCTGGGTTTTCCTCCTAGATGAGTTGGTATGGTGGGATGTCCCTATTTTCATCAGAGAAATGTTGAAGGTTTTGGAATAGGATGTCCCTATTTTCATCAGAGAAAAGTTGGAGGGGATGGAGTCTTCATCAGCAAAATGTTGGAGGGTATGGAACAGGATGTCCCTATTTTCTTTGGAGAAATGTTGAAGGTTTTGGAATAGGATGTCCCTTTTTTAATGAGCAAAATGTTGGAGGGTATGGAATAGGATGTCCCTATTTTCTTCGGAGAAATGTTGGAGGATGTGCAACCCTCATGTTCATCACTAGTTTGCATTGTTTGCACAGCATTGTAAAGCAAATGGAGTTCAACCGTATTCAGAGGGTGGCAGGTTCCTCATTCCTCAGAGTGTTGCTTTCCCAAGGCATCCTTCTCCAAATCCAATTAAAGGGATTATGCGACAGCCACAGCTGCTTCAACAGAAGGATATCGGAGCTCCTAGTTCCTCTTGCTTTGCCCTTATGCTAGTGATAATCTAAGAATATTCTTAGCTAGGGGAAAGGCAAGAAGAACCACTGAGCTTTAGTGCCCTTTGCTGAAATAGCGGTGTGCACCAGAGAGTTTAAGTACTACAGTGATCGACCTATTAGATGCAGAAGTCAGCACTTTGGGAATTATTAGAAGAAGCTGTCTGGTGCATCTTGCCAAGTATTATCTCTTCTGAGTTCTGACTGGCAGTGGCTCTCCGGAGCCTTGGGCCAGACGCCTTTCCCATCTATTGGTTCCTTTTAATTGGAGATGTGAAAACTGGAGATGAAACCTAGGGGTCTGCACACAAAGCATTGTGCTCGGCTGCTACTGAGTCCTGGGCTCCTCCCATGGCTTCCATACATTTATGAAACGGGGAAGTTTTTCGTTCTCATTACTGCGAGGGTCTTGTATGTCAGGTGAAATCTCAGAAGCTTGCAGAAGGGTGAGCAAGTCTTCTAATGATCCATGGGTGAAACTTTAGAGAGTTTTCTGCCTCTCTATGACTAGCAAAATCACTTCTCTATACATGAACAAATGTATACCTGTGTGTATGCCTCATTCAAATCATAGACTCATAGAATTGTAGAGTTGGAAGGGAACCTAAGGGCCATCTAGTCCAACCCCCTGGAATGCCGGAATCACAGCTAAAGAATCATTGACAGATGGCCTTCCAACCTCTGTTTAAAAATCTCCAGCAATCATACGGTCTTATCTACCTTGTCTTTGAATTCATATTATTTCTAAACTCTAGTCTCAGGACAGGCACAAAAGGACAAGGGGAGGGGGGGGAAGGCAAACACAGGCACTAATTATTTGATTGAGAGTAGTTTGTATAATGAACCAGCTGGAATGGAAATTTTGGATTTTCCGAGTGTACATTGCCTTTTTTTGTCTTCTGAAACACTTGGCCAGAGAAAAGTAAGTCTCCAAGCTAGACTTCTTTACAAAGGAGATCATGGGAAACTTTCACCATCTCTTCTACCCTCCCCACATCATTGGGTCCTTTTATTTCTTTTGCTCTCTCTCATTCTACACAAGAATTAAATAGGAGCTTCTTGCTTTCTTTTCCTTGTCCTTGAATGGATTCAATTAAGCTTGTGAAACCCCCCTCCCTCCTGGGCCACCCCCCCCCCCCGTTACTCTTGTGGCGTCATCTGCATCGATTGCTTTCGCAGACCTGCTTCTGCCCTATAATGCTTTCCTCTGTCACTTGCTAAAATGGGCTTTGTTTCTAGAAAGACAAATGGGAAGAAGGTGATGACAGTCGTAGCGATGGTAAAGCAGGGAGGTCAGCAGCGCCCCCACTCCACCCCCTCTTATTTCTATCGCCAGGAAAAGCTGAGACTGAAGCGCAGTGTCACAGAGGCTTCCAAAGGATGGAGAGGGATGAAGAGCTGCATGCTGATGGGGCCAGGCAAACACAGTGGCCATTGTGTGGCCTGTAAACTCCTGCATGCAAAAAAAGGAGGCAATGGCCTCAGAGTTGGCAGCTCAGAACTTCCCACTAGAAACACTAAATTCTCCAAAACCTTATTTGGAGTGTTTCTAGTGGGAAGTTCTGGGCTGCCAACTCAATTGGCAGACACCAGGAACTCTAGAGCCAGCATGTTAGAGACCGGGGATAGGGAACGTTTTCCAGCCAGAGGCTGGGCAATCTTCTGGGGCCCCACTAGTGTGTGGGGCCAGAGGCAAAAGCAGATGGAGCAACAATTGCAATTTTTGCCTCTGTACAGTTAGGTTAGCTTCTGCTAGGGTTGCCATATTTCAGAAAAGGGAAATCCGGGGCTACCCACCTGTCAATCACATGGTGTTATTGTGACATGACAGGTGGGCAAAATAATTCTGCCAATATCCTCTCTGGGGCTTTGCAGTGCCTATAGGTCCAGTATGAAGACATGCTGGTTTATGGATTCTTTCCCCTTAAAGGGGTGTGGGTGGAGAAGGCTGTTTCTAATGGGGCTTTGCTATATTTCTCCTTTAAGCAGGTGGGTGGCAGCAGCGGCGGTTCAATCTTAAATCCTGCCAATGCAGGATTGAGCCCTGTCCTCTTATCCATCACCAGTGATATCAGTTCATGGGCAGCTGAATGTGGTTTGGGGAAAATGACTGTGATTAAGCCAAGATTGGCCAAGGGCATGAGGGTCATAGAATAGAATCATAGAATCATAGAATCATAGAATCATAGAATCATAGAATCATAGAATCATAGAGTTGGAAGAGACCACAAGGGCCATCGAGTCCAACCCCCTGCCAAGCAGGGAACACCATCAGAGCACTCCTGACATATGGTTGTCAAGCCTCTGCTTAAAGACCTCCAAAGTAGGAGACTCCACCACACTCCTTGGCAGCAAATTCCACTGTCGAACAGCTCTTACTGTCAGGAAGTTCTTCCTAATGTTTAGGTGGAATCTTCTTTCTTGTAGTTTGAATCCATTGCTCCGTGTCCGCTTCTCTGGAGCAGCAGAAAACAACCTTTCTCCCTCCTCTATGTGACATCCTTTTATATATTTGAACATGGCTATCATATCACCCCTTAACCTCCTCTTCTCCAGGCTAAACATGCCCAGCTCCCTTAGCCGTTCCTCATAAGGCATCGTTTCCAGGCCTTTGACCATTTTGGTTGCCCTCCTCTGGACACGTTCCAGTTTGTCAGTGTCCTTCTTGAATTGTGGTGCCCAGAACTGGACACAGTACTCCAGGTGAGGTCTGACCAGAGCAGAATACAGTGGCACTATTACTTCCCTTGATCTAGATGCTATACTCCTATTGATGAGGCCCAGAATTGCATTGGCTTTTTTAGCTGCCGCGTCACACTGTTGGCTCATGTCAAGTTTGTGGTCAACCAAGACTCCTAGATCCTTTTCACATGTACTGCTCTCAAGCCAGGTGTCACCCATCTTGTATTTGTGCCTCTCATTTTTTTTGCCCAAGTGCAATACTTTACATTTCTCCCTGTTAAAATTCATCTTGTTTGTTTTGGCCCAGTTTTCTAATCTGTCAAGGTCGTTTTGAAGTGTGATCCTGTCCTCTGGGGTGTTAGCCACCCCTCCCAGTTTGGTGTCATCTGCAAATTTGATCAGGATGCCCTTGAGTCCATCATCCAAGTCGTTGATAAAGATGTTGAATAAGACCGGGCCCAAGACAGAACCCTGTGGCACCCCACTAGTCACTCTTCTCCAGGATGAAGAGGAACCATTGATGAGCACCCTTTGGGTTCGGTCAGTCAGCCAGTTACAAATCCACTGAGTGGTAGCATAGTCAAGACCGCATTTTACCAGCTTCTTTACAAGAATATCACACCCCTGACTTTCTCCATACCACCTATAATCCTATATGCCTCTATCCTGCTGTCCCCTATTTACCTCTTTCCAAAGATAAAAAGCTCCAATCTGCAACCTTTCCCCACAGGGGAGTTGTGCCATTGATCATTTGCATTTCCTATTCTGGATCTTTTCCAACTCTACAATATCTTTTTTGAGACAAGGCAACCACAATGCTCCCCATGGGAGGGATGGGGGCCTCAAACTGGGGGCTGAATGCAACCCTCCAGACCTCTCTATCTGGTCCTTGGGGCTCTTTCCCAGCCACAGCTCTCCTCAGCCATGCTTCTCACTGGTCCTGCTTTGTCCCCTCCTAGAATGTTTCTGCCTGGCTACAAAGCACCATGCTGCTTGCTTGCTTGCCTGCACAGAGGCTAGAGAAGAATGTGAGGGTAAATTAAGGTTTGTTGACCCACCTGTTTTCCAGATAGGGAGACTTGGGAGGAGCATAAAAGGTAAAGGGACCCCTGACCATTAGGTCCAGTCGCGGACGACTCTGGGGTTGCGGTGCTCATCTCACTTTATTGGCCGAGGGAGCTGGCGTACAGCTTCCGGGTCATGTGGCCAGCATGACTAAGCTGCTTCTGGCAAACCAGAGCAGCGTGCAGAAACACCGTTTACCTTCCCGCTGGAGTGGTACCTATTTATCTACTTGCACTTTGACGTGCTTTCAAACTGCTAGGTTGGCAGGAGCAGGGACCGAGCAACGGGAGCTCACCCCATCACGGGGATTCAAACCACCGACCTTCTGATTGGCAAGTCCTAGGCTCTGTGGTTTAACCCATAGTGCCACATATGTATCCCCAATTCCTGGGGTTCCCCATCTCTGATCTAAGGAACTTCCACCCGAAGGCTCCCCAACCAGAAAATACAAATGATAAAAAGACTTGATTTATTTTACAAACTGCAATGAAAAAGCTGAATAGATGGTTAAATGGGCATTTAGGGGTACTGTAATATTGAATAGCTCATGCAGCTCTGAAGATGTGACTCACCCTTGACTAGGAGCACTGTTCCATTTCTTGTCGCTGACTGCTTTCCTGTATGATTTTCACCTGAGTCTTAATGATGCTGCAAGTGTAGAAGTACTATCCGTGCAGCATCATTTACACTGCTGCAATGTCAAGTGTCAAAGGACTCTGTGCTGAGCTGGAATGTTCCAGATATGAACAACTGCCTTAAAAAGCCATGGAATTCTGCCCCAACTTGATCTTTGTGCAGCATTAATGATGAAATGCCATTTCGGGCAAGCAGTCAGGCTCTTGGGAACTTCTAAGCCTTTGTCACTTAAAAGAAAGAAATCAGTGGGACTTACCTCTGAGTCAAAGTCTGTTTGGGGGCTCTGATAAAACCCTCAAGCTTCACCCACTGACTCCTTCCATAGTTTTCTAAAAGAGTAGCTAAGGGGAGAAGCTATAAAAGATAAGGGGGGTGGGTGGAAAAATGAGAATGCATACTATTATGAATCAGGACAGGAGTGATATTTTCTCCAAGGAGATGGATGTACTGTATAACTCATCCCTAAGGAAGTAACACACTGGCTGGGTCTTGTTCCTGATCAGTAGGAGAATCAGAATCAGGGAAGTACGAAACCATTATGGGAAGTCTGAGGAGCTCACCAAGCCAGGTGTGGTATGTTAGCAGTATTTGCATGTTCCTCTTGGAAACGTCTCGGCCAGCCAGGAGCCAGGTGGTGAAAAGGGTAGCAGAAAACCCATTGTCTTGGTACTATGGACAGCTCCCTAGTGGTGACGGCGGAATTGTGCATGAAAGGAAAACCATATGCAATCTGATCAAAGCCTGGCAGAGTCCAGTAGATGTGTGTGTGTGTGGGGAGAGACACAGGATGGAACAGAACAGGACACAACAACCTGTGGCTGGGTTTCTCAAGGGCTGTTAGGTGAGTTTGGGGGGGGGGGAGTTAAGAGGTAAGCGTTTAAAACCCCAACGGAAGTATCTCCCTTGGATAATAATGATTGTTTATTTTTAGGAACAAAGGAAGCTACCTTACACTGAGCCAGATCCTTATTTCATCTAACTCTGTACTGTCTAGACCATGGGTAGGCAAACTAAGGCCCGGGGCCGAATCCGGCCCAATCGCCTTCTAAATTTGGCCGGCAGACGGTCGGGGATTCAGTGTGTTTTTACATGAGTACAATGTGTGCTTTTATTTAAAATGCATTTCTGGGTTATTTGTGGGGCATAGGAATTCATTCACCCCCCCAATATAGTCTGGCCCCCCACAAGGTCTGAGGGACAGTGGACCGGCCCTCTGCGGAAAAAGTTTGCTGACCCCTGGTCTAGACTGACTGGCAGCAGCTCTCTAGAGTTTCAGACAGGGAGCTCTTCCAGCCTTGAACCTGAGACCATGAGCTCTGGGATCTGCATGTAAATTAGATGCTCTACCAATGAACCACAGCCTCTTCCCTTTTTATAACTTTTCCCTTTTACTTAACTGATCGATAGTGCTTTGCATTGCCAGAAAAGTGGGAAGGAAGCCCTATAAAAATAACCTGTAATGCTGTGATGCTTGACAAAAGACACCAAATGTATACACTCCAAAAAACCGACAACGATAGCAACAATGGAGTTGTTTTATAAATGTATATGTAGGAGGATTATCATCTTTATTCAGGTTTGTTTTACAAAGCAGGAGAACAAAGAATTTAAAAAATGACTAACAGTTAAAAGCTTTTGGATTGCAGGTCAGAGGGGGAGGATTAATTTTTATAAACATACTTTGCATGGTGCTTTCATGATTTTATGAACCGTAATAGCTATATGCTGCTTCCAAATCCATAGGCACCATGTATACCCCAAGCACAATCCTGTCATTACTAGCTCAATGACAAAGCCTGACCTGGAACTTTCTAAATGACCAAGTCTGGTCCTCTTACTTCTCAGCAGCTTTTGATACCATTGATTATGGGATCCTTCTGGAGCAACTGTCTGAACTAGTGGTGGGTGACACTACTTTCCAATTCTACTTGGATGGTCGTTCCCAGAGGGTGTTGCTTGGGGAATGCTTTTCAGCCCTGTGGAACCTTCAATGTTGGGTTATGTGGGGTGCAATCCTATCCCCCCACATTGTTTAACATCTACATGAAACTGCTGGGGGTGTTATCTGGAGGTTTGGAGTACGTTGTCAGCCGTATGCTGGTGACACTCAGCTCTATTTCTTCTTTACATCTGCAGGTGAGGCAGTGGAAGTGCTTGACCAGTGTCTTGCCTCAGTAATGGACTGGATGAGAGCCAACAAACTGAAGCTCAATCCAGATCAGACTGAGGCACTGTTAGTGGGTGGTTCCCTAGACCAGATGGTTGGGAGATCGCCAGCTCTTGATGGGGTTACACTTCCTCTGAAGAAGCAGGTTTGTAGCTTGGGGGTACTCCTGGATCCTTTGCTGTCGCTCAAGGCTCAGGTGGCCTCAGTGGCCTGGAGTGCCTTCCATCAGCTTCGGCTGGTGGCCCAGCTACACCTCTATCTGGACAGGGATAGATTAACTACTGTTGCCAATGCTCCGGTAACCTCGGGTTAGATTACAGCAATGTTGTTATATGTAGGGCTGCCTCTGAAGATGGTTCGGAAACTTCAGCTGGTGCAGAATTCAGCAGCCAGGTTGCTCACCGGAGCAAGACGGTTTGAGCATATTACACTGATTGTGGCCCAACTGCACTGGCTACCAATTAGTTTGTGGGCCCAATTCAAAGTGCTGGTTTTGACCTATAAAGCCTTAAATGGCTCAGGACTGCAATACCTCAAGGGCCGCCTCTTTTCATATGAACCTACCTGGACCCTGAGATCATCTTCTGAAGCCCTCATTCGTGTGCTTCCTCCTCAAGAGGTCCATAGGGTGGCAATACAAGAACGGGCCTTCTCTGCAGTGGCTCCCCATCTGTGGAATGCTCTTTCCAGGGAAGTTTGCCTGGTGCCTTCATTATACAGCTTGAGGCGCCAGGCAAAAATGTTCCTTTTAAACCAGACCTTTGGTTGATTTGATTGACATCCTATGCCCTTTTAAAATGTGGATGGGGGGTTATTGGGTTGTTGTTGTTTGATTATGTATTTAGTTTATTCTGTGAACTGCCCTGAGACCCTCCTGGCCTCTCTAACTGGCCCTCAGAATTCTCCCCAGGCCACACCTCCTCTCTCCAGGCAGGTGTGCTAGCTTGAATAAAATATTGGGGGGAGGGGTCCTCAGGTAAGCCCCACCCTGCTTAATTGGTCACATGATGCAGTGCATACACACCATTTGAATGGCAGTGCCCATCAATTGGGGGGGCAGCCACCTCTAATATTTTATTGGGGGCAAAGCCCTCTTGGCTCCTAGAAGTTGTCTCCTATGTCTCCAGGTCATTGGCTCTGCTTTCCAGCCAAAGTGTTCTTTGCCTGGTCAGAATGTGTCCTTGAACTGTGACAATGCCCTTTGCTTGTTTAGATGAAGGATAGAACATGAGCGTGTGTGTGTGTGTGCGCGCACACACACACACACGCATAGAAACCTGACTACTGTACAAAGGTAAAAACTATATTTCTTGCTCCAACCACTTGTGCCTCTGGCCCCACCTACCACTGGCATGTGGCCCTCAGAAGGTTGCCTAGAGGAGAATGTGGCCCTTGGGCTCAGAAAGTTTCCTCACCTCTGAAATAAAGCAGTAAAGGGGCCAAAGTAACTTACAAAGGTGAAATACATCTGAAAAACTGTAAGTTGAGAACACTTAAAAATCAATAAAAAGCAAGTGTATGGTGAAATGGTGTGTGTGGGGGGGGATCTGAGCAGACTAGAATAAAATCCTAGAAGCCAGTTAGCATCAGCCTCTTCCCTTGGACTCTCTCAAACCCAGTGTTTGCCCGCAGCTCCTCCGAAACAGTTAACAGGCTCAGAGTTCCCGCCCACAGGTATGATATCACTACTCCCATCTGCCAATCGCCTCTTGATGTTGCGGCAAAAGAGTCCTCCAAGCCACAGCTCAGAGCAGAAAGCAAACAGCGGCAACAGCAGCCAGAGCCCGAGGAAAGAGACCGAGGAAGACAAGGAAGAACACAGGACTTTGCTTTTCTCACTTCTCTTCTCCCTTGCAGAGAAAGCTGTGCTGGGGGCAGGAGGCTGCAGCCCATGCTGTGACTGCAAACTCTCCAGGCTCGCGTGGGCACCTGCCCCTGTGCACCTTGCCAGGATGATGGGCTGCAAGTCCAACTCGCTGACTTGCTTGCAAGGAGGGAAGCCGGGTCTGCCTGCAGTGGCTGCCACCACCGACTCCACGGCCACACTCAACAAGCTGGCGCTGGCCACGGGGGGCACGGAGAAATCCTGGTACCGCTGCGTCTTCCCCTTTGGCATCGTCTCCCTGGTCATTGGCATTGCTGCCACGTGCATCACCTTCACCATCAATGGGCGGCAGATGGACATTGCCAAGGTGGTCTCGGTGGCCACCCTGATCTTTGGGGTGGGCCTGCTGGTGGGCGCCTTGGTCTGCTGGCGGGCCAAGAGACAGCGGCAGCGCAAGAAACAGCAAGAGGAGCCTGCTTCCGTCGAACAGGGGGCTTTGTGATGCAGGCACCAAACCCAAACCCCGGCAGGTAGACCCATGGCTGGCAAGAACCCCACCTTTTTCTTGTACTCCATGGCAGAATGAGGGGAGCCAGGAAGGGGGCTTTGGCAGCGCCCTCCAATGTTTTGGGAAGAGAGAAAAAGGACAGTGGAACCTGGCAGTGTGGGGGCAACTTTTGTCCTGTTTTTACTGAATGTGTTGAACGATGTTTTGGACAGTGAAAGGGAATTGGCCCGATCCAGGAAGGATGGTGAAAAGCTGGAGGCAAGTGGCAGGGCTGGCTGGCTGTGCGTCAGGCTGTTCCCGTACAAAAGTCGCCCTGACCTTGGGTTTGCGAGCTTCTTTGCCACACAGAACTGTTTGTTTACAAACAGCCCTAGGAAAAACTCCATTTTTAAAAAAACACCAGCAGAATGAGAGCAGGGAAGGCGTTTCCTCCCACAAGGATGCTTTCTGCTCGTCTCCCAACACAGCTATGCATATTGTTGACTGATCACAGAAAGAGATACCTATTTTTTTTTAATGAGGATCGTGGAGCAGCATTGCCTAGTGAAACATGAGCGAAGCCAAAAGTTCACAAGTTTCTGCAGGACAAAAACAGTGCGCTTCTGCCGGCTGAGAAGGATGATGGAGCCTGGGGGTTCCAGTTGGTGGTAGCTCTAGAATGATGCTCCTTTTCCAGGGTGGAAAGCCCAGGTCAAAGGTTACTGTCAGGATGTTTTTGGAATAAACAGATATTGTCACTTCTTGCAAGTAGTGAAAGTGAAGAAATACCGTTTGATGGAGAAGGTGCACAGTGGTAGCAAAAGAGCCCAAGACAAGTTTCAAGAGACATGGGACAGTTGAAACTGCATCCGAAGCTGACAAAGCGGTACAGCTTTCCTGTGGGGATGGCGGGGCAACTGTTCATTGGGAAGTACAGCCCAGATTGCGAAAGAAGAGGCTGGCCTAATCTGCCCTTCAGCGCAAAGTGCTGCAAACTAAGGAAGTTTCTAGTGCTGGTGGAGCTTTGCCCACCTGACTATAAATTCAGCCATGTGCCACCAACCCATGCAGTCTGCATTGTGCCTCTGGTTGGTTGCACATTGGCAATATACTGACGCAGGAGTGTGTTGTGAGGTTGTCCACCACAGACAGTTGTTCCACTAGTTTTCCAAAGCAATGTATCAGGTATTCTTGATAGAATTAATGTAACCTGTAGCTTGACAGTTGCTGAATCATAGTTGTGGTTTCAGAGGATGCAAAGGGCAGGTCATTGACAGGGCCCCAGTTAGGACAGGATAGCAGCTGAGCTTGTAAGAGGCATGAGAGAGAGAGAGTAAATATATCATGCATTAGATGCCTACATTAAAGTGTGTGTGTGGGGGGGGGGAATCTCAATGTCCTGGTTCAATCTTTCAGTGTTTCTCCTTGGGAAGTAATAGGATCAGAACAAGGAATGTGTGTAGTCCTGACTTCTCTAAGCTTCCCCCCTTAACCTGACTTCTTTGGCCTGGTTTTTTCTCCCAGCAGGGTGGCATGCAAACCACAGCTGTGTACCAGCAATTCAAAGGAGGTCTCCTTTCTCCTCCTTGCTGTTCATTTTCAGCTAAGCTATAGTAATACCAAGGCTGGCTGATAGCTATGGCTGGAAGAGTGGGGGTGGGTGGGTGGGTGGGTAGGGAACAGCTGCTCTCTTGGCTCCTCAGCACCTGGAGCTCATCCACATCCACACATGCAGCTGGAAAGAAGTGAAACCAGACTCTCTGTAAGCCTAGGAGCCGGAAAAAGGCAGCGGCCAGGACTGGCGTGGGGGTGGACGAGGCTGGGAACGAAGGGTGCGCACACATACATCACGTTTCCTGGCTAACTCCTTCACAGTATGCTGTCGGATTAACCTCCCCCCCCCCCCGGGTGTGTGTGTGTGTGCTGCTGTTATGTCTGGCCCAAGTGTAACATATGTGGAAGTGCAAACTTGACTGAGCAGGAAGGGAGACAGACAAGAGGCAGCAGTGCTTTGGGGCCATATCCAGATGGTAATCTCCTGAACTCCTTGTTGGAGTTCTAAAACAGGGATGACCCACATCTATTCACTTGGGGGGGGTGCTCAGTCCTCCAGACTTTCCTCTGGGGAAGGGCATAAGGAAGTTTGTTGCAAACATCTGAATGGCTGATGGATAACTCAGTAGTAGGGCATTTGCTTTGCATGCAAAAGGTCCCAGTTTCGCTCCTGGGTAGCTCGAGGCAGGGCTGGGAAAGACTCCCTGCCTGAAACCCTGAAGAGCCTCTGCCAGTCAGTGTAGGCAATATTGAGCTAAATGGCCCAATGCCCTGACTCAGTTTAATGCAACTTCCTCTGTAGACATGCTTCATAATAAAGGTATCATTGTTATCTTTTTATTCTGCCTTTCTCAAATGACAGCATGCATAATTTCTGTCTTTTATCCTAAGGTAGGCTAGGTTGAGAGATGGTGTCTGGCCCAAAGCCATCCAGTCCGTTGCCAGAAATTTGAACTTGGATCTCCCTAGAATAAGTCTGACACTAGCTGCCATTGCACCACACATTCTGCATCTTGCACATCACATACCGTACATCCCTTTTTTGCCCTTGTGTATGTAATTTCTGTGTATTGGCATAGCTTTTGTTTCTTGCAAACATTCTTCTTTTCTCCATGAATGCAACCGTGAGCAACCTTTCCCCGCCCCTCGATTAGATCTTGGTGGGGCTTCCAGGGGCCAAATAAAATTGCCTCAGGGTTGGCTGGGCTGAATCTGCTCAAAGGGTCTAGTTGCCTACTACCATCCCATTCAAGGATAAGGTCTCATACCCGAGAAGAGGCAGGCACCTTTTTGTGTAAGAAACCAGATGTGCTGACTGCATGCATAGCCATGGCAAGTGGACCAGTGCAGGGGGAAGCATTTTGACATAGGAAGTGCTGGAAGATTATGCCAGATCCTACTTGGTGACAGAAGTGAGGGATAACTGTTGCTTCCCTGGAATATGGTAGAGCACATGCTGTGCATGGAGGAAGTCCCAAGTTCATTCAAAACAAAAATCAGAGTTATTTCCGGACTAGTTTGCTGAGCTTGCATCCTGATTTGCTTGCACAAAGGAAGTGGGAAGGTTTAATGATGATTGGAATTTATTTAGCGGTTTCTGCAGTGTTTCCCCATCACTTTCCTTATTGCAGAGAGAGAGAGAGAGAGAGAGAGAGGAAAAAAAAACAAGTCCAATATGCGGGAAGGGGTGGGAACGTGTTGGACCACCTTGCCCCAGAAGTACCCCAGGGAGCAGGGGAAAGGAAAGGCACCACCTGGGCAGCTCTTGCTACTCAGACTAGAGAATACTATGCTAAATGGACAAATTGCCTGACTTCATTTAAGGCGGCTTCCTCTGCAGCATAGCTCTCACTTTTAATATATGTGATCCACGTGTTTCAGGGAGACAGACCTCTCAAGCATTTCCATAACTTTAAATGAAAACCATGCCTGTAACAAAGCCAGGATTTACAACTCCCCTCCCTTCTCCGGGAAGGATCTTTTGTCAGTTTCTAATGCTTTGTTCTGTAACTCAAGAACTCAGAGCTGCTTTCTTTGCTTTTTGTTAGTCTCTGTTTCCATTGAGGGGTTGGGGGGGGGGGTTAAGAGAAGAAAATAGACCTTTGCTCACCCAGGAAGATCCTTTGTTTGCCTGCATAATAGAGCAATAACCTGCCATGGTTAACCCCTTGCTGTTCCACTGTTGCAAAAGACAGGCGGACTTTCTATAATTAGGCTGCCAATAGCAGGTCTGTTTTCTCTATTTCTGGGCACCGGGTAATCAAATATGACCCCCCCCCCCAGCAGCTGAGCGCAATGCATGGCATTTCCTGGGCTGGAGAGATCTGTATACAGTTTTGTTGACATCCCTGCATGATCTTCAAGTCCACAAGCCAACAAGCAAACTTCAAAAGACTTGGGGGTGCATACAGATATGCCCAGCTTTGGGATCTCATGCATTTATTTCTGCTGTGGGGTGAGCTCTGCTATCTTCCACTGCTGATGTATGTACATGTACTTGGCTCTGAATTTGGGCAGTACTTACTGGCAAAACACCTGTTTTGGATGGCGATTCCAGGTTCAATGTTTGGGATCTCCAGATACGACTGGGGAAAATTCCTTGCCTGAAACCCTGGGGAGCTGCTGCCAGTCAGTGTAGACAGTACTGAGTTACCTAGACCAAAAGTCTGACTTAGTATGAGGAAGGATCCTAAGCTCTTGCAGCAAAAGCCCCTTCTAGAAGTTACCTTGTTTATTTGGATTGGTTTGGTTCACTGCTGCAACACATAAGCAGTGCCGTTGGAAATATATCATCTGTACAAGCATTTATAACTTCAGTGAAGGACACACAAAAAATATGCCAGGCACTGTGGAGTTCAGTTAGGAATTTTGTTGGTCAGGTGCCAGTTCCCTGTGCCACTGCAGCTGTTGCCTTGAGGGCGAAACTGCAGGTGATTAAAGTTGGGCTTCATCATTCTGGATGATTTATGAACATAGAAAGCTGTCTTCTGCTAAGTTGCCACACCCCTCACTGGCCCCATTTTGCACTCTTTGGGTGGTTTTGTTTTAGCCTGGTTGGAATGTGTCCTTGCATACATGGAGGCTAGAGAGGGTGTGTGTGTGTGTGTGTGTGTGTGTGTGTGTGTGTGTGGGTGGGTGGGTGTAGAGACAAGCTTACCATGCACAGGTAAAATTTATATTAATTGCTCCATTAATTGGTCCCATCCTGCACGGACATGTGGCCTCCAGAAGATTGCCCAGAATTCGCCCCCCTACCCCCAGCATAGAGGAGTGGTCTGGTTGAAACCAGAGACTCACCTCTGACTCCCAGGCTACAACATAGGACCCATTTTTACATTTGATTTATACCTTACAGAGCTGATAAGGCACGTGATGAATCCTAAAATGGCAATTCACAGAGCACAGTGTTCCCTTAGTGTTGCTACTAAATGCAAATCAGCCCTGCAGTATGGCAGGAGAAGGGCACAAGCATGTGGGTGGCAGGAAATACGTACCTTATTATTATTTTAAATGGCCTATTCCATTCCCCTGCCACTTTGCAGTGCTTGTGGATGTTGATAAAATGAGCATCTCATCAGAAGAACACATCCTCGTCCAGACACACATGTAGTGCTCCTTTGGTCTGGCCAGCCTAAGGTGGAATCCAACATGGCCGCAACAGCTTTGCTGAGATCCACCTGATGTGGCCTTGCTACCCATCTGCAGGTCCTGATCTTCTGGCATTGGGCAGCTGCTAGTAGTCATGCCTCTGCAGGGCTGGCATAATGTACCATAAGTGCTGCTGCAGGCAATGAGGCTGGCAATGCACTTTCTGCCAGTCAGTGGAGGCCGTAGTGCTGAGCTTGACCTTCTAGCTTGGCTGAGTTCCTGCTTCCGATCACAACTTTTCTCTCTGCTTCTAATCAGCTAAATTTGGCCATGTTCTTGGAAGGTGGAACATTTTATGCACAAACTGTGGTGTGGTTCCATCACACTGGCCTCCGTTGCCATAGCTTGGCTTAATGGAAACTACGGTAAGTTGGTGTTACCTGCAAATGACATCTGCTTCCTAGGTTTCCTTCCTCCAGCTGAAAAAAAAAAAGCATCCACTTGGACCACTCCAGCGGTCATCACTACTACATGGGTCAAAAGATTGTCTGTTTGCTTTCCAATACAATCTCCTGAATCAAAGTTCTTAACTGTCTAGTCCTGGCTGCAGTGGGAAGCGTCCAGGTGATGAAGCTCCATATTGGTGGGACACAGAGTGATGCTGGAACATGCAACTCTCCAGACATGGTGTAGTGGTTAGAGCACACTACTCCCATCATCCCAGACCACTGGCCATGCTGGCTAGGAATAGTGGGAGTTGCAGTCCAACATATGGGGACCCAAGGTTGAGAGAGGCTGGGTTAGTGTTGGACTATGACTTTGGGAGACCAGGGTTCAAATCCCTAATTGGCCATGGAGCTTGCTGGGCCAGTCATCAACTCTCAGCCTAAGTTACCTTACAGGGTTGTTAGGAGGATAATATTGAGAGAGGAAAAACCATCTTGCCCTGGCCTCTTTTGGGAAGGAGGGTGGGATCTAAATTTAATAAACAGATGAAATAAATGCACCACATTGAGCTCCTTAGGGAAAATGCAGTAATGATACAGGTGCCCCCCCACTTATGCAGGGGTTATGTTCTGGGCCCCCACACGCATAAGTGAAATTGTGTGAAGTGAGGAGCACCCTCTAAACACCCTTTAAATGCCCTTTCTGCCACACTCTCTTCAATCAACACCAAAAAATATTGCATCTAAAAATATCCACAACTAGAAGGTGGAGGATGAGTGGGAAAGTGGTTGCTGCTGCTGTACTACCCCCCCCCCCCGAGGTTAGGTGGGGAGGCTAAGCAGCATAAACAAAGCCCCACTCTGATCCAGGGAGGGTCTCCTTGCAAGACACGAGGACTCTCCAGCTCTCGCTTGCCATTTCTGGGTTGGAATTGAATTGAATTATTTCCCAGTGCCACCCATATATGTAGTCATGCGCAAGTCAATTGCAAATAATTGGATGGACGCTTGTAATTAATTTTGCAAACCCTTTCCCTAATATTTAGTGCAGTCTGATCAGAACACAATAAGAACCTGGCTGCTGGATCAGACCAAAGGTCCATGTAGTCCAGCATCGTGTTCTCACAGTGGCCAGCCAGATATCTCTGGAAAGCTTCCAATTCTAAGTAGGGCTTCAAGGCAATTTCTCTCTCTTGCTGCTGCTCCCCATCAGCTGCCTCTGAATCTTGAGAGTCCAGCAGCCGTCGTGACTATTAGCCATTGATTAGATTTCTCCTCCGTTAATTTGTCTAAACCCTTTTAGAAACCATTTCAGCTAGTGACTAACAACATATCTTGGTTCTGTGAATTCCATCAAGTTATTTGTTTGCTATGTGAGGAAGTACTTCATTTTGCTTGCTATGATTCTCTTGCCAGTCAATTTCATTAGGTGACCCTGAGATGTAACCTTCTTTGACAAAGGAAAAAAAAATATTTCTATTCATAGTCTCCATGCCATGCATGAGTCTTTTAAAAATGCAATAATGTCTCTTTGTTAAACTGTCTTCCTCCCCACTCCAATGCTATAGCCTTTCCTTCAAGGTTCTGATGCCCCGACCCACCCATCTGCCGACCATTTTTCTTTTGGTTGCTCTTTTTACATCTTTACGCGTTAAATGATACCCTTTTTTGAGATGGTGTGACCACAGCTGTCCACACTAAAAGTACCCATTATGGTGTCTTTCCAATTCAGCATCCCACCAGTTTTTGGGTGGACAAAAAGACAGCAATTAGCTTTCCACCTCATCTGTTTTCCAGCCTCACTTTTAAGAGAATAACAAAATCTGGTCATGGTGGGGACTCTAACAAGCACTAAGCTCCCCTGTTACTCTTGCAAATCTTTCAGCAGAAAGGAAATGCAATCAGAACTGGAGTGGGCATTCCTGGCACCAGCTGGACCTCTGCAAACCATGGTTGACACCAGTAGTGATCTCCTTGGGCAGACAAGAAAGGTTGCAGCTTGCATGGCTGCAGTTATATCTGCATCAGCTCTGAGTCAGTCCTGGTTTAGACAGTCTAAGGCTACTGCCTCAGGTACCAATTCTGGCTGCCATTAAAGGGCTTGCTATTTAGTTTGTTATGATTGCATGTTGACTCTCAAGGAGTGCAAGGAGTGGGCAAGGTGTCTGTGGGATTTTTAAGTGCCAAAACAATTTGTACCATTCACTTGGTGTGTGTGTGTGTGTGTTTTGTGGTGGGTAGATTTGCTGCTCCAGCTCAGACAGCAAAATGCATTAGGCCAACATGGGGGGGGGGCACATCTTGTAATTTTGTCAAGGTATTGGAGTTGTTTCTGCAATCTTCTATGAGTCCCAACTTCAGATGTTACACTGCTTTATGACACTGGCAGTCTGGGTTTATAGGAATTAGACAGCTGCAGTAACACCTTCACTGGATCACACTGTCTATTTTACACATGGAAATGTATCAATCAATTTTTTTTAAGCTTTCAACTCCAGAGTTGCCTGCTCCTCTCCCCTCTTCTATTTGCACAGACCCTTTACAAAACCACTGTTGCATTTCTCCACTCTGCCAGCCTGTTGCGCAACTTCTACTGAAATGACAACGATAACTACCCTTCTGATGAAATTCTTTATACCAAATGAGGAATGTTTGGGTGTGTGTGGGGGAAATCAAGGATCTGTAAGAAGTTGGCGGTTTCTGTTATCAAAGTGCCATGAATACAATCTTTATACATATATATTTTTCTGTTTTTCATATGCCCTCTCACTAATGTTGTACTGGAACCACATTTCTTGGGGAGGGGAAATAAAAATCTCTTCTTTACTGAGACGTTTTTGTTTTGCATTTGTGTGAATACTGATGGATTTTCCAAAAATCATCACAAGAAAAGGGAAGTGAGTGTGTGGGTGTACAGGAGGGTGTAAGAGACAAACACAGAGAAAGATTTCTAGAGGGTAGCCATGCTAGTCTGTTACAGCAAAATCAACAAAGAAGCTTGACAAATGTATTATGGATGCAGCTTTTGCAGACTGAGTCCAGTTCGTCAGATATATGAAATGATGCAAAGGAAGAGAAGACCAGAGGTCCCCAGAAGCCATTTGCCATTAATTTATTCACTGCTAGGGTACCTACATGTCCTACTTTACCATAGCTGTCAACCGTCCCTTATTTGGCAGGAAATTCCCTTATCCCAGCGCCGTGTCCCGCTGCTGTCGCTTATTGATGATGTCCCTTAAATTTCCCGGGTTTCAAAGGAAGCAGCTCCTCTCCCTCCCTCCCTGCCTGCCAGGGAGGAGGGAGGCTCCAGCTGTGTTGCTTGGCTGCCCGGCCCGCCCTCTTCCAGCCTCCTCTCACCAGCCTCTGCCCCCGGGAGCCCCTTCCTGCTGGGACTGGCGGGAGCCTCAGGGCCTTCTGCCGCCATCCTCCTTGTGGCTGCTGAACTGAGCGTCTCTGCCTGGGGCCTCCCCTCTGCCCGTTGCTACCGCTGCCACTCCCGCTAAGCCGTACTGCGGCTGCACCGCCGAAGGACCTAGATGAGATGGGCAGCCTGGCACGGCCTATGAATTGCTGCGGAGCCTTGAGAGGCGAGCGAGGGCAACCATAGAGAAAGCAGTTCAGAGAGGAGAGGAGGAGGAGGAGGCGGAGGTGGAGGCGCGGGCGGGTGTTCCAAGGGCTAACCACAGAGGGGGGAAGCGGAAGAAGGACTGCAAGCGCTTTGTAGATTTGTAGTGGTAGACTAGCATAGATGGTCTGATCTGCGGGTTTACTTTGGGCGCCATTCCCCCCCCCTCCTCCCGCCCCGCCTGATGGAACTGAGAACTGCAGATGGAGCACGAGAGAAAAGATACAGAACTGCAGCATCATCTTCGTAGCTTGGACTTTGTTTTGCTCGAAAAGTGGTTGCTGCTTGTAGTTATTTAATTGCAGTGTTTCATCAGCTGATGTCTTGAGCAGCAACCTCTGGAAACGAAGGACTAAAAACCGGTGCTGCTCTCCAAAATTATCTGTTCCCTTTTAACTTCGCATTTCAGCTGGTTGACTAAAATCCCTTATTTTGGCTGCTGATCCCTTATTTTCGAGGCTGCTGGTCCCTTATTTTCAAATCTGTAAGTTGACAGCTATGTACTTTACACAGAACAGTACTCTGAAGGAGTTTATTTGAGGAAGGGCTGTAGCTCAGTGGCAGAACATCTTTGCATGCAGAAAGTCCCAAGTTCAATCCTTGGCATCTCCAGGACAGATACTGTGCCGGAAACCCTGGAGAGCCACTTGCCAATAGACAGGTAAAATAAAGGTAAAGGACCCCTGGACGGTTAAGTCCAGTCAAAGGTGACTATGAGGTTGTGGTGCTCATCTCGCTTTCAGGCCGAGGGAGTCGGCGTTTGTCCACAGACAGCTTTCCGGGTCATGTGGCCAGCATGACTAAACCGCTTCTGGTGCAATGGGACACCGTGACAAGAGCCAGAGTGCATGGAAACGTCGTTTACCTTCCTGCTGTAGTGGTAGCTATTTATCTACTTGCACTGGTATGCTTTCAAACTGCTAGGTTGGCAGGAGCTGGGACAGAGCAACGGGAGCTCACCACATTGCACGGACTTGAACTGCCGCCCTTATGATCGGCAAGCCCAAGAGGCTCAGTGCCACCCACTCGCTAATAATAATTGCCAATAGACAATAGTGAGCTAGATAGGCCAGTAGTCTGACTAAGTTTGATGTTGGCTCCAAATCTGGTTTCAAGAACCATAAAAAGAAAGGAGGAATCTTGTGCCTTTCAGGGCACAGCCCTCCACTCCACCTCAGATCAGTAATGTTAGTTTTATTTTAAGGTAAACACATTTTTACGCCTTTCTCTATCTAAAAAAGAAACTAAGATAACAATGGTAAGTTCTCTAGCCTGGCTTTCTATTCATAGAATCATAGAACTGTAGAGCTGGAAGGGATCCCAAAGGTCATCAATTCCAACCCCTGCAGTGCAGGAATCATAGTACAGAATTCCTGACAGATGGCCACCCACCCTCTGCTTAAAAACCTCCAGGGAAGGAGAGACCACCACCACCTGAGGGAGTCTGTTCCATGGCAAGCTGAGGGTTAATGTTGATAGTTTTAAGGTCTACTTTGCTAAATGCCTACATATATATATATATATATATATATATATATATATATACACACACTGGTGCACCGCAAGACGAATGCCTCGCAAGACGGAAAACTCGCTAGACGAAAGAGTTTTCTGTTTTGGAGGTGCTTCGCAAAACGAATCTCCTATGGGCTTGCTTCGCAAGACGAAAATGTCTTGTGAGTTCCTGCGGGGTTTTTTCCTCCCCCCCCCTTTTCTAAGCCGCTAAGCCGCTTATCCGTTTATCCGCTAAGCCGATAAGCCGCTAAAAGCCGCTAATAGCGCTAATAGTGCTAATCCGCTAATCCGTCAATGGGCTTGCTTCGCAAGACGAAAAAACCGCTAGACGAAGAGACTCACAGAACGGATTCTTTTCGTCTTGCGAGGCACCACTGTATAGTCTAAATACATATATCCATATATGAATTTGAGCCGGGATAGGCAGCAGTTCCTTGTGCCAGGCTCCTGGAAAATCCTCTTTTTCTTATGTAAGATATTACCTTTGGAAGTAAATTTACCATGGTGTGTGTGTTTGTTTGCTTATGTTTGCCAATAGGGCCTGGGGCTTAATGTCACTTGTCAGTTTGACACCAGCCAATGGGGAAGCCAGCTTCAAGTCTCTCCTCCAATATGCTATGTTTATTACTAAAAGCAAATGAGGCAGCAAATTCATGTACTAAGACAAGAGGTCAGCTCTTCACAGGACATTTAGTCTGTGGTTTCAGTGGGAAGGCAGAACACGAGCTGTGTTGAAGAGATTGACTGTCAGTTTAAAGCACATGACTTATCCCAAAGAATTCTGGGAGCTGTAGTTTACCCCTTACAGAGCGGGAGTTCCCAGCACTCTTAATAAGCTACAGTTCCCAGGATTCTTTGGGGAAGTCATGTGCTTTAGCTGTTTGGTGTGTATGCAGCCTAGGGGTATGAGACATCTACTTAGACCAGGGGTCAGCAAACCTTTTCAGCAGGGGGCTGGTCTACTGTACCTCAGACCTTGTGGGGGGGGCGGACTTTATTTTTTGGGGGGGAAATGAACAAATTCCTATGCCCCACAAATAACCCAGAGATGCATTTTAAATAAAAGGACACATTCTACTCATGTAAAAACACACTGATTCCCGGACTGTCCGTGGGCCGGATTTAGAAGGCGATTGGGCCAGATCTGGCCCCCGGGCCTTAGTTTGCCTACCCATGGCTTAGGCAAATACTTGTGGAAAGGGTCACATTTCAACCGTTGCTCTTGGAGCCAGTTCAAATTTAATAGGCAGCTACGATACCCGAAAAGGGGCATCACTGTCCTTTCTGTAATGCCAGCAATAGTGGGATTAAGGGAGGCAGTCAAGTTTCCCAAGGCTGGACATTAAACAGGAATGAGACACGCTTAGCTGCAGTAGTTGATAAGAATTGTGACTCTGCCTGCAAAGCAGCTTTCAGCAATTTTTCTGAAAATGAGCCTAGCAGAAGCTGCACCTGCTGAAGATGCCCTAGGACCTCTGCACTGGACAAGGGCTTAGATTAGATGACCTCCAAGACCCCCTTGAGCTCTATAATTCTATGTATACACATAATTTGCTAACATGGCGAGAGTCGCTATGTAATTTCCCCTACCCTCTTCTCCACTTGGCTGAAATACAGACAGAGCTAGCAAATGGATGTGGATTAAGAGGCTTTGCCTGGCAGCTGTGCTTCCTGTTTTCCCAGCCCGTAATGTGCCTTAATAGCCTTTCCAGACGTGCATTATTGGGCTGATCACATCTATCTGATGGGCAATTTTCTGCTCTGATAGAGACACAAAGCAGCCCTTTGAGTCATCTGAGTACCTGCCACTCTTCACCTTGGTCTCTGCTTCATTCAGTCAAGCTTCCTGTTGTTTTCCCCCCTCTGAGACTGCTCTCTGAAAGTTGGTGCACAGACTTTTTTGGCTTGATCCTGCAGAAGCCTGGCAATCAGGGTGCGATGGTGAAGTTGGAATACGCGTAGCCTTGGGCAACAGTTCACATTTAAAGGTGAACTTACCTAGTTCGAACTTTCCAAAACAATACAAAGCCCAGCCATCCTTTCAAAAGTCGCTCTTTCCTGAATTTCGCAATGCAGCTATCCAGCCTAGTAATTTGTACGAAAATGCACATACTAGGGTAAAGTGTGCATATATTGGTATAAAGAACATAAAATGCATTCTACCCAAGCAAATTGCCCTGCAAAAATGTGTATGTTAAGCAACATTCGCGCTGATTAATTTTCATGAGAAAGAACATTGCAAACAGGTACGGAAATGTGGAGAACTGAACTTGCAGTTGGTAAACTGGAAAACTGAGAGAAAGCAAATTTGACTTATTCGTCTATCCCTAGTGGGGACAAGTGCTTACTTTGTGTGTGAATGCTGTTCTCCACTGCTAGGAAGAAGATAGCAATACGGTTCAGACAAGACACACTATTACACATGCAGCAAGAGGTGGGAAGATTCAGGCCCTCTGTGCCTCTCTATCTGGCCCTCAGGACTCTGCCCGCAGTCTAGGGGTAGGCAATATGGTGGACTATAATTTCCATAATCTCTGCTCCACCCTCTCCTCAAGCTCCAACTGCTTCTTGATTACCTGGACGGAGAGGCTGTGTGTGTTCTCCTCCTCTAGAGCCAGCCCACCCATGAGGGAGGGTGAAACAGCTGCCTCAGGTGGCAGAAATGCAAGAGCTGGTGCCTCCACAGATATCCACTTGCCCCACCGCCACTGGAGAAGAAACCCAGGTAAGGTAGGCTGTGGCAGCGGCACAGTAGCACAGAGTTCTGCCGCCCAGCTTTGCTGCTTGTCTCTCCTACCCCCAGGGGGAGAAGGACCAGCAGCAAAGCTCTGCCAGCTCAGCAAGAGGGGAGGCATTTCACAGCCCAGCATTGCTGCTGGTTTCCCACCTCCTCCACCCAACAGGGTGATGAGGCTTTGCCTGGACTCCTTGAGGGGAAGTCCTTGCAGTTCCATGATCTTCCCAACGTGGGGGAGGCAGTGAGGCATTTCTCCCCAGGGACCAAAACATCTTGGGCCACCCCTGTTCTCCCTGTGTTCTCCCCATTCTGCCCACATCTCTACCCTATTGTAGTGGCTGCACTGGGGCATTGTGGTAACTGCCAAAAAACCCCAGAGGGTTCTGCCAGTGCCTTTGTCCACTCAAAAGTCCCCCAGCCAGGTCCTTTCCCATCCATGGGGCTGGGAAATAAATAAAAACAAAAATAAAAACAAAAAATTATTTATATCCCGCCCTCCCCAGCCTTAGCCAGGCTCAGAGAGGCTAACACGCAGGTTGCGATTCAGCACTTCTGTGCATGCGCGGGTTGTGATTCAGCGCTTCTGCACATGCGCAAAGTGCAATTTAGCGCTTCTGCATATGCGTAACCGCCGAAACCCGGAGGTAACCCATTCCGTTACTTCTGGGTTTCAGCGGTCCGTAACCTGAAAAAACACAACCTGAAGCATCTGTAACCCGAGGTATGGCTGTAATGTGATAACACCGGGGAAGCATCGCTGAGCAATTAATAAAGAGGCATGCCATGTCTAGTTTAAATTCAACGCTAATGCACTGTTATTGCATCAATGATACATTTCAGAATGCACCCACACTGTGGTTTACCCCTCACAGAACTACAGTTCCCAGCACTGCTTGTTAAAGTAGTATGAAAATGCTTTAAATGTATGGTGTGGGTATGACTCCATTTTGGAGGGGTCCTCTGAGAGCACAATCGGAAGGAAGGGAAATGGTCGTGCTTCTGATCCCAGTCTCTTGCCGCTGCTTTTCATTCAAAATGACAGCCGCCACCTGGCAGGAAGGTGTACCAGTTGCATGTAGTTTGTGCCTGGCTTGGTTCTTCGAATATTTCAAGCCAGCGCAGAATAAAACTCTTTTGTGTACTTCATCAGTTGCTGCTTCCTTTCCTACATACTTTCATTAACTTTTTTTTTAATCCTCTTCAATTTTGTCCTCACTTGCTAGTGATCAGAAAGCATAACGGCAGTAATTAAGCAACATGCAATTAAAGAAGAAGAAGAGGAAACAAAACAGAGACAGAGCCCTGGAGTCGGAACACCAGCTAGCTCAACCCCTTCGGGGCTGATGGTGTGACATTTCTTGTCCTCCCCCTACCCTTTTGAGATGTGAGTTTTCTGGAGTGTGGAACTCTTTTTTTCTGCCTTGCTAGCTCATTACCTTGGATAATGTCATCTCTGCAAACTGGAGGGTCCTGAAATGAAACGTGGCTGTACAGGGAGAACAAGAACAAAAACATGGTGCAGGTTAAGAGAGAGGAATAGAGGAGATCCTTCCTCATTTGAGAAAACGTCTAGGAAGAGCTGAGGGTCCAGAATTCTGCATAAGTGCGGCTAGCATTTCCAGCATCTTATGTGCAAGTTCAGACCAGGATATGTTTCAGCCATGGCTGTCAAGTGATTTAGAGCCCGTGAATCATCTACCCCCTGATCTTTGGTTTGCCTCTCCTCTGCCTCCTCTTCCTGAAGTTTCAGGAATTACCAAATAAGGGGCAGGATAGTGTCGAGATGTACTCCATTAAATTTGCCTTGGGGGTGACCAGATGGTTGGATTTTGCAGACATGCATGAGCATCCTGTTGCTCACCTGAAAAGGGATCAAACTTTTCTGAGAATTCCCTTGAAAGAGCTTGCAAAAGCTTGAGTTTGTGTGTTTGGTGTGAAAGCTGACCAATATACAAATTTTTGTATGCAATTTTGCCTAATGTACCTATGCTTACAAAGTAATTCTCCCTGCTATAATGCATTTCTGCATCTTATTCACATAAATCTTGGCATTTCCATGCACACTTTACCCTATGTATAATTTGGCTGGAAAATTGAATTGAAAACTTCAGACAAATGCTCATTTTGAAGGATGGCTGTGTTTTACGTTTGCAGATTGTTTCAAAAAGTGCAGATTAGGTTGGTTCATCGTTATATGTGAACTGAATCAAACTTCTTTCCCCCACCTCCCAAGAAAATTCCTGAATAAATTTCCATAGGATTTATTTATTTTATTTCACAAAATTTATATATTACTTGATTGTAATAAAACCTCAAAGCAGTTTGCAAAGGTTTGCAATGCCAAGCTGCAACTGCAGGTTTGGGCTTCTCTTTGCAACTAAATTTGCAAATTTAGGTGTTCCAGGAGCAGCTTATCAAACAAACAAAACCACCTGGCACTTTTAAAACTGCAGGCCAGAGATGGGGAGCTTGTGACCCTTTGGATCAGCCTTTCTCAACCTGTGGGTCCCCAGATGTTGTTAAACTACAACTCCCATCACCCCTAGCTAGCATGGCCAGAGCTCAGGGATGATGGGAGTTGTAGTCCAACAACATTTGGGGACCCACAGGTTGAGAACCGCTGCTTTGGATATTGTTGGACTCCATCAGCCCCAGACAACATGAACGAATGGTTGGGGATGATGGGAGTTGTAATCTAACAACGTCTAGATGGCCACAGGGTCCCCATCCATGCTGTAAGCTTTGAAAAGTCTCATTGTGGATCTTTTTGCTCAGCTGTCTCTAGTGCTGTTGCCACATAAATGCCAAGTGAAATATTTTGCTTGTTTGTTTCAAATGAAAATAAACCATTTATAGAGTTTACAGCAGGGATGAGGAATCTGTGGCCCTCTAGACAAGGGTGGAAGGATCTGTTTGCTTCAGTCCTCTCAGTTTCTCATTTTTCCAGCCCAAAATCCAGTTCTACACATTCCTGAAGCTATTTGCTTTTTTTAAAAAAGAAATCCTCGTGAAAATTCATGTGTTTTAGAGCAAATTTCTCCCCGAAAACACATTCTGTATGCAGTAGTAGATAGGTAGCCGTGTTGGTCTGCCATAGTCAAAATAAAAAAAATTCCTTCCAGTAGCACCTTAAAGACCAACTAAGTTAGTTCTTGGTATGAGCTTTCGTGTGCTCCTTTATATAGAAGGATCTGGCAACTTCTGTTTCAGTGTATCTGAAGAAGTGTGCATGCACACGAAAGCTCATACCAAGAACTAACTTAGTTGGTCTTTAAGGTGCTACTGGAAGGAATTTTTTTATTCTGTATGCAGTTTATGCAGTATGCGGTACCCATTTTTGCAAGCAAAGATAATACATTTTGTATGTTACTTTAACTCTTACCTTCATTTTTATGCAGACGTTGCCCAAATATGTGCATTTTTGCGGCCAGCTGCACAACTGAATTTCAAAGTTCATATATGTGTGACTGTCAAAGGATGGCTGTGTTTCAGATCTCTGGTGTTTCAGAAAGTGCGGGTTTTATAGATTCACCTTTGAGAACTGATTCAAATTCCTCCCTCATCCCTCCTTCCAGCATTGCTGGGCTACAATGGGCTGTCGCCTGCTCTCAGCCTAATCTACCTCATAGGAATGTTGTGAGGAGAAAGAGGAGAAAGAGGGGAGGATGAGGACAATGTACACCACCTTGAGCTCCTTGGAGGAAAGGTGGGCTATAGATGTAATAAATCAATAAACAAGCCCAAATCCAGCCCTCCGACTCTTAACTCTGCCTCCAACCTGCTGGCTCAGCTCCCTTGGAATTTTGCTCTCAGGAAGTGGGGCAGGATCTGCCTCCGTCAACTCACCTTCTCTTACAAGGACACCCAGCAACTGCACAATGGGACCCTCTTCCTCTTTATTGTCTGAACTCTTCCACACTTCCAACCGCAAGGTCCTCCTACTCCTTCTCTGGCAGATCCCGCATTCATATCCTTTACTGGTTGGGCGCCATGGGGCCTGGGACAACCCCCTTGGTTTACCATGTCATACAAACTTGGCCAATGTAAGGATTCGAGAACAAATACACATCCCCACCTCAAGATCTGAAACAAACCTGCAGTGACTTCTCTTCTAATTCTGGCCAGTTACTTCCTGTAGTTGACCGCGCCCACACAGGATCTGGAATCTTCCTGGGCTCTGTTTGTCATAAGTCCCAGTTTATATGACTTATACTTCTGAAATAAGAAGAGTTGCGTGTGTGTGTGCTCCCCTCCCCCTTTAAAAGAAGCGAGATAGCTAGCCCTGAGAAGCCGGTGAGACCTGGATATCTTCAGCGATTGGTGTGGGGGAGAGATGAGAATTTTGGGAGATGGCCGTAAAAATAGCTTTGACATTTCAAATGTCAGTAGGCTGCCAGAAGCTTCTATGGTCTTTTATGGGGTTTTTCCTGTTGGAGAGACTATTGGAAAGAGTGGGAGAACGAAACCAGATTTCTTAGACGTGTTTTGTTCTATTTCTTTAAGATGTCCTGCCTGTTTCCTGGAACAATATAATGCCTGGGTTACTGAGACCTTGACAAAGGAGAGAAAAGTAGGTTTTCTGCCAGTAATGGCCAGATTTTGAGGCGCCTTTGAATGGTTCCATCTCTTTTTCACTGCTGATCACCTTTGCCCCTCTGGACCAATTCCAGCAGTAATGTAGTGGAAAATTCAGAAATGCAGGGTCCATTCATGATAGCTACACTCTCTCAAAGCCTCTCTCCCTTCTAGGATTATACAATCTCCCAAGATTATGCAATAATAATAATAATTATTTGGGATACACTGCCATGATAAATGCATAAAACTCCATATGTTGCCTTTCAGTTAGAGCTATTATTTTCCGGCACACACATAGGCAAATGATTAGAAGTGCTCCGATATCTTCTTCCAGAGTGCCTTAAGGTGTGTTTTCCTTGAAGTTCCATTGTCCCTAAATAGAACTTGCACACCATTCTCTTGCAACCTTAGTTTTCCTAAATCCTTAGCTCTGGAGCATAAAGAACAAGTCACCCTTGGTGTTCTTCCCGTGAACTGCTATGGGTGCCCCTTCGCAACCAACAATGTCTGGGTAGCCACTGTTTTCCTCTTCAGTGGGGCTGTTCCATGACTGATCACCACTTAAAAAAAATAAAATAATAACTACTACGCCTCAGATTAAAATCTCACATGTCAAAGTCACTGGTGTGAATGCCTTACAGTTTTCAAGTGATGGGCGGTCTGTGGACTATACTGGACTATAGCAATGTGGACTATAGTTGCTTCTGGGGCCCCTCTGGGATTAGGGGTCTGGAAGCTTAAGATTATTATTATTAATAATAATTTAATTATTATTTATTTTAAAAAATGATATTTATTGAGAATTTTAAAGTTACAAAGAAAAAAGAAGGAAAAAACAAGAAAAAGAGAAAAAGATAAAAGTAGATAAAAGTAACAATTAAATAATACAAATCAATAAAAACCAAAGTCAAAAACAAAAAACAAAACGCACAATGCATCAAAATCAAAAAGCAAAAATAAACAAAAAATTTAAAAACAAATCCAATATTCCCAAATCCTTAACTTTCATTAACTTATTTCATCGACCTCCTCACACCTCCCTTTTTTGTATTCTAGTTGTTAATTATCTCAGCAAATCCTTTCCATCTTTCACAATTTCTGTCATTTAATCACCTTAATCTATTTTAACCTTATCTTACCATAAAAAACCCTAAAACTTAAAAATTAAATCTTATTTGTACCAAATTCTTTTAACCATAACATATTCTTACATAATTCTTTTTAACATTTCTGCTAAAGCCAAATAATTTCATTCCAATATTTTCCTAATACTCATTAATTTTACAATACTTTTCTAAATAAATTTTTAAAACTTTCTTCCAATCTTCATCCATCGTCTCTTCTTCCTGGTCTCGGGTTTTGTCAGTCCTTTCTATCCCATCCATCTAGTCCATCAACCTGGTGACCTTATATCCAAGGCTCTTAAGTCTTTTCCATGTCCCTTCCGCAGGTCTTCTTCATGTTTATATCTGTACTTTACTTTGTCTTCTGCTCCTTTCACTCGGGGAGACTCCAGCTTGACAATATTTTTGTCCCTTCTTGACAAGTCAGCCCCTTTTCCATAGTCAACACTGAAATCCATGTGGTATTTAAAGGCATGTTTCAAGGTCCCTCCAAAGTTAAGGGCCCCCACAACTCCGAGCTCCCCCCCGGCCCAAAGCCAGACTTGAAAGGTCAAAACATCCCTGCATAGGGGGGTCCATCCAGCCCCCCATCTCCAACCCAAACAGAACTCTATCTCTCCAAATCTGACTTTTTCCAGGTTCATTCGTCAAATCCACCAACTCATGTTCCTGCTGGGCCACAGCTCCCTCCATCTCTGCCACCCGAGGTCCAGCAACAACCTCCTCCCTCATCTGATCTGTCGAAGCACATTCCTGGATTAATTCCTGAGTGGGTTCTATATAGGTACCCATTGCTTGTCCAAAATTTCCGATCGCAACAGTCATCAAATCCATCTTCTCATGTAACTGTTCCAATAAAGCACTTGTCTTGCAAAAGGCAAGCACCAGAGCCTCTGAGCACATTCTTGTTCAAGTTTGAAGTCTGGTCCCACAATCTTTAATCTTTACAGCTGCAAAGCTCCCCAGTTCGACTTTAATAACAGTTTCACAAGCTCCCTCTAGGGGAAACAATTTCTATTTGTATCCATCTTCTTCTTTTTTTTTTTTTAAAAAAAGCAGATCTAGCAACCAAGTTTTCCTTTTTCGGATATTTTGTCGATATTTTGTTCCTTTTAAATGTGAAAGGGAACAATGGAGTCAATATGTTTCTCTTCTTTTAACTATCTGTCAAAAACGTTTGTCCATAGTCAATGAACTTCCCCAAAACGTCTGTCCTGACACCCCACTCCCAAGTTCAAGACGGTGGAAAATTGCCTTTCTTTACTCTCTCTTCTGCAGGTTTAAACAGTCTAAAAAAGGTTCCCCCCTCTTCTCCTGCTTCCAAGGGGGGGTTTCAGTAATTTTAAATGATGAAAATTTAATCCTTTACACACGACTTTCTAAACTCTAGCTTGCCGTGTCTTTGCTTCAATCTATCTACAAAAGCGGAAGGCGGACTTCCTGTTTAGACCTTCCCGCTTTCGGTGCCTAATTAAGAAATTTCATAGTCCAATTTTCCGTTCTACTCACGGGCAGTTGTTTAAAATCCAATTGTCCACAGGAGAAAAGGCAGCGCTCTCCGGCAACAGCAATGCGGCTTCACTCCGTGAAAGAAGCAATCGATTCAAAGCACCGTGCCACTCACCCCACGTCGCTCCGGATCCCCAAAACAGGGTTTCCCCATGAGTAGGGGGGGGCGCAAAGGTGCCAGCCGAATCCCACATCCACAGGCTTCTCCCGCCTGTGGTTTTTGATGGGTCTCCGCCTCGCCGTGGCGGTTCAGACCCTGTTTTCCACGGAGCGGATTCCTCCCGATCGGAGGAAATCCGCCATTGCCAGAGGCGCCAACCCGGAAGTCCAATAATTTAATTATTTATACCCCATCCATCTGACTGGGTTTCCACAGCCACTCTGGGAGGCTTACAACCTATCTAAAAACATAATTAAGACACCTGTCCTTAAAAACATTCCCTAAACAGGGCCGCCTTCAGATGTCTTCTAAAAGTCAGATAGTTGTTTATTTCCTTGACATCTGAAGGGAGGGCGTCCCACAGGGAGGGCACCACTGCTGAGAAGTTTCATAGTAGATCTGTCCCTGCCAGCCTGGTCAGATTTTATACATGGGATGGGGGAGGCACAGTCATCTCCTTCGCCTCAGGGAGCAAAATGTACTGAGGAGATCCCTGCTGCTGTTTATCCCTCTGTAAAGGAACTGCATAAAGGGGCAAAAATGCACTGTACAATCCAGCCATGTGGCTCCGAGTGGTGGTTTGACTGAAATGTCAGTGGTGGCAGCCATTTTGAAAACTGAGCTGAGGGGGAAGTAGGACCCTACTTCCTCTCCATTTCATTTTCAAATTGGCTATGGGTCTGGTTGGTGATCTTGGGCCCAGAGGAGAATGTGAATACCACATAACGAGGCAGGCAGTGCAGCCCTGGGAATATTTGGGGAGAGAAATAGTGGTGGCGACAGCAGCAGAGAGAAAACAGAGGTGGGACAGTGGTCAGGGTGGCATGGAGGGGCCCTTGCCAAGGCCCCTTTCAGATCTGGCAGCACTGAGAGCCAGCTTGGTGTAGTGGTTAAGAGCAGTAGACTTGTAATCTGGTGAACCAGGTTCACGTCTCCACTCCTTCACATGCAGCTGCTGGGTGACCTTGGGCCAGTCACACTTCTCTGAAGTCTCTCAGCCTCACTCACCTCACTGAGTGTTTCTTGTGGGGGAGGAAGGGGAAGGAGATTGTGAGCTGCTTTGAGACTCCTTAAGGTAGTGATAAGGCGGGATATAAAATCCAAACTCTCTCTCTCTCTCCTGGACACAACCCCAGTAGTGGGTCCTGACCCACCAAATTGTTAAAGAATATGATCAAGGCTTCCTAAATTTGGGTCTCCAGCTGTTGTTGGACTACAATTCCCACCATCCCTACCAGGACTGGTAGTCAGAGATGA
Organism: Podarcis bocagei; assembly: GCF_964188305.1. Lineage (NCBI taxonomy): Eukaryota > Metazoa > Chordata > Lepidosauria > Squamata > Lacertidae > Podarcis > Podarcis bocagei. The sequence goes on along the minus strand of NC_138139.1, from coordinate 38,370,731 downwards.
TGGGAATTGTAGTCCAAAAGCAGCTGGATACCCACGTTTGAAAAACCCTGGATTAGATATATGCATGAAGGATATGGCTGCCAAGAGCTCTTAGTCATAATAGCTACATGGAAGCTCAGATTTCAGGTGCAATATACCTCTGAATATCAGGTGCTGGAGATGAACTATCCCTTCTTGTGTACCTGGACCTATCCAGGTCAAGCACTGTTTGCCTGTATTGACAAATATTGATTTTGCGGCTATGGATAGTGTTTATGTGTTTGGTCTTTATTATGTAAATCATTGTATATATTTGTGTGTGTTTTCTTTGTACTGTAAGCCACTTTGAGATCTCCAGGTGTAAGCAATTTATAAATGGAAATAATAAATTTAAGATTCTGGACTAGATGGATCCTTGATCTGATACGGAGAGCATCTTTTTAATACATCAGGCCCCTTTGATTTCGTTTTCTCTATTTGTTCCTTTCTCTGGGCTTGTGCTTGGAGGCAAAAATAAACCATTCTTTCCCCAAATTGCTTTACATGGGTTTTGGTACTACAGGGATGACTTTTGTACCCCCACCAGGTGCTACAGGTAATATTTCTGCCCCCTGAAGAAAGGCAGAGAATGAAAGCACGCATACTCACACAGTCTTTCTTTTTCCTTTGATGCTTTCCTCCACCCCATTTGCATTTCCCTCTTTTGACTTTATCTGCTTTTTATTCCCATCTCCCAGCACTCGCTTTTATGTCTTTCTGTTTGAGAAGTGTAGAGATATAATTATAGAGTGAGAGGAAAGGCTGAAGAATTTAAAAACAAGGTAACATTCCATGGGACTTGTAAGTAATATCTTCTGCTGGGCAAATTTTTACTATCTCTGAATGGATAGCAACTCTGATACATTTCAGGGAGCCTTTGGTACGAACCTAGAATCATGGAAGGGACCCCCAGGGTCATCTAGTCCAGCCCCCTGCAATGGAGGAATATGCAGCTGTTCCATACGGGGATTGAACCTTCAACCCTGGCATTATCAGTACCGCACTCTAGCCAACTGAACTATCCAGGATCTGGGGCTGCAGTCCTAATTTCACTAAGCTGGGAGTAAGTCCCACAGAAATCAATAGGGTTTGCTTCTGAGTAGGCACAGTTAGAATTTGGTGCTGTTAAATATGCTTCCCCATATCCACCAATATTTTTATTTATTTATTTGCTCCATTTCTATCCCGCTCACCCCCTAACTCTTCTAGGCAATTCACATGCTTATTTAAAGAATGGAAATGCAACCTCAAAAAAGTTAAAACGGCACAAGCTAGCTCCATGCAATACAGTTCAGCACGTACAGACACAAACGAAATCTAAACAGCCAGCATAAACGCAAGCAGCATAAAATCAATATGAAACCTGCCTAAAAGTCACCCAGGGGAAAATAACTTAGTACAAGAATTGAAAAAGCACCAAACATATATACAAACTGTTATGAGTTGGAAGAATAAAATAGTCTCCACTTAGACATAAAAGTGAGGTGGCGTATTCTGGATGTTGACGTATCCTTTCTGCACGCCTCCAGCACTTTTTCCTAATTCCTTTGTGGCTCCAAGTAAGTGTCAAGATACCACACTAGCCTCAGGCAATTCTTTATGATTCTGAAATTCAGTGGATGTCTTGAGAGGGAGCACATATTTCCCCCCCTGTTCTCAGACTCCTCCACCCCAACCACAAGGAGTGCTTAATTACATGCAGCCATGTCATTTTCTTTCCTTTTTTAAAATTAGAAAACTTGTATTTAATATTCAAAAATACTTACCAAAAAAAAATCTGCAAAAGCTTAACATGCAAATGAAAAACAAACATTGCTGATAAATTTGTCTGGCTGGTCCACAGGGTCCCATTTACTGCATATTTCTAACATGCTCACCATAGCATATGGTACCTACCTACACAAAACATTGCAGTATGGAGTGCTCCTGATGAGGGTGCTAGCTAGCCAGCCAGCCATGCCCTCTCCCAGAATACTCCATTCTATTCCACTGCCAACTGAGTTATCCATTTTCCCTTCTCCCAACACTCAGCATACTGTGTTCGCTAAGCATGCCCAATCATCACTGGTCTGTTTTTGAGAGCTTTTTCCTTGGTGGTTGTGTTTTATATATATTTTCTCTGTATTACGTGGCTCCATTAGAAGCCACACTTGGAAGGTGAGTTCTCTATTTAGTTTACTGGATGCTGCCTGGCAGCTGCATTTTTCCCCTGTATCTGAGTTTGGCGAGAGTAGGTGTGCGGAACCTTTGGCCCTCCAGAGGTTGATGAACTACAACTCCCATCAGCCCCAGCGAGCACAGCCATTAGTCAAGGGTGATGAAAGTTGTAGTTCAGCAACCTCCTGGAGGGTCAAGGTTGGATACCCTCTGCTGCATATGTGGGGTATATTTTGAATCAATGTTAAAAAAACAGAGATGGGAGAATATCCCCACTGGGTCCAGGCTAACAGAAGAATGATACTGCTGGATCAGGATAGTCCAGCATCCTGTTCTGGCTGACCAGATGCCTGTTGGATATCCACAAGCAGGATTTGAGGACAAGAGCACTCTGCTTGCTGAGGCTTCCAGCAGCTGGCATTCAGAAACATTACAGTGGTACCTCGGGTTACAGATGCTTCAGGTTACAGACTCCGCTAACCCAAAAACAGTACCTCGGGTTAAGAACTTTGCTTCAGGATGAGAACAGAAATCGCACAACGACGGCGTGGCAGCAGTGGGAGGCCCCATTAGCTAAAGTGGTACCTCAGGTTAAGAACAGTTTCAGGTTAAGAACGGATCTCCAGAACGAATTAAGTTCTTAACCAGAGGTACCGCTGTACTGCCTCTGGCCACAGGGCATAGCCATCACGGCTACCAAGCATTGATGGCCTTATCCTCCATCAATTTGTCCAGCTTTTAAAGCCATCTAAGTTGCTGGCCATCACTCCCTTCTGTGGGAGAGAGTTCCAGAGTTTAAGTATGCCCTGGGTAAAGAAGTATTTTATTTTATCTGTCCTGAATCTTCCCACATTCAGCTTCATTGGATGTTCTTGGGTTATGAGAGAGGGAGAAATACGTGCCGCAATCCACTTTCTCCATGCCATGCATAGTTTTATAGACATCTGTCACGTCACATCAACCCTAACTCAACTTTTCTCTAAACTAAAAAAAATCCTCAAAGCTGCAACCTTTCTTCATAGGGGAGTTGCTCTAACCCCTTGATCAGTTCGGTGGCCTTTTCCTGATCCTTTCCCAACTCTACAATATCATTTTTGTGGCGACCAGAACTGTACACAGTAATCCAAATGCAGCCAGACCATAGATTTGTACTACGATATTGGCTTCTCCTGTGACTACATCTCTGATTTAGGAGTAGGTATGCAGCTTTCTAACTGAAATGCAGCAATTGCATCTTAAGTTAAAACTTTTTCCACTGCATCTCATCTCTCTTTGCTTGTCCTCTGTGTTCTGTACTACTGGTTTTCTCAAGCGCTGAGCACTCCTGATTTTCCTTCATCCTCAGTATGTAGATTTCTAGCATTCCTGAAAATCTGCGCCCTTCATCTGGACAAAATAGCCCTTTTGATAGGATGTATCATAATTTCACTTGGTGTCTTTAAAACTTTCCCTCTAGCATTGCCCTGTTTGGCCTAACAGAGTTGGCAGTGCAGAATTTCTGAGCTTTATATTCGGAAAGTGACATCTAGGTGCTAAGAGCTGCTTGTGCGATAGGCATTTCACACACATCAGTCAGACTATTGGGTTTCGAGCACAGAGTCCCACCAATCAAGCCTTTTCCGGTTTTTTGTTACACGGGGTTGTTAACTTGACCCTGGAGAAAACTCCAGCAGGTGCTTTTGAAGAAGCTGGTTGTTAGAGAATCTGTAGAGTTCATTCACCTCAGTTAACACCATTGGTGTTTCAGCAGGAAGCCAGTTTGCTGTCCAGGTTTATGGATTATTTAATTCAGTGATTGAGATCATAAATGTTCCTGAGTAGCCAAGTGAGTGGTGAAATTTTTTTGGGGTGAAATGGCCACACCTGAAAGCTTGCCATAGTATTTAAAGCACCCAATCAACAGTAGTCAAAGACCCTTTCCTGTTTTCTGCATCCCTCTGGTAACTTGAAATGCATGGGACCCTTTCATGCTTTCTGCACACACATATAGGAAAGACTACGTTAAGTATAATTGTTTAATTCACACTGAAATAGAGAATGCCTATGTGTCAGGGCTGGAATGAGGAGGAATGGTGCCCGCCCCTTCTCCTGAACCTTCCCAAGAACAGAAGGACATTATAGATTTAGAACAGTGGTTTGTAGAAGGATATAGTTGAGAGACAGCTGAGGAGGAAAGCTGGGAAATATTGGAAGAAGAACAGCAGGAAGAAGAAACACTGGGGGAGAGACAGCTGACAGACTCAGTGTCTTTGGAGAGCATTCTTGAGCTGCCGCCCCCCCCCCCCGAACTAGGTGCGCACTGAGAGTAGTAGAACAGAAAGCTCAGAGGTGGAAAGCCCAGATCAGACGGTGCAGGGGTGACGTAGGATAAGAGAGACGCAGGGGGCTGGGCTTTACACGGAACAATGCCATCATTGAATAATGACTACATTCCTTTCTCTCTGTGAACACTGTATAAATCATGTGGTAAGGACTCTTTGTGTTTGTCTGCTTTTTTGGCTGCCAACAGGGGAGGGATAGGATTCCCTGAACCTTGACACTATGTGTATTGCTGAAAGGGTTTAACTGGAAGATTCCATTGAAGCTAAAGGAGAGAGTTCTCCAAGCACTCTTTGTGCCTGAACTAGCTTCCTCAAGAAGGGAGTCTGAAGTACTCCCTTGTGATGACAAGTGATGACAGTTTAGGACTTACTTGAAGCATGACTGGAGGGCCAAGACTGGTGAATCTTCAATTGCTGCTGGGCTCCGTCTTCCGCCATCTCTGACAATTGGTCATACCGGCTGGGGCTGATGGGAGTTGTAATCCAATGGCATCTGGAGGGGCACAATGTTAACTAAACCTGGGCAAGATTAATAGCTGAACTCACTGATACGGGGTCTTTTCAAACACCGTGAAAAAACATACCTTACTAGCTTGTTGTGAAGATGGAATAAGAAAATAACTGTAAAGCATTGTGAACATTAAGTGGTGGTATTTGGGGGGGGGACACAAAACAAGTTTTTCAACAATCTTGGTGCAAGGCCAGAGGATGCCTCTGCTGTTGTTGCTGCCGCCACTGCCTCCTCTTCCATCCACCAAGGGAAAAAATGTTTAGATTAGTTCATGAGCGGAAAGTTGGATGCCTTCGGTTGGGAAGTCGAGGAGAGAGCTACAAAGAGTGTCATGCATCCCCACCAGAAGATAAAAATAGGACAGTGTATGGTCTTAAATCTGAGTGCTCTTTACAAAATGTCATGGGCGCATGAGCCTGGAGCAAGGCCAGCAGGCCAAGAACTGAGATTGATTTCCAAAGACTGGGAATACGCTTCCTTCTGGGAAGGAAGAAGGACCAGAAGAAAGTGTGCAAAGTCAATTGGCTGAACTCTAGGTGGTAGTTTATGTGGCAGGGTATTATTGAGCCAAGGAAGCTGTTTCCCATCATTAGGCAATAGCTTTGGGCAGCAAGGGTGGGGAGCAGTACATTCATGCCCCTGGGCCCCACTCGCTGAGCCAGCCAAACTACTCGGCTCTTGTAGGGCTCTCCAAAACACACCTTGATCCCCATGCCTTGCTGTAAGGAAAAGAGTCCTTATTGGCATTCTGAGCAAGGTGGCCTTGGAGAATGGCTGCTCTTTTAAACTAATTTTGAATGCAATTTCGTAGCTGTCATGGAAACCTGGCAGCCATCTCACCCAGAATGCCTCACTATGCAGAAGGGATCTCCTTTCTCTGAGGTTGGATCTAGACACATAAAAAAATGTTTCAGGAAAACTAGTTGTAAAGCTCATAATGCAAAAATCACGTTGCTGAAGGATCGAACTGCTTTATGGCACCATCAGGTGTCACAGGGTTATAATGCATTTACAACATTTATTTTTGACTAATGTAGCTGTGTCCCGAGTGAGGCATCGGAATAGAGCGGGGGCTTACTTTCAAAGTAAGGTCTTTCTGCCTTCCCTTCATCTCATGAAAAGGATTCTTCCTCAGAACAAGGTGTTGTGGGTGAGGTGAGCTAAGTAGGTGCCTGCTTTTTAAAACTAAAGTTGAAAGAGAATTTCCAGCTGCTGCAGAAAATCCTGGAATGCCTCACTCCGAGGAATTGCCTGCTTTCTTCAGAGTTAGACTGAAGAAGTGGTGCCTGCTCTAAACATTTTAAAAGTAAGTGCTGGGGAAGAGAATGACTGGAGAAAGTGGGGCAGAGAACAGGAAAAGAGGAAGGTGGTGGTCTAGGGCCAGACTTGGCTGAGCTGATGATGCAACGGGTTTCCCTTTCAAACTCTGACGAAGGACTGAGATTGCTATGCTTGTACTCGCCTGTAAAACCTGCTCAGGTAATCAAGGCTGGTACGAGCAATTAGTATCCCGGGGCATGTGCCAGGGCCAATGGCTGATACGTGCTCTGGGCCACCTCTTAAAATAAATTATGGACTGGAACTCTTCAGCAGTGTGAAACCCCCTTGAGCCCATTGGAAGAAATCAAACAGTGGTGATACTGTTATGTATTCAGTGGTCTGTGTTTGCCTGAGCTTGAATCTGGACTATGGATTCTGAGCTCCTGTGTTCTGATTCGATACATGATATCCAATCACAGAACATTTCAGGATTTGGGTCTCTGCCATTGGCTCTTAAACTCTGAGTCATGATTCGCAGCTTGGAAGTTTAGACAGCCAATCACCTTGGGAGTGGGAGTGCTCCAGGCCTTCAGAAATGTATATAAGCAGTTGCTTTGTGCCTGTTCAGTTTTGTAGTTCAATAAAGGTTCTTGCTGTTTCGCTGTGTCTTGACTTGTGGGAACCCACCTACACTTCAGATACTACAACAGCCAGAAGGAACTTAGGTGGGGTGGCTTCCACTTTTCATTCTGACTCCTCCCCTGAACGCCAACGGACTGATCTGCACACCTGTGCCCTGCAAATGCTTTCCTCTTTGCTCCATTCTTTCTCTGCAAGAAACACACTTGTGTGTTGCTCTCTGCACCGCAGCCTTACCTGTGCCCCTTCTTCCTCAGCCTCAGTTTGTGAAATTGGCTGGAATCAGAACAGAACCAGCTGTTCTTTGGGGACCAAGAAAACAAGAAGAAAAATAATTAGCAATAAAGTGTTGATTGGGTGTGTGGGAGGCCATGCCCCTCGGACACATTTCCAGAGCTGGAAGAAGTATATGCTGCTCTCCTTAGCAGATATAATTGTTGATCTCCGTGGTGCTATATAATGTACCTGTCCTTAGGGCCTGTGCTTCTCCATGCTTCAGACAAGGGGAATTCCCATAAAGGAGCCTGAGTAGGAGCTGGCTTGATTTTTCTATTTTATTGTGTTCCAACCACCCTTGATGTTCAGCACCACTTGCCCACTTTGCCTCTTTTAAATTCTGCTGTTGGGGAAGGAGAGTTTACACAAAGCATTTAATTACATATGTATGCTTGCTGCAATGGCTGAAGCTGTGCTGGTAAATCATGTCCTGAACCCTAAAGTAGAGGTGGAAAGCAAAAGACAAGGGGGAGCAGCCCCCTCAACAAACAACCAGAATTCTATTATAGCTGCTGTCACACAGAAGAGAGCAAGAAGCTGAGTCACTGCTCAGGCACAGCCAGGAATGATGAGTCACCACCACCCTAACCAACCATATCAATAAATTGGGGAGGACAGTGCTGAGTTAGCTTCCTCCACCAGCGCCCGTGTTATTTTAATCAAGGAAACCTATTTCTTTGCTACATAACTTGTTTTAAATCAAATGGATTCCCCGGAGTGGAAAGTTCATCTATTTTTTCGTTCCTTTAGTTCTCATTCACGCACAAACATATGCACACACTTCTGCCACTGTTACTCCATATATCCTAGGTGTCAGGATCCCACCCAACCCAGGGTATTCCCAAACTGTCAGTGTTTTCCAGGAGGAATTCAAGTGTATACCAAACTTTAGGTTACTTTACGAAATTAAGGTGGATTAAAGCGCTCTATTGCCCAAGTGCGCCAAATTCACTTAAAACCCACAAACTTTTTGTGGTTAGGAAAATGATGGGGACGTTCACTGAAATGTGTGGGATGAACAAATGATTATCAGGAAGAAGTGGAAATGCCACACAAGCAAATAAGGATGAATGTTCCTTGTCATATAACTGCTCTGTAAACAAATCAGAATGAATGGTCAGTAAAGACTGGACACAGATTAACCAGCCTGTAAGCCGGTTTGCTGAAGGAGGCCTCCTCTGAGGAAGAACCAGGCCCATGGTGGTGGTGGGGTGCTCTCCTGGTTCTCACCCTCAGACATGGTACTAGAACTCTTGGGTCAAAAAATCCCAAAAGCTTTAGGTGAGAAATCAGCATGCTGTCTCGGCATCAGCGTAAGTACAGGAAGCCATTATTTCAAGCTCCATAGGCAGAGTGTAGGGTGTTAGCAGAGGGGTAGTACCTCTGGTGGGGGACACATACTGCTCCTTCTGGGGTAGTTTGTTGACCTTTGGTCCCCACCCTGCACTCAGCTCTCACCTGGGGCTCCTAGAAGCTGTCAGTATGCGACAGCGGCCATACCCCGGGAATGGCTTTGACTGGCCAGCGAAACCAAGTGAGGGTATCCAATGGGTCTCAAACCCTCAGTGAGTTAGAGACTTCCCCTGCATGCAAAGACAGGCTCTGGGGTGTTGAGCAGACAAGACCATTAGTTTGGTCCAACAGAAAAATAATAAAACAGTAAGATGGTATTGCACATAGGAATATAGCTTAGTACAAATAAAGCACACAGTGTTGACAAATCCCTGCAGACCTAGTGTCAGGAGGAAGCCTTTCCAGTGTCACAATAATTCCACCCAATGAATGTCTTTATCGGCTCTAGTCCGTGTTGCAGAACTTGAGAAATGCCCCAATCACAAATCTGTTTTCAAACATAAATCATAAACATGCTCCATGCCACATTACAGTCCAATGCTGACAATTTTCTCTTTGCCAATCTCGATTTGAAAGTCAGACTGTTTTAGACCACATCAAGGGAAGTCATAGTACTGCATTATCACGCTTTGGTCAGGCACCACTGTGTCCAGTGCTGGGCACCACAGTTTAAGAAGAATGTTGACAAGCTGGAACATGTGCAGAGGAGGACGTCCAAGATGAGGAACGGTTAAGGGAGTTGGGTATGTTTATCCTGGAGAAAAGAAGACTGAAGAAAAATATCTGAAGGCCTGTCACATAGAAGATAGAGCAAGCTTGTTTCCTGCTGCTCCAGAAGGTAACCTGAGCCAATGGATTCATTGCTCAAGAGGTTCCAACCAAATATTAGGAATAACTTTCTGATGGTAAGTGCTGCTTGACAGTGGAGCTGACGGCTTTGGAGAGTGGTGGGCTGTCCTTCACTTGTCATTTTTAAGCAGAGCTTGGGTGTCCATTTGACAGGGATTCTTTAGCTGTGATTCCTGCATTGCAGGGGGTTGGACTAGATCATAGCTGTCAACGTTTCCCTTTTTAAGGGAAATTCCCTTATTCTGAATAGGATTCCTCGCAAGAAAAGGGAAAAGTTGACAGCTATGGACTAGATGAACCTTGGGGTCCCTTCCAACTCTACAATTCTTTGATTCTATCCCAGCAGGTATTTTCTTTTGCGTGTGTATCAGCACCACTGATTATGTTTCTCGTCTTCTGTTGCAAACACATTTTTATTATGCTGATTTATCTGGTTGTTTCATTTAATTATAAACACACAGTTTTAAAACATTATTCTTGGTGTGTTTTTTTAATCTACATAGAAAGGCAAGATATAAACATTTGAATGAATGCAGGAATGAGTAAAACACATGGCCATTTGTATTCTGCACTGAGGCATAAAAGCTTAGTTATGGTGAGATCTTTAAATATGTATGAAATAAATAACCTAATCACAGTTTTCACACAGTACATTCAAGACGTCCTTTCGTTTTATGGTTCATTATGCGTCAGCATAAAATGAGACTGGAACATTCTGTGATGTGATGGAGCTGATGGGCAGGAAAAGTGTCACAGAGAGGAAGAGCAGCCCCTGATTCTTGTGGTGAGACGTGCCAGCTTCACCTGGGGATGGGGAACAGGGAACACACACCATTCCTTGAAGTTTAAGAGCTATTGTTTGCAAGGGGTATTAAAGGTAAAGGGACCCCTGACCATTAGGTCCAGTCGTGACCGACTCTGGGGTTGCGGCGCTCATCTCGCTTTATTGGCCAAGGGAGCCGGCGTTTGTCCACAGACAGCTTCCAGGTCATGTGGCCAGCATGACTGAGCCGCTTCTGGCGAACCAGAGCAGCACACGGAAACACCGTTTACCTTCCCACCAGAGCGGTACCTATTTATCTACTTGCACTTTGACATGCTTTCGAACTGCTAGGTTGTCAGGAACGGGACCGAGCAATGGGAGCTCACCCCATCGCAGGGATTTGAACCGCCAACCTTCTGATCGGTAAGTCCTAGGCTCTGTAGTTTAACCCACGGCGCCACAAGGGGGATTACTGGCATGCTTAAAAACGTTTTGCAATAAGTGAAGTCATGGGGGAATGCACAACAAAGCGTGGAATAACGTTTGCTTGATGTAACACCATCTAGCCTCTCTGCGAGCAAACTGGAATGAACACTCAATAAATAGTCAGTGTAGCCTAAGCTCCCTTCAAAATGCATTCAACGCACATGGCATCTAGAAGTGAACTAATACGGAATGGCTCTAGTTTCTACTAAAAGCTTCTGAGTCCTGCTTGTGCACTTGTCTGAACTGATGACGGGGTGGCGGTGCTGCAATATGCCTTGCCTGAAACCTTGGGGAGCTGCTGCCAATCAGCCTAGACAGTACTGAGTGAGATACACCAGCGGTCTGACTCTGTATAAGGCAGCTATGTTCCCTTGTCATAGCACACTGCCTTTACTTTAGATGCTGGACAGCTGTTGCTCAAGCTAGAAATACAGAGTAGTGGCCATTGCTTTAAATCATCCCAGTCCTGACACAAACCCTTGGAAAACGGCCCGGCTTTCCCCGAGAACAACTTTTATAAACTGGGAAACAAATCTTGTTGGAAGAAAACAATGTTAAGAGATTTTCCACAGTTTTACTGCCTGTGTACATCAACCACTCACTTCCCAGCAAGCTACAGAACTGCCCCAGTTATGTGAAAAAGGACCCGGTGACAGCATGAAGCAGCGATATGACCTTGCAAGCATTTTGGCTGTCAGAAGAAACTGATCTGCTGAAATGAATGGAAATAAATAAAGTGGGTCTGGGAAGAAGGAGTGGAAAAACAGGAGCCAAGATGTGCACAAGACAGGGGTTTCAGGATAGGGATGTTGGAAAAGGGAGAGGAAATTGCCGATATTCACTCATTCATCCCATGGCCGGAATGGAAATCAATCCATTGAATGTCAGTATTGACTACTGTTGTTGCTTTAAGTCCACAAACAGGATATAGTTGACTGCTCCCCGTCCCTATTTGCACTGTACTTCCAGTTTACAGTGACATGAATGGAATGGAATAATATATAATGACAGTATAATTAAGTACATTAAATGCGGAAGTAATGCAATTTCTTCACAACAGGCCATGAGACAGGTAACGTTGGTGGAAGCGAAACAGTGCTGCATGTGCCATGTCAGGGATCATTAGAAAAAGAGGCTGAAAATAAAACTGCCAATTTGCTAGCACCATCTATGGTGCAGCTGCAATTGGAATGCAGTGTACAGCGTACAGTTCTGGCTGCCACACACCTCAGAAAAGGATATTGTGGAGCTAGAAATGGGGAATCAAAATGATCAAGGGGCAACTCCCCTATGAGGAAAGGTTACAAAATTTGGGCCTTTTTTAGTTTTAGAAAAGAAGGCAAATAAGGAGGCGTGAGACCATAAGACGAGGCTGCTGGGTCAGGCCAATGGCCCATCTAGGCTGGCATCTTGTTCTCTCAGTGGCCAACCAGAGGCCTGTGGGAAACCCACAAGCAGGACATGGGTACAACGGCACTCTGCCCACCTGGGACTCCCAGCAAGTGGTATTCAGAGGCATGATGCCTCAGGCAGTGGAGGGGAAACGAAGCTATTGTGGCTAGTAGCCATTGATTGCCTTATTCTCCATGAACTTGCTGAATTCTCCTTTATAGCTAATTACAGTCAAACCTCTTCTTACGTCTGCCTCTGCTCGCATCCATTTCGCCCAACGTCCGCAGCAAACCAGGAAGTAACCGGCGGGTTTGCCACCGTTCGCACATGCGCAGAAGCGAGCAATCGCCGTTCACACATGCGCAGAAGCGGGCAATCGCCGCCAGCACCTGTGCACAACGGCACCTCTCCCAGCGACCCATTCCGACTTCCGGACAGGTCTCCGGAATGGATTGTGGTCGTGAGTAGAGGTTCCACTGTAATTAATTAATTAATTAATTAATTTTTATACCACCCTATACTTGTAGATCTCAGGGCTGTTCACAACACAAAATGGCGACCATTGCTGCCTCCTGTGGATGTTCCATAATTTAACTATACGCTGCACAAAGAAGTACTTTGATCTGTCCCAAATCTGCCAACATGCAGGTTTGTTGGACGTCCACAAGTTCTAGTGCCATGAAAGGATGAGGGACTTCTCTCTATTCGCTTTATCTATGTCATGTATAATTTTATAGACTCCTAGCATGTCAGTTGTCACTCATCTTCCCCCCCCCCCGAACTAAAAAGTCCACAATGCCACAAGCTTTTCTCTCCTAGGGGAGTTGCTCCACTACCACCCCAATCGTTTTTATTGTTCTTTTCTGAAACTTTTCTAGCTCAACAATATCCTTTTTGAGGAAAGGTGACCAAAATGATACACAGCTATTTATTAAACTTATTACAGTGGTACCTCGGGTTACATACGCTTCAGGTTACAGACACTTCAGGTTACAGACTCCGCTAACCCAGAAATAGTACCTCAAGTTAAGAACTTTGCTTCAGGATGAGAACAGAAATTGTGCTCTGGCGGCGCAGCGGCAGCAGCAGGAGGCCCCATTAGCTAAAGTGGTGCTTCAGGTTCAGAACAGTTTCAGGTTAAAAACGGACCTCCGGAACAAATTAAGTACTTAACCCGAGGTACCACTGTAGTCGGTTGTCATCAAACAGGTCTCCAAGCAACTTGCACTGAAGAGCACAGACGCACTTGAAACAGAAGACAGGGGGAAATGCACAAATTGGGTTGGTACATAAGCCAGGTGCAGGTTACAAAGGGCGATAGGCACCCAAAAGAGATAGATGAATGACTAAGATTAATCCCAACAAGAGACATGCTCCCTGCACCTTCTGCCCAAACAACAGGGCAGGCACAGCTCTTAGCGTGGCAAGCAGCCAGAGACCTGGTACTGGGCAAGAATATGCCTGGAATGGAGGAGGTGGAAAGTGAGAGGTTTTTTCACCATCTCTTGTGAGGCTAGAACTCAGGGTCTTCCAACAATGCTGAAAGTCGGAAGAGATTTCCCCCGATTCTCCCATGGTGGGTGATAATTCAAAGCTGACTGCTTCTTTTCAGTCATCACCAGCCCTGGGGTAATTGCATCAGAGTCAGTTTGCCAATGAGACAAACGACTCCTCTGTGTAATTATTACAAACTACGAGCACTCATAACCTTTAGGCTAATTGTGGAATGATGAGCTCAAAACCATGAATCAAAAAGGAAAGGAGAAGAGGCCATTGGCAGCTGGGCTGTTCTAAGCGTCTCTTCTCCTATCGTTTCAAAGTCCCAGGCACACAAAGGATGGCGCCTTTTGAGAAGAGGCTAAGTGGTAATATAATTAGGAGCAGCGCTTTGAGCTATGCTGTACAATACGGTTAAATTGAGCATCTGCCTTCTAGGTCCTATGTTGAAACTACACAGAAGCCTTGTCAGAGAAAGGAAAATGAGTACAAGCAGGAACAGACCCTGTTTCCGTCTCTGAGATCTGTGTAAAGTCAGTGCTCAGAGGGCGAAAGTATGATCAGGGCTGCTGTCTCTACCTAATCTAGTTTTTGCAACTGAAGATCTCTCTCTCTCTATCCCCCCCCCCAAAAAAATTAAAAGGCCAAGCAATCATTCTCTGGAGATACTTGACTCTCTCTGCTCATCAACTCCCGCTGGAAGCGTTGGTTCACAAGGTGAAGGAAGCAGAATTGTGGGAGAGGAAGCAGCAAGGAGAATTAGCTCTTTTCTATGCTTCCATGATTCTTGTTCTTTCTGTCACAAGTATGAATAAACTCAAGGAAATTTTGAGGGAGTTCAGGAGAAACAGCCAGGGGCTGCTGCTGTCCCTGCTGATGTCTGCCACCTGAGGCAGTTGCCTCACTTTGCCCAGTGGTAGAGCTGGCCCTGATCCCCTCTTCCTGCCCCATTCTGCCATTGGCCATCCTCTACCTCAGCTTCAGAGTGACAGGGAGCAGGCCTGACCCACCCATGCAGCCAGGGAAAGCGGCCACCACCAGCATCAGCGACAATTTCCACCAAGATCTCATAGCAGGTGCATTCTGGATTAGTTGTAGTTTCTGAGTCGTCTTCAAAAGCAGGCCCACATAGAACACATTGCAGTAGTCCAAGTGGGAGATAACCAGAGAAGGGAGAGAAACAAGGACCTTGAGGTTACCTACCCACAGTTGGCAAACAACCTGTTTACTGTATTAAGCATTCGTCTTGAGTTGTTTGCAGGGAAATTAGATGATGTTGGCTATTTAATGAACATTCATTCTGATTCATTTACAGGGAGGCTGGAGGACTTTGCCTCAAATTGGCACAATTTTTATCCCACACTTTGTGGTGCATTTCCCCATTACTTTCCTTGTTGCAAACAGCTTAGTCTTTTGTTGCGCAAGACTTCCCCATCGACTATAATTGACACAACCGGAATTTGCCGACATGTAATTAAACCCCACCCAAGGATTGTGATTGTGGAAGTGCCCGTGGACAACAGACTGAGGAGATATGCCAGTCACCTGCTCACAATTGTCCCCAAGATGGAATTGTGTTTCTATCTGAGTTGTAGCGATTATTTTTAAATTTGCATCTGCACATGCAAATCAGCACATGTGAATTCTGTGCAGTTTTTGTCCTTTTGGTGATGTGCCTGTACCCAACTACCTTCCTCCTTTTAGCTTTCCCCTCCTGCGTAGCAAGGCCTTTTGCTCTCTCTCGCTCCATGGCACTGAAAGGCCTGCTGTCATGTCATTGTTGTGCTTCCTCCTCCCCCTCCATCCACCCCTCCTCTCGCAAGGCTAATAAACATAGGCTGCCACAGGAACACTGAGAAATAATTGGTAAAGATGAGGCTGCCTTTGGTACAGCTGCAGAAAAGATAGGCAGGAAAAATAATGGGAGCTATTCGTGCAGTAAATTACTATCCGGGCTGCTATAGTAACACATCTTTTAAATTTCCTTGGCCTCTTTTGGACCGACGAAAGCCCCTCTTGGTCCTTCTGTAGTTTTCCATTTCCCCGGTATTGCCTGCCTGTTTTTCATATCTTACAACTTGCTTAAAAGCCCCAGGACATTAAGAACATATGGGGCTTACCCTTTTCTGACCATCTTCGTTAGCATTGTTCAATGGCTTAAGGAGCTTCGAAATGTGATCACTGTGATAAAATGTGGCTTGTATTCTTTTGGTATCCCAATCATCACTATAGTTTGGGTATTTGAACATCAATTGACTTGCTTTGGATCTGTATTTACTTGATGATCAGTCATACTATGAATATATATGCCATTCTGTGTTACTCTTAAAAGGTAAAGGGACCCCTGACTATTAGGTCCAGTCGTGGCCAACTCTGGGGTTGCGGCGCTCATCTCGCTTTATTCGCCGAGGGAGCCGGCGTACAGCTTCCGGGTCATGTGGCCAGCATGACTAAGCCGCTTCTGGCGAACCAGAGCAGCGCACGGAAACGCTGTTTACCTTCCCGCCAGGGCAGTACCTATTTATCTACTTGCACTTTGACGTGCTTTCAAACTGCTAGGTTGGCAGGAGCAGGGACCGAGCAACGGGAGTTCACCCCGTTGCAGGGATTCGAACCGCCAACCTTCTATCGGCAAGTCCTAGGTTCTGTGGTTTAACCCACAGCACCACCCACGTCCTGCGTTACTCTTATTCTTGTTTATTTGTAATTTTCTTCCATTTTATGGTCTTGTTTGTATCATGAAAAACTAATAAAAAAATAAGATGGGGACAGCCCAAGGCCAGAAAGTCAAAGAACATTCTGCCTCTTTCCAGCTCTAGAAGTCTATGAGTCTATGATTCTTGCCAGCCAGTCACAGGAGGCTTGGGATATAGAACCACAGAATCTTAGAGTTGGAATGGACCCAAGGATCATCTAGACCAACCCTCTCCAATGCAGGAATCTCAACTAAAGCATCCAATAGCTATCCAACCTCTGCTTAAAAACCTCCAGTGAAGGAGAGTCCACAACCTCCCAAGGGAATCCATTCCACTGTCAAACAGCTCTTACTGTTATCAAGCTTAGTCAGAATCTCATTCCTTGTAACTTGAAGCCATTGGTTCAAGTCGTACCCTCCAGAGCAGGAGAAAACAAGCTTGCTCCATCTTCCATGTGACAGCCCTTTGGATATTTGAAGATGGCTATCATATCTCTTCTCAGCTTCCTCTTTTCCAAGGTAAACATACCCTGCTCCTTCAACCATTCCTCATAAAGCTTGGTCTCCAAACCCTTGATCAGGGATCAGCAAACCTTTTCAGCAGAGGGCCAGTCCACTGTCCCTCAGACCTTGAGGGGGGCCGGACTATATTTTGAAAAAAATAATAATGATGCAAGAGCACCATTACCTGTGGCTGCTTACCTGTGTCTTGCGAGCGGCTGTGGCGGTGGAGGAACGATGAGTGGTGCACGAAAGGTTCTGGAGAGGGGCTGCTTAAAATGGCAGCCGCTCAAGCACTGCTGCTGCTGCTGCTGCTGGCACCAACAAAGCCCAGCCCCCTTTTTCCTCTAGGCAGGGCGGGGAGAAGCCAGGAGGAGGGAGGGAGGAGGCGCCACCACCGCCATGTGAGGGACAGGGAGGGAGAGAGAAAGAATGTGCACGCTGGTGATCCACACGGCGATTCCCAGACCGTCTGCAGGTCGGATCAAGAAGGCAATTGGGCCTGATCCAGCCTGCGGGCCTTAGTTTGCCTACCCATGCCCTTGTTCATCTTGGTTGCCCTCCTCTGCAAACGTTCCAGCTTGTCAATATCCATCTTGCTCCATCTGGGGCTCATATATTTTATTGCATATTCATGATGACTTGTGCTCGTTGTACTACTGAGGTGGTAATAATAATAATAATAATAATAATAATAATAATAATAATAATAATTTATTATTTATACCCCGCCCATCTGGCTGGGCCTCCCCAGCCACTCTGGGCGGCTTCCATAAAAACCAAAAATACAATAAAATATCACACGTTAAAAACTTCCCTGAACAGGGCTGCCTTAAGATGTCTCCTGAATGTCAGGTAGTTGTTTATCGCTTTGACATCAGCTGGAAGGGTGTTCCACAGGGCGGGCGCCACTACCGAGAAGGCCCTCTGCCTGGTTCCCTGTAGCTTTGCTTCTCGCAAAGGTGGTTGCACATGATGATGCCACTTTCAATACTGTTTCTGCCTACAAATATTTTGGAGTGGCCACACTGCTTCATGTACAGTTGCACCCCACAACACCCCATTGAAATCCCATATCAAACAATCTGGTTTATTCCCCACCTCACCCCCACTTTTATTGTGCTCTAGCCCCTCCGGGCAGCAATAATTTGGTAGGCTTGGGGAAGCATCGCAGAATAAAACAAAACACAATAGTTTCTGTGACATCAGAATAACTAAGCCAGGGCCACTGAGAGGGGCCATTGCCATCTGCCTTATAACATCAGAGCAGATTAGTCGCTGCTGGAACACATTTATAGCCCATGGATTATGACACTTGCAAGCTATGTAATTCGTTTAGCCTCACCATCTTGAAACATTCCCTGGTTCTTCCATTGTGTTTTTCCCTTTTCAAATATTGTTATTTTCAGTTTCTGTATAGGGGATCAAATTCAACAAAAAGGGATGAGACACACATTTCTCAGACTATTGCCAGGCATTCAGAATAAATAGAAAAATATTTTTCATTTTGTCATTGCTGCCCAGGGTGTTTTGTTCTGTTTCACAGCAAGCAACTTTTCTTTTCATCAATACTCTGTGGAGACTGGTCCATTAATACAAATGGGGCCATGTCCCACCAGGCTCAGTCTGTCCTCACTTAGCCTCTCCCTCCACCTCTGGTCTGGCCTGTCTTTTTAATTATGATACAACCAGTGCAAGGACGATGGCTCAGCTCCCTCCTTCTCCTTAGTCTCAGTGTTGCCCTTGCAGAACTTAGCAGGGAAGTGGAGGGGAACAAAACTAGAATTAGTTGGCTCCGCCTTTCCTTGGTTCTGGCTCCGCCTACTCTTGGCTGCCTTTTCCTTTACCAGTCCCAATAGCGAACAGAGTTTTTTGTTTTTATTATTATTAAAGTTTTCTTGGTTTACAAAGGTATGCGCAATGTCTCTTTTTTCAAGTTACATTTTCCATAGGTAAGTTTCATTCATTGAGATATTACAGTTATATTAGGAAGAAAAGGGGGGGGGAGAGAAGTGGAGGGGGGGAAAGACGAGTGGGGTTGGGGTTGGGAGGCGATGTTTCTAATTTGCTTAATTGTATGTGTGGGGTTTCGTGTCAGCGTCGTTTGTGCGGGTTCTCTTTGCTATTCGCTTGTGTTCCTTTGGTGGTGAGAGAAATTGGGCTTGGCCTAGGGCAGTGTTTCCCAACCGGTGTTCCGCGGCACACTAGTGTGCCGTGAGACATCGGCTGGTGTGCCGTGGGAGGAAGGCGGGCGAGTCGGGCGGTGAGAGGCGGCGGCGGCGGCGAGGATCCGCGTCGAGCCGGGGGCGGCTCCGCGGTGGTGGTGCCGAGCGGCGGGGCAGCGCGCGCAAAAGGGAGGATCGCGAGACAGCGGAGGAGGAGGAGGCCGGCATGTCCGGGCAGCAGCAGCAACAACAGCAGCAGCAACTCCCGCCGCCGCCCCCTCCTCCGCCCGCTATCGCCGCCACCACCACAACAGCCGCCGCCGCCTCAGCTGCCCTCGCTCTGCTGCCTCCTCCCACCCCGGCAAGGGGGAGGGAAAAAACTTTCGCTTTTGTGCGTCCCTCCCGGCGTGACGCTGCGCGCTGACGTCACGGGGCGGGGCTTTAATGGTGGTGTGCCGCGAGATTTTTTTCCGGCTAACAGGTGTGCCGTTGCCCAAAAACGTTTGGGAAACACTGGCCTAGGGTGCAGTTGCTTGTTTGAGATTGGCTGTGGTGAACTTTGTTTTCCTTTGTAAGTGGGGTGTGTGTGTGTGTGTGTGTGTGTGTGTGTGTGTGTGTGTGTGTGTGTGTTTGAATCAGGTTAGCCATATTGATTCGTTTGCTGTTGGTGGATTCTTGTCGTTGTCTTGTTGGGCTGTGTATGTGATAAAGGGGAGCCATATCGGGGTGAAGGTATCATCTTCTATTTGTCCCCTTGTCAGTTTCAGTTTATTGGTTAATTTTTCTAGTAGGGCTGTTTCCTATACTATTTGGTACCATTGGTCCATGCTTACTCCTGACAGGTCTCTCCAGTGTTTGGCTATGATGTTTCTAATAGGGAACAGTGTTTAGGGAACAGTGTTTTAAACTCCTCAGGAAAATTCACCAGCATTTTATTACAAATTTCACCTAAACTATACTTTTTTGTCCGCAATTTAGCCTAATGGACACATCATTACAAAGCAAAAAAAGTATGCATTTTAGTTGCATCTCTTTTATGCTTTCATTGTTGTTGTTTTGTGGTTTGTTGATTATTCATTATGCTGTGGCTGTATTTTAGTTTATGTAACCTGCCTAGGGACCTTAGCATGAAGGCTAGGTAGGAAAATACCAGAAATGAGCAAACAAAGGAATAGATCTCATGTACCAAATGGATTTAAATCTGACGGGAGAGGGCAAAGTAACCAGCAATTTAAAATGATGTACCAATTAAGGAAAAATCCATATAAAATTCTTCTGTGTTATTATTGTATGCCTGTAAATTATCATGTTCCTTTCTGGTAAATGTTGAAGATATTCAGCTAATTATGCTGGATTTTTGCACATCTATTGGTGGTGCAGCATAATAAAAGAATATTAGAAAAATATTAAAGAAATGACTGAGAATGTTTTAGAACATGCACCACAGTTTAACTTTAAATGATCTGAGAAGTTGTGTAAGAGGAAAAGCACAGAACACTGACGAGTAATTTATTAGCTTGTGCAGAATGGTATTTTCAAAGTACTGGAAAGGTTGAAAAGATGGTACTGAAGGACTCGTGCAGGGAAATATGGAATATAATAATGATGTGAAATTGACCACTGCAATGATTAAGCATCAAGGGAGCTAATACCAAGCCTATAATGCAGGGGCTGGGGAACTTTTTCCAACCAGAGGGCCATATTCCCGTCTGGGCAACCTTCTGAGGGCCACAAGCTAGTGGTGGGCAAGGCCAGAGACAAAAGTGGATGCAGCAGCAAAGGTTACCTTTGTTCATTTGGGTGGAATCTACTTACATATAAAAAGAAAACGCTGTGAAAAAATATATTGAATTTACCATAGCTCACCATCACCACCTAGTGTCACATTTGTATATTGCATTTATTTATTTGCCGCTGTACAGCTGAGTCCATGGTTTGTTTCTACAAACACCCCCCTGCCGCCGCCGCCCTCCATCCGAGGAAACAAGATGGAGTTCGAGGTGGACACATTCCCTTCAAGCTATTCTGTTTGGCTCTCAAGACCCTCCCCTAGGCCATACACACCCCTTTTCTCCCTGCTGTCCACCCTCCTTGCATTTGAGCAAAGCACAGTTCAACAGTCTGAATGTAATAGCAAACCATTGTTTCCTAAAACCCAGAAAGTTACTTATCAAGAGAAGAGCAGGAGGGGAATGAGAAATAAGCACAGGGTTTGTTCAAGTAAAACCAAACCACTGTGTTGTGATCTGTAGGTGGAATTCAGTGTTAGTGCTAAGGAAATCATTCTGTCAGCTCAAGGATTTCTGCCTGCCTGACAGAATGATCTCCCCCTTCTCAATTTGAGGCTCTCCCAAGTCTGCTGAGTGTATTTGGGGGAGATATGAGGGATGCGAAGGGGGAAAAGGAAGCCCCATTGTGCTTGTGGGGGTCCTCGCACTGGCTTCCATGAGTGGAATGGGGTAGCTAAATCTGTCGCAGGCTTTTTGTTGTTGTTTTCTGCAGCAACTGGCTTGCGGGCTTTTATCAGTTGGCCACTGTGAGAATGGGATGCTGGACTATTTGGGCATTTGACCTGATCCAACAGGGTTCTTCCTATGTTCTTAAAATGCATACTGAGCCTGGCTCTAGACTGGCACTTACTGCCTCTTATGCTACAACATTATAAATGGAAGGATTCATATTGCAAATAAATCTCAATAATGCGACCATTCCCAGTTAGAAAATAATCAGCCCTCTGTGTTTGTGTTTGGATTGGTTCACTTTCATTTACCTCCTACTGTTTCCTGGCATGAAGACATATTAATATTTTGACTGGAAAAGGAGGTAGAAATTCCCATGAAGATATTTTCCCATGAATATTCTTTTTTAAGAAAGAAAGAAAGAAAGAAAGAAAGGAAGGAAGGAAGGAAGGAAGGAAGGAAGGAAGGAAGGAAGGAAGGAAGAAAGAAAGGTTTAAGGCTGGAGGCAGACAAAAGCCTTCACCAAAATGTGATGGTAGCTTGAAAGAGGGACTCACGTCCATGTTATGTGTATATAAGTGTGCAGCCTTGATCCAACACAGATGGGATTCAGTTACATTAGTAGTAATTAGTAATTAGCAATTATTTATACAGCGATTTCAATGCACTATAAACATGCAACACCAGATGGCACCAGAGAGCAGGGAATTTTAAAACACGGGCTTCCCTAGAAATTTCTTTCTTTTGTTATAACAATCTAATTTCAGATTTATTTATAACGTTCCCCACCCCCTGTGTCTAGATCCACCCCAGGTTAGTGTCAAGAGTTAGCAGAATCTGGCAGTATAGTGGTTAGAGTGTCAGATTAGGACCTGGGAGACCAAGGTTCAAATCCCCACTTGGGGCAATGACTGCCTCCCAGCCTAACCTAATGGGGGTTTTGTGGAGATTAAATGAGGAAGGGGAAAGCCATGTACATTACCTTGAGCTCCTTGGAGGGAAAAAAGGGGGAATATAAATGTGATAGATGATAGATAGATAGATAGATAGATAGATAGATAGATAGATAGATAGATGATAGATAAAATAGTATTTGTGGCCTCCCTCTTTAAGAGACATTCCTGGTATATCATAGAAACTCGGTTTCCTTCTCTGGGTGTGGCTGGAACTAGTTGGAACCTTAGTCTTGCCTGCACAAGCAAGTCCTAGCTGTTTTGCTGAGTGTTAATCTGCGGTTCACCAATAAATGCTGCTATGGAAGCACCTTGCACCTGCTCTTCGCCACCAAAACCTGCTTCTTTGTTCACCCATCTCTTCCTTTTACCCAGACAATGGTGGCGTGGGGGGGGGGGGAGAGAGCTGCCACGGCCTGCTTGCTTCTTGGCTGTCTCTGCCTGACAAGCCATTTTTTTTAAAAAAAGGTAGAGGACCCTTGACAGTTAAGTCCAGTTGCGAATGACTGTGAGGTTGCAGCACAACCGCCAACCTTCCGATCGGCAAGCCCTAGGCTCAGTGGTTTAGATCACGGCACCACCCGCGTCCCTTGACAAGCCAGTAGGAAGCCGCAAAGATGAGGAAGGGGATCTGCCGCCATTAAAAATATTTTGTTTTATTTAAACAACTTATATACCACCTAACTACAATGGTCTCTCATACCCTCCAACATTTCTCCGATGAAAGTAGGGACGTCCTATGCCATAATGAAGATTTTAGTTTTTATATCCCACCCATCTGACTGGGTTACCCCAGCCACTCTGGGCGGCTTCCAACATATATTAAAAACATAACAAAACATTAAAAAAAAAATTTTTAAAACTTCCCCATACAGGATTGCCTTCCGGCGGATAATGGATAACTGCGTACCCTCCAACATTTCTCTGATGAAAATAGGGACATCCTAAGGGAAAGTGA
Organism: Podarcis bocagei; assembly: GCF_964188305.1. Classification (NCBI taxonomy): domain Eukaryota; kingdom Metazoa; phylum Chordata; class Lepidosauria; order Squamata; family Lacertidae; genus Podarcis; species Podarcis bocagei. Next base: position 38,347,478 of record NC_138139.1, on the reverse strand, counting down.
GGGATGCGGGTGGCACTGTGGGTTAAACCACAGAGCCTAGGACTTGCCGATCAGAAGGTCGATGGTTTGAATCCCCGCAACGGAGTGAGCTCCCATTGCTTGGTCCCTGCTCCTGCCAACCTAGCAGTTCGAAAGCACGTCCAAGTGCAAGTACAGTGGTGCCTCGCAAGACGAAAAGAATCCGTTCTGTGATTCTCTTCGTCTAGTGGTTTTTTCGTCTTGCGAAGCAAGCCCATTGAAGGATTAGCGGATTAGCGCTATTAGCGCTATTAGCGGCTTTTAGCGGCTTATCTGCTGATCGGATCAGCTGATAAGCAGCTTAGCGGCTTAGAAAAAGGGGGGGAAAGGAAAAAAAACCAGCAAGCCCATAGGAAATTTGTTTTGCGAAGCACCTCCAAAACGGAAAACTCTTTCGTCTAGCGAGTTTTCCGTCTTGCGAGGCATTCGTCTTGCGGGGCACCACTGTAGATAAATAGGTACCGCTCCAGCAGGAAGGTAAACGGTGTTTCCGTGCGCTGCTCTGGCTTAGTCATGCTGGCCACATGACCCGGAAGCTGTACGCCGGCTCCCTCGGCCAATAAAGCGAGATGAGCGCCGAAACCCCAGAGTCGGCCACGACTGGAGCTATTGGTCAGGGGTCCCTTTACCTTTTACTTTTAAGGGAAAGTGGGACATTCTGGGATCAAATCAGAAACTGGTACGGCTTCTCTAAATCAGGGACATTCCTGGAAAATAGGGACACTTGGAGGGTCTGCAGATGCACATAACAGACATGCATCTGTGAGGTGGGGTAGAATAGCAATGGAATGCAAAAAGCACAGTCTGTGGTGATTATTATATGTTGGGAAGGTGGTGCCTTCCCAAAGCTGGGTAACTGAGGCACCAGACTTTGGGAAGGAGGCGCAAGGGCTCCAGCAGCATCCCAGAGTCCTCATGCCTCCTTCCCAAAGCCTGGTAAGCAAGGAAAACCCACCGGGTGCACAGGTGGTGAGGAGATCAATAAATGAAGAACAGTGGTTTTCCCTGGCTCACTGTTTATTTATTATTATTTATTTATTCACCCCCCACCTCAAGCTTATGATCAAGTAAATAAGCAATCACAAGTGGTGGACTTACTGTACATAAAAAACAATTTTAAATCCAATACCAATACCAAAGATATCAACTGGGATAAAAAGTATCCACTTCAGAGGCTTGTCGAAAGAGGAGTCTTCAGTGAACATCAAAAAGACTATGGCAGACTTCCTTAAACTCGGCGCTCCAGATGTTTTGAGACTACAATTCCCACCATCCCTGACCACTGGTCCTGCTAGCTAGGGATCATGGGGGTTGTAGGCTAAAAAAACATCTGGAGGGCCGAGGTTGAGGAAGCCTGGACTATGAAGATGGCTTTACACCCAGCCTGATGAAGAACCCTGGAGAACTCCAAAGCTTGCTCTCTATTTTGTGTGACGTTTTGATTGGCTAAATAAAAGTATTGTTGCTCAGTCGGCAGAGCAGGAAACCCTTAGTCTCAGAGTCGTGGGCTCAAGCCCCAAGTTAGGCAAAACGATTCCTGCATTGCAGGTGGGTTGGCTTAGAATACCCTTGTGGCCCCTTATGATTCTGTAACTTGAATTGCTCCATCGGCCTACAGGTGGAGGCGAGCAAAAGGTTGACTCAACGGGGGCTGGTTTCAATTAAGCAGAAAAAAGGCTCCTTTCACCTAAGGGCCTCCACTCTGAAAACTAATTTATTTATGTAAATCAGCACCCAAGGCACTCTGCTGACAATCCATAAAGGATAACGCACCAGAAACACTAATGCCAAACATCAGTGGATGCCCTCTACACCAATAGATCACATTGTCTTCCAGAGAATCTTGTGGGTACTTGAAACTTTCATTGTGTGTGTTACATTTGCAATAACCGTTATGAAATGCAGAGTATCAAGAGTATCAAACTCTTAAAATCTAAATTAACTCTCTACTGGTGAATTGTTAATTATCTACTAAGAGTTTCAGTATCATTATTTTGTGTGTAACGTGTAATTACATTAATCACTCACCATTTACCGTACATAACAATCCCACTTCTTTCTCTCCATCTCTGCCTCTGCTCAAGTGCTCCTTAACAGGGGGGAGGAACCTGTGACTGTCCAGGTGTTGTCTACAACTTCCATAATTTCACCCCACTCATCATGCTTGCTAGGGCTATTGGGAGTTGTAATCTGACTGCATCTGGAGGGCCACAGGTTCCCTATTCCCGCTTTGAAATATATTATTCCAGCTGTGACAGCAGTCAGGAGAAGGAGGGCAGGAAAAGGAGGGTCTATTCCACTTTGGTTTAATCGCTTTAAAGAGGTTTTGGTTTAATTTAATAAAAATCAAATAGTAAAAACAAACAAACAGGGTTTGATTTAAAAGTGGCACTTTCTTTTTTAAGGGAAACTATATTTTAGTCATCATCTTTATCTTATTTATTTATTTGCAAGCATTTACCGTATATACTACCAACATTAATAAATATCTATATCTGTATTTCATGGTGGTGAACAGGACCTGATCAACAATAAAACTACATTCATAAAGCAACTGCAAAACACATCACAAATCAGTAGATCAAATTAATACATCAAACATAGCTGGATTGTTCCTCAGGGAATGACTGGGTGAGCAGATGAGTTTTAAGCAGGTGCCTAAATGCCAGTACTGTTATGTCCCTTCTTGATGTTCATTGGGAGCACATTGCAAAAGGCAGGTGCTGCCACACCTAGTCTTAGTGGAGCATTACTAAAAGTGCCTGTGATTCATTGAGTAACATATTATTATCTTGTCTATGGCAGAACACAAGTTGCAGTTCATTTTCCCAGCTTCTGACCAGACCACAGAGACAGAGGCCATTACTTGAGAGTAAGGAAGATAACTTTATTAAAGCAGAGAGCATACACAGACTCAGCAACAGGTAATGTGTCACAGCAGCTGCTAAGCCAAGGCTAGATGACAAGAAAAGAAAGGCTATTTGGCTGGAAACAGTGGTCCAAGTTGACGGAGTCCAAGATCAGGGAAAGGACTTCAGAAATGTATGGACGGAATAGAGTTGTCCCAATGGGTTGGCACACTCACTTGCCAGGCTTTCAAATATGGAGGCAAGGTGTGCCCACTAATGAGACTCATGGGTGATCAGGCTTTGCCCTCCCTTTCTGATTCCTCCACCATAGTCAGTGGGCTGACACCCTGCACAGAGCCCATTGCTGCTGTGTCCCTCTTCCAGGGAAGGAGGGAGGGAGATGGGAGTCCTGCTTCCCCAGCCGGTGCAGCCATATTCTGGGAGGGAAAACTACCTGTCTCCCCCACCTCCTGTTCCCCAGTCTCCCTCCCTCCCCATGTTGCCTCCCCTCTTGTTGTCATCCCCCTCCCCCCAATCTATCTCAATCTATCCCTGTACTCTGGAACCCAGAAATGCCTCGGAACTTGGGACATTTATATATTCCAGTGGCTTTTGTTGAAAGTACAAAGTGTTCAGATGAAACTGTTTACGTGTGTGTGTGTGTGTGTGTGTGTGTTTTAAATATCAAGTGCCTCCTTCACAGTATGCCTGAGAAAGTGTGGCTTGGCTTTCCTGCCTTCCGTATAATTGATGTGACAAAGCTCTGGTACGGAAACAAGGTGGTGGCTTTTCATATGTTGTGTCCTTTTCGGCTACTTTCGATTGGGCGTACATGGTTTTTAACTTGTGAGCATTTAAGCCAAATGCTACCTGCCAGTCATGCATGGTTGATAAAACTCTGTTTTTGCTGCCTCCGTGAGACTGAAAAAGCTGTGAAGACTGTGGCAGACCACCACTCATATCTTCCAACATATCACTGATGAAAACAGGTGGTTGTTTGCATCACCCCTATTCACATAACACGGCTCACTGTAGGACTCTTTTTACTGAAAATCAAGGAGACATGGTAGTCCCGCCTGTTGCTCTCTTGGACTTTTCAGCCACCCTTCTCCTCATCCAGCAGGAGTAAGTAGCACTCCATGTTTGTCCTATGGCCGGTAGGAAGCCAAAATGGATTAAAGGCATGAGGAGCTATGCCTTGGAGTAGATGCTGGCACCTCAACTCCTTGATCTTTGATAGATGCCTTCAAAGGTCAACACTTTAGAGCAGGGACGAGGATTCATTTTCCATATGAAGGAAAAGTTGACCAGGGGGCTGCAACAACTAGTGGGTGGAGCCAGAGCCCAAAGTGGGTGGAATTGCAGCATTACAGGATTGTATAGCTGTGCCACCCCATCTCTTCCTCTCTGTGCTACCCCATCTTCAGGCTGCATGCCTTCTGTGGGTCACAGATTCTTTGCCCTTGCTTTAGAGAGAGTAATGATGATTGTTATGTCTGTCTTACCACTCTTACTTTTGGTGAGATCTTGGACTCAGAAGGCACTTAAAACCATACCCCTGCTCATAAAATGGCCCCAGTAACCCAATCTCTTGAGATTTTCCCATACAGAGTACATTAGCTAGGGCACTCTGTGTTCATACAGCGACTGGGATGAACATCTCGTACCAGTGATGCTTGAAGCAATGTAATGGGCTGATTAGTGGCTGTTTAGCAACCAGTAGGGAATAATTAGCAGAGCCACAGTCATCACCTCCTTCCTAATGCATGGACCCACCATCCTCCTCACTTTTGGCAGATGGGCAGTAACGACTGAACGATCTTCTCCTTCCAAAGAGAAGAGGAGGCTAGGATGAGTCACCATGTGTAATGTGTGTCCTCCTGGTGCCATCAAGAAGTTTGCTGTATGTCTCAGGGACCGCACACAAAAGCAAGAAGAGATTGTGAAGGCAGTGAGGCATTTAGGCACTGGAAGAGAACACAGATTTTGCACACATGTACATGTGTGATTTATAAATCATGACTATAATTAAAGAGAAATACAACAAGTCTTACCATAACGGAAAGACTTTGAAGAGGTCACCCGGGTAGCCTTGCTCAGGCTGCTGTCCAGGTGCTGATAACTGTGGATGGGCAACTTGAAGGCCCCTCCTGCTCTCCCTCCATAGAGTACTTTAGGCTTGGACCAGACCGCCTTCCAGTTACAGGATTGTCATCTATTAAATGGGGCATATGATTACCCTAGAGAGGAGCTAGAGAAAAGGTGGCCCCCAGCCCATGCACTTAAAGCACTGGTGGTGTGTTTGTAAGTCAACCCCATTGCACACACCTGCCTAGGAGCTGGGACATAGTTAGCATTCTCCAGGGTTTCAGGCAGGGGATATTCTCGCAGCCCTACCTGGAGATGCTGGGAATTGAACTTGGGACCTTCTACATGCAAAACAGATGTTCTGCCACTGAGCTACCACCCTTCCCCAGACTAGTTACTCTGGAGCAGCATGTTCCCCCTCCCTTGTGTTTTCCCCCAGAAAGATGATAAATGGAAAATGTTTAATCTGAGGCTGTGTAATTAAAGCAATTACTGTGTTCTTTGCACGTGTGCATTAATTGCTCATCTCCCGGAGGCTAATGGAGTGTGTAGCAGGGCCATGATGAACTGGAGATGGCTAGTTAATGGCTGGGGACTAGGCAATTTCCTGAGCCAGACTTTGGCCAATTCTAACACTTCCTTTCGAACAAGAGCTGCTATATCAGTCACAATTTCAGAGGAACTCCTGCGGCTGAAATCCATTAAACTGCCATTCGTGGTTTTTTGCAAAGCCTAAGTCCTGAGCAAGCAAGGATGGGAAGGTTTGGGGTTGGAGAGTTAAGCCTGCTAGTTTAAAATAGGGTGTGTGCTTTAGGATTGCCAGGTCTTGGGGTCAGGACATGGTGACCTAAATGGCGCAGTGATCCTTTCCAAAGCATCTCTGTAGGAGCATAATCTTCTTACTCACGTTGCTTAGGCATAGCTGCATATTCTCATGGCATTTCTTCATAACGTGCATCAGGGTCGCCCTCCAGATTCCGTGGACTAGAGTTCTGTCATTCATGGCCACTGGCCACGCTGGCTGGGGCTGATGGGCATTGTAGTCTAAAACATGTGGAAGGCACCATGTTGACTACCTGAGACTTACATCCTTAAGGACTTACATTCTCTTGCAGCTTTTAGGAATGACTATGATGTGTTATGATTGCACAACATAGACTAACTTTCAATGCGGAAACATCTCAAGATGCTCCTGTACTTTAACAGCTAGATCCTAGGTAAGTTTACTCAACAGTAGGTACTGAGGACCAGACCAGACATGTGTCTGTGCTTATTACAGACATGTGCTTGCCTGTTCACCTCTAAAGCAGGTGAGGGTTTACTTTTTATATCAATAACAGCAAGTTTTCCCCAGAGGCCTATAGTAGCCAGGGAAGTGCATCTTAGCTTGTAGAATGAAAACATCATTTATTCATCCTGTTATTAAACTTATTTGTCTCTACTTTCTGGATTGCTTATGGCAGGGTTGAGGAACTGGATCTGACTGGCAGGCAAGATTCTGACATCCACTAGCCTCTGCAGGCCACTTTGTCAGCTGGGCAGGGTCACTCACCTGTCATTAGTAATGGTGGTGGTGGTAGGGGTAATCTGTACCAAAAGTGCATATGCTAGAGTAAAGTGTGCATAAAAAAGCATATAACAGTGAAAATAACATTCAAAAAGGTGTTGTATTAGGGGAAATTGCATTGCAAAAATAGGTATATCAGGCAAAGGTACAAGCAGAAAACTGATTTCTATGAGGATCAGTAAAAAAGAAAAGACATTGCAAATTGTTGCAAAAGTGTGGAGAACTGAATTAAAGATGGGGGGGGGGGAGAAACCAAGTGGAGGGAACCAAAATGGACAGATCCACCCCTGCCTATTTATCACCAGATGTCACCATGATATGAGGACGGCAGAGTGGTTTCCTTTGCCTGTGTGGTTTGAAATCAAATCATATGTGCAAAGGAACAGGACCTTGCAAGTAGGGATGTTGCCTGCCTTAACTTCTTGTGGGAGGGAGTTCCACAGAGTTGGGCCTAGAAGATGAAGACACGACTCCTCATTGACATCGAGACATGCTTCTGGCCCATAGTGAACTACTAATACTGTGCCTCCCTCTTTGCCTTGATGATCTCAGGGATCGACTTGGGGTGTACAGGGTAAGGTATTCCTTAAGGTATCCTGGGCCCAAGTTATTCAGGGCTTTGTACGCTAGTGCAAGAACCTGGAACTGGTCCAGTAGCAGACATGAGATGTAGGGCAGGTAACTTGTGGAAGGAAGCAGCCTTGCAGGCAAAAGGTGTATCACTCCTCGGCCGGATCACTTCAGGTGAGACGTTCCATGCTGTCAGCTTACAGCCTGATCACAAACATGGGCCATTTTAACTCCTTACACTTTGTTCAACTTGAGATACATTTAATACAGGTTTTAACAGAACATGCTGTGTTCCTTGCTTTATTTTGTGACAATAGTATGAATGACTTGGGGGTGTGGGCACTGAATGTTGAAATCTATCCCTGTATTAAGGGCCCTTGCGAAAAGAAGGGGAAGATTCCCTCCTGGTTTGTTATGCTGCCATCTGCTATGACTCACAGAGGAGAATGGATGGTGGCAATTACAAACAGCACGCCAGCAGCATGGAGCGCAAGAGAAACAGGCATTTAGAGATGTTCCAATAAAGCCCAGAAACCCTTTCAATCCAGTCAGCAGGACACTTATTTATTTAGATCAGGGTCCAAACTTGTGGTTACGGAGGTTTTGTGTGGCTAAGAGTTAGAGATATGAACAGGAAAGTCCTGGGTACAGATCTCATTTCTGCCAGGAGTCCCCCGCATAAGAATATACTTACAGCCCACATTACAGCTCCAAGCAGCTTACAAAAGATTCTTAGGAAAGGATTGCATTCAAGCCTGGTATCAGAACCAGTCAGGGTGTAATAGTTCTTTCAAACCTATGGCTCCTTTGAGCAGAATAACCAGATTATGGTTTTGGAAGAATAGCCTGCTGAATCACCCCGTCACGTCCACCATCCTGTTCTCACAGTGGCCAACCAGATGTCTCTTGGGAAGCCCACAAGAAGGGCTTGAGCACAACAGGATTCTTCCTATTTTGATTCCCAGCAAGTGGCATTCAGAGGTGCAGTGCCTCTAATAATGCTAACCCAAGAGAAAGATGCTAGGCGTGTAGGAACATGCAAAGCTCCATTTCCTGGAGATGTTGAGGATTGAATCTGGGACCTTCTGCATACAAAGCAGATGCTTTACCATTGTGTGACAGGTTTCCATGAACTCCCCTTCAGTACTGGGGCCAGCAACAGTGTCCTCCTTTTCCTCTGAAATCTCATCCAGATCTGGACTGGTTCTCCAGTGAGGTGGTGGGATAGGACAGTGTGGTGTGGATGATCTTGGGGGGTGATGTCCTGGAGGCATCTCTCTCTCACCACATGTGTTTTACTTCCTCCATGCCTGGCTGCTGCATGATTAGCTGGAGTTGGCCATGTGTTCCTATACAGTGGTGAAGCAGCTGTCAGAATCTCTCCGTTCTGTGTTGTTTGCTGTGCTCTCACTTCCCACTCATCTCTTCCGCTGGGAAGATCCTAGCTATGTTTTGTTGACTGTAGTAGGTTGGCGTAAGCTCAAGGCTGGATTTAGTGGAAGGCAACCCAGTGATGGATTGGGCTGTCAGATTTGAATTTGACTATGGGTGGAGGGGTCACCTTTCATGGATGATTGACCCAACTATTCACAGAACAACTGAAATAAACGGCACACACAGTCCATCTTATTTGCAAAGCTGGCAGCAGTGACTTGAAGGGGCAGCACAGTGATAAAGCTTCATTGTTGTGATCAGTGCAAATTGTGAGACCCTCTGAAGTTGCCTCCTGACCTCATTACGGCATCTAGTGATTGATTAATTGGGGTTGGGGAAGGTCAGGATTTGGCCCACTGGTTCGATCCAGTTACTCACCTCTCTCTTAATGCTTTGAGGACTGTATTAAATGTGATGTCATGGGATCAGATCTGCCTAGTTTAACCCTGATTTGGGGAGCCTCAAACCCTGTGATAACCACTTCATGTTGTGTTACATCCACTGACTTACAGGCTTGAAGTTCTTAATCCTGCAGCCCCTTCATATGAAAACAGGCATTCCAAATATTGCCATGGTGCTCTTTAATAAAAGACTTTCAAATCTTATACGCAGGAGGAAATAACAACTGTAAGAATATGCGGAAGGTTTTGAAATGTTTACACACACAGTTGTCATTCTAATTCCACTTCCACCCGAAACATTATATTCCTCAATTACCCTGAAAGGCAAACAAACCTACACTCTGTGTTCAATTGCCAGGTATTTTCTTAATCAATGGATTATTAATCATCTGAAATTATTGTTCAGTTCATAATTGAAGTTTGAGTTCCCGGAATGCCAGTTTTTGCCATACATAAAGAAGGGAGGGGGGGAAACGACTATATTTAGCAATTAGGGACAGGCCGTAGCTTAGTAGTAGAGCATTTGTTTTTCATGTCTAAGGTTCCTAGGCTCCCTTGTGTCCTTGGCAAGGAGCTGTATTGCCACCCCCACCCCACCCCATCCTTGGCGCCCTTGCCAGAGGAGCCTGTGGACCTCACCTAGCCGCACAGACCAGCAAAGAGGAACAGCCCAAGAAGCATACAGGTGCACAGGTGGGCTCCTAGCCATTTTGAGCCAGAATGGAGGGGCACAATAAATATTCCAGTGGTCTAGCAGCTTCCTATAAACCTAGGGTCTGCTTCAGCTAACATTTGGAGGACTACACTAGATAGGGCAAATGTGTGGTTGTCTTTCCATATACACCCACCCACACACTCATTCACTCACTCACTCTGTAAAGACCAACCATGAGAACCAGTGATTTGGTTTGGGGCTACAGTGGAGGGGAGGGAAGGGACTGCAATCCTTCTCCTCCCCCCCCAATCCATTTTCTAGACCAAAATTGCTTCTATTTGCCCTGGTGGGAAGCTGCCATGGGCACAAATAGTTGCTGGAAGTGGGACCTGCAACTAAGTGTTGTAGTTGTCATGTTCTAGCCTGAAGCCGGATTGCACAGAATAGGGCCGTGGTGAGGTGGGTCAGGAGTTGTAGGACCACAGACAGCTCTGAGTGACCAACTTGCTCCAACAGAAGTTCAGCAGGACTTTGAAGCCCCTTCCTCTGGACTACTTCTTCCGGTATCCACCCCCTTGTGGAGAACTTCAGGTTCTTAAAGGACCAACTCCCTGGCCTGAAGATGGGCACTTCTCACCTGTTTCATAGCTTCCAACCTGGTGTGTGCCCTGCAGTGCTGGGTTGGTGAGGTAGTGTGGGAGGCACTGGGCTCCTCAATGGATGGTGCTCTACATGCCCTGATGGCACAGCAGGTTCTTCTGGGAGCTTCCTGTCCATCAGGCTTGGCTGCAGTGGTCTGCTGCTTTCTAGCAGTCAGTTTAGAGCCCCAAATGTAGCCCCACTCCTTAGGTGGTGCCATTGCTCCTCCAACACCATATCTGGATTGCTGCTGGAGGGGACATGACAGCAGTGCTGAATGATCCTATTCAGGGTTCTTGCCAGGCATGCCTCCTTCCAGGGTTCTCCATGCTATTCCTTCCCACCACTTGGTTTTCTCTTCCGCACTGCCTATTCCCACAGTTACTGGGGGTGCCCTTTTGGCAACATAAGATAGGCACTTGCAGAATGAGTTAACTATTACTATTACTATTACTATTACTATTACTATTACTATTACTATGTATTATTGTTTTTTCCAAATAAATAAATAGATCATCACATTTGGCTCAGAGCCTTTTTTGTTCCATGTGTCATTTCTTAGTGGCAAAACCCAAACTGCCACCACTTCCCTTTCGATTGTGAAAAGAAACTTGTTTACGTTATTCATAAATTTCCTGGGTTCTGGTGATGTTTTTGTTTTTAATTTTGATGTGTGTTGAGATTTTGAATTACCAAAAGTGCTTGAGGGAGTTTCTACCTTGGATAAAAATATCAGGCTGGGCAGAGAACCCTTTGGCTCTTTACAGTAACACATGACGCCTGTCTGCCCGATAAAGGACTGCTGTCTGCCCATATTGTGTAATTATTTCTCCCAATTAGAGAAACTGGTTGGTTGGCTGGTTCCATTCCAAGCATTTCCTGTTCACATAAATGTCCTTTCCCCCAACTCTAACATATGTTGATTAATTACTTACTAGAAAGTATTTAATATAGCTGGAGTTTCAAGGGAATTGGACTATATCTGGGTGAGATTTACTGTTTCCTGCTTTCTTCGTTGTAGGATATCATCACCGATCCTCCGAATAAATAAGGTTATGTTGACACCCAAATGCATGATCCCTCCATCTTTAAGAAAATGGAGAATGTGGGTCATGCAAAAAGAAATTTGGCTGCATCCTTATACCCTCCAACATTCCGGGACACAAGGCCAGCCTACCAAATTTCAGGCTAAGATCTGCCCATAAATGAGGGGGCTTGGGAGCAAACCAGTAAAAAACCAGAGCAGCTAGGTAGAGATGGGTGAATGTGGCCATTTTGGTTTCTCATTTTTCCAATCTTAAGTTCAGTTTTCCACATTTCTATATCAGTTTGCATTTTGTTTCATTTTTTATATTCCTTGTGAACATTTATTGGCATTTTTGTGTGAATTTATTCAACTGTACACATTTTTATCTGCAGTTTCCCTAACATACACATTTTTGCAAAACATTTCCCCATAATATAATGTTTGTTTGTTTGTTATTTCACTAATATATGCATTCGGACGCACACTTCCCTTTGTATATTGATTTGTGTACCCACTACTTGGCCGGAGAACTGCATTGCAAAATTAGGAGAAGTGTGACTTTTGAAGGATGGCTGTGTTTTAGTTCAGATATTGCTTCGCAAAATGCAAATTTAGTAAGTTTGCCTTTAAATGCAAACTGGACCAAAGTTCTCCCCCATCCCTAGCAGAGAGTGAGCAGAGTTGATGGTGTGTTTGGGTGGTGCTTTTACTCAAGGGAAGCTGAGTAATGTACCCTGCCATGCTGTTGGTAGAAAGGGTGGCCTAGTAGTGTCTGTGCCTCGCCTGAATTGGGGAGTGTGCATGTCTCTTTGAAAGTGCAAATAACCTTCCTGCCCTAGAGCGGAGTTAGCATCCTGGTTTGTTTCAGGCTGTTTAGTCACTGTATTCCCTTCTGGGCAACCTTGCAGGGGGCATCTGCCAGTGGTGGGCAGGGCTTGAGGCAAAAGTGTCATTGTAAAATTGACCTTTGTACAATAGGTTGCTTTCTGCACACCCTTGTGCTCTCATCTGCCCAGGCAAGAAAGAAGCAGGATCAGAGTTGAAGGGCATGTAGCAGCCAGGCAAAAACACTCAAGGATATGAAGTAGGGAGGCTCTTGAGGGGGTGTTGTATGGGGGGAGGGTGTGGCCTAGGGAGAGTTATGAGGGCTATAGAGAGAGAGGTCTGGGGAGGGCTTTAAAAAAGTCTGAGGAAGCATAAGTGTAGGGAGATTTGGAAAGGAAATGGGGTGTGTGCTGTGGAGAATGTGCAAGCACAGGGTTTGTTTATTCCCTGGCATTTCCACTCTGCTTTTAGGACTCTCCCCCCCCCCCACACACACACTTGTCATTCTACAGTCCCAGATCCCTACCTGCTTCAGAGTGCTTGATCAACATGTTGGCGCAACACCAATAATAGTTCCCTCTTTCATAACTTGAGTCTTTCCCTCACATTGTTACTCATACTGACTAACAGATGCACTTTAAGTTCTGCTAAAAGCAAAAGTTTCCTTTTTTTAGTATCATCAGGATGAGCAAAGATTTGCACAATGAGAACTCCCCACCCCCACTCCATTAAAAAAATGACAGCACCTTTACAGTCATTTTGCATTGTTCCCCCCCCCCCCACCACACTGTGGAGCAGGAGGAGAGTTATGCAATAGAATATGAATCTGATGCCACCTGGTGGCAGTTTGATTGGTGGCTTTGTTGTCCTGTTTTTCTGGTTATATAAGGGCTTTGGTTAAATTCATGATGCTTTATCTTCGCAGTGCTGTTGGGGTAGCCATATTCAAACCCATTTTCAATACTATTTGTGCCTGTCAAATTTTAAAGGTGGACATGCTGCTTCATTTCCAATCAGGCTGAAATCTTGTCACTTTTCATATCACAAATCTTCTGGGTTGTTGTTTTTGGTCCCACTTTTGTTGTGCTATAGCCCCTCTGGACAGCCTTGGGAGGCACCACAAGATAACTAATAAAGCACAATACATCCCCTGTAATGAACTATTCGTGTGTCAAGAACATGTTGCAAAATATATCCGGGAAAAACACAATTCTGGAGGATCCCTTAAGGCAGGGGTCTGCAACCCGCGGCTCCGGGGCCGCATGTGGCTCTTTTACACCTTTGTCGCGGCTCCGGGGCGGATACTAGCGAGGGGAGGAGGCGCATTGTGCGCCCCGACACTCCCCACTGTGGCGGGCACTGTACTGCCTGTGGCATCGCATGGGGGCGGTGCGTGCGTTAGTCACACACCGACCCGACGTCACCTTCCCGCCCGCTGTCAGATCGCGGCTCCGGAGATATATTTGTTTTAAATGTCGCAATGGTTTTGCAGCTCCCAGGTTTTTTTCCTTCGGAAACGGGTCCAAGTGGCTCTTTTTGTCTTAAAGGTTGCAGACCCCTGCCTTAAGGCAATTTATTTGGGCAAGAACTCCCTGGAAATAGGGATTGGTTGTTAAACTACTCTGGAAATTAGCTCTGGGAAGGGAATAGGAGTCTCCTAGCAACTCTTAGCACTCTCAATAAACTACAGTTCCCAGGATTCTTTGAGGGAAGCCATCATTACTGCTTTAGATATATAGTGAAAATTGGGCCTAAGTAAATCGGGAATCATTTTGATTCATAGCATATTCATTCAAATTACTTGTAGTTCATATATTTTTATCCTACCCATCTCCCAAAGATTAAGAAGTGGCGTGATTCCCCTACATTGTGTTATTTTCACACACGGCAAACCCTGTGTGGCTATTTCACATGAGAAGAACACCTAGTGGTTGAGTGGATATTTGAACCAAAATCTGCCAACAAGTCCCACAGTCTTCCCACCAGTTGAAGCCCTCTAATTTTTATCATCACAGCAGCCTTCTTACTGAGGAAACTAGGTGTCAGGGAACTGCCATCGGAGGAACAGGTGGTGGAAGGGCTCACGGAGGTTGGGAGAGACCCAGCAGCGGAAGCAGGAACCAGCAGGGGGAGAGGTGGGTCTCTGAGGGAAAGCGAGCAAGAGGGAGGGCTCAGGGATACTTCCAGCGAGAACAGTGGGGAGGGTTCTGGACCTCCCATAGGGAGACCCACTCCTCGCCGGAAACTGTCACGCCGTGAGTCCAGAAGACGTGTTTCCGTTAAGGAGCTTTTATGTTGGAAGCGATTCCGAAAGCAGCCACTGTCGGAATCTGCGAGTGACTAAGAGGAGCCATGTCTGAGGGGCTCCGTCACAGACAGAGGTTTGTGGACTTGAACAAACTCTGACAAGCAGCTCATCATCCCATCACACTAGGTCTCCTCACTTATCAGCTAAACCAAAACCAAATGGTTGGAATATTTTATAAGAGGCATTGGTGAGGGAGGGGTGTGTGTGTGTGTGTGTGTGTGTGTGTGTGTGTGTGTGTTTAGGTGACCTGACTAATGAACACAGCTAAGTTAGGTCCATTGATTTACTCTGAGTAAAACCTAGTTGAATGCATTTGAAAGAATATCTAAATGGCCAAAACAAGCAGGTTCCTGAATTGCCCCTGTAGGACTAGTAGCAGCTTCATATAGGGAGAGGGGACAATTTTAACCAGGGAAAGAGTTAAAACACTGATTTCCTTCATCATCTCTCTTTTTGCTTTGAACTGAATTGCTACGGAAGATTTAGGCCCTGTTATCTGTGAGGCACTAGAACATCGTTCAAACTCTGTAAATACAATTTCCATCTAGGCCATCTGAAGGAGGTTGTATTCCTGTCAAAGTTAAATTGTCCACCCCCACATCAGGCCATAGCTTTTGTACTGTCAGACCACTGAATTATGGTAGTGCAATAGTGGCAGATAACAGGACCTTGGCATTTTCTAAAATGAAGGGTCTTATTGGAAGTGAGAGCCTGTAATTTGGAAAGGGGACTGACTGGAGAGCTTCTCTCTCTTTCACAGCATAGGGACAGGGAAGAGCCAAGATTGACAGCAAAATGCATGCTGCCATTTCATCCCCCTCACTTAGGACTAATTTCACCATATATATATATATATATATATATATATATATATATATATATATGCTTTCGTAGATTTTCACGGGTACAGGAATGCAGGTTTTGGTGTCTTCGGGTGTCTTCCCGTGTAAGAGTTGGGGTGTCTAGGCGACGTTTCGACGAGGTCTCACTCGTCATCTTCAGGCTGGTGCTTTCGGCTTCTTGTTACTGGAACAGAGCAGGATCTAGTTCCCAGGTTAGTGTGCCTTTTCTTCTTTTGTTCCTTAATTACTTGAGGGATATCTTGAGTGATTTCTTGAGTGATATTCTGAGTACCACTTAGGAGGGTCATTAGGTGTGGATTAGTTGCTAAAGCTTTCGTGTCTTGACCTCTTGAGCTTGTGAAAAGTTTTTCTGAGAAGATGGCTGTACTGCACTTAGTTGTGCTCTGGCTTGGCTTCGTGTATAGGGGCGAGCTGTGGTTTTGTGCCCTGTGTCAGCCAGATCTGTGTAGGGATTGCAGGGGGGTGCAGCATCCGGAGGTGCCACTATGGTTTGGCTACTGGATGGTGTCTGTAATTTATCTGTGGAGAGGGTCTGGGTTTGGGTCTGGTGTGGTTGATTGGAGATGGCGTTCTGTGTGCCTCTGGTTCTGGTGTCGGTTTTTGTGGGGAGGGCTAATTTCCAGATGTCTGGCAGGCGGGACGTGTCGTCACGCTTGTTCATGTTGTGAGGGTGTTTCTCTATCTCGATGGCTTCCATGATTATTCTCTTGTGGTGATGTTCCATGTTAAAGAGCAATTTGGAATCTGCAAAATTAATTTCGTGTCCTGTTTCTTTCATGTGTTGGTAAAGAGAGGAAGTTTTTTCTTCTTTTTTGACGGCATTCTTGTGTTCTGCGATACGTGCATTTATTCGTCTGTTTGTTTGTCCAATGTACGTGGCTGGGCAGACTTTGCAGGGTATTTCATAGACCCCTTGGTTTTCTAACTGGATTTTATCTTTGGGGTTTCTGAGGATATTGGCTATTTTTTGGTTGGTGCAAAAGGCTGTTTTGATATTGTGTTTATGGAGGATTTTGCTAATTTTATCTGTAGTGCCCTTGATATAAGGAAGGAGGGCCATGCCATTGTTTTCTTCTGTGTCTTGGTTTTTGGGGGGTGTTTCTTTTTGGATTAGCTTCGTAACCCTGTTTTGCTGGTATCCGTTGGCGATTAACACATTTGAGAGATTCTGTAACTCAGTTGTCAAGTGGTCTTTGTCAGCCAGGCGTTTGGTTCTGGAGATGAGAGTCTTGGCTACGGAGTTTATTTGTGCAGGGTGGTGGTGTGATTGTGCATGTAAGATAAATTACAGACACCATCCAGTAGCCAAACCATAGTGGCACCTCCGGATGCTGCACCCCCCTGCAATCCCTACACAGATCTGGCTGACACAGGGCACAAAACCACAGCTCGCCCCTATACACGAAGCCAAGCCAGAGCACAACTAAGTGCAGTACAGCCATCTTCTCAGAAAAACTTTTCACAAGCTCAAGAGGTCAAGACACGAAAGCTTTAGCAACTAATCCACACCTAATGACCCTCCTAAGTGGTACTCAGAATATCACTCAAGAAATCACTCAAGATATCCCTCAAGTAATTAAGGAACAAAAGAAGAAAAGGCACACTAACCTGGGAACTAGATCCTGCTCTGTTCCAGTAACAAGAAGCCGAAAGCACCAGCCTGAAGATGACGAGTGAGACCTCGTCGAAACGTCGCCTAGACACCCCAACTCTTACACGGGAAGACACCCGAAGACACCAAAACCTGCATATATATATATATATATATATGCAGGTTTTGGTGTCTTCGGGTATCTTCCCGTGTAAGAGTTGGGGTGTCTAGGCGACGTTTCGACGAGGTCTCACTCGTCATCTTCAGGCTGGTGCTTTCGGGTGAGACCTCGTCGAAACGTCGCCTAGACACCCCAACTCTTACACGGGAAGATACCCGAAGACACCAAAACCTGCATTCCTGTACCCGTGAAAATCTACGAAAGCATATATATATATATATATATATATATATATATATATATGTCACTTGGTTACTCAGCACTTGGTGACTCACAGATGAATGTGTGCGCTAACATAAACCTAGTTTTCACTGAGGTGGCAAACCTGTGTCAGAATTGTACCACCTGATGCAGACAGCTCATAGGACTGAACATTCACTCTTTGGGGTAGGGCTATAGTGCAGTGACAGTACATCTGCTTTGTATGCAGAAGGTTCCAGGTTCAATCCTTGGCATCTTCTGGTAGGGCTGGGAGAGAAGGAGTGCTTTTCCCCCCAAGGGGTACTCAAGGGTACGCAGTATTGGCACCTTTTGTTGTTGTTAAAAAGTGTGGCATTTAGTGTAACAATTTCATGGTGAGGAAAAAGGCACTGGAGAGAACCCTGACTGAAACCTGGAGTGTTGCTGCCAGGCTGTGTAGACATTACTGAGCTAGATGAACCAAGGGTCTGCAGACCATCTCAGACCCTCCAAGTGTCCCTATTTTCCAGGGATGTCCCTGATTTAGAGAAGCAGTCCTGGTTTCTGATTTGATCTCAGAATGTACCCTTTTTTCTTAGGTTGTTCCTATTTTCATTGGAGAAATGTTGGAGGGTATGTTGTTATCCCACCCCCGAGCCATCTGAAGGCAGCTCTGTATAGGAAAGTTTTTTCAATGTTTAGTTTTTATTATGTTGGAAGCTGCCCATAGTGGCTAGGGCAACCCAGTAAGATGTGTCAAGTATAAATAGTAAAATTATCATTATGGAATGGGACATCCCTATTTTCATTGCAGAAATTTTGGGTGGTGTGCTGTCTGCCTCAGTATAAGGCAGTTTCCTGTGTTCCGGAGGGCAGGGGGTTCCCCCCACAAACTTAGGCCATAGTTACACCATACATTTAAAGCACTATGATACCACTTTAAAGTCATGACTTCCCCCAAAGACTCCTGGGAGCTGTAGTTTGTAAAGGATACTGAGAATTGTTAGGAGATCCCAAAGCTACAATTTTCAGTGTTCGCTGGGAAGAGGGATTGATTATTAAATCGCTCCCCGCAGCAGCCTCCTTTTAAGGACAGGTGAGAGAGTTGGGATTTGCTGCTGATATCATCTATCTAGTGTGGCCTACATGACATGAGGAACATTCTGTTCAAGGAAGTGAGCAGAACATAAACTGTAGCAGAAAATTTACAGTAAAGGGATGTTAATGCCATTTTAATTGTTGCCAAGTTTCACTGTGTAAACTGTTTGGAGATTTATTTTTATTTTTTATTTTGCTGAGGATATAAATATTAAACAACCAGAAACCATTCAGAAATGTGACCCACATAAACACTCACACAGAGGCCTCATTTACACCATACATCTAAAGAGCTTTAAACCATAATGGCTTCCCCCAAAGAATCCTGGGAGCTATAGTTTGCTAAGGGGGGCAGGGCTTTGTTAAAGGTAAAGGGACCCCTTACCATTAGCTCCAGTCGTGGCCGACTCTGGGGTTGCGATGCTCATCTCGCTTTATTGGCCAAGGGGGCCGGCGTACAGCATCTGGGTCATGTGGCCAGCATGACTAAGCTGCTTCTGGCAAACCAGAGCAGCGCACAGAAATGCCGTTTACCTTGCCGCCAGAGTGGTACCTATTTATCTACTTGCACTTTGACGTGCTTTCGAACTGCTAGGTTGGCAGGAGCTGGGACAGAGCAACGGGAGCTCACCCTGTCACAGGGATTCGAACCGCCGACCTTCTGATCAGCAAGCCCTAGGCTCTGTGATTTAACCCACAGCACCACCCATGTCCCGCAGAGCTTTGTTAGGAGACTCCTATTCCCCTATCAGAGCTACCATTCCCAGAATTCCCTGGGAGGAGGTACTGGGTGCCTTAAATGTATGATGTGAATGTGGCCAAAGTCTGATTTGATGCAGTCCGCTGTACCACCCCATTTTACTTTCCACAGCGGTAGCCGTTTTAGTCTGCTGTAGCAAAAAAACAAAACAAAAAACAAAAAAACACACACACGCGAAAGAACCGCGCCCACACTCAGATCTCTGAGGCTGTGCCACAATTTGTTCACCTTTCCTGCAGGACTCCTTGTTTTTACACACCTGTTATTCACCTAACATCCTTCAGTCACACTATCCTTCTCAGCAAGAGATTAAAAGGCTGCAGAGTTTGCTGTCATTAATTTGTCAGTAGCAAGCTAGGGCGGAGGTTTATTACTCCAGATGTACAGTGTTGTGCAGTCCTACTCAGAAATTTCACGTATTACTATCATTATTACATATTTATTTTGGAAGGTGTATATATTGCTTGACTTACAAAAAAGGATGAAACAACAAAATCATCAGTAAAAAGTTATAAACTATTTAAAGCATTCAGATAATTAAAATCAACATAAACAATGCATTAAAACCTGTGTCAACATTCTACATGCCTGGATAGGCTTGCATAAAGACATATGTTTTTATTAGGCTTCAAAAGAGAGAAAGAAAGAGAAGCGAAGGCTCCTTGATGTCAAGATGCAGGCAGTTCCAAAGTATATCACTTGGCACCTCTGCCAATTCTGCAGCTGGAAGAAATCAAGTGGACACATCTGAGGTAAAGCAATCTCACAAGTGAACTGATCCCAAGCTGTTAAGGGCTTTACATACTTATTTATCAGTGGGTTGATGTTTTTTTCTACGTTTATATAGAACTGCACACTTACTAAATATCACGTGAGGCGGCAAAAACTATGGATCATATCCAACGTTAGATCCATTAAAATTAGTAGACGTGTCTTACTCAGGTCCACTGATTTCAATGTATATATCCGACCTAGGCTACAACGCATTTATTCGAGTCTGCGACGATGGCGTAGGACTGCTTACGTAGCGCCCGCGGCCGATGCGGCATTTCGAAGCGGCGCTCCCTCTATTTGCGCCTGCGCCCCAACGCAACTCACGGCGAGGCATTCGAACCGTCAACCGCCCCCCAATTCGAATCTGCATCGCGGCTGGTCCAATGACCATCCCGCGGCCTCTGCAAACGCCGGCTTCCCGGTCCCTGCCCAACCACGTTCTTTGCTCCGCCCACTATCCAATCACAAGCCCGGATGGGTTTGAAAAAGTGGGCGCGCGGTTGCTAGGCGTGATGCACGGGGAGCGGGGGATTTAAAAGAAAGGAAGGAAAGGGCGGGGTTCGGACTCAGGTTTTGCGCTTTCACAGCCGATTGGTTAGTCCGTTCGTAGGCGGGGCGGGGCTTTAGGCTTGAAAGGAAGGCGCTTTCTTTTTGCTGAATTAGAGCTTGAGTGGGAAGGGGCGGGATTAATTGGGACTCCTCCCACTCGCCGTATTGGCGCTTACTACGAATTAGCTACTTGGCGGTAGATCCGCGCTACTCTGCGCTCCCCGAAGATACAGGCGTACCAGCGGGAATGAAAGCGGGGGGTGAGTGCCCATCCCCGGGGCGCCTTTGCGGGTGGATGGGTGTCTTTAAACGGGGGTGCTCCGTAGAACTGATTGAGCAAACCTGGATGTTCCCTCCATTTTGCTCCAGTGTAAATTGGGGTTTGGGGGTCCAATTAGTAACTAATAATGAATGAGGAGTTGGTCACAATCTCGGGGATTTATCCGTAGCGGTTACCTGTGAGCTACTGAGCCAAAATCCTGGCTAGTAGTGCCAGGAAAGTAATGCCCCCTCTCTGCTGAAGGGGGCTTTCTCCTATGTAAGCGTTGAAAGAGGTGCAGCCCAAAATACTCCTACTAGAGAAGTAAATCCCTTTTAATCTAGTGGTCCGTAGTTCTTAGCAGGTTTGACATATGGTCGTATGGTTTAAGGTTTCAGTTCTATACTTACGCAGGGTTGGATCAAGACAGCTAGGCTTAAAATGGGCCCACTGAAATATATGACAGGATACTAGTTCCGGGCCTAATTAGTCCTATTAGTTTTACAGCTTGATTAGCAGTTCAGTCCTTACTCAGAAATCCTGTTGCATAAGGGATCCAGCCCTTATTTAGAAGAAAATAAGTGAGGCTTGTTGTTGTTTAGTCGTGTCCGACTCTTCGTGACCACCTGGACCAGAGCACGCCAGGCACTCCTGTCTTCCACTGCCTCCTGCAGTTTGATCAAACTCATGTTGGTATCTTCGAAAACACTGGCCAGCCATCTCATCCTCTGTCATCCCCTTCTCCTTGTCTCCTCCATCTTTCCCAACATCAGGGTCTTTTCCAGGGAGTCTTCTCTTCTCATGAGGTGGCCAAAGTATTGGAGCCTCACCTTCAAAATCTGTCCTTCCAGTGAGCACTCAGGGCTGATTTCCTTCAGAATGGAAATGAGGCTTAGTTCCAAGTAATTCTCATTCCGGGTTCTAGCCAGCTCGCCCCCTGCCCCATATATATGCATATTATATATGCCTGCCAATTTAGGATAACACTTCATGAATCTGAATTGGCTTCATTTATAATGTACATACTTTTTATTGAGACACCGGAAGTCCTAGGCACATAAATTTTGGAATGATGGATAAAATATGAATGGGGTGGAAAGGTATCTAGGCTAATAGAAAGTGGGGACTGCTAGTTAACTGCTTATCTTAACCTCGCCTTCCATGTGTGAAAGAATTGTACCCAAATGGCTTCTGTTTTGCTAGCTCAGCTAGTAAAAACTTCAAACTGCTTCAACAGTTCGCGCAGGCTGTGCGTTGCAAAGCAATTTATTTTTAGGCAGTCTAAGTGGGACCTGCTTCGCACGTTCAGGTTTCCTTCCCGACTTTTCTCCCCTGTTTTTGCCCAAAACAAAACGATCCCGGAGTTTATTTTTTAAAAAATGTAAATCTCAAGGAGAGGGCGCCCCGGTAATTTGGGCGGGTGGATTTAAAAAGGAAGCGGAGCCTATAGTGGGGCAGGAGTGGAATGCAGTGGCTGGGGATTGGCTTGAGGCTTTTTCATGTGAATGAAACACAATTGCAGAATACTTCGTGCTTGTTGCGATCCCTTGGTTCCCCCGCATCAGACCCAAAAGCAATGGGTAGTTTTAAAAGCCAGGATTATTATTAGGAGGCAAAAGTGTTGGGGTAGGATATTCTGTCTGAAAAATGGTAATCGAAAAATGCCTGGGTTCTTTAAAGCAATTTTAAAGAGAATTGTTCTAATTCTCTTGTGTTTTGTGGGTCAAAAGTACAACATTCTATTTTAATTGGGCAACAGTTTTTACACTTCATAGACAAAAACAACAGATCAATTTTTGTACTGATATTTATGCAGGTTACATGAATAGCTTAAAACTGTTATCAAAAAGAAGAGGAAACTTCTATCAACAGCTTCTCTTAAAGTGGATTAGTTTTTTAAATCAATATTTTGCTTTTTGTATAAAAGCATATATCTATTAACTTCATACAGAATTAGGATAGTTTGGCAGGCAAAGTAACCACTTCTGCTTCTACAGGTGGGTGCTACATTTTGACTCCCAATGGTATAATTATGCAATTTTTCTTTGTGCCATTCATACATTCTGCAACATTTTAATTTGCTTGTCTATGGTTATTTACAAAAGTAAGAAATGGCATTACAGTGCCATTCCATGTTTCAGATCCCATTGATTTAAATGGGATGGTGCAAGAGATGCTTGAAGTTGCAATCCTGTATGCACGTATTTAGTACATTTATATCCCACCTTTTTTCCAAATAAAGTGCGCAACCTGCAGTCCTCCAGATGTTTCTGGACTACAACTCCCACCAGCCCCAGCCAGCATAGTCAGTGATCAGGGGTGATGGGAGGTGTAGTCCAATGACATCTGGAGGGCTGCAGGTTGTGCACCTCTGCTCCAGCGAGATCAAGCTGGCATGCCTGGTTCTCCCTACCTCTATTTTATCCACATAGCAATTCTGTGAGGTCTGTTAGGCTAAGAAAAGCCACCCAATGTGCTTCATGGCTGAGTGGGGACTAGGAACCCTTGACCCCCAGATATTAGTCCAACACTCTAACCACTACACCACACTATCTCTTAAACCTGGGAGTAACATCCCTTGAACTCAATGTGGCTTAACTTCTGAGTGAACCTATATAAGACTGCACTGTAATTCTCTTGAGATGATATCCTTTAAATGTGCAGCACATTCTTAAGCATGTGTGAATAGAGTGATCTACTCTACAAATCACCAGCCAAACAGTTTTGGGGATTACATGTTACTGATATCCCAGGCTAAGAATACTGATCCTTATGTGTCCTAATAAACATTTCTACAGCCAGCTGAGCCGATGAAATATGTTGCATTATTAGTAGTAGTATTTATATCCCACCTTTATTTACTGCTTTTATCAACTGGCACAGAGCTGGTGCTCAGTAGCTATTTATGATATTTTGAATCACTATCAGTTTGTACTTGGCTGTATCGTTTGCCACATAATTCTTTTGGTTTTTGCATTATTTATATGTTGTGTTTTAATAGGATTGCAGTGTTTGTAATTTTTAATACTGATGTTGCTGTTTTGAGCTTTGGGCTCAGCACTGTTGTTGGAAAAGCTGAAAACAAATTTTAAGTCATTAAACAAAAATCAAAACGTTTTCGCATACAAATCCTCCCAAACGTTTTGCCAGACATTAAGCTACATTATTAAAACAAGCAACAAACAATACTGGTATATAAAGAGCCATTTAGCACCCTTCCCACAGGGTGGTTTATCATAAATGAACTTGTGTGCATAGAGTCCAGCTGGAACAAGCTGTGATGTGGTCTTTTCTGTCCTCCCTCTTTGCAGGAGAGCACAAAATGTACTGCCAGCCACAGACGTGCTGATTTTTATTCTGATGCATGCCTCTATGTTTGCACCTCTTGTCTGATGAAATACCTTGCGCTTGCTTTAGTGACCCACTGCAGGTGCTCCAGGTGCTTCTCTGTCCCTTCAAAGCGAAGAATGAGGAAGAGACCCAGAGTCCTGACGCTGTTGTGCCTCCCAGAAGATGTTCTGTTTCACGTTCTTAAGGGGCTGCCTGCTGAAGACATCCTTTCCCTCCGAGCTGTAAGTTTAACCCCTGCAGGAATACTACCGTACTTTTCCATCTATTAGACGCTCCCATGTATAAGACACCCCCCCCCCATTTTAGGGGACTCAGTTTTAAGAAAATGAGGGGAGATGGCCCAAAGTTGTTGAGCCTCTCCCCCCACACAGCTGTGGGCAGGAAACACTCCCAAGATAGTTTCCTGCACACAGGTAGGGAGTGTTTCCCTCGAGGGAAGTTGCACTCCAGCCAGTTGGCCAGAGGGCACCTTCCCCATGCCGCTGCACGCAGGACACGATCCAGGGAGTGCTTCCCATGTGCAGCAGCATGGGGGAGCTGTGTGCCGCCAGCCAGCACCCCCAGATCGCTCCCCGCTCGCAGCGGCATCTCCCCCCCGTGCCACTATCCGTGTACTGGACGACCCTAGTTTTTTGACATGATTTTGTGTCAAAAAATCTCGTCCAATACATGGAAAAATACTGTAGCATAGCTTTACAGAATCCTTCCAAGGCAGCATGTGATTAAAATATAATGCTGTCTAACGATAAAATCATTAAAAGACAGGAAAAATGGATCCTAAATGTTCAGCCTGGAGCGTGGGAAGCCTGAGGATCTCCAGATATTGTTGGACTACAACTCTCATCATTCCAGACCATTGACCATGCTGGCTGAAGCTGATGGGAGTTGGAGTAAAGCTTTTCCTCCTGTTCTCTTTCTACAACCAGACTAGTATGGGTGGAGGTTGTTCTCCAGACAACTTGGACCCAAACTGTTTGGGGCTTTTAACCATTAAAACAAGCCCTTTAAGTTGGTTTAAGAAACCCACTGACAGCCAATGCAGATGGTACACTATCAGTGTTATATGGTCTGGCCACCTGTTATTACTGACACTTGGGTATCTGCATGCTCCCCAAGTCAAGTTTCTGAACCGAATTTAAAATCTGTTGTGATTGCTCTGTCTTTTGGAGTCACAGCAAAGTTGAGTCCTCATATTAGGATTTTAACATCTGTTGGGGTTCTGGAGTCGTCACCACCTAACGAGCTAGGGGGCAGTGGGTGGGAGGGGTGCCAGGGAAAGACTTCAAGGGCACCACTGTGCCCACGGGCACCATGCTGACAGCCCCTGATATATAATATCTAGCTTGGACCTCATTGCTTGAAAATGGAAAGTGTAATGCTGTGCCACCGTCTTTGGGTTAATTGACCATGAGCAGGGCCATTTTGAATCCCTTTGGTTGTAATTACCTGCTTGTCTCTCTTCTAGGTTCACTCTCATCTTAAGTACCTTGTAGATAACCATGCTAGTGTTTGGGCCTGTGCAAGTTTTCAAGATGTGTGGCCTTCTCCCAGCAACTTGAGAATGTTTGAAAGGTAACTCCTACGAATTTTAGAAACCTCAAGATTAAGGAGAATGAGATGTTCAAAGATCAGATACTTACTATTTTCAGAGGGTGGTGGTCAACTATTCAGCCATGAACTGCGCTATTCAAGAACTCTGTGTGCCCTTTAATTTGAGATCTCTTTCTCTGGAAAAAGCAGATATTTCAGCTAAACTTTTTTGCAGACTGCTGGAGTAATACAAGAAAAGCACCTCAGGAGTGGCACCCTCTGTGTGGTACTTCTTGCCTACCTATATTTTGGAGGCTATTATGTTTTGATGGACAAACACTGCTTTGTATTTCACTGCAAACAGTGTATTGGCATTTGTCCATAATACAAAAATGAATCAATCCATTCTCTAGGATATTCTGGTAAAATATGTACTATTGTCTTCCGAGATAGAGGGATTTCTCCCCGCCCCCTACAGTGGGTAGAATCCATTTGCTCTTTGAGTGTCTGACAAAATACCCTGCATCCATCCCTTTGCAGTATAAATACAGTAAATATCTAGTGCTTTTGTGTTGTTTAATTGGAGGCTGGGGGGTATCATCCTCTTACAATAGAAGGTCTCATCTTTCTACCTGTATTTTGAGTTTACAGTGAGGAAAGATGGAGAGTGCAGCCATACTAAAATCTGCCCCTGCTTTGTCTTATGGGCAGTGGTGATGTGTTGCAGGTTGGATGTCAGTTCACACACATACAAATCAAAGGAAGCTGTGTTGAGCCACATGGAGGAAAAATCCAAGACCGCAGTTGGACAATATCTTTATTAGGACCAACCAAAATGTCATAAAATAGTGATCAGCCTTGGTGTTAACCAAGGAGGGGGAGACTGAGAACAGATACTTAGCTGGATGTTGCAGAGAGAAGGTGTGTATCAAAATATAGGTGGCAGACTTGACTGGTCTCTTCCAGCTGCTACTGGTCTCAGATGGACACATAGAATTCTGGGTCAAAGAAGCAATGGGTAATCCCTGTCTTTCAAAACACAAATCCAGCAGTTACTTAGATCTCTCACCAGGTTTAACTGAAACTCACTGTCTTCGTTAGGCAGAGAACAGAAGTTGGCACATAGAATGCATTCTCAGGAAGGTTATTTAGCAACCAGTGGAATAAGTGACAATTGTATCACCAATTTCTGAATTGAATCTAAGCTGTGTTTGGTAAAATCCAGAATTTTCAGAAACCTGTATTCCCCCCCCCAAAATAAAATTCTCTATATTTGTGCAGGGCTGCAGAAAAGGGTAACTTTGAATCTGCTGTGAAGCTGGGCATTGCCTACCTCTACAATGAAGGCTGTAAGTCATGGGTATACGCAGAAATGCATGCATGGAAAATATTTGGGAGCATGGTACAACTGCCGCAGGAGGGGGAAGCCTACGCACGCCCCCCCCCCGTTGTTGCTAATGATGGGAGTTGGAATCCAGCCTCTGAAGGGCCACAGGTTCCCCAACCATAAGCTAGAGGATAAGAAGTTGGCAGTAGGGTTCTGTAGACTTGGCTATATATAGTCCTAAATGCTGGTCTTGCAATTTTCATATCAAGGGAACTTGCCCTTTCTGTCTCATGTTTGCTAAGAGTTGTTTGGGCTTATACAACAATTTATGGCCACCAGCTTGGATGGTTTAAAAGCGAAGAGAGAAATTCATGGAGGCCAAGGCTACTGAAGGCTACTAGCCCCAATGGCTATGTTCTCCCTCCACTGTTGGAGGCATTGTGTCTCTGACTACCAGTTGCTGGGAACCAGGTGCGCAGAGTAGTGCTGTTCCACTCAGCTCCTGCTTTGGGGCTTTCCATAGGCATCTGGTTTGCTGTAGTGTGAAGAGGCTTCTGGCCTTGATGGGCCATTGACCTGATCCAGCAGGGCTCTTCTTATGTTCTGAATGGCAGCAACATTTGAATAGGTGCCTCTCTTTCCATTTTGACATTGCCTGTTTGCATGGTGTGTTGGTCCTTTACGTGCACTGTTTTATGTATGGTAATTTCGTACATACATGCATAAAGGTAAAGGGACCCCTGACCATTAGGTCCAGTCGTGGCCAACTCTGGGGTTGCGGCGCTCATCTCGCTTTATTAGCCGAGGGAGCCGGCGTACAGCTTCCGGGTCATGTGGCCAGCATGACTAAGCCGCTTCTGGCAAACCAGAGCAGCACACGGAAACGCCGTTTACCTTCCCGCCGGAGTGGTACCTATTTATCTACTTGCACAACTGCTAGGTTGGCAGGGGCAGGGATTGAACAACGGGAGCTCACCCCGTCATGGGGATTCGAACCGCCGACCTTCTGATCGGCAAGTCCTAGGCTCTGTGGTTTAACCCACAGTGCCACCCACGTCCCTTACATACATGCATACATGATTTAATTTGTATGCCACCTTTCCACAGTTCAAACCATGCTCAAGGCGGCTTACAACATGGAAAAAGTACATAACAACAGCATAACAAAAGTAGTCATACACAATAAATACAACATTAAAAAATACACATCCAAACTGATCAGTTTCCACATAAATCCCAACAAGATCTAAAATAAAGATACAAAACAGCCCCACCCCAACAAAACACCCATCCCAAGAGCCTGTTTAGCAGTCTCAGTTTTTGTACCTGGAGTCAATCAGATCCTGCTCTCCCAGCCCAGGTAGAAAAAGGTCTGCAAGGAAAGTAGGTCTTCCGACATTTACCACCAGATTTTCAGCTTGCATAGAGACAGGAGTAGTAGTATAGAGAACCAAGCTTTGCTACAATTCATGTTTCAAGAAAACCTTTCCCCTTTCTACTCCTTCAGTATCGGTCTCTGATGAGGGTCGTGCGGAAGTGAATGGGTTAAAAGCATCTCGCTTCTTCAGCCTGGCGGAACGTCTGAACACCTTCGCAGCCCCCTTTGTCTGGCTTTTCATTCGCCCACCTTGGTCTCTGAGTGGAAGCTGCTGTAAAGCTGTGGTCTACGAGAGCCTCAAAGCAGAGTGTCAGCAGCAAAAAGTAAACTGGCTTATTTTGTAGCTTTCAGACTTAGATCTCTCTTTCACCCAAGACTTACCTTAGACTTAAGCTTCTGTTGCAGAGGGAAGGATTAGTCATTCTAGCCAAAGACACAGTATCTTAATTTTCCTGAGTGCTTACTTTCTGAGGGTAGGGGGTGGAGTTTGCAAGCCATACAACAGAGCATCCTGAGAATATTATTTCCTTTTTTTAAAAAAGTCATGTTTCTAGCCACTATGAAAATGGCCCGTGAAAATCTGTAAAGCCTAGACGGGGCTCAGTTCAAATATCAGGAAGATATGCATCGTTGGTCCCCACTTTCCATTGGTAGCAGGAAAAAAAGCAAACTAACTTGCAGTGTAATCCTATATACATCTACTTGGAGAAATAAGACACATAGATTTCAATGGGGCTAACTCCCAGATAAGTGTGTATATGATTGCTTGTTTAGGGAAGCTTTTAATGTTTGATGTATTACCAGTGGCGTAGCGTGGGTTGTCAGCACCCGGGGCAAGGCAAGTAATTTGCGCCCCCTAACCTGTGGATTTTAGCACTCGAGTGCGAGCGCCCCCCCCCCAGATGTTGCGCCCGGCCCCCTTGCACCCCCCCACGCTACGCCACTGGGGCTGGGGGCGAGCGAAGGAGCCAAGGACCCCCCCCAAAGGCTCAGCAGGAATTTATTAAATTTATTATTTGCGGAGCCCCCGCGGGCCGAGGCAGCTGAAGCCCCCTCCCCTCGGGTGCCTCCCCGCCCCCTCCTCTCCTTGGGCTGTAGGTGGAGCTCCAGATCCGGGCTTGGCGAGCGCCTCTCCTCCTCCCGGCTGGGTCCGGGGGCTTCCAGCCGTGCTCCGTCCTCGCCCCCCCCCCCCGCGGCTGAGACTTGCGCTGAGAGCCGGAGCCAGCAGCGCCCCCTTCTGCCGGGAGACCCTCGCCCGCCCGCCAGCTTCCTCTCGGAGGGTTTTGGGGAGCGCAGGGCGCGGCGAGGCCCCTCGGAGCTCTCCTCCCTCCCAGTCGGCAGAAGCAGCCGCCGCCTGTGGCTGGACCGAGGGGGTGGCGGCGGGGTGCGGAGGCTGCCCGGCCAGGCGTCGGCAGCGCTGCTGCAGCGGCTGCTCCTCCTGTGAGCAGTGAGTGGAGCGCAGCCGCAGCGGGGGGGGGCGCTAGGGCGCAAGGCTGGCGGTGGCGGCGGGGAGCCCGGCGGAGGAAGGAACTTGTCCCTTCCCTCTGGACTCGTGCCCCCCCCCAGATGTTGCGCCCGGTGCGGCCGGCACCCCCCATGCTACGCCACTGTGTATTACAGTATTTTAATATTTTTTTGGAAGCCGCCCAGAGTGGCTGGGAAAGCCCAGCCAGATGGGCGGGGTATAAATAATAAATTATTATTATTATTATTATTATTATTATTATTATTATTATTATTATTATTATTTTATTTTATTTAAACACTAGCTCTTCCTGCCCATGAACCATGAACATGCCCCAGTTGCTGCTTCTCCAAATCCCCCCGGTCCTGCAGTTCCTCTTTCTTTCCTGACCTGAGCCAGTTAATAGTTTCCTCTTAATGAAGTCTAGGCACCCCACTGATGACATGAGGGGCCTCACCCCCTCCTTCCAATTTTCCTTGAGCTGCTCAGACTCTGCATTAGAACTTCTTAAGAACTGATCCTAAGCACTCCCTGAGCAGGCATGCTGTTCCCCTTCATCAGTGTTGGGAGTTTGGTGAACATATTGCAGCGGTGTTCAGAAATAGTCTGGTAAGACTGCTGGTTGAAAGGATAAATAAAACTCAAGGTTTATTACTCATGGCAAACAAAGCCATCCTAAGTATACGTTTTGCTTGTAGCTGATATGGAGCCAAGAAGGTAACACTAGCCCACGGTAGCTCACACTGAGTGAACTGGAGGAGGAGGAAGGAAGTAAAACCTGAAAGGAAGTGATCTGCTTCACCAACAAGTGGTTACTAAAAGAGTAGGAATTAGTAAGGGGGAAACCTGCTTTCTTTTTGCTGTCTCCCACTAGTTCAGGTAACTCACTGCAAACGTTGTTGCTTGATTCCGCAAAATAGCTCCTTGACTTAAGTGTATTTCTGGATTATTTATTTATTCCATGAAATTTATATGTCAGTTGTTTGTAAAAATAAAAAAAATTAAAACAGCCTCCAAGCGGTTTGCAAAAAGATAAAACAATTCTAAAAAAAATAAATATTGCAGCCATACTTAAAAACATACGAAAGTTAAGATGCTTAAACAAATCAAAATTACCTTAACTTTCTAAGCATTTGGGTAGGCTTGTGTAAAAAAGAATGTTTTTAGCAGGCACTGAAAAGAGTACATTGAAGGTGCCTGCTTGATTTCAATAGGCAGGGAGTTCCCAAGTGCAAGTGCTGCCACCCTTAATGATATATTTCTTACAAATATGGGATGGGTATGATGTGGCACCTGTAGTGGTTCCAGTTCCACCGATCAAATGGTTGACTGGGCACATGTTGGGGTAAGGCGATCTGGTAGGCAAACTGATCTCATGTTGTTATGTTACAAAAGTGATGAGTTCAGGAATCCACCAGTCTTTGGAAGTTCGAAGGAAAACTTACGTAGGACAACTTTGATGATGCTTGCTACTTGGCTTCTCTTTATAACAAATATACCCTTCTCCATTTCTTTTAGGCTCAGAGAGGATCAATTCTGTATTGCCTAGCTAAAGTCCTAAATCTCTTTGAGGTAAGTTCCCCACCCCCATTGTGACTGTCCTACCATGCCAAATTTACCAAATCTTTTGTGGGACTTTGTATTTGCAACTACTCAAGCCATGTTAACAGAGTGTCTGTTGATTGCTGTAGCCAGCTGAATCTGTATCTTATTCTTAAATGGTTTTGACTGGTTAAGTTTGTTTTCTTTGTAAACTGATATTTGTTTTTGTCATTTTAGGCGGACAGTGGGTGTGGTGGTGGTGGTGGGATATAAATGGACTACAGAGCCGGAAATGAAAGTGTAGGATCATAATATAAACCATGTTATGTTTACGCTTAATAAGATCAAATATGAAAGATTAGAACAACCAATCTTGTCATGTTCCAGACTGGGGTTTTTTAGATATCTTTTCTACAGATATGAAACACTTGCACAGATAATAAAGAGAGACAATCTTGCACAGTCTCTAAACATAAATTTACTTTTTTTCTCTTCTTTTATGCTTCTGAGGCTACAATCTTAAACCCACTTGCCTGGGACTCAATGAGACTTCTAAGCAGGCACGTATAGGATCACACTATTGAGTTAAAGCTTGCACAATGGTTTGGAAGGCAGGAAGCAGGGGCTTCTTGGATTTCCTTGCATGCTGCTCACCAAATTATTTAGGCTGCAGTTTCCCCTGAACTGTAGGCTTCTCAGTTATTTGAATCATTAAAACTTGGAGGGGCTTGCAGCTGAGACCTTTATAGAGAACACTGGATCTCAGTGGCTTTGTGCGCGGGTGTAAGTGAACAGTTGGGGATAAATAAATGTCGCCCTTATTCACAGGATGAAGAGAAAAGAAAAGAAGCTCTTGAAATGTTTGAGAACTCATCGAAGCAGGGATGCTTGCACAGCGCCTACCTCCTCTGGGAAAATAACAGAAAAGCTTCTGTGAGTATATCATACTGGCAGGTAAACAAGGCTTGAAGAGCCACGCAAAAGATGGTTGTATTATAGCTTCTGGTAGGAGACAAAAAATTCTACTCAGACAGCTGATGTTGAGAAGAATAGAATGAAGGCAGTAGCATGGTTTGGTGTAGGGATTTGGATGTTGTTGGGTGCTTGGAAGAACTCTCCCTTCGAGAGCTGATGTGTACATTTGTGGGTGGCTGAGCGTGAATACGACCTTGGTAGAATAAAAGTGCATAATCATGGTCTATCTCCCAAGTAAATACTGTATCAGTGCTGAGAAAGTGGTGTGTGTCTTTGGGAGTCCCAGTTTAATTCTGAACAGCGGTCCTCAAATTTGCAAGTACAGTGGTACCTCGGTTTTTGAACCTAATCCGTTCCAGAAGACCGTTCGAGTTCTGAAACGTTTGAAAACCGAAAACTCAATACGGAAGTCACGTGGCATGTTTGACTTCTGAGGCATGTTTGAAAACCGAAGCGTTTACTTCCGGGTTTATGGTGTTTGAAAACCGAAACGTCCATCAACGGAGATGTTCGAAAACCGAGGTACCACTGTATAGGAAGTACGAAAGGGAAGATAGTTTGTTAATAACACAAAATATGCAGTATCTTTGTTTCCATTCCTCCTTGTAGATGTCAGATCCTGGTAGATACCTTCAAAGCCTCAGGAAACTCAGGGATTATGCAGCCAAGGGCTCTTGGGAAGCCCAGGTAAGACTGTCACTCCTGAATCTTTGTTTTTTTCCACTTTGTCCAACTGCTTTCAATGTTGAAGCAGAAGGTACCTGCTGAATCCCTCTTAGCAGAGTATTCCACAATTCTGGGTCGATAATACTAAATGCTCTGTTTCTTATTTGTTGTCACACGGGTCTCGCCAACTTGGGGAATAACACTTCTGCAGATGACCTCTGTGATCCAGCTGGGATATAATGGTTCAGGCAGCACTTGAGGTTCAGGTGGTCCCATAATTTATTTTCATTATGAACAGTTAATGCTGATTCCAATGTGGCCACACTTAAAGCCCTTTCCCCCTCAGGGCAGATTCGAGATGTGATTGTGCCTGTGGCATGGTGCTGCTCAGTGGGATCCCGAGCCAATGAGCTTACCTGGCACC
The DNA here is from genome assembly GCF_964188305.1 of Podarcis bocagei. Lineage (NCBI taxonomy): Eukaryota > Metazoa > Chordata > Lepidosauria > Squamata > Lacertidae > Podarcis > Podarcis bocagei. The sequence continues at coordinate 38,314,184 of NC_138139.1, read as the reverse complement.
ATTGGCTGAGTGGGAGAAGTTTTCTGCTGTTTTAATTTCCCACGGTGCTTGTAGTGATGCTATATTGTGTACTTTGGTGGTTTTTTTAATGGTGCCTGCAGATGGCAGAATGGATGGAAGAAGCAAAGCAGGCATTATTAGTTATTGTGGGTCCCCTTAAGACAAGTTATTGTCCCCAGCCCCACTTTCCCCGAAATATTGAAGATGGTGTCATTAAAATAAGCCAAGTGCAACAACTATTACTTGAATTATTGGTGTCTCAGAAAAAGCAGAACTAGCTCTTTCTGGAGATGAATTATTTTCCCTCTTGATTTGTGTTCTTTTTCGCTCTGTTACACAGATTGCTTTAGCCAAAGCTTGTGGGAATGGAAACCAACTAGGGCTGGAAACAAAAGCCTCCAATGAGATGGTGTCTCAGCTCTTCCAGGCCTCCCTCCCTCTCAGCAAGCAGAGCATCTTCACGGTTCAGAAGGGAATGAACGAGACAATGAGGTAGAGTCATAGGACAGACTGAGGGAATTGTTTGCTGAAGCAGAAAAGGCTGCTTGCTAAGTTGCTTTTGCCAGATGCTTGTCTATTATAGTTCTCCATAGCATGCTGTGCAGAATGCTAGGTTGCTACAGGGTGGATTTTCTTTTTGGGAATTTAATTGCTCTTTTGGGGGGGGAAGCACTGCCACCTACAGGAAAAGACACACATGTGCACAAATATATAATTTTAAAAAAGCTAGTAGATATTGAAAGATATTTTAAACAGCTAAGGAGCTGAGTTTACTTCTGTCTGGCTCAACTATGTGTTATACTCGGTGGAAGGAAAGCCGTAAGCTATCTCCCCCTCCCATTGTTTCTGCCCACTACTTTAATGTGCTTACATCAACTATTAGCTAGAGTGGGTGTGGGGAACCTCTGGCCCTCCGGATATTGCTGAACAACAACTCCCAACACCCCTCGCCATTAGCCATGCTTGCTGGAGTTGTAGTTGAGCAACATCTAGGGTGCCAGTGGTTCCCCACACCTGAGCTACAGTGATCTGCTTTTAAAAGAGAATTACTTATGATATAGCATTTAAGCTCTCCAGTTAGCGGTGGTTTGGACCATGCCAATCTGACACTGTTTTGCTTGTCCTTCCCCCCCCCCATCCCACAACAACACTCTAAATGGCAAAAAGCACTCATAGATTTGATTGAAAACTTGCTGGCCTGTAAAAAACTCCTCCAAGCCTTAATATGGATGTGCTTCATTCTCTTGTTAGTATTGCAATAAAATGTGGCTTTTGCACATTTTATTGCACATTTTGTAGTATTGCAATAAAATGTGTTCATATCCTAGTTATTTCCATGTGTTTTATTCATCTTGTGTCTTGTTTTCTTTTCTGTCGTATGTTGCTCCCAGCTCCTTTTGGAGGAACAGCAACTCACATATGTAGTTGTAGTTGAATGAAGTTGATAGTGCACTTATAGTCTGCTTGCTTTTAAATGGCTGCTCCTGTTGTTTAGATACATTCTGATTGACTGGTTGGTAGAAGTGGCCACCATGAAGGATTTCTCAAGCCTCTGTCTCCATATGACAGTAGGTTGTGTGGACCGGTACTTGAAAATAAGACCTGTATCCCGGGCTTGTCTTCAGCTTTTGGGGATTGCTTGCATGGTTATTTGTACACGGTGAGTAACTTGACTATTGGCAGTAGTGATGGCTGGGCTCTTCTTAATGAGGACTGTACCTACAGGACAAAATTATGGTCTGCAAAGTTTTTCTGAAGCTTGTAGCAGTACTAAGCGAACAGGGTGGATTTGATTTAAATCAAATCAATTTAAATCACTAGTCAGTAAGATTTGATTTAAATCATTTTTTTTTAACAGAAAGACTCATTCTTGCTGGTATAATCTTAATATTTACAACCAGATGAAGGTTTCCTTTTTGGAATAAAATTTCAGAGTAGTTTTTACAGTTATTACTGATTTGGTTATACTATTAGAAATACATAGACAGATAATTATGGAAATATTGTGAGGTTTAATAAGCTAACTGTTTATATTTGGACAACTTTTCTGCTGTATTGGAAGGAGAAAAAAAATCATTCCTTAATAATAATTTATTTAACTAAAGTGATAACATTATAGCATATGTATCCATGTTTGTTAACTGATGTGGTTAAATATTTTTTTAAAAAAACTTAGATTGAGTTTTAGCAGACATGAAATACTTAAAACAAATCCTTATTTCCTGATAAATAGCCTTCGGACTATAATGTAATTTACCGTATTTTTCGTCCCATAACGCACCTAGTTTTTTGGGGGGGAAATAAAGGATTTCCCCCCCAAAACCAGGTCGGGGAAACCGAACCAGGTCGAGGAACAGCGGGATGGCGGCGCTGCGCCTCCTTGCTGTCCCCCGAGCTTGTGGGGCTGGCTGATGTCTGTCCGGCGGGCGGGGCGCTCTGCTTCAGGGCGCCCCTCGTGCCAGGCGGCAGGCGCACCGACCCTTCTCGCTCTCCAAGCTTCAGCGAAAGCCTGCATTCGCCCCATAGGACGCACCCAGATTTCCCCTTCATTTTTGGAGGGGAAAAAGTGCGTCCTATAGGGCGAAAAATACGGTAAACAGAAAGCTATCTTTAGAAAGATTTTTACTCCAAAAGCATTTTATTTTAAAAATCCAATTTAAAACAAAAAATCAATTTATTATTATTATTTTTAAAAGAATCATTGATTTTTATCCACCCTGCTAGCTACAGGGCACTTTTAAAATGTTATTTTTTAATAACAAAGGAAAAGTGACTTCATCTTCTACCAGAGCTGGATGCGATTTGCAGGCATGGTCACTCCTTCTGAATATATGGAACCTGCTCAATTTCACAATGACAGCAGCTGTTGTTCTCCTACAGGGCAGATCACACTGGGGATGGGTACAATGGAACCATAAGGTGGGGCAGCATGGGTCCTCAGGAAAGACTGGGGTGTGGAAAATGTCACACCTGCAAGCACCTGTTGCCCCAAGGGTCATGGGTGAGGTGCTGTCCCTAACTGATTTTGGGGGATACGGTGGGGATCTCAAATTAACTGATTGGAGTGCCCTGGAAAAATAATAAACTGTGATTAAAAGTTAGAACTGCCCTCCCTTCTTGAGCTTTGATCGTTTCCTTAGTCTGCTTGGTTTAGTTTCTCAGTGTGGGGAAAACAATTACTGTGTATTGTTGTTTAGGGCAGCCAAGGCTACTTTGCCCCTCAGAAGCTTAGAAAATCCTTGATCCACCTTGACATGCCTTGTCAACAGTGTGATCTGACTCAGAAACCTGAGAAACTACCCTGATTTGCCTTGTAATTTGGAGACCACGGAGAGCTGGTGCCCACCACTGGTATTTTGCATTCCTGCTTTGAGATTAAAAGTATTTCTTCATGTTTCCCAGATGCTCTCCAGTGTAACCTTACAAATCAGACCAGCAGATCAGCTTCTGCTGGTTTAACTGCTTCTTTAAATAATGCGTGTACACATACAGAAAGAGACTTGTCCATTCTATCTGGCGTTGGATGAGTAAACAGATCCACTATGTGTTTGGGCCTTGGTGATAATCCATCTTTTGTTACAGTTTTATCAGCAAAGAGATTCTGACAATACGGGAAGCTGTTTGGTTAACAGACAACACATACAAATATGAAGATCTTGTCAGGATGATGGGGGAGATAATTTCTGCCCTGGAAGGAAAGATAAAGGTAAGCTTGTAGAGATGGTGAGAGCCTTTCTAATCTAGCTGCCATTAATGCAATGCTGACTAAATAAATGCTGGTCTGCTTTTTACCTTGCCTTTTCCGTGAACTACCTTGCAAATTAGGGGATATTCCTCTTGTAATTCTGTATTGCTCTTGGCTCCCTCATACCTGATATATTCCTGATGGTGGTAAAGATGAATAGCTAGATTATCTGTACTTTTGGAAAGCAGATTATCTTGCGGGGTTGAGAGACCACTCGTTCAGCTCACTCATACTGCCCTGTAATTTGAGGGGAGGGACTGAACAAGTCTGAGGTCTGCTCACAAGTTCTCTTGTGGACTGAAATATTGCCTCCCAAGTTTTGGAGAGAACTTCCTCTGTTTGGATGGAGCGTTCTCAGTGGTTGTGCCCATGTCCTGAACACTCTTCTGAGGGAGACCTGCTTAGTCCCCTTCCTGGTGGCCTTCTCTTGGCTGGTGAAAGCTTTGCTTAGATAGGTCTTTGGCCTCCTGAACTAAGAGTTCATAATTAATAGTTGGCTATTTTTCCATTCTTCCCTTGCTTCTATTTGTTTTGGTACCTGTACCCACACCAGTGTGCTCTGGCATACATTTTGGGAATAGTTAGTGTTCATAATGATCCCTTATCTTAGCAAAAAACAGTGCTGGATCAAGAGCCTTGAGTTGGGGTGGCTGATTGTCTTCCAGCTGACTTTCAACTCTTGATGTACATCTTGGAATGTATAAAGATATGGCAGTGAGTTGATTGATGGGTTGTTGTACACATATGTATACCTGAGTCTTCAATGGAAGGTGTAGAACATCATATCCCAAGAGTCTCTCATTGCCCCTCTGCTAGCTTCAGCAACCTTGGTTGAAAGCAGCAGTCAGTCATGGCTACCAGTCTCTCAGTGCAGCCTCATCCAGCTAGCACTGCATGGAATTCTGCCTACTTCCTCCTTCTTGTTCCCAGTACACCTTTAGATTTCAAAAAGGACACATTTTTCTGTGACCTCATGCACCCTCCATCGCCTTGCCAACCTGCCAGTTCCGCCTCTATCCACTCTTTGGGGAGAACAGTTCTTTTGCATTGCCAACACCCCTTAATGGCTAGGTACTTAGCTAGCCCAGCCATGCTGGTTTGTATAAGCTATCGATGAATTCTTTGTCTGGCACAGTTCTGCAGCTTGTATTTCCCCATCGTGGATAGAGTGGATAGAGGCCATGCTGGTTTGTATAAGCTATCGATGAATTCTTTGTCTGGCACAGTTCTGCAGCTTGTATTTCCCCATCGTATCCTAAATATTATCTAAATACTACCATTTATTAGTTTCTAATATTCACTAACAGACTCTGGTACCCAAAACTCTGGTGAAAAAACCCAGTAACCCTCACCTCAAAAATGGGATAGAAATATAAATAATAAAACACATGTGACTTTAATAAGAAGTTTGTTTGCACTGAATAGCCAACCTTTAGCAAAGAGGGTGTTCCTGGAACAGTACACCGTGTTGCATAGTTCCTGTGTATGTCGGCCTTAAGTAACCTCTTTTATTCTGCCACTTTTTAAAAGATACCTACTATTCTGGACTACAAGGAAGTGCTGCTGAACATAATCCCATTGGAAAGAAGAACTGTGCATCTCTACAGCTTCATTTGTGAACTTTCACTCTTAAACACAGGCCTTTGCATATACTCCCCTGCCCGTTTGTCTGCAGCGGCCTTGCTGCTGGCCAAAGTATTGCACAAGCAAGGTAACAATTTTCCTGCTGAATCAATTCGGGCACCTTTTGGGGAACAATATCCAGCAAAATAGTCCCATTTTAGCTCTTGTCTGGTTCTCCTGCTGTAGGGATTGAACTGATTGCAAGGAGGACAGGGAGAGCTTCAGTTTGGAGAGGTGGAAGTGGCTTCTTAGGATCTGGGCGAACAGTTTTCAGTCAAAGAGCTCAGGCAGTGGCCATTGGAGTACTTGGGAGCATAACTGGTTGTCACTATGTTGAATGCTTTCATTTGAGAATTTAGTTAAATAACAGACTGTGTTAGAAACCAGTGAGCAATATTGGTTATTTTGTTCATGTCTTTTCTCTCTGTCTCCAGCTCATCCTTGGACAAGCCAGTTATGTGAAGCCACAGGGTTTTCCCTTGAAGAACTGATACCCTGTGCACTGAATATCCACAAAAAATGGTAAAAAAATGGAGTAGCAATATACCGTGGGGGGAGCCATAATAGCTTAGTCTTCCCAGCTGTTGCAAAATACTTCTTGGCACGCTTGGAACATGCAGCTTCAATAGTATTTGAACTTCCTACAGTCAGCATCTGAAGCAATGAGTTGGTCTGACTGCCAGCTCAAGAGTGTGCTTTCCTTGGGGCACTTAAAAAGTGTGTATAGTGTTCACAGCTGGGGTGGGGGGCTTAGAAAGTTTTATCCTCAGCCTGGCCCACCCAGGCCACAAAAGCATCTTCTGCTCTCCTAGATTTGCATAGGATATGAACGACTCTCCTTACTGCAGGCTTGTACAGTTCTTCGTCAAGAAGGGAATGAAGCAGATAGTAAAGGGTTAACTCCTCATTCCCCTCTGTTTCCTCCTGCACCAGCTGATGCCTCCTCTCTCATCACATCCTCAGCTGTGTCAACAACATACATTTTAGTCTTCCACTTAGGAGGGAGGGACTGGAGCCCAGAGGTTAAGGTACATGTTTTTACATGCAGAACGGAGTCCAGATTTCCTCTTTGGCTTCTCTGATTAGAACTACCTGAAGCTGGTCTGTATTCCTGAAGTGGAGGGCAAGTGCAAGCTGCAGATGGATGGCTCAGGTGTAAAAACAGGCTGGTTTGCAGGAAAGGGGGAGTAGCTAATTGCTTAAGCAAGCACAAGGCTCAAAACCAGGGCTTAGAGGACTGAAAATGTTGCACGCAGACAGACCCATAATGATAGCATTGCTATCATAATTATTTGCATCTTTCAGTTTATTACCCACTGTTCACCAGCAGCTCCCAGGGTGTGTTGCAAAAAATGGAAATAATGCTAATCAGGCTGAAACCAATGCTTTCTGTCTAAGGAAAGCCATAGATATTTCTTCTAATTACCCTCCGTAGGCTCTGCTTAAGCCTTTTTGCTGCCAATGTGAGTGCTGTAAAGCTCTCCCAGAAGACAAGTTGGGTTGCTGACACTTCCTATTTTCAGTGCCCACAGAATAAAATATAAAATGGTGATCTGGGAGCAAGGCTGTCAGTAGTACAATTGGAGTCTGAAGCCAGGTTTGGAAACCTAAAGGGAAACTTCAGCAGCCATTGGTTCTGTGTAATGCTTGGTGGTTCTGTTAAATTTATCCAGTGACTCTAAAGGGGTGTACTTACAATCTCTCCCTCTGTCTCCCAGTTTCCATGAGGATGTCCCAAAAGATTATAGGCAGGTGTCCCTTACTGCTGTGAAACAACGATTTGAAGATGAGCGCTATGAAGAAATTGGCAAAGAAGAGGTACTGCTTTTGAGGGGAAAGAGAAAGGGAGAGTCCCAGTGTATCTGAACGCTCCAGGACTGCATTTTATAGGATTGTACTGTAAATCTATAAGGAAACGGAGCACAGTAAAATCTGTTGGATGGGTAGCACCAAGTCTGGTGGAGTCATAGGCTGCCCACCTTCTGGAGTGGAACCCCTTGGTGACAAAGATGATCTTCTGAGGAAATGTTCTATGCAAATTTGAGTTGAAAATTTTTCAGTCTGCATTGGAAAACTTTCTGATGTGCTAGTGAGTGATCTAGTTCAGCATGCTTATTTTACTAGCATTTAGCAGGCAAAGTTAAAAATGATTCAGCTGGCAAACTTTCCCTAATACTGTGTAGTTAGCCTCCATTTATTCATTGTTACTAATAAACTTATAAAATGGATTCTCCCCCCCCCCCCATGGAAAAATCACTGGGAAATATTCTTCCCATCACTTCCCATTACCAAAGAAGAAATGGAGAAGTTGCTTCTTGCTGGACAGGGAACTAGGAAAAAACCCTTCTCTGGTTGGCAGCCATTATATGCAGCAAGCAAAGCACTTTTGCTGACAGCCACTGTTTTAATACTCCCACAATGCCTCTGGGGTCCTTGGAGTAATGCTGTGCTGGGGCCCTGGAGACACTAGAGAATTAAAATGGTGTATTCTTATTGGTGGCTGATCGTTGAGTTCATAACTATTTAAAAATATAGTTAATCTGCAAGTTTCTAGAACCTCTATATTAGTGTAGATAAAGTGTTAGATTATGAGTGTTATGATCTCCATTCAAGCCATGAAACTCACTGGGTGACTAGACCAGTCACTGACTGGCAGACTAACCTATACCACAGGATTGTTGTGAGCAGTAAAATGGGAAGAGAACTTTATATCTTTTCCTAGGAGGAAAAATGTGATGTCCACATAATGATGAATAACTTTACATTTCCTTCAGTAAGCCATCTAATATTTAAGAACTTAATAAAAACTACCATTCACCAATAAAAAGCAATGCCATTTTTTATATTTTCCTTTTACAGACCTGATCCAAAGTAGGTTCATTGGAAACCTGCCTTTAACTTGCAGACTCGGTGATTAAAACTAGCCCATGCCAATTTCCATCCACAAAACCTCTTGTTGAACTTATTATAGCCTCATTCCTATCCATATTTGTGTGGAACTAAGCACAGTTGAGCTCAATGGATTTACTTTCAAGTAAAGATGTGCAAGATTGCACTTGTAAGTAGTACTTTAGAGAAGAGTGGTATGGAGTTTCTTTGCTTTTGTTTTGTTGGGGAGGGTGACTGGGACAAAATCCAGAAAACTACTATGGCATCAGTGGATGAGTTTTAAGAGCATGTGTGACTGTAGCTATGCTGTCTCACTGAGCTTACTTGTCTTAGGTGATGAATTACAGCCAGCTCTGCTCACTGCTAGGAGTGAAACATGAAGATCCAGAGCCCGACACCTTATACATGAACACAGTGGAAACATTTCTCACTTCTCCATCGGGAAAGAGAACTAAAAGGCAAGTCTGGTCCCTCTGTTTTACCTGGATGGGATGGGGTATTCACTGACTACTAGACAAGTCCTCTGGCATTTGTAACCTTGTACAAACTGGAGTATTGGCTTCTACCACCCCTAGCATGGATCTCAGCTGCTACTCTGCATTGCTCATCTATTGGGTGGAGAGCATGTGGCTCTCCAGATGTTGCTGGACTCCAGCTCCACCTAACTCAATATGTCTACACTGACCGGCAGAAGCTCCTCTGGGAGTTACAGTCAAGGAGCCTTTTTCAGCCCTTCCTAGAGTTGCCATCCAAAGCCATGTGGTCTACCATTGTGTTAACTGTACTGCCTTCTTGCAAGCCATCAGTGCTGGGCAGCTCAGCAAACAGTTGAAAATGGAATCTTCCTAGCTTTCCAGGTCCAGCCAAGAAAAGGTTCCATGTGTCAAATAACTAGCTGGCTATAGATAGTGCTCAAAATGGGTGGTGGTGGTTTTGTTTACTATTAGACTAGGCTTGGTTGTGCTTAATGGAAAGGACTGGAATGGTTTTATGATTGCTTGAAAAGAAGTAGAGTAGCAGAACACTCAACTTTGAGCACTGACTTTGGAAAAGCTGATCCAAGGCCCCATTTTCTCTTCCCCTTTTGACAGTATTTTATTAATGGTCATAGATACTCTTTCCACAGGAGGAGAGAAGACAGCATCCAGGAAGACAGGGGAAGCTTTGTAACGACACCAACAGCTGAACTGTCCAACCAGGAGGAGAGCCTTCTAGACAACTTCCTGGACTGGAGCTTGGATTCCTGCTCTGGCTATGAAGGAGATCAAGAAAGTGAAGGAGAGAAGGAGGGAGATGGTAAGGTTATTTTGGGAGCAGGGGATGTGTCATTTGGGGGTATTACCATCTAGCATTTGGGGGGGGGGGGTTGAATTTAGGCACACAATCAAGCAGTGGAATAGTAATACTTGAGACTCAATGTTTGAATGCTTCACTTCAGAAACAAAACCTTGCTCAACATAGAAAACTGGCATATTGGTTGAAAAGCATTTAGCTCTGCTAAGCTAATTTCATGTGTGAGAAGAGTTTTTTTAGGGGGTTATCAAAGCTAAATATTAGCATTTTACTGTAAGAGGGTAAACTTTGACAGAATTAAAGCACAAAAAGTGGGCACTTAAAGTGCACTACAAAGATTAGTCTTGATTTTTTCCAGTAAGGTTTATTCAACCAACTTTTCTGTATAGTTACAGCTCCAAGCGGAGTTCTGGATGTAACTGTGGTCTGTACGGGCCCTGAGGAACATTGCTATGGCTGTTGTGAAGACTCCAGTGATGAAGAGAGCATTGCCAAAGAGGGATCCACATTTGACCTAAATAATTATGACCCACCAGGTGCTGGGAAGGGATGGCTAATGCACCACAGCCAACCAAAGGGCACCATTGAAGCCAGCTCTGGCTATTCTTCTGTCAACAGTACCAGCCCTACTTCCACTATAGATTGCAACTTTGGAGCATCTCCAAAAGCTACCTCAGTGCAGCCTCTGGGCCCTGCCAAGAACAAAGGCGGATCTCCTCATGACTCAAAATTATGTTTACACTCCAGCAGAAGGCAAGCAAAACGGAAAAATGTGGCTGAGTACAATGAAGAAGAAAAGATGAACTTGGGCTTCTTAAGCCTCTGATGTCCTGGTGCTGTTTACTTTAACAACAAACAGGTGCAAACATGGTTGAAGGCTGCACTGTACATGGTGGCTCATGAGGTGCATTGCCTTGGTCTCGCGGAATATTTACCTAAAGAATTTCCCCTAAGACTTGTTGCTGTTGTCTTCCCCACATATTATCCTGTGGCCAAAACAAGATTCAGGCACTAGCAGGCATAATTGTGGCATTTCCCCTGCAGAATATGGCCCGCAAAAAATTCTTCCTTTCCCCTCTTCCCTTCTGTTCCATGTAAACTATGTCTGCCCATGACATGATCAAGCATTCTTTACTAAGGTTCAGTGTCATTTTTGGCTCTTTTCTAATGCCTTTCTTCAGTATCCCAAGAGGTGGATACTTCCCTGTTAGTGGTGTTGAGCTTGGCCCATCTGAGGCCTTTGTTGCCTGTGAAGTATTTGGTCTGACAGCTGAGATCTGCACTGCCTCTTCATTGCTTCTGCTACTTCAAAGCAGCTGCACCTACTGTAGTTTACTAAGAAGCAAAGTGATCCTGTTTACCAATGAATTGTTTTAAGGCTGGGGGCTATTTTTGCCCTTCCGTGCATATTAAGCAATATAGTGGCTTTTGTGAGCTAGCGGCAAACAGCTACCTGTGGGAGATGTAATATGTTCTAATAATTTGGTTAAGTGTCCTATATTTTTTATTTTTCTCTTTATTTTCCTCTCAATATTCTTTCTCCTTTCCCTTTTTTCTGTTGTTATCTGCTCCTTTATACTAGGCCCCTTTGATTACTAAATTGTTAAGGTTCTACCTCTGCTATAATTGCAGTGGTGCTTGAAAAATTATTGCTACACAGAAGTTTGATAATGGAAATTAATTTTACTTGAATTACTGTTACCACTTCAGTTGTCCCATTGTCTGAAAAAGCTCATTTGGTTCATGGGATCTATGGATTGAACCATCCATCTTACAAAGCTGATCACACTAAAAGTCTGAAGCCAATAGCTTGGACATGTGGACTTGAATGTTCTTCCATTAGACCGAACCACCTCCATGTGCAAAACTTTGAAATGGTGCCTGCAACCCTCTGCGACAATTGTACTGGTATTAAGGATTCTGAACAGAGACGCAAAATAAGGTTTGGCTTCCTTCTTTCAATTATGCCTCCTTAGAATGTATACCCAGGTACAAAACTTGTGTGTTTGGAATTAACTACATGAATCTGAAAAACACTGGACAGGCTTAAATGATTTCTTTCTTTTTTCCTTCAGAAGGTAATGTCAATGACAGTTCATGTTGGCTAGTGATGTTTTTTTATAAAAAACAATTTTTTAAAAATATAACAGACTCCTGACTTTATTGAGTGGACAGAGAGTTCTCTGAGGTGTTTAATAAAAACTACAAGAGGATCTCCATAGATGAGACTGTCTTATCACTGGCAAAGGAGAAGCTAATGTATATGATAAACTTGCTTATTGATCCGCACCTCTTGGAAACATAGCAAAGTTTGTTAGCTGCCCATCAGAATTCAGTATCTTAAGGTATGCTGCATCTGATAAAATCAGTTTAAAAGCTGGAAGAAATTACCTGCACAGAAGCTGCTTACCACAAGGTATGTTTTGAATACCAGAAGTGATCTTTGTTCAAAGTCCTTCTATACCCAAATCCATTCCTGGTTGCCCCAAGCTTTGTTATTTCAGCAACCTGATTTGGGGGGGGGCATGGGGATTTTGTTGCTAAACTGCCATCAAAATATGGGGTATTATGCTGATTCACCAGCAAATCTCCCAGAGATGTACAACTCCAGATCTGCCCACTTGACTTAGGCTGTGGTTTTGGTGAGAGTGAAGGCTCACATTACAGAATTCTCTTAAGGTGGTACCCGTCTCCCCACTTTTAAAGTAAAATATTAGAACATATTTGTCCCCAGTGGTGGGGGTATCTATTTTCACATGTGGGTTGTAGGTTACTTGGGTGGCTATTTTCAGGGAAGAATTATTACCAAACAATCACTTTTCAGTACTTCAGCAGACTTGCTCTTGGTATTTGATGGGAAAGCGACATGTATCTTACACAAAGATTGACTGACTTTTCTGCATAGCCAAAAACTGGAAAATATTTTGGAGGAATTATATTAACAGGTATGGACTATAGCTTTGATGGAAAGAGTTATAACCTAAGTGGTAGACCTTATTTTGCATGCAGAAAAAAGGTCCCAGTTTCATTTCCTGGCATCTCCAGGTATGACTTGAATTTAAAACTCTTGAAGCTCCTGCCAGCAAGTACAGACAATACTGTACTGAGAAAGTTGGAGAAATGGTCTGACTATAAGGCAGCTTCATGTTTCTAGCTTTTTCAGCTGTGCAACCCCTTTTTGAGGCAACTGATACCAACGTTACTCTGGGACAGCAGCCAAAAATCTTCCTGCTCATGTATTTCAGTTGTTCACTGTTTTTATTAGCTTTTTTTTAAAAAAAAAACTAACTTGGAATCCATTTTGATTTTTAAGAAAGGAAGTATTTTAGGTTTAGTAACCAGACCATTCTGGTCTGGGATTTATTTAGTAAGCATTTGTGTATAACAGAAGTACCGTATTGGGAAGACCAACTTGCAAAACAGTGGGGGCTGGAGAGATGCAGATAAGACCTCATGACTGACAGCTCTTTAAAAAATGGACGCCTGCTGGCAGCATCCTTTCTCAGTCATTTTTGCAGGTCCCAGCAACTGCAGGAAAAGCTACTTTTTAAAAAAAAGTATTCCAGCAATGCCAAGCAGCTGTTGTTATGCCTCCAGAATACTGTCTGGTGCTACAGTTGTGGGCAGTGGCTGCATAAAGAACTGCCATTTTGTTGAAGCATCCTTGTCTACCCTTGAGGAGGATACTTCATTCCCTCCTAGTAAACTTGTGCTGGTAGTTATTGATGTGCCTGGAGACAGGTTGTGTTTCCACAGCAGTGACCAGAGGAGGAATGACCACTGAGGAGCACAGAGGGAAAAAATGCCATGGCGCACCTGTAGCAGCAAACTGGATGCCTTCACCTCCCCCAGCTGCAATAAAACATACCTCACCTGTATCTGTCTCTACAGCCACAGCAAGCGCTTTAACTCTCCAGCGGCTTGACTTTACCCCAAGGCACTCTCTTCCATTGACTCCTGAGATGGATGGATGCCAACTAACAATCTTAAAGTTTTTCTCTTCAAGAGGATAAAACCCTGCCGCTTCAAACAATATCTCTAACAGGGTACTCAGTGCAATTTGGAATCTCCAAATTGGGATTCCTCTCTGGGTACAATCCTCCGGCTAGTTTTAAAGGGCCGAAGGCTGCAATCCCATAGGTGCTTACCTTGGAGTAAGACCCCCATATAAAAGAAAAAATGGGGTAAGACTATGGGTGTTGTGCCAGAGCGGGAAGCAAGTCTCCCCCGCCCCACACGCCTTTTGCTGGACTCCTGTCATCAACATATACACTGTTTTTCTTTTGGATATCTTAGCATATTTCTTGCCCACCTAGAAATACAGGAAGCCCCAGATTTTATTTTCCTGGTGCCCCCACTGAGTAAAACACGCGTGAAAGATTGGTGGCGCTTGATGAATGTGAGCAAAGGGGAATTAAGCGCCACAGGTATGAACCGGCCGGGCAGGTTCTGAAAGCGGTCCCTGTGGGCTGGGGAGCTGAGCCGCCTGAGGGCGTCGCTGGAGGCGGCCTGCCAGGAGAAAGACTCGCGGTGGGCGCTTCCGTGAGGTCGGCGGGCCGGGCAGGACGAGGTAACGGGCTTCCTTCTTCCCAGGCAGACCGGAGCCCCACTGGAAGCGACATGAACAGGTTTGGCAAAGGACGCAAGAGGCCGGAGGCCGAAGAGGGAGACGCCTCCTTTGCCGCTGTTGCTCCAGCCTACAAGCGGGCGAAGGCCGGCGCTGGGTGGGTACGAAGGCGAGCAGTCGCGGTGAGCCGAAGAAGCTTCGTGTGGCCCAGCATGGCCGCCGCTGCTGCGTGAAGCTGTTTATGCGGCGGGAGAGGCGCAGCGTTAGCTTCTTGCAGCCGGAAAAGCCCGGTAGTAGCAACGTCCTTCCAGAATAAGACGGCGATGTTTTCTATAACATCCATATGTCATATATCGCTTTCACAAAGAATCCTGGGAGTTGTAGTTTCACCTAACCCAGCAGAGTTACAGTTCCCAGCACCCTTAAACCAAGCGACGTTTGGGGCAGGGGGGGGGGGGACCATGAGCTTTAGATGCCCGATGGGATGTGCCTTTGATCGTGTGTGGTGTGGATCTGCAGGGGGCTGCCCCCGGGATTTTCGATCTGTTTTTATTTGAAACAAATAGAAGAGGAGCTCTCTCTCTCGCAGAATTCGTGGTGGCTCAAAATGTCTCCCGGCGAGGAGGATTGTGAGTTATAATAATAATTATAATAATTATTTATACCCCGCCCATCTGGCTGGGTTTTCCCAGCCACTCTGGGCGGCTTCCAACCGAATTAAAAACTTCCCTAAACAGGGCCGCCTTCCTGACAAGGGAGGGGAAGTGACTTCAGGTAAGAGGGTCACTTGCTTGGATCCGAAGGCGAGGGTGGCCACCTCATAACGTTTCTTAACGTGTAAGATTTATATGCTGTGTTTCTTTAAAAAAAGAAGGTAAGCCAGGTTACTCTTGTTTCTTTTCATTTTTTAAAAGCACACTTCCTGTGTTTTGTTGCCCCTTTAAAATGTGTGCTTTGAAACCAAAACTGGAACCTTAGTGAAATGTGTTTGGGCGCACAGTGCTGCCTTTACCCTGCCCCTCAATTAAAATAAAATAAAATGGCTTACGAGAGAAAGAGAGAGAGAGGATGTATTAAAAACAGCTTCCAAAAACATGGACTGTCTGTCTTGGTGCTTCCCCACCCCCTTAGCTGCCATTGCAGATTTAAAAGTTTTTAAAGAGCAAGTGTGGTGTAAAGGTTAGAGTGTCAAGACTAGAGTATGGGTCAAATCCCCACTCAGCCATAAAGCTCCCTGGGTGATCTTGGGGCACTCACTCAACCTAACCTGCCTTACAGGATTGTTGCAGGGATTAAATGAGGAGCAGGTGAACTATGTGAACTAAGATGGAATATTAAATAAGTTTTAGGGGCCTTGGGTTATTTTATTAATTGCACGTCTTTCCCATTTTTACTCTAATGCACTTAAGGTATGCATGTGTTTCTACCTGGTGTCTCTCTCTCTCTCTCTCTCTCTCTCTCTCTCTCACTCTCTCACACACACACACAAAAGCCCAAAGCACCCCCCTATTTTATTAGCTGCTGCTTTCCCCACTCCTTTTTACCACATGAAGATTAATTACTTGCTCTTATAAATTGCCTTTGGAGTTTTAGATAGTCAGTAAATTGAACCCTATCAAAATATTCACTGATGCAACAACCAAATCCAAATTATGAATATCACTTTCCAATTTTGAGGCGTGCAGCTATTTATGTCCACCCACTCCCCTCTTCTCTCTCCCACTGTTTTTCTAGAATGGTCAATTTTTGCCCGCAGTGTGGACAGAGGGTTGAGGCATCCTTTAACTTTTGTGCCTCCTGTGGGGCCAGACTTCCTGCAGAAGAAGAGGGCATGCAGATCACTCCAACTTCTTCAATGAAAGGTAGGAATGTTTAGTCAAATGTGGCAGCTGACAAACATTACCTATCTGATGACCCAGCTGAAAGTCCTTTGCAGCTAGGCCTCCTAACTTATTGTTCCTATTTAAACATGAAGCACATTTATTAGCCAGGGATAATGGATGGCACAAAAAGGAGATGTAAACCCATATAGTGAGTGATGTTTAAATCTAAGATACTGATCTCCGTATTATGCCTGATTTTGTTAGGAATTCACTGTCTGCCAATCCACCCCCTCACCCAACAGCTGTCAAGTGGAAATAGTTGCAGGGAAGTTAGTTATAAGCATGACATTTTGTCACCCAGTAATGAACATGGGTCCTTGTTTGCTTTGGAGAGATGAAGGTTAAGAGCCGGAACCATTCAGGGATCGTAGACAGGAATGGTAAACAGGGCCCAGCACCAGCTTTTGGAGCCTTCCCTCACCTTTCAGATTTTGCTTATTTAAGGGCAGCTGGGCCAGACATCGCAGCGCTAAGCAGATCTTTGCTCAGTACCACTGCCAGACTGCCTTCCCTGCCCTGCCACCCATGCCCCTTTCTCAAGCAGGTAGTTTGTCTCCTGTGTGGTAACTCAGCAACAATGCCAGGGGGAGCTCCAATCTGTGTGTTTGAACTTGCGTCCATAATATACACACATCAGAAGTGGAGGCAGTGTAACTAAGATGATGGGGTCAGCGAGTGGGGGTTTGTGACCTAAAGATTTGGTTGTTGCTGCTGCCAAGCCATCCCACAGTTCCCACAGGCTGCCGCCATGGGGTGACAGGAGACCAGCTGGTTTAATATAGCAGCAGCAGGGCAGTATATCTGTGGGTATACCATATTGCCCAAATATTGTAAAAAGATATTTAGCCAAATTTCTATACCCCTTAATTGTAAAAAATGCGAGTGCCGCCTGCTGGGAGGGTGCAAATGCCACTCACCGGGGGGTGCCAGCCTGGGAGGCTACCATCGCTGGAGCATGCCCCCCCTCCCCGCAGGCAGCTAGCCCTGCCTGTGAGAGTCATCACAGCGATCCATAATTAAAAGCAGAAGTCGGCAGATGTGTCCTCTAATTTGCTCTTCAAAATATGGCTTCCCTAGAGTGGGTGCCTGTCTGATGTCAATAGACAGGGAGTTCCAATTTCATACAAGTGTGGAACGGGTATTATTTGGTACCTGTAACAGTATTTATAAAATCTATTTATTTATAAAAAAATATTTATATACCAGTTATAGGTAGGTAGCCATGTTGGGCTGCCGTAGTCGAAACAAAATAAAAAAATTCCTTCCAGTAGCACCTTAGAGAGCAACCAAGTTAGTTACTGGTATGGGCTTTCATATCTGAAGAAGTGTGCATGCACACGAAAGCTCACACCGATAACTAACTTAGTTGGTCTCTAAGGTGCTACTGGAAGGATTTTTTTTATTTATATGCCACTGTATCATAAAAATATATCACAGCTGTTTACATCAATATAAAAACATTGAACCAGACAGTACCAGTTCTGCAGACAGAAGAAAGGAATAGCAACACCTTGCATTTGGCCTGGTAACAAATAAGCAACCAGTGCAGATCTATGAGTAGAGGCAGTTGGCCTGCCTGTAAACACCTTTGTTGTTCTGACAGTGCTACCTTTTATCAGGGCTAAACCAAGAAGACCAAGAACAGCTGCCGAGGTCTCCTGCAAAGAAAAAGGCAGAAATATTGCCAGACAAAGGAAATGCTTCTTCTGCAGTTAAATGGAGCTGGTCACCTTCTGTATCACCTACTAAATCGCCAAAGGCAAAAGGTGAGGATTTTAGCTCTGCATATGGCTGTATTTGCTGATGATTCCAGGCGGGTGGGTGGTTGGCTGGCTGGCTGGCTAGCTTTGAATTTTTGCACAAACTCCTATTGTGTTTCTCTTTCTGTATTTTCTTGTTTAAAAGCCATTGCTATCGCAGTGCTAACCATTTTCATGAAATTTGCCCCCAAAACTAGTTTCCCTAGTTTACACATCCCAATATTGAGGGCAAAGGGAGCAATATTGGGGGCAGAGTGAGTCCCCACTCTGAATTCCTAGCACAGTGGGCTACAAATCTAAGTAAGAAATACTTGTGTCTCTCTTGTAAAGCAAAGCCCAGCTACCGATCTCCCAGGAAGGACAGGAGTGCCACCGTGAGACCTCTCCCAGAGGGTGAGATCCTAACAGACCTGAACAACAAGCAATGGAAGCTTGGGAAACTTCTGAGCGAGGGTGACTATGGACTGATGTATGAAGGTACAAGATGTGCTTGCATGGTATTACATTCTGGAGAGAATGCAACCACCTCTTCTGTGTCCCAATTTATTAAGGAAAATCTGCCCTTAAGGTTTTTTTTAAAAAGGGCCATATCTGCTCCTATAGATAAATCAAATCAAATCAACTGGCAGCAGGAACAAAACAAAACAAAATGAGTGGCAGAAAAAACAGCAAAAATAAAACACTGACTAAAAGCTGAGCTGCAGCAACTGCTATCTCTGATCTGTGCTAACCATTTCCTAGAATCCTTTGCTGTGGTTGCAGTGGACATACAAAGGTTGTGTCCAAAGGTTGCAGTGTTGGCTTTGTTGTCCAGATCTGCTCCTTGCTCAGCGTATTTAAGTATTCTGATACCTATTGTTTCCGAGATGGTACTGTATCAATATAACAAGAGTGAAATAAAGCTAACCTACCGGTCTTCATATAGTAGGTGCAGATCTCCTGGGTTACCTATTGACCTTAATTTATTCCATCCTTTCACAGCAATGTGTGCATCTGAAGCTTGCCATTCCCAGCGGAAATACTCCCTCAAACTTGTGAGTTCAGCTCTCTGTGTTAGGTGTATCCTAGATCGTTCTATGTGCTGGAACTGGGATCTGAGCTTGGCAAGATGTAGGTCAAGGCAAACACAGCAGGAGGACTTGGAGCTTGTCTCTTCCAAATAGTTCCAATAATCAGTGACACAAAGAAGGACTTGAAGTATGAAATCACACATAGAGGAAGCAGGTCAGAGCACCCAGACTCTCTTGTGCTTTACAAGAAGAGTTCATAGGCTTTTCTCAAGAATACGACTAATAAAAGGCAAGGTACAGAGAGAGGCTGCTAAGCCTAGAATGGCAATAGAAGTAGGATACTGGGTGCTAGGTGATGCCCAACATTGGTCATGCTCAAACTAGAGCCATTGAAATTAATGAGTAGATTGGTTTCAGTGTGTCTTCTCTGAGTTTTGCTAACATTGGCTATCTCCCGATGGTCGAACTGTTAGGAGCTGTGTGTAAGGCATAGTAGCTTCATTCTGTGACCATCAGGGGTGTCTCCCCATGGCCCTCTGTGATTTCAAAATACCCACCAGAGCCTTAGCATTTTTATATTTTCCTATCTATAAGGATTGACAACTTTCTTTAAAAAATAAATAAATCACCACTCATACACAAAAGAAAAACACACAAGGTTGTATCCAAGTTCTCCTCTGAGTGGATCAATGAAATTGATGGGCTATGTCTATAGATTTCAGTGTGTCTACTCTCAGTAGGACTAGCATTGAATACAACCCAAATTCTATTCCTAATGCTTGTCACATGTGGGTTGTATTATAATAACTGCACTGTGGTTCATTGGGATGACATTCCTGGTGGTATTCTGGTCTAACATACTACATCTGCTCCTCTCTGATTTCTCCCATTTGTAAAGTGGAAGTGGAATTCTTTACTTGTCTATTGAGTGTTAGAGAAGCTATGTAAAGAGGATCGCTTTAACATGGTAATTAAAGTGCAGGGTGGGGAGGGCAGTGAGGCAATAAAAAGAATATCGGTGCCAGTTTCTCTCCCTTCTCAGGATTGCAAAGATGGACGGCTCTTCAATGAACAGAACTTCATGCAGCGAGCTGCTAAGAAAGCCACAGGTAGGAATTGATGAGTCATTAAAGTGACTATATGTTTAAAGCAGTATGGTACCACTTTAAGTAGTATTGGCTTTCCCCAAAGAGTCTGGGGAACTGTAGTTTTTTTTTAAGGTTGCTGAAAGTTATTGGAGACCCCTATTCCCCTCACAAAGCTACAATTCCCAGAGTGGTTTTACAGCCAATCCTTCTCCCCAGGGAGCTGGGAATTGCAGCTCTGTGAGAGGAAAAGGGGCCTCCTAACAGTTCTCAGCACCCTTAACAAACTTTGGTGGAAGCCATGACAGTTTAACCAGCCATGACACCGGTATTACTTTAAACTTATAGTGCAGATAGAGACTGTGTCTCAGGAGAGGGACACAGGGTTCACCAGGGAGTTATTGGGGTCTGTCTGTTGTCGTTTTTATAAAAAGTAAAGGTAAAGGACCTCTGGACGGTTAAGTCCAGTCAAATTTGACTGTGTCTCTGTTTTCCCTTTATGTAAGCCTTGTGAAGAAGTGATGCCTTTTCCCAAGGCTTTTGAGGAGGACCCATGGAGCTCTGGCTAGATGAAGAGGTGGTGGTCAGCCCTAGTATTAGGAGTCAGCTTGTAGTCAGCCCTAGTATTAGGAGTGGTGGTCCTGAGGGATGGAGATGAACCCCCCCCCAAAAAAAAAGACGTGATGTTTTATTACAGAAATTCCCTAATCTTCTTGTTACTGTCTTTCTCTCTTGTTCTCCCTCTGCTAGTACTAAGGCTTAGTAGGCTGATTCTAGAAACTAGTCAGGGCTTTTTTTCAGCCTGAATTTTCTGAAACTCAGTTCCTGCACCTCTCAGGGGAGGGCTATTGCAATTATGAGAGAACAAGGGAGGTGTTCATGGTAAGTTCTGCCTCTTTTTCTAGAAAAATAGCACTGGGACTAGCTATGTCTTGAAATGGGGAGGGGCGCTCTCTCCCACACTGTGCATAACACAATCCTGATTAACATAGTCCTGACCTCTGGAGTGAGTGGAAGGAGGCAACATGGACAAGGAAATCACTTAACAGAAGTAAGACCAATGTTCTCTCTGTCTCTCTTTGTAGTGGAGAAGTGGAAGAAACAGCATTCAGTACCATTGCTGGGGATCCCTAATTGCGTTGGTTTTGGCCTCCACAATAGTAACTACAGGTTAGGAAGCTTTGCCATGGGAACTCCTGTGAGCCATCCTTCCCTCTACTTCCCAAATCCTTCCTCTGCGCTATGCTATCTCATCTTACTTTCACCATCAATGTTGCTGTTTTCTCACAATCCCTTTGGATCGCTTTTGTTCTGTTGCTGAACCCGTTTTCTTTATTCAATTGCTATTCTATTTTCCCAGAAGAGCAAATTAGACATTGATTTTATGATTTTACTTCCGGAGCCTCTTTTTTGTGCTTTTGACTTTCTTTGTCAGTCTACCTCCTGCTTTGAATTCTTCTACTTAAGATTTCTGATAGTATTTCATTTTGAATATGCTAGCTTAGGGAGTGTGGTCATGGTCATAGTGCTGCAGTAAGGTGAGCTGAAAGAAACTGAATTCCTCCCATTACAGATCCTGATTACTGGTAGTTCTTGTTGTTCACAGATCTGAAGAGGAGGTAGTTTATATACAGATGGAGGGGTGCGTCCTAGAGGTCTGACAATAGTGGATGCAAACCTCCAACAAATAGCACAGTTCACATGCTGCGCTGTTATCTCTTTTGACTGGCAGGTTCCTGGTCTTCTCTTATCTGGGCCGCTCCCTTCAGTGCATCCTGGATGACTGTGCAAACAAGATGACGGAGAAAGCAGCCTTGCAGCTTGCAATCAGACTGGTATGAAATGCCCAAAAGGAGAATGGATGAAAAGGAATCTTCTCAAAAAGTCTCTTTGTAAAACTGAGGCTTTTTCTGCCACTGCAGGCCAGCTTTGGGCCCAGGGAATTATGGGTGATTGCCATGCTTCAACAAGAATAACCTGGAGAGTAGTTTCATTCCTTTCATCCTTGATCAAAGCTGTGCTTTTAAGTAGAAATAATACAGTGCTGCTGTATTTAAATCTGACAGTTGTCCCCCTCCCCCATTCTTGCAAAGTGGCCTTGCAAGGATGAGATTTGTGTCAGAAGTGGCGCAGCAGATGATGCTTAACCCTTTCCCACCCAATTCATTTACCCCTCATACTTTCTTCCCTACCAAGTGCCCTGCAGAGTTCTAAGCCAGTGTTTCTAAGATGAGAAAAGTTCTGGAAACTGATGAGGGGAGCTGCAAACAACTGGATGACAGGAAAAGAATCTTGCACAACAGCCCACCCTTCTCCTTTAGAGGAGGAAGGCTTTACTTCTCCCTCTTGGTCCGGTAGATGGAACCATTAATATTAGCCTCAATGATCTCCTCCTCCCTGCCACGCACCCAGCAGCAGAATGGAGAGAGAGTCCCCACCCATTTTCCAGTTCTGCCTGCTCATTCACTACCCACAACCCCCTTTTTCTGCTTTGCTCCTCTCCCATTTGTACCTGGGCAGGGTTGAGCTTTGGACTGCATAGCCAACACCATGTTCCTCCTTCAAAGATTCAGGTTATTCTCAAATGTTCCTCCCTTCTCCTCCAGAGAAGGAGGGCTTTGAAGCCAAGGGCCTACTTCAGGAGCTTGACTCCTAGGTCAAGCAAGATGGGAGGAAGCAGACCCTATGAAGCAAAGGCTGCTGCTCTGTGAGAGTAGCGGCCACCTGCAGTTGTGGAGAGAAGGAACCAGAAGATACAGTGACTCTGCCAGGCAGAGTGTTAAATCTGGTAAACACTAATCAAAATGAATCCCTTCCTGAAGGTGTTTTGCAGAGGAGAAGCCTCTGTGAGTTTAATGTTGCATGTGGCTATGTTGTCACATTTAAGCTTGGTCCTCAGAACTGCAAATTAGCATGACTAGAGTGCAGTGCTGTGCAGGATCTTTCTCAGGTTGTTTGCACAGTAGGGTTTGGGTAATTCTCTCCAGTCCTTACAGAGCTGCACGTCACACTATGTGGCCTGATCAGCTCTGTGCCTGTGGATTTTAGGAGTACAGTCCTCTATGCAGACATAGAGTGACTTATGCTATGTGAATGTTTCGGCTGTGCCTTTCCAGAGGCTATATGTCAAACATCCATGCGCCATCACCAGCAGAAACTACTCTGGTTAGGAGTAACTCTGAGAAATGCAGGGATTCCAAGGGTGTCATTTTTCCTCTGCCTTCCATTTTGTCTTTAGGTGGATGTTCTGGAGTTCCTCCATGAGAATGAGTATACCCATGGGAACATCAATGCTCAGCACATATATGTGAATCCAGCTGACCTTGCTGTGGTAAGGAATGGAGCAGGGACAGACAAGGAATGTGTCCTTGCTGAAGGGTGTTCCTGTAGGATAGGAGAACATAATTTTTGTTCTACAGAGCTCCCCCAAGTATAGACATAAGAGACTCTCTTCCATCGCTCCTGCTAAGAATAGCCAGTCCAAAAAGTTCCTTCCTTTTCCTCTCATCTTGCCTGCAAACCCTAGACTATTGCTCATTCTAGGTTGTGTGAGAGAAGCATGTACTTTCTTACATTCTTACTGCATAGCATGGAAGGAGCAGTGATTCTTAGGGAGCAGTGATTCTTATGACTGCACCTTCTGGCTCCATTCATTCTGACCTTGGTGCCTTCCTGGCTGTTGCTTAAGGGCACAAGGCAATTGCAAATGTTGCTGAGTAGCAGATACTAAGGGGTGCTTTGCAAGGCCAGGCTGGTAGATCTTTGTCTTTTTGCTGTTGGGTCACTCTCTCCTCCTCCTCTTCTTCCCCCAGATCACCCTGGCAGATTACTGCTTTGCTTTCCGGTACAGCCCTGGGGGCAAGCATGTACCTGAATGTGAAGGCAGCAGGAAACCCCACGAGGGCACCATAGAGTTCATCAGCATTGATAGCCACAAAGGAGCCGGTGGGTGACAATGTCGCACTGTAGAAACAGACTGGGTGGGCAGTGTAAGCCATTGTTTTGATTCAGTCTGTGGTCTTTTCTCCTGTGCCCTTGATCGTACTTTTCCAGGAGCTGGCCCTTCTCTGACTAACTTGTTGGTCCCTTGCACAAAAGAAGTGCTTCCTTATTCCTGTGGAATAAGGCTCTCTGGTTTGCCTGGCCTCCAGCTTCTCCTCTTCTTAAGAAGCTTTGAGATGACCTGTTTACTGAGCACTCATCTTGCTTCATTTACACTTTGCTTGTGGAGAGGGTTCAGCAACACTGGCTTTTTATTGAACTTTCATTCTGATTTGTTTGCGGGAAGGTTAGATAATGTTGCATCAAGTGTTATTCCACACTTTCCAGTCCATTTTCCTGTCACTTTCCTTATCACAAAATTCCCAGGTTTTATTTTTTTTGGGGGGGGGGGTTGTTACACATGGCCTCCAAATAAGCTTTAACTGCACAGCAACAATCCAAAAGTGGCATTAACTTGTTGTGCACTTGAAGAGGTCACTGTATCTCCATGCTTTTGTGCTTCCTCTCTAGGCCAACCTTCCCCAGCCTGGTACCCTCCATATGTTTTGGACTTCACTTCCCATTAGCCCCAACCAGAATGGCTCATGGTCAGGAATGGTGCAAGTTGTAGCACAGACGTATTTGGAAGGCAACATATTGGGAGAGGCTGCTCTTGGCAGTCAAGATCTTACTTTTTCCCATGTCTACATGCTCTCAGTGATTAATCACTAAGGACTAATTCTAGTTGGCTGGGTTGCAGGCTAGCATATTTAATTTTTGAGGCTATTTCGTTTTTGGTGCATGAGGGAAAAGGAAATGTTGAAGTTGGCTTTATGTTCTAACAGCAAGAGGCAGCTCATGTATTTTTAAAACTTTTACTTTTTTTGCACTTCAGTCACATCCACACCATACATTAAACCATATTTAAAGCACATAGCTTCCTCCGCATAATCCTGGGAACAGTAGTTTATCCCTCGCATAGCTACAATTCCCAACACCCTTAAGAAACTACAGTTCCTATGATCATTTTGGGGAAGAAATGTGCTTTAAATGTACTTTGGTGTGGGTGTGATTTTCCTACTTCCTATTGCAAAAAGGATTCTATATTTAGGTAATATGCAAATAAATGTTGTCATTCAGTTGCTTGATTGGTATTTTTCACAGAGCAAAGGAGATGCAGAGAGATCATCTTAGTTACAGCCTGTCTTTTGGAGGTGTTGTAAGATTTTATTAATTGCCTGGAGACCTTAAGGCAAGTAAAACCCTGAAATAAATAGTGGAAAATTGAAGCACATGCTAAGGCAGTAATTTACCCAAGATGTGACTGCAGTCCATGTGAACCACTGTGATTATAAGGCTGTACCCCAATTTTTGTACTGTGCCATTGATGTTCCATACTTGGATATGCTTTCTTTTTCTACCCTGTTAGCTCCATCTCGTCGTAGTGATCTTGAGTCTCTGGGTTACTGTCTAGTGAAGTGGCTGTGCAGATGTCTTCCCTGGTCTGAGGACCTTGACTGTCCCTGTGTGGTCATGCAGAAGAAGGAAAGGTGTGCGCTGTGCATGGGAGATGTCCCTGGTTTCATCATGACCACCTCTCTGTCCTTGTTATGTGAAAAAGAAAACTTGTAGTAGATAGCTAAAAGCTGCTAGATACAACTGCCATTCTTCCTGATTGTTAGCCATGCTGGCTGGACCCCTGCCAGCATCTGGAAGGCTATAGATTCCCCATTCCTTGTGCTAGGGCTTTCAAACTAGTATTAGTATAGGTTTCCCTTGGTCAGTTGCAACAGTCATCAAGAGTAGTCATTGTGAGTTCCCTCACTTGGTATACTGGTTCTTGGCTCTGCCTCCTTGCTAGTCTTATACTCTCCCTCCTTCACAATCCCAAAGTACTGTATTTATGCTAATCTAATGCACCATCGGATCGAATGCACACCTCAGTTTTCAAAACCTTGAAACCAAAAAAGTATTTGCTGGTGAATGTAAATGTGCCATCAAATCTAATGCGCACCCTAATTTCCGCGACGTAATTAGGGCAATGAAGATGTGCATGACATTCGAATAAATACAGTATTGTACATATTGTTCCTTGAAACTGCCATCAAGCTTCATTGTTTTCTAGACTGGCTGACGCCCGTGGTTGAAGGCAACAACAGAGTCTGGTAACTAACTGCTTGACAACTATTGTGTCACTTGCAGTGCACAGTCTGGGACAAATATCACATTTACCCAACGTACAAGATGGGCCCTAGCTTGTGCATCTGTATTTGGGGCATTTTGAGTAGGAGAGAATAAGGGTGTCTTTTTAAAAGTATCAACTCAGCCTTATTTTTCTCTACCTCTTCTTTGAGGGGCTCACCAATTTTTCTGTTGTAGGTACAAAGCAGATGTTACCAAGTCTCCAAGTCTCTCCTTTGACTGGAAATCAAATCCAGGTACGAGCTTTACATTTGCACCCCAGCTTTCTTTTAGGGACTCCAGGTGGCGGATGTTGTGATATCTCATTTTCTTCCTTTTAAATTTCCCCCCCATTTTTATTTACTTGTTATGATTTCGGTAAACAGGCCCCCATATTCACTTTCATTTTCTCTTAATTCTCCTTAGCCATCAAAGCCGTCCTAAATACAACTTGTTCTAGTGTGTGCCCTTTTTTTGGTCTCCTCACACAAAGCACATAGACAGCCTCTCAAAGCTCTTACTGAGACAGTCCAGTAGTTGCTTTTCCTGTGAGATGAAAGCTTCCCTGTACAGGGGGTAATGACTTGAGTGAGACCAGTTTAGAAGTTTTAACTGGCTTGGCCAGATAGCAACACTGAGGGATTGTATTTCCTTGCATATAGAAATAGCCAATGTGACATGCACCAAGATTTCTACTCCTGCTGCATTCTTTCTCTTGACACTTTCCAACATCAGTGCCCCTGCAATGTCCCTGTAATGGTTTATTTGGCAATATGCTCTAGTGCAGTGGCCTTCAACTGGTCCAGATTGGAGACCCACCTCTGACCCTGAACCATGGGGTCCACTTTCATATATTTACTTTTGATTTATACTTAATACAGTGTTACCTTAGCATTACTACTAAATGAAAGCCAGAGATTTCTACACTTGTTCTTAGCCTAAAAGCTGAGAAGCTATTGAAAACCAGTGATTTTTGTTTCTTTAAAAAAGATGCACGATTTCAGTGGGACACCTGAGAGTTGTTCTATATATCATTATATTGAAAGGTGATATTAGAAAGGCTTACAACTCATTTTGTGCCGCTAAAGTGTTTTGGGGGTCACAATTGCTAAGAAGCCTGCTCATAAAGTTAGGTGGTATCAAATCGCAAGGATGACTGCTTCACTTGCCAATTTTGGTGTTGTTTTTTTTACTAACTGAAATCCAATTTAACTTTTAAGATTGTATCCCAAGACAGTTCATGGAATTGTTTCTGCAGCTCAGATCTTAATTTCAGTGTGTCCACAGTGAACAGTATTTATACTCATGGTACACCCTCACACAAATTGCTTTTTAGCTTGTGTTCTAGTGAGCTTATAAGGGAAGGACAATGTGGAGAGCTCTGTGTGTGTGTGTGTGTGTGTGTGTGTGTGTGTGTGTGTGTGTGTTTGCATGCATGTGGTGGGGTAGATTTTTTCTGCTTCTGTTCTGCAGAAGACACTTCTGTGTTCCTAGTCCCCAGCATACTTCCATTCTGCACGAAGTCTAGAAAGCCATAGAAACAAAGTGAAATAGTTTCCTTGCTCAATAAAGCGCTTCCACACCTCAGGCACAGCTATAGGAAAGTAGGGCATACAGCTGGCCAGAAAAACCTTTCTTACTGAAAAAGGCTCTTGCCTTTCTTCTGCCACTTTGCACCCATGAAAATTGATAATATGAGTGTCACGTCAGAAGAGTGTGTTCTAGACCACACAAAATCCCAACCCACAAGTTGAAGACCTAGGTTCTGATAGACGTATCAAGGGGCTGGGAGCCAGGCGACCTGTGCTGTTTCTCCAGCTCTGCTGTCAGATAATGTGGGGCCTCACCTTTACAATGATCTTCTAAAGTGGTCATCCTCTAGCCCTGTGGCTGCTTGTCTTTTTACAGACAGGTAAGGCCTTTCATTTCCAGCAAGTGTTTTTAGGCGCTCTCTAAAAGTAGGTTTTTACTACCATCTGGTTTGAGCCATACCGTAATGTTGCTTTACTGTAATTTGGTGATTTTTTAAAATTTGATAATTTAAAATTTTTGCTAGAGTGCCTTGAATGGGTTTATATAGAATGCCAGGTTAAAACTATTGTGAGCACATAAATAACACATCTAGCTTGCTCTCTTTGATGCTTGTGGTTTCGTTATGAGCTCACTATGGTTGCAACGTGGTCTCCATGAAGGGTATTGAGCCCACAGCCGAGCCAAGTCAGCCACATTTTCAGATGCCATCTGGGTCAACAACGTGGGAATACTGGAATGACTGCTTTGTAGGAGCCGGCTATTCTCATTTGACAACCATGTTGACCTTTTCTAGAAGCCCTGAAGAGCTATCTGCTACAAGTGATGTCCCTGGAATATGAAGAGAAGCCAGACTATGAAGAGCTACGCACTGTCCTGAGGAGGCCTCTTGAGCTGATGAGAACATCTGCCTATGACTCAGTGGATCTCAAGGTGGTACCCTAGGTAATGTGCTAATACTGGTTGCATTCTCTTCAGCTTTCACCTCTCTGAGAAAACACAGGTCGCAACTAGACATGGCAGCGGCAAACCTGTGTGTTGGGTACAAACACCTTGTTTTGTGGTCTGGGTGTTCTACAAAATGTTTAGAGTTGGTCCTTTGCTACAGAGATGCAACCCTGACAGTTTTTAGATGAAAAGCTAGATCTGCAAGTTAATATATCGATTATTATCTTTTCCCTACCAATGTCCACAGATGATTTTTCCATTGAAGTAGCTATAGATAGTGTGCTATCTTAATGCTCTGTAGCAGATGTCTTTGTTGTCGTACTAAGTTGTGAGCTGGCTTTAGGCAAAGGTTGTATTCTAGATGACTGTATCTGATAACAGATAGAAACCTTTGTCACCTGGTAGCTTGGCACTGTGGGTTAAACCACAGAGCCTAGGACTTGCCAATCAGAAGGTCGGCGGTTCGAATCCCCGCGACGGGGTGAGCTCCTGTTGCTCAGTTCCTTCTCCTGCCAACCTAGCAGTTCGAAAGCACGTCAAAGTGCAAGTAGATAAATAGGTACCACTCCAGCAGGAAGGTAAACGGTGTTTCTGTGCACTGCTCTGGTTCGCCAGAAGCAGCTTAGTCATGCTGGCCAAATGACCCGGAAGCTGTATGCCAGCTCCCTTGGCCAATAAAGCGAGATGAGCGCCGCAACCCCAGAGTCGGCCACGTCTGACCTAATGGTCAGGGGTCCCTTTACCTTTACCTTTAGCTTGTATTTAGGTTTATTTAGGCTTCCAGTAACATAGGAGGTAAACACTGAAGTAACAAATTGTAGCGTAGCAAGAGTAACAAGTCCTATTGTGCTTTGCAGATCTGGGAAACAGAGAGAAGATGGTAGAGAGAGTCAACCCCACTGGAATATCCTGGAACAGCTGGGAGCACAATTTCCCTTATTTTTTCACACCTGACTTTTAGATTGGGGAGGGAAGTGGAATTTCTTGCAGCTGTTTGTTAGGACCTTGTTGTGACCTTTTATAGAATCAGTCCTATCCTGCTGCACAGCACTGAATTCTGGTTACCGTAAATCTCATATCCCTATTTTATAGACAACTGCTTGAGCAGTATTTTAAAACAGTAACCCCCAAATTTGTTTTTCATGTGTTTTACCTTGTAAATAGTGATGGCTGCTTTGGTTTTGTTTTGAAAGGAGGGAAAACTACAATCTTACATTCATTGTCTTAATTGTGTTTTAATTTTATTTTATTCTAATCTGCCTTGGAGACCTTTTATCAGGTAGAAGGTATTGTGAAGTCTATTAAGAATATTAAATAAAGATATATATTCTGTTGATCTTGTAATCAGCTGTCTTGGATGAGCTCTTGGGCGGTATTTTGTTGTTTTGCTCATGGCAACAAAGACACACGACATTGGGTTCTTCTGCAGGAAATATTCAGGAGCTAGTATCATATTTCTTTGCTGTTCACACATTTCCCTGCTTTGATTCACAAGGAGTGAGGGTGTTCAGTGAAATTATGTAAGGGACTTTTTAATGGCCCTGTGTTCTTCTTTCTAGAACAGAAGCAGCCTTTTCCTCCCTCTCTGGTGTGCAGAAACAGTGTAATATTTGAAGAGCAGGCACAGCAGGTTTTTAGCTCAATACGTAGGCCTGGATTCACAATTTACATAACAGACATACCACCAGCCAGCTGAACGATGCTTCAATTATCAGTCTTGCCTTCCCACTCATGCACCAGGCCAGCTTTCTGACTTTTTATTGTTTAATTTAAAATGGCACACTTGATCGCCTGTCAACTTTTTATTTATTTATTAAAAACAGCCGAACCCCCCATATATATATATATATATATATATATATATATATATATATATATAGTTGAGGCTATAGGAGGGAGAGGTGTGTTGCTAAGATCCTGGGCACAAGCCACTAGGGCCTCCACACAGCCAGTTTTACTTGTTTCAAATTGGATCACACTGCAGACTCGCAAAACTGATTTTCGCCCCCTCCCAGAGCTTTTTTTTTGGGGTGGGGAGATGAAAAAGTTTGTACTGAAAGTGGTGAGGATACTTCCAAACTAGCTGCACAGTATAAAAGATCCTAGATCTTTCTTCACCCAGAAGCACCCTGCAAGGATGTGGAAAGGGCCCAACAGTGGTTCTTCCAGAATAAGTGAGGATATTTTTTCCCCTGAGATATAGCCAGGACATTCCAGGAGCAACTCATTTCATCTGTTATTCATGATGGGCAGCATCCCTGGTTAGGACTTCAGATCCGGCGTTGATTCTGAAAAACTCAAGAAAATTCCTGCAACAATTGTGTTTCTCTTATCCTTCATACTATTGGGGTGAGGAGTACAGTGGTGCCTCGCAAGACGAAATTAATCCGTTCCGCGAGTCTCTTCGTCTAGCGGTTTTTTCGTCTTGCGAAGCAACCCTATTAGCGGATTAGCGCTATTAGCGGTTTAGCGGCTATTAAAGGCTTAGCGGCTTAGAAAAAGGGGGGGGGAAGCAAAAAAAAATCAGAACACTCGCAAGACGTTTTCGTCTTGCAAAGCAAGCCCATAGGGAAAATCGTCTTGCCAAGCAGCTCAAAAATGGAAAACCCTTTCGTCTAGCAGGTTTTCCGTCTTGCGAGGCATTCGTCTTGCGGGGCACCACTGTAGGCCTGTGCAATATATCAATATATTGTTTAAAACCAATATTTAGAGAAAATCGTGATAACCTTTAAAAAAATAAAAATACCTGGCAATTTATTGTGATGGTATTGGAAAAGCTGGGGGAAGCCTAGACCTCCTCCTGTGCAGCCCTTGCTAATTCCACCTAAGCTCCTCCCTGCCTCCTGGGAATCACAAGTTGTGGCTGAAAGGATGGAGAAACCATGTGCAGCGTTTACTCCGCCTCCAGTTTCCCTTTCCTTCAGCAGCAGCAACTATCAAGAGAGCAGGCTGGCAATAAAAAAAATAAGATTAAGCAGCAAATCTGGTAGGTTGCTTAAGAAGGCTGGTCAGAGTTGGCTCCTTACTAGTCTGGACTTCTGGAGCCCCTTTCCTCCTCCTGTTCCTCCTCCTGTTCGCCTGTAAAAAAACATGAACAAACAAACAAAAGAGCACCCTGCTCTGGCATTCGAACCTTTTCCTCTTTCCCCCCATCTCTGTGTGTGCACTACTTGGAGGGAGCAGTGGGTTGTGTGTGTGTGTGTGTGTGTGTGTGTGTGTGTGTGTCTGAGTCTGACTGTCTGTCTGTCTGTCTCCCTGTCTTGTATACTGCAAAGAACACCCTGGGGACAAAGGGTGACAAGTGACAAATTGAAATGCAGCAAGAGGAAATGGTGAAAGCATTTGTTAAATAGGAGGACATAGATTAATATTTATAAAGTGCTGAAATCCACTATTAGAGCAATTGAATGTAATTTATATTGCAGTACTATATCTCCTTCAGACTTTGTAAAGTGGGACCTGTAACAAAATGCTGCACGGTGAAGTTCTACTGTTCACTGATCATGTCAGCCAGCCAGCCGTGCCCTATTCCAGCACATTCCATTCCATTTCC
Organism: Podarcis bocagei; assembly: GCF_964188305.1. Lineage (NCBI taxonomy): Eukaryota > Metazoa > Chordata > Lepidosauria > Squamata > Lacertidae > Podarcis > Podarcis bocagei. Next base: position 38,282,136 of record NC_138139.1, on the reverse strand, counting down.
CCTCCCAACAGTTTTCTGTTCTCCTGCCCCCGCCAGCAGTCAGTCAGCTTTCTGTGATCATTGAGCATACCCAGTCCTCAATGGGCTGGGTGGTGGTTGTTTTTGCAGAGCAGGGGTGGGAGAGAGACTACAGCGGGTAGGGTCCCCCTTGGGTTTTTACTTAAATGTTTTTTTGTACTTCTGCAAAGCTGCTGCTAACTTTCCTCTTGTATGTGTATGGTCCTGCTTTGGCTATATAAAGATGTGGCACTCACACCTGAACACTGGTAATAGAAGGAACGATGCACCCAAGAGTGTGTTGCCATTTGGATATCATTCACATCCCCATCATCTAGAGAACCAACTTGCCACTTTTTTCTGTTCTCAGGCCCAAGAACATCTTGTTTTTGTTGCTCATTTTGCTTTGCTTTTTGTTAACATAGCCCAAGATCTGTCTTTTTTTGGGATGAGAATGTCGAATTTTGTCCTGTTAGACCAGGGGTGCCCAAACTTTTTTCAAAGAGGGCCAGATTTTAAGCAGTGCACATGCGTGAGGGCCGACCAAAGTTGTTGAGCTTTTTGAAGGCTTTTACCACAGGACATATACTGCCGCGGGGGCCCAGATTACCGGTAAATCAACCGGCGGGCCGGATTAGGCCCCTGAAACAGACTTTGAACATGCCTGTGTTAGACCCTGATTAGCCAGCACAGCCTCTCTGCATGTAGCTCTGGGGAACAGCCTGTTTTGTTTTACATGAGTGCTTACTATTCTATTGGTTCCAAGCCAGTCCCTTGAGGCGTGTTTCCAGGCAACGAGACGGGCTCCTGCAGCGGCTTATTGGGAAAGAACATCGTAATTGAGTTGTTTTGCTTGCTTTCCAACTGGAGATTTCTTTTTATGATGGTGGCGGTGTGTTTTGTTCAAACCCTATGGACAGATTTAAGGCAAGTGTTATCCACGCTGCCTTCTTCAGGGAAATTCGGAGTGTTGGTAAGTCGGCCAGCAGGAAAAGCAGAATAATCTTATCGGTGTAGGGAAGGAATGGGCAAATGTGAGAAAGGAAGCCCTACTTCCAACTGGCAGATGAGTAAGACATAATCTGATGCAGGGCAAACCTCTAAAGCCTTATTAACCACAGGAAGCAGACTGAGCAAGCAATTCCAATGGAAGACTGATGGCGACAGAGGATAGCGTTCTTATTCTGTATCTGTCCTAAGGAACTGGTACTTCTTCCAACTCAAAACATGATGAAGAACATGGCTGAAAACTAATGATCACTACTGAGTACAAGATGGGTAGAAGGGGAGTAGAATGTTGTCAGTATTCCTTGCAGAATATTACACACTGTTTCTGGTCCAGTGTGCAAAGTGCCTAAACCACACCTGTCAAATTATGAGTCGTAATAGGAACAATGTTTTAGGAGTCATGGATGCTGCTTGTATAACTGGTATGTAAAAATCCCGATAGGCTAAACATTGGTGTGTGTGTTTTTATTAAAAACAAACAAATAAACCCACTATCATTATGTTTTAATGTGTGGGAAATTCTTGCCAATTCTATTTAGATTTGTGACATCACATCACCATCTTCTGCCCATTGCAGGCATTGCAACTGTAAAGTTTCATTGAAACTCCCTCGAAAAATAAACTTACACGGTTTTGGATTGTCGCCAAAACAGCAGATAAGATGGGAGGCATTGGCATGCTTGGGAGAACCCTGAGGTTTGCAGAAGGTACAAAAAAGAGAGTCAGTATGGCACAATGGTTACAGTGTCAGACTAGGACCTCGGAGGCCAGGATTCAAATGCCCTCTCAGCCAGGATGCTCATATAATTCCATACCCATTCAACATTTCTCTGATGAAAATAGGGACGTCCTATGGAAAAGTGGGGCATTCCAGGATCAAATCAGAAAACAGGATGACTTCTGCAAATCTGGGACTGTCCCTGGAGAATAGGGACATTTGGAGGGTCTGGGAGTCTCCGACACTGCAATATTTTGTTGGGAGTCCCACTTGCATTCATTATATGACTGAGCTTCCCGAATCCTCTGCAGAACACACACTTCTAGATGCCTCATATGAATAAACCAAGGAAATGATAGGGTTATTTATATATACAACTCCCCTCCAGCCTGAGGCCATTGTGAATGGGTTTTCACTACCTGCAAAGAGTGGTGGTAAACACACACACGAGGACAAAAAGCTGTTGCTCAAGGCATCTAGTAACGATTGTTTTCTTATGGGATTAGCATTTTAAATTATTTAGTTACATTTTGATGGATTGTTATTGTTCACCACCTTGACATTTGTGTACCCTGTGCAACCCCTAGATGTGTAGGATCAGAAGTAGGTCCCACTGAGTTCAAGTAAGTAGGCACAGGATTGCATCAATTGTCACCTTAGTATCAATTGTGTACTGCATTGTTCTATATAGTAAAGAGTTATAAATTGATTTTAAGAGCAATGTGTGTTTGTGTGTAGATAGATATATTGACATAAATGTGTGATCCAGCCTTCAAGACTGCTGCATGTTTATGGGCAAGAAAGGCTGTAACTCAGTGGTAGAGCATCAGCCTTGCATCCAGAAGGTCCCAGGTTCAATCCCCAGCCTCTCCAGATATGGCTGAGAAAGACTCCTTCTCTGAAACCCTGAAACCCACAAGTCAACATAGAAGATGATACTGGGCTGGATGGCCAATGATCTGACTCTGTATTCCTATGTTCCCTGTGAATTGAATGATGACATCTCCAAAGAGGGAGGTGTGGACTTCATACACAACTAGAACCTGCACCTATCTCTGTGGGAGAGATTGTGTTACAAGAGGTCAGTACATCTGCTTTTGAACCTTTTTCTCGTAACTTGAGAATCAGCCATCGATTACAGAAATGACACCCAAAGGCAGGGAAATAATGTTACGAAACTAAGCACCCTGGGCCCCTTCGAGAGGAAGGGAAAATATAAATCTAATAAGTAAACAATAACTTTTCTGATCCATTTCAGGTGCCAAGAGGTGGGTCAGGTGGGAGCATCACCCATTGTTTTATGCAAGTAAACATTTTAATTTCCTGCCATTGCACCATGGAGTGTGACAGGAGAGTGCAACTAGGGACGTTGGAGAATTCCATCAGAAACGGGAGCGGAAATTTCCACAGTTTGCATGTTTGTCAGAGATCAGGAATGTAAACCAAGCAAATGAACATGAGTGGCATGGGTATCATTTTGGCCTGCAAATATTATGTAAATCATTTCATTATTCTCTGCTGTGCTTTTGACACAGTTCCCATCAATTGAAATTGGGTGTGTAATAAATTATGCTAGTTTTTGGCATAGCGGATAGCCAGGTGAACAATGTAGGTGTTAGTGGAAGCCAAACGGGTAGCACAGAAACAGCACTGATTGCAATAGACACAGGATGGGACAAAAATGGCTGCCTCTTTACTTCCCTAAGTGCAACGCTGTGGCATGTCCTTGATCACTCAGTGGCTTTTGGTACCATCCAGCGTGATATCCATCCAGGCTGGCCCTACAGGTTGGCAGTGGGAGGCACAGTGATATATATGCCAGCGGTGCATTGGGCAGAGGGTCTGGTTTGGTCACTTTGGCAGTTCCTTTTTCATAGCAGAAATTCCATCTTCCATGTAAAAAATAAATAAATCATAGGTTTAGAGGGGACCCAAAAGATGGCATCTAGATTTTGTACACACACACACTGGGTGCAATTGCCAAAGTCTTGTTTCCACCTGCATTCCACCCCCTTTTAATTACAATAATAATAATAATTTCCCAAGTGTGTAAAGCTGAATGCACACAAGTTAAATGTGCATGTTGGGGGTTTCCTGCACCACTGGGCCCATCTAATCTGCCATTGCCTGCCCACCCCCATTTTCATACTCCAAGGGGGGGAGTGCCACTTCCAATGGAAATCAAAGTATGCTCTTTGCTCCAGAACTGTCGTTTCCCCCCATTGGCTGACTAAGGCTGCAATCCTAACCCTGTTTACGTGGGAATAAGCTTCTCGAATTCAATAGGAATTACTTCTGAATACACACAGTTAGAATTGTGCTATAAGGCTGCAATCCTAGACATACTTACCTCGTAGTGAGCCCACCTTGAACACGGCAAGGCTTATTTCTGCTAAGATACCTCCTTGTTTAACGGAACATGCTTTCTTTTATCAAATGAGAACCCTAACTATTTCTCCATACTTCCCATGCAGGCAGAATTGTGTGTCTGAAACAAAATCAAACCTGTGTTTGATACTAAAGATAATATGTACTTGTGGTGGAAGGGCTTCTGCGGGCAGCAAAGACGATGACAGGAGGTGTGTGTGTCGCCACCCTTAACTTCCCTCACTCTGAAACAGGTGTGTATTTTACATAACAGCAATAGGAAGAGCCATAGTTCAGTGGTGGAACATCTGCTTTGAGTGCAGAACATCCCAGGTTCCGCCTCCAGCATCTGCAGGTAGAGCTGAGAGAGACTCCCTGCCTGAAACCCTGGTGAGCTGCTGCCAGTCAGTGTGTACAATACTGAGCTACATAGACCAATGGTCCGACATGGAATAGGGGAGCTTCCTAGGTCTTGATGACCATTAGGGGCGCTAGTGAGCTGTCTTTCAACGCTCTATGAAAAATTGCAGGTGGAAACTTTATTACCCAGTATCTGTGATTATAGTTTATTTTAATAAGCTTGGTGCCGAATGATTTTTGTTCCACTGGCATGTCATAGGGCTAGATTATCCATATTATTGCTGCAGCCTGCAGAGGATATCCGTCTCCTCTGTACAGCCTGCACAACTGCTAAAAGGGACTAAAAGGGTGATCAGTCATATAAAACTGCTGTTTAAAGCGCAAGAGCGGGGCAATTCAGTTCTCCCCCGCCCCCGTCAGTTGGTAATCTTAGGATTGGCTGCGGGTGGAGGAAAGAGAACGAGTGAACGACTTTACATTGTTGCAAATGGAACTCTTATTTCCTAGGCTTGCCATACGTCAGGAAAATTCCTGACATGTCTGGTTTGTGGGTGCAAAAAAAAATTGTTTTTTTGGGGGGGAATTGCCGAATAGGCAAAATGTCTGGGGAAACCCGGATGTATGGCAATGTGTGATGGAAAAAGCAGTGGAAACAGCTCCACAATTTTAAAACCAAGTTTTTGGGGGGTCTTCCTACAAAAAGCTCAACAACTTTGCGCGTGTCAGGAATTTTATTCTTTCCTATGCAACTTGCAAGCCAAAATAAAGGGGTGGGATCCAACTAAGGACTACAGACTCGTGTTTGTCCACCGCTCCCTGCATTTAAGGGCACATGCTGCCGCTCTGTTTGGTGCTTAATAAAATAATTCACAAAGCACAAGTGGGTCACTGGTAACAGATTTTTTAAAACATGGAATTTCCCCGGGAAAGGGTAAATCCGGATTAAATATTTTGTGTGTGTGTGTGTGTGTGTGTGTGACGGGGGAGAGATCTTTCCCTGCCAACGACGATGTGGACGCTGCAAAAAACCCTGCATGTATAATGAGCGCCCATCTCATAATAAACCCACTAATTTCGATGGCCAGTCAGCTTTCACAAGGTGCTTTGGGTCCAAAACCCAGTTGGGTTTAAACCTGCGACCTTTTGCATGCGAAACCGTTGCTCTGCAAGCTTTGCTCAAGAAGTCCTTCTCTTCTGAGGGTGGGGATTTGCGGGGTGTCCCCAAAACTCCTACAGACGTGCCTCTTCGAGCTCTTCTGCGGCAGATCCCCTTGCGGAGAGCAACCCAAAGGGGCGGAGCAGACGGGAAGGAGAAGACTGCGCCCCAGCACCTCTGACCCCTCCTTCTCCACCCTCTCCAGCCTCCTCCCCTCTCGGCGCGTCACGGGAGGCGGCGCCCGGGCGCATCAGCTGGCAACGAGCGGCCGCCTCCCCGGCCTGAGCCAACAGAGCCAGGATGGCAACGGTGCCGGCAGCGTCCGGAGCCGGTAAAGGGGAGTCGTCGCCTGCGGGACCCCGAGAGCTGTGCTGAGAAGGTAAGGGGCGTCGGCCCGCCACCCGCCTCGTCAGCCTTTGCTCCCGACGGCTCTCCAGCCAGCGATGCAGCCTCCGCCGGCGTTCCAGGCACAGCCACTCCCGGGCGGCCTGCCTTGCCTCTGCCTTGCTTAGATAACCTTGCTCGGCCTCGATCCCACCTGCTTCTTCCTTTCGTTCGTTTGTGTGTGCGCGCCTCCTCACCGGGTTTTGCAGCTGCTGTGATTTTCCCTTTGTTCTGCTGTTATATGTTTGTGTGTGTGTGGCTTTTGTAATACGCCGAACCTGAAAGATCTTGAATTCCCATAAAGAGGTATTCGCCTTTTCACTCTCTCCATCCAGGACTGAGGCTGTGTGCTGTATATCAAAAGGAAAGACCCCTCCCGTTCCCCGCACTTCTGCTCCCCCCTACCCGTTTTGAAAACCCACCTTGCGTTGCCAGCATACAAAGGGCTTCCCAAAATGCTCTTCCTCCTTGCCTCCCTCCTTTCCCCTGGGTAATTTCTGTTTCCTGCCTGCCCGCCCTCCTAGGAGACATTTCAATTTCCGTGGAGCACCGCTTTCCTCCTCTGTGCTTTGTTCGTGTTTCCTCCTGCTGCCCAGAACCCACCCACCCCCCGTGTATTGAGGGGGTGCAGAAGTGGTCGTCGGCGTGCAAGTTCTCCCCTCTCCCCCTCCCCCACGGGCGCCCTCGCTTTCAAAGAGAGGGGGTGTATGTTCTAAGCAGCGCATGAATCATGCACCCTTCCCTATGACGTCACACCCTCCTCTGCTGCTGAGAACCTCATCCAGGGATGGGGTGTCGACCCAGTTCCTTGCTACCCAGGTAGGACCTTGGGGGAATTGGCTTAGGCTCCCTCTGTCTAGATTCAGGTAGGATGGTGGGGCCTGCCTTGCTCTGACACAAAGGCAGGGGGAAGCCAGAGGGCCTGTAAAGCCAGCTGGTGAATCTGCTCCGGCTGTTGGGGCTGGGGCTGGCCTGTGCCAGAGGGCCAAAGACTTTGGCTTGGATTGTAAACAAAGCAGTTTCCCGACTTGCAGTGCAGGCTGGTGCATATGGGCAAGTGGGGCAGTGCCCCAGCAGCCTCACTGTGCTCTCAGCCAGCCTCTGCCTGCCTGCCTTCATCCTTACCACAGGGCTAGAGGTAGCACTAGGTGTCAGTTTCCGCTCCTTTTTTCCCTAATTTTTAAAAACCATTTGATAGTTATTAACAATAATGAACAAAGCTAATCCCGGGGGGGGGGGGGGGCTGCAAGGATCAAACCATAATATCCTGTAAGAAAATATGACTTAATATAAATTTACAACATTCCCTTCCAGAAAATTCAAAACCTACTTGAATTTGCATTCACGGGAATTATTTTATTGACAATATTTGTACAGGGCAACCAGTTTCCCCAGAATTTATTTATATGTTCACTTGCAGTTCTTAGACTGCAGTTATATGTTCACTTGCAGTTCTTAGCTGTTCTTTCCAAGAAGGGAGTAATGCAACTTTCAAGTTTTGAGCCATTAACATCTTTGCAGCTGGTAACAGATAAGATGTGAGTTCAAAGGGAATTATTCTTCTTTCTTGGTGTCAGTGTTGCACTTTCTGCCTCTCCAGTCCCACCAGTTCATCACTGAATGTAGCTCTGCTGAGGAAGATCTCTGGCCTTCGTCTTTTTTTGAATAGAGGTATAATTCCAGTTCTGTCTTTGATATTTGTTTTGGATGGGAGGAGAATATCTCTTCTGTAAGGAAGGATTCTCCAGGAGGTGGAATAGTTGGACTGTGTAAGGTACGTGCTGGAGAAGTTTTATTCAGGACCATAACACTTGTGAAGAAGGACCATCACTCATCCCTGGCAGCTTCCATTAAAAAAGATGTCACAACAGCAGTTGATGAGACGGACTTTTCTCTGCCTTGGAGCTGCTAGACAGATTTGACAGTCCTTGGACAAATAGTCTGAGCTGCTATGAACAGCTTCCTGTGTCCCTAGAGTTCTCCCTGGACCCTGGCATCTGCTCTTAAGGTCAGGTGGTTGGCCACGGTGGCTGCTTCAGATGGGAGCAGTTGGGTGTCGTAATGGCAACAGAGTGAGAGGAATAGACTGGGTCACAGTGTCCATCTAGCTCACTATCCTCCCTGGCAGCAGTTCTCCATCTCTGGCAGAGGTTTTCCACAACTTGACTGCAGGCCAGGTGCAGCCCTATTGGCCTCTCTATCTAGTCCACTGGCCTTTCTAAAACTTAAGTAACTACCAGGATTTGAACCTGGGACTTCCTGCATGCAACGTAAGTTCTCTACCACTGAGCTATGGTCTTTGGGGGTGGGGTGGCAAGGTTCGGTGGTAGAGCATTTGCTTTGCATGCAGACAGTCCCAGGTTCAATCCCTGACATCTCCAAATAGAGCAGGGGATGTTACCTGCCTGAAACCCTGGAGAGTTGCTGCCAGTCAGTGCAGACAGTACTAAGCTAGATGGACCAATGGTCTGTATACAGCTTTCTACATTCCTTTCTCCAGGTCTTTTTGTTCAGATCTTTCAGTAGGGGCATAACTATTTTTTATTCCAACTAGGCTTGTGTAGGAGAAGTTTTTTGGGGAAATGGGTCCCATGTTTCCTGACCATATTCTTGTGCAACTTCCACTCATTTCAGTGGGGATTTGCAAAGCAGAACTTCCAAGTGGATCAGCTCCTGTGTTAGCGGGAAATGTAGCCTTTTTCTTCTTCTTTTGCGCTTTGGGCCCTGGAATGTTTTGTGCTGGTTGCCTTAATATCTATAATGCTAGGGCTCAGTTCACATCAGTGAATGACTCCAAAGAGCCTGTGAAAAGCTCTTTTCTCACTGCTGAGTAACCAAAGCCTGCCCCTATTCATTGGAGATAATAGGCAGGGAGTCTGAGGGTGAAATTTCTAGACAGTTTTGAATTTCCATCGGTTTCCCTGTTTGGGAACCAACCATGATTCTTACCTGATTGTAGGTTTGGTGACAGTGGTGTTTTTGGTCCCCACTAGCATTTATTAGCTTCAAAGGAAACACACATGTATCAGGAATGGGGAATTGGTGGCTTTCCAGATGTTGTTTCTGCAACTCCCTTCATCTCAGGCCAGGACAGCCAATGGTCCTGTGTGTATGTGTATATGTCTGTCTATCTACCCATATGAACTTTGCTCCAGTCTGGTAATATTAGTTTGCACTTTGTATCTCTTTATTTGAGTTTAAAATTCTAGACTGAAATAGCAGAGGTTATTGCAGAAAGCCCCCCAGCCCCAGCCCAGAGAATGGCTTATCTACCTTGTTTGTCTCCTGCTGCAAACAGAGAAAAGCTCTCTATTTACAAAATAGTGCAAGCCCTTGAGAGTCTGAGAACAAGGAGGGCATCAAAAGTAACTGCGTTTTTTAAAAAAATATTAATTCCTCTTTTTTGAATTTCAGGTGATATAGTTTCTATTCTCCCAGATTCATATAGAGATTTTGATTTCTGCCTGTCTCTGTGGACTTTTGCAATAGAGCAGATCCATACCATACATTTAAAGCACATAGACTTCCCCAAGGAATCCTGGGGACTTTAGTTTTACCCTCACAGAGCTACAGTCCCCAGCAGCCCTAACAAACTACAATTCCCAGAATTCTTTGGGGGAAGACCATGTGCTCTAAATGCATGGTTTGTAGTGTAGATTGATTTGGATGTATGTGAGGGTGTTGTGCTTGATGGATTGTAGCCCTACCAAGCTCTATGGATCTAGGCTCCAGGTTGGACGCCTCTGTGAGCTTAGCAAATGGGGTGGGGTGGGGTGGAGAATGGATTGGCACACCCTGAAGGCTTCAGGTTGAGGAGGCTCACCCCCAGAGAGCCAACACTCTGTCTCTGGGTTCAGTGGCTTGCACAACTGAACAAACACTCCAGGAAATGTGAAGAGGGCGTTGATGAAAGGATCAATATTTTAACAGCTAGAAAATTGGGCTCTTAAGAGGGAACAAGTCCCTTGGGAATAAAAGAGAGCTTTTGTCAGGAGAGGAAGGCGGAACGTGGTGTTTAACTAAAGGTAACGTTGGGCCTCCTCCTTGTGGGATTCATTAGGATGCAATAGGTCTCTGAATGAGGTCACTGTCTCTCACACACAATGCGCTCTGAAATGTCAAGTGTCTTATGCCATCTGCACTCTTCCAGGCTCTTCCACACAGCCTTGGTTTCGTAATTTCCGATAAAACCCATCTCAAATGTGCCGCCTGGTCTGGAGCCGTGGTTTGCATTGGCGCTTATCATCACCACCATCTCCTCCTCCTCCTCTGGCACAATTTCACTTTTGCCTTTTTGCTGCAGGTTACTCCAGGGCGAGTTATCTTGATACTGCAGTGCACAGTGGTTGGGGGAGGAGGAAATGTAGATTTCTGCAGTTTTACTTTGGAGTTCCGTCTGCTGCAAAAGCTCTTTCCTTGCGAGCAAGCTAGGCATGCAAAAGTGCAGGGAATAGAAGACTTCAAAGCCGCTGGAATGCAAAGCATCCCAGGGAGACCACAGAGAATTTTCCAGGTTGGTACTACAAATTGAAATAATAGATCAGGAAATACTCATTTTGTAAAGAAGCTGTGCAAGGGAGTTAACCAGGTTTTTTTAATATATAAAAAAGCAAAATAAATCAGTTCCAACAATACTATAAAACAATTTCCAGAGAAGTAGCCATGCCAGCATGTGTAGCAAAAGCAACTAAAGAGTCTTGTGATGCTTTATTGACAAATTCATTATGGTGTTAGTGAAGGGTCATTAACCTTTGCATGTTTGCAAACTAGAGAAGCTGTTGTGAGCACACCACCCACCAGGGAATGCCTCTCAGGGTACCTGTGCCATTGCAGGCACCACACTGGCAGCCCCTGGCATAAGCATTCATGAACTCAAGTCTAGCTCAGGTGCTTCTCTACCAGGCATTTAATGCAGAATTGCTGTGCTTTGTCCACTCGTGTCTAACTTCCCAGTGGTTCTTCCAACTTTTCTTAGACGGCAGAAAGTCAATCCTCCACCTCGCCCCCACGCTGAAGAATTGAAGGGGAGTGCAATCTCCACAGATGTGGATGCCTTCAGCTCTGTTGTTGTGTTGTTTTGTTTTAAGGGTGAGGTTTTGGTATGGGCAGGGACATATTGGGAAAGGGAACCTTTTGATACGGGCAGGGACATACTGGAAAAGTTAATCTATCACCACGCAGCCCACATTCCTTATAACACTTCTGGTGGGTAACGTTACGACATTTAAATCATCATTTAATTTAATAGTTGGTAATTGATCTTATCATTATAATTATCACTAAAACGCTTTTCCACTTTGGGTGTGTGTGTGTGTGTGTGTGTGTGTGTGTGTGTGTATGTATATATGTATATATGTGTGTGTGTGTGTGTGTATATATATATATATATATATATATATATATATATATATTATGGATGTCATGGGACCTTGTGGCGACTTCCCTGGACATGGGACCAGGTCACTTCTGGATACAGGGGCCACAACATGAGAGGCATTTCAGCAGAGACTGGTCAGCCATTTCCCAGGGGTAGTGCAGTTGTACCATACCCTCCATTAAGTTTGTGTGCAGGTAGCTTTCGGCTAGATGACCCCCCAGAATCACTTCCAACTCAAATGCGATCATCAGCACTCTGAATTACACCTGGGAGCACATGGTAGATCTCTTAATGCTGATAAAACAAGCTTTTCTTTTCTTTTTTTAAAATATAATGGGTCCCTGTCAGTAATCTGACTGCCATATTCTGAACCAGCTGACGTCTCCAGATGCTGTTTGGGTATTTGCTGAAAGCATCATTCTGATACTCTGAAAAAGAAATGAGCCAGTGATGATAGAGCAGCGAACTGAATGTAAGGTCAAACCTGATTGCTGGGTTGTCTGCCCTCTGCCCCCCAGCTGTCTAGACCTGAGTTACATCCTTTAATAATGCAGCGGTTGTGCTTGATGTCTTGTTTTGGAAATTATAGTATGCAGAGTGATAGATACAATTTTCCCTTACATACTACTAGTGGAAAGCACCTGGTGTGGCTCAGAAAGTGTCGTTTGCTAGTTTCTAGGGCTGTGCACACCTGACTTAGGGTCCCGATCTGGAGCCATGGACTGGCCCAATCTGCATCTGGGTCAAATAATTATTGGGGGAGGGATGTTGTTTAATTAGGGTTTTTAAAAAACCCCATATGGAGGGTCTACCAGTTTCCAAACAAAGACAGAAACCAGTTTCTCCACCGGGGAACCTCATTGCCAAGCGGGGCAACAATATCTAAATTCATAGAGAATGGATGGACAGAGAGACAGGCAGGCAAACCACTTTCCAAAATACGTAATACTTTGGACCAGTGGATGTGGAATATTCTTTCAGGGTATGTTCACAGCAGAGAGAGAGACTCTTATATGCGCAGAGATGGGATGGAGCATACCTATGGGTGAGCACATGATCATGAGTGATGCAAGTCTGGAAACAGAATAATCTGCTCCTCCCTAGCAATAACATATTTAATACACCATGCCATTTGGTCCTGAGTGGCAAGCTCTTTGGTGTGAATTCCTGACCAGCCCATCTGATTCTGCAAGAGTTGTGACATTGATTCCAGTCACGTGGATGGGTCCTTTGAACACATAGGAAGCTGCCTTATACTGACTTAGACTATTGGTCCATCTAGCTCAGTGTTGTCTGCACTGACTGGCAGTGGCTGTCCAGGGGTTCAGGCATGGGACATTCTTCCAGCCCTACCTAGAGATGCCAGGAATTGAGCCTGAGACCCTCTGCATGTGAAGCAGCTGTTCTGCCACTGAACTATGGGCCTTCTCTACTGTGACATCAGTGATAGGTGATCTTGCCAGTAATAGGCAGGCGGAGGATATTCTTTTAAAAAGATCCTGGAAAACACCAGCAAATATGTTTGGGAAATTTCAGCAAGTTGTTACAGGTTTCCCTTAAGATCTCCTTCCCATTGGCCTTAGAACACCTCACCTACTTCTCTGCGCGACTGACAGTTTTAATCTCTTCCTCCTGCTGTCAGGAGATTTCCAGATACTACTTTTGGAGTGGCAATTATTCATTTGCTGTCCCTTTTAAACCACAGCTTGTGTGCGTGTGTTTGAGAGAGTGTGTGTGTGTTTGAGAGGTATGTCATTGGATAATAAGAGTGTTCAGGAGAACATTTTATTTCTTCCTGGATTTGTTCCCAATTTTATTCATAATGCAAGAGTGTAAGTTATACCAGATCTAGTGAATACCTTAAGGGAATGGAGGAAGATGTACAACTTATCTGTTGATAAACCCCTGAGATGTTCTATTCACAATCAAGCAGGACGTAAATCTTATTAATTGAATAAATCATCTTGATTTCCTTTTCTTTAGCCTGCCTGCCAGTCCCTGTGTACATGCAGTTATCACTCTTACTTTTCCAAGTTGCTGCACCAATGTCAAAATCTGGCTCAGAACCCATCTGCACCTACAGATTCACATCGCTAACATACTGCTTCCCCCAAAGAATCCTGGGAGCTCTGGTTTGTTTTAAGGATTCTGAGAGTTGTTGAGAGAAACATACACACCCCTTATTTCCCTCAAAAGATCTATAGTCTGCAGGATTCCCTAGGAAGAGGGGCTGGTTGTTAAACCCCCTCTGGGAATTGTAGCTCTGGGAGGGAAATAGAGGTCTCCTAGCAACTCTCAGCACCTTTAACATTTTGGAAACCCCTGTACAGTGGTACCTCAGGTTACATACGCTTCAGGTTACAGACTCCGCTAACCCAGAAATATTGCTTCGGGTTAAGAACTTTACTTCAGGATGAGAACAGAAATCGCGGGGCAGCGGTGCAACAGCAGCGGGAGGCCCCATTAGCTAAAGTGGTGCTTCAGGTTAAGAACAGTTTCAGGTTAAGTACGGACCTCCGGAACGAATTAAGTACTTAACCTGAGATACCACTGTATTGCCGAGCGTCTCCAACAGTAACCACACTGTGCCATTTTCTATTTAGCTACATCTTCCTCTTTTCTCACGTGGGCACTGGGAGTGCTTTCATTGCTTCTCACTTGCTGGATCAGGCCAAAGGTCCCATCTAGCCACAGCATCCTGTTTTCACAGTGGACCACCAGCTGCGCCAATGGAAAGCCTGCAAGCAAGACAACAGAGCTCTCTCACATGTGACTATCCTCGTGTTTCCTCTCAGGAGCGCAAAGCAGTGCATGTGGCTCCAGGCCTGTGCAGAGAAGGCAGGGGCAGCTGGGTACACTTGTCCCGAACCTCAGAGGGGAAAAGCTAGCCGGGTGCCCCCGCCAGGGGCCTGCTGGACTTACGATGTCAGGCCAAGAATTAGACTCCCTCCTGGGGCCTCAAACAAGCTCTGCACAGGCCTGCATGGTTTTCCCATTTAATCATCACATCAGTCCTGTGAGGTAAGCTAGGCTGAGAGGCAGTGACTGGTCCAGGGTTCATGGCTGAGTGGGAATTGATTCTGGATCAGTTTGCAGTTCTTGCTGAACACTTTCCTTGGCGCCACTTTATTTGAAAAGCCTATTCCCTTGTAAGTTTTGTGAGTGCAATGGTACCTCGGGTTACAGACACTTCAGGTTACAGACGCTTCAGGTTACAGACTCTGCTAACCTGGAAGTAGTACCTCGGGTTAAGAACTTTGCTTCAGGATGAGAACAGAAATCACGCGGCGGCAGTGTGGCAGCAGTGGGAGGCCCCATTAGCTAAAGTGGTACCTCAGGTTAAGAACAGTTTCAAGTTAAGAACAGACCTCTGGAACGAATTAAGTTCTTAACCAGAGGTACTACTGTAATTATGTAGTGTGCTATGTGGCTCTAAGTGAAATTTAAACAGCAGTAAAGATGGAAGCTGATTTTATTTTCCCCTGAGAGGGAGGGATTGGCCTCATCTTATCTTTGTTGACAGGTTATTTGCAGATTTCTGTCATGCTCCAGAAACCTACAAAACCTGTTTGACCAGCAGGACAGAAAGAAATTGTGTCCTTAGTGGAAAATTCTGTCTGTCCATCCGTTCATTGCTGTTGCTTATCTCCAGCGTAATGGACCTTGATGATGGAGTGTTATGCTAGCAAACCCAACTCTGCTGGGGAGAGTTCACACAAAACTGGCTAAAGAGCTATCTCTGAACCAAAAGTCCTCCTGCTTTTTATTCGTGCCACATACCAAAGCATGCAAGCTAAGCCTGGGATGGAGGGAACCTGTGACTCTCCATATATTTTTGGGAACTGCAACTCCTATCATCTGTGACCAGTGCCCACACTGGGGCTGATGGGAGTTGGAGTCGAACAAAATCTAGAGCACCACAGGTTGCCCATCTAGAGCTTTAGTCTCTGTAAACAAATGGATGTAAATAGATTCCAGATCTTAAGTGTCTCTCTATGGCAGATGTTGTGACTGTTCATCATTGCTTACATCTGGGGCGTTAACAGTCTCTGTCCCACACACTGTAATCATATAACTAATCGATCACTGTGGTCTGCAGGTGAGGGCTTCCTGCAAATGCCATCTTATCAGGACGTCTGCTCCACACAATGTAGTAGGAATTGGACCTTTAGTGTTGTGGTACCTGCCCTTGGAAAATTAGAGGCGTGGAATTTTTCAGCAAATACTGAAGGCATTCAACAAGCCTTTTAAGTTGAGATCTTTCCAAGACTGCCTATATATATATTGTAATTGTTTTAAAGTTTATCTCCTGCTGTTTGCTGGCTGGGGCTCCTTTTGGGAGGAAGGGCAGGATATAAATTTAATACAGAAATAAATGATTTGGTGATAAAGGACAAACTGCCCCTGTTTTTAACCAAATTATTGTTAAGAGAGCCGGACGAGAGGGTTGGAGAGGGTGAGGGAGCCTGTACCTTTCCTAAGGACTTGGCTCTTTAGGCAGAAGGGGAAGTGTGTCACTACAGGGTTTGTTGCTGAAGACCAGAGAGGAAGTCTCTAGCAAAACCAGGGGAAATTGACTCTCTGCCTCTTATGTGGCAACCGCATGGCTCTTGACTCTCCCAAGCAGATGTGTTCTTAAAAGCAGAACAAAGAATCCCTGTTTTCCTTCTGTTCCAGAGATCTTGAGTACAATGTGTACTAACTTGTTGAAATTCCCCAGACATAAGTGACGTCCCTCCCATCATATTTGCTGGTGTTTTCAAGGGTCCCCCTGTAAAAGAATGTTTCTACCTCTTCTGCCTGCTTGCTGGTGCTGGTGGCAAGCTCATCTTACGCTGGTGTCCCAGTGCAGAAGGCCCAAAGCTCTGAGATAAGAGCACCTGCTTTGAGGTTTCTTCAGCAATCAAGTGGGTGTATAAATTCTGTTAAATGAATGAATTCAGAAAGTCCTGGGTTCAACTTTCTCCAAGGAAGAGAAAGAAACCCAGAAGGGCTGCTGCCAGTCAGTGTGGATGGTACTAAGCCATATGAGCCCAGTGGTCTGTCTCATTGTAAGGGCCGCTTTCTATGCTTGCACTGACCCCTCTTATCTGTGCCACATTAAATGCTCAAGGCCCGTGGGACCAAAAGGGGGAGGGAGCAAAATAACCCACGGTACACAAATGTTGCTAAATGACTCCGTTATTTTCTCCTTGATTGCTCTCGGTGCCTTGTGAGAGGCTATCTGGCCTCAGGGTTGCCTTTGCCTTCCCAACCCCCAAAACTTGACAGGAAGTGGTCCCGATGCTGCTAAAGCAGGCAGAGACGAGGTTCCCATGATGCAAGGCTGTCTGGTGTAACCGTTCAGGTCAGAATCCCAGCTTCTCCAGACCTTACGGCTGCATCAAAGTGAGCTGAAACGCTGCCTTTTTTGCAGCCCCAGTTCCTATGGAAACGGTGCATCAGAAGAGCAAAGAACGTGGCGAGGGCTTTAAAGGAACCTCTTGTCTCTCCACAAGCTGCTTTTGAACTTGCTTGCCCTCCTTGCAATGCGATAGCTTGGCAGCAGAGCTCATCTGTAGCCAGCCATGTGGCTGGGAACTTTAATGTATTTTTATTGATTTTCAAGATAAGACTACAGATATGAAGAAGAAAAGGCATATAACCAAACGTTGGTGTAGCTGAGGATATAATGCAGTATTGTTATATATAATAAATGTTCTCTCTCTTTTAAAAAGCTATTGTTTTGACTCAGCTGCACAGGTAACAGAGAGGAAGTGGGACAGTCATCAACAGTCTGTAGGCATAATCTATCATGTTCACACAGACTTGGCTATTTCTGGCTAAGAGATGTACATATTTTGATCCATGGTAGATTGAATGAAGTCCTTGCAGCTTTCCTTTACCCTGTATCAGTCTGAATGCTATCTTTTCCAAGATTGCTATATAGACCAAATGCTGTGTGGAGAAATGGTCTAATTCCTTTCAGGGAACACATCTTTTGTGATTTATTTCTAGCGCAGAATAATACAGTGCTGTATGTCCTTATAGCAGCCTTTGGATTTCTAGCTATTGATTCAGTGTGTTACTGATGCTGAGAAAGCACAGCTTACAGATAATGTGAAGAGGCAAAGGTGAGCCCAGAGGATGGCTATGAAGGGCTTGTTGTTGTTTAGTCGTGTCCGACTCTTCGTGACCCCATGGACCAGAGCACGCCAGGGACTCCTGTCTTCCACTGCCTCCCGCAGTTTGGTCAGACTCATGTTGGTAGCTTCGAGAACACTGTCCAACTATCTCGTCCTCTGTCATCCCCTTCTCCTTGTGCCCTCCATCTTTCCCAACATCAGGGTCTTTTCCAGGGAGTCTTCTCTTCTCATGAGGTGGCCAAAGTATTGGAGCCTCAGCTTCACAATCTGTCCATCCAGTGAGCACTCAGGGCTGATTTCCTTCAGAATGGATAGGTTTGATCTTCTTGCAGTCCATGGGACTCTCAAGAGTCTCCTCCAGCGCCATAATTCAAAAGCATCAATTCTTCGGCGATCAGCCTTCTTTATGGTCCAGCTCTCACTTCCATACATCACTACTGGGAAAACCATGGCTTTAACTATACGGACCTTTGTTGGCAAGGTGATGTGTCTGCTTTTTAGGATGCTGTCTAGGTGTGTCATCGCCTTTCTCCCAAGGAGCAGGTGTCTTTTAATTTCGTGACTGCTGTCACCATCTGCAGTGATCATGGAGCCCATGAAAGTAAAATCTCTCACTGCCTCCATTTCTTCCCCTTCTATTTGCCAGGAGGTGATGGGCCCTATGAAGGGCTAAGGAGAGGTAAACTATTCAACATGTGCAGTGCACATGTGTCTCATTCCTAGTGGTGCTGTCAGGTCAGGACTTTGTGTCCTAATCCACAGGGGTTCCCACCACTGTGATGGCCCAAGCAAGGGGAGGCCAGTCATTCCCAGGGGGCAAGACAAGGCAAGATCAGCACCTTGGAGAGGGATCAAGGTATCGGTTTCAGGACCACAGCCGGTGAGTCTGCAGTTGAGACATAAAGTAGATGTTGTCTCAGCAATGCCCTTTAATAACTGACAGATCTTTATCACATGATTAGGTATTCAATTGCTAGAAGCCCCAGCTTACCTCATGAATACTGAATACTTGGTCAGTTAAAGGGGCAGTACTTTTCCCTACAACTGCTGGATCAGTAATGAGAATCTAGTGGCAGAGGGGTCTCATTGGGGGAAAAGATATGGGCTTCAGGATCCCCAGCTCCACAAGGGACAGACCAGGGAATGTGGATCCATCTCCTCCTTTAGGGCTGACAGAAATGGAAGACTTTGCCCATGAGAATTCGGAGGAGGCCATGGAACTCTGCAACAGAAGGTCAAATTTTATTCAGCATAATGAGCCCCCCCAAACGTGAAGTTATACACATTACTTAAAAACATGACTATGTTTGGCAAGTAAGCGGTATATAAATCAGTAAATAATAATACCTTCTGAAGAAGTAGGGGGTCTAAAATTACCTAGCTGCAGCACTGCTCTTCTCTCTAGCCTGATCTGTCCCCACTGTGCCAGCTGGTGGGTCCATAACTCAGTAGTTGCCCACGTTTCAAGACATGGCATTTTTGGTTAAAGCAAGTGTGGGGAATCTCAAGCCCAGGTCCCAAATGCAGCCCTCCAAATCTCAACCCTCTGGACCCTCCCAGGCTCCACTCCTCACCAGTCCTGCTTTGAGCCTTTTCACTGGCTGGAGTGCATTTCCAAACTGCAGTAATGCCTCTTGCTTGTTTGGATAGAGATTGGAGAAGTTTGTGTGTCTGTGTATGCCTGTGTAGAAACTTCTGACTACATGCAGAGATGCATTACATACCCACAACAGCAGCACCTGAGCATGACTGCTTTGATTCTAAAAGGCAGGTTTCTAGTCCTCAGTCCTGCAAAGGTTAGCTTGATGAAGAGACCTGCATGGGTGGTTCTTGTTAAAATCTTAGGTGAGCTGCACAGGAAAGGATTCTAGCTATTAATACTGAGGGTTTTACATATCACTTAACCTCTCCTTGTTACTAGCAGAGCGGTTTATTTATGCAGAATAAACTTATGCATGCTTATGTGCATAATGAATCAAGGTAACGGAACTCAGGGCATAATCCGGGTTGCTTTCTTATGCATGCCTTTTGAGCCTCAGATGCGATGTTAATTGTGTGAATTCCATTAATGTGCAGCGGCTGTGGGGGACGGGAGGAGCAGAATCGGAACCATAGAGGAGGGAGAGTCTATCCCTTCCACCCTGTGCCACAGTCCTGGTAAAAATGACATCCCTCTTTGCATTGAGAGGAAGCCTCCATTGTGGAAATCTTGCTTATTTGACTCCTGTTGTCAACAGGGGTGGAGCTGTTCCTGTGATTCTACAACCAGGGTGCTGCCACAGAAAAGGCTCTTTTGTGCATGGATAGCTGCTCTTTCTGCTTTTGCTTCTTTGCCATGGGAATCTCTTTGTAGATCAAATCAATTCAGGCTGCAAAAACCTGCAAAGTGTTGTCTTTTGAAGTGGGTGGATTTGTCTGTTTCAGTTTCTCATTTTTCCAATCTTAAGTAGAGTTTTCTACATTTCCACATTGGTTTGCAGTATAAAATAAAGTCCTTATGAAATTTCACCAGCATTATAGTATTGATTTATATATATATACACACACACACACACACACATTTTTTCCCCCCAAACCAGTTTTTCCTACTGTAATGCTATTTAGCATGTTATTTTCACAGATACATGCATTTTTATGCACTCTTTACCCCCATTCTGTGCATATTTGTACACTTTACTTAGCTGGAGAACTGCATTACAAAATTCAGGTAAGTGCAAATTTCAAAGAATGTCTGTGTTTCAGCTAGTGTGTTGTTTCGGAAAGTGAAAATTAAATAGGTTCACCAGTAAGTGCAAATAATTAAATTTCTTTCCCCCTTCCTAATCATGTCTAAAACAGGGGATGGGATGCATTTTTGTGCACGCTGCTTTCAGCATTTGGATAAATGTGAATTTTAAAGCATGGCTGTGTTTCAATTCGTGTTTTGTTTCAGGAAATGTGGATTCGGTAGGTTTGCCTTTAAATGCAAACTGAATCAAATTCCTCCTTCATCCCTTGTTGCCTCTGTAGCATCCTTGTCTTGCGAAAGATCAGAGATGGTGCTTTGTTAGCCTTTCATTGATTTGTCTGGTTTTCTTCGATGCTATAAGTCTGGGCCTCTGGTGGTTTGAGGCTTAAAGTGAGATTATGGCGGTTTTGTCTCTGGAAGCCCATCTCTTTGATGAGGGCGTTTTTGGTTTTCAGACAAGGAAAAGGTAACATTAAGGCTTCTTGTCGGTTCATGGCTACCCGCTTAAATCAATAAGAGGAAAGCTGCCCTTTGTGTTGTGGAAGGAGGATAGCAGAATTGTCTGATGTTGCGGGGGGGGGGGAGGCTGGGCAAGCTGCTATTCCTTTATTTCCCTTTAAGTTGGCAACTTCTCTTCATGCAGCAAAGATGAGGCTATTTTGGTTTTGGGAAACAGGTAAAGAGGGGGAAATGCATGAGCAAGATAAAGGAACTCTCTCACTCATGTTTTACAGCACCATTCCATTTCTTATGAGAACTCCAGAAATAGCTGTGCTGAGATCTGGAATATGGGTGGGGGGTCTCAGCCCTCCAAGACTTTCTATCTGGTCCTTGGGAATCTCCTGAGGCCACACCTCCTCCCTAGCCACACCCCTTTGTCCCAGGCCATACCTGTCCCAAGCCCTGCTTTGCCCTCCTTGTGTGTTCTTGCCTGGCTGGACTGTGTCCTTGCACTCTGATCATGCCTCTTGCCTCCCTGGTTAGAGGACAGAAAGGGATGTGTGTAGGAACTAGCCTACTGTACAGAGGCAGTATTTGTTGCTCTGCCTATGTTTGCGTCTGGCCCCACCCACCACTACCACGTAGCCCCTGGGTTGCCCAAAAGGGGATGTAGTCCTCAGGGTGATCAAAATTCCCCATCCCTGATCTGTAATGTTGGACTTAGTGCCGGTCTACTTGTTTAGAGAAATTGCATGGTATGGAAGTGAGAGCTGGACCATAAAAAAGGCTGATCGCTGAAGAATTGATGCTTTTGAATTCTGGTGCTGGAGGAGACTCTTGAGAGTCCCATGGACTGCAAGAAGATCAAACCTATCCATTCTGAAGGAAATCAGCCCTGAGTGCTCATTGGAAAGACAGATCCTGAAGCTGAGGCTCCAATACTTTGACCACCTCATGAGAAGACTCCCTGGAAAAGACCCAGATGTTGGGAAAGATTGAGGGCACAAGGAGAAGGGGATGACAGAGGACAAGATGGTTGGACAGTGTTCTCGAAGATACCAGCATGAGTCTGACCAAACTGCAGGAGGCAGTGGAAGACAGGAGTGCCTGGAGTGCTCTGGTCCATGGGGTCACGAAGAGTCGGACACGACTAAACAGCTAAACAACAACAACAACAAAGTCCTCCCAAGACCAGACCATTTCAGATGGTTGGGGGTGCATGCATTAATACTTTCATGTAACCATGTTTTTAAAAAGAAAGAAAATAAATCCTTCTTGAATGCTGAAAACCAAAAGGCCAGGGGCTGGATCTTCTGTCCTGGGGATTTCCCCCCAAAAGGTAAAAAGAGTCTCAGGGCAAGGGGGAGTCAGAATGGGACTGTAATTTTTGGGAAAAGGCGGGTTTGACTTCCCCCCTTTTCCACCTTGATGCTGCTAATTTGCACCACAAGGGGACAAAATCCTGTTTACTATAGGGGTAGCATTTGGCTCAGAAGATGCTGTTGGTGAATTTCTGCATTTGGCGTTCCTTCAGGGTTCCACTTTATCCCTAAATCAGTGCCTGGAAGTGGCCATGGGCTGGGTAAGGGCCAATAAATTGGAGAGAGGAACAAGACAGAGGAACTGTTGTTTAGCCCTGCCCCACGAACCCCTCAGAAGTTCAACCTTAAAAACTGGTGAATTTGAGAGGGATGTTGTCACTCAGCAGCATGGCTCAAAGTGAGATGATAGTGAAGCCAAACTAAATTATGTCTGCCTGAAAAGAAGTGGGATGATACCCTCATCACACCTCAATCATGAAAATGAACCACTGGATCGACTTCAAAATGGCCGCCCCTTGAACTCTCTCAACATACCAGCCAAGTCTACATCAGAAGGTGCTTTAGGCCTCACATCCCTTCCTGGCCTTGCGATCTTGAGCATCATCTTCATTGTATTCCCTGCTTAGAAAATAATTTCTATTTATTGCTCTTTTAGTTTTTCTATCCCTTTTTGTTGGTGAAAAAATAATGTGGGCAGGGTGAAGCTTGCCTCTGACACACCTCAGGCGACTGTATCAGTTTCCGACTGGTTAATGACCTGCAAACCCAGCAAAGTCCTTAGGATTTATAACCCCTTAAGTACTTGTTACGCAAGAGCCTTAGAATTATATTCTGGGAAAATAAACACTGTACTCAACCCACAGTATGCTGAAACATAACAGCTGCGAAATAGAAAAATTATTTACCCCAAATGTCTTCAGGAAGATTATGGAAGTCGTTGTGATTTATAGTGAGGGACCAAAGCCCTTGACTTTCATAGGCCATAAAATAGCTATACTGGGATCAGGAAAGGTTCTGGTATTAAAAATGAGAAACAATCAAAATTAAAAACTTTGCAACCTGTCAGTGCTGGCAAATGTAGTGCATGGGTGCTAAACATTACCTGCTTCATTTATCCCAGTCTCCTGCTCCACCGCACAGTCATTTTGAAAGTATAGTTGAACTTCAAAATAATAGATAAAATACTGCTGAGCAGATGCAAAGTTTTAAAAGCTGCTGTTACCACAGAGCTTTTCCCATTGGTGTTACTTCAACCAGGTTTTCATCCCTCAGTGGCTCTTCCCTTAAACATTTTGTAATGCTCTTATTGGCAATATGTGTCACCTGAGCGGGTGTTACATCCATGCTGCAGATTTGCGGTCTGGTAAGACAAAATTGCATTGCATGATTACAGTATATTATTTAGCCTTGCTTAATTGCAACACAATGTCACAGGCTTCTGGGCTAGGGTTCAAAGTACTCTGCTTTGTAGACATCTGGTCCAATTTAGACCAGTTAGTTGCACAGGTATTGCCAGCGCACATGGCTTTGCTTGAGCCCTTGCCATTCTAAAAACTGTGTTCTGCCTTTCACCCGGGATCTGTTATCTGTCCCACCACTCCGGAAAGGTGCACTTTCAAAGGGATCCTGACTGGTGCTGCCTTTCCAAATTTCGTATTGCTAGGAAGTAGCACTTTAGCTGTTCTCAGCTGAGCTGACCCAGGCAGCATAAATAATAAGATAAATGTTGGACTTTGTTCAAACAGCCTCTTGTTGCTTATTATGCTATTTAGCACTAACCTTGCAGATGCAAGAACTATCTGGGTAAGTTATTTGCATTGAAATTCTACCCATTCTGTGCAGACTCTGCTAATTCTCCAGTATGTACTGTTTGGATGAGTGAAGATCAGCAAGGAATTAGACTACTGGGCTCTACAGACTCTCACAGTTTTGGGTTGGAATTCAATCCTATCCTGGCAAATTCAGGTCACATCATGCATTTAAAGCACTATCATATGTCTTTAAACAGTCATGGCTTCCCCTAAAGAATTCTGGCAGCCGTAGTTTGTTAAGGGCGCTGAAAGTTGCTAGGCCACACTTCGCTCCCAGAGCTATAATTCAATTGGTTGTTAAACCACTCTGGAAACTGGAGCTCCAGGAGGGGCATAGGGATTCCCCAGCAACTCTCAGCACCCTTAATAAACTACAGCTCCCATAATTCTTTAGGGGGAGCCATGACAGTTTAAAGTTGAATCATAGTGCTTTAGAAGTTTGGTATGAATGTACTCTCAAACCGCACACTTAAAACAAATACAGTGGTACCTCGGGTTAAGTACTTAATTCGTTCCGGAGGTCCGTTCTTAACCTGAAACTGTTCTTAACCTGAAGCACCACTTTAGCTAATGGGGCCTCCTGTTGCCACCGTGCCGCCGGAGCCCGATTTCTGTTCTCATCCTGAAGCAAAGTTCTTAACCCGAGGTAATATTTCTGGGTTAGTGGAGTCTGTAACCTGAAGCGTATGTAACCTGAAGCGTATGTAACCCGAGGTACCACTGTATGGAGCTCTTGTGAAAGAACCCTGCTCGTCTAAAAGACTGGATTTTGTGCAAAAAGGAAAATGATGGGGAGATGTACTAGACAGGGATAAGACTTGCTTGATGCAACATCATCTGCTCTCCTTACAAGCAAATTGGGATGCCTGCTCATTAAACAGGTTGTCTGGAAGTGACCTTTAGCCCAGTGGCAGCAGACGCTGCTTTGCAGGCCAAAGATCCCAGAACAGGTAGGAGGTAATGGCTGCTTCTAGAGCAGACAGTACTGGAGGTGGGCCAATGCATCTTCCTATGTTCCTGTCACCAAGGGACCTGTCACAGACCACGAGACCTGAGTGTGTTGCTAAATCGGTACAACCAGCACCAGCGGCGTAGCTAGCCGCTCAGGCACCCGGAGCATCACGTGCACCTTCCACCCAGGGGCGGGACAAGCCACCCATTGAGCAGGGTGCACTGGGGCAGGGCGCGCTGCATCGAGCTTCGTCACCCCCCCCCAGCTGTAGGGTGGCTGAGGGAGAGGCAGCGGGCAGATGCAAGCCCCACACTGCTGTTTTGGGCAGCATGGAGCCTGCAGGTGCCCAAGCCACTGTGTTACATAGCCCATAGCCATTTTGTCACCCCCTTCAGGGTGGTGACATCCAGGGCGGCTCGCACCCACCGCACCCCCCTTCCTACACCACTATACACCACCTGAGAACTTCCTGCCACAAAGCATTTTACAGTAGTACCTCAGGTTAAGAACTTAATTCGTTCCGGAGGTCCGTTCTTAACCTGAAACTGTTCTTAACCTGAGGTACCACTAATGGGGCCTCCTGCTGCTGCTGTGCCGCCACCGCACAATTTCTGTTCCCATCCTGAAGCAAAGTTCTTAACCCAAGGTACTATTTCTGGGTTAGCAGAGTCTGTAACCTGAAGTGTCTGTAACCTGAAGCATCTGTAACCCGAGGTACCACTGTATAATGTTCTAGGTGTTGCAAAGAGCATTTTCTGGTCTGCAGGACACTACACAGGTGAAGATAGAGATGTTGTTTGGAGCCTATTCTGCCCAAGCCCTGGGCTGTCTCCTCTCACTCAGAAGGAAGTTCTCAGCCTGTTGTGTTTCTTTCCTCTTCAGTAAGCTGCCCTAAGCTGACTTGAAAGACAAGAGGGCGGTTTCTGTTGTTATGGAAAGGCGTAGGAGGTTTCTTTTCTTCTTACAACAGATAATTAAGAATTCAAAATAATACTTGGGTTATTGTAGTGCATAGGATCATAGGAAGCTGCCTTATACTGAGTCAGACAATTGGTCCATCAACTCAGTGTTGTGTGCACTGACTGGCAGCATCTCTACTGGGGTTCAGGCAGGAGACATTCTCCCAATCCTACCTGGAGATGCTGGGGATTGAACCTGGGACCTTGTGCATGCAAGGCGGAGGCTTTGTCACTGAGCTGCAGCTCTTGCTCCCTGTGCTGCTGGTGTTAGATGAGCTGGACACTAGTAGGCAGGCTGAGGATGTAGTAACACATGGGCCAATGCCAGTATGTAATTTGTAAAATAATATTTATATACCACTGTATCATAAAAATATATCATTGTGGTCTACAACGTATAGTTCCTACACACTCCGTGATGTGGCTTTGGGGCCCACAAGAGATTTCCTTGCTTCAGGTACCTTTTTAGGGAGCGAGATGTTTTCATCTGTTGGGTCTCTTGTTATTTATTTTTGAAACTGTTGCTGACCTTTACCTTTGATGGCTGTTTGTTGTCGCCTCCAGACATGGAGTCTAGTTGTGCAAAGATGCGTTTTGTGGAGCTTTGTGCCGTCTGTCTCTCAGGCCGTTGGAGTTTATACGTCCTCTTATTATTGGTTCTGTAAAGTGTTTTTCATTTTGCCTGCACAGTACAGAAGAAAGGAGCCTGTGCTTAAATCAAAGCCCATGGTAATAGAATTCCACTTTATTTCCCTTTTGCATAAATATACTTTGCATAAATATAGAAGACACAGACACATGCAAAATAAAAAATGGTACAAATGTATTCTGTGGTGGGATGAATGTATGGTGTGCTTTGATCCTGATCAATGTAGCATCTGGAATGACTGGACTGAATGTCTCCCCTCCCCTTGACCTTTTGAGTGCAGCCTTTTAGACAGCATCCCAGATCAGAAGTTCTCAGACTTACGGATTTCCCTACATTTCCCTGTTCTGCCTGGTTCACCAGCTGCAGCCTTTCTTGGACTGAGAGCGTTTAGCCTCAGAGATTCATGCTCTAATAATTTCTCAGGTACTGTAATGCACTCTTCATGGGACTTCCCTGGATGATATTCTAGAAGTTGGAGATACTGCAGAATGCAATTTCCAAGTTACTGCACTGTGCAGCAAATGGAGATCATAGCACCGCCTGTCATTGTACCGTTGCTCCAACTGCTTCTGAGCTACTAGGTCCAATTCAAGGTGTTAGTACTAGCCTACAAAGCCCCAAGTAGCTTGAGACCCAAGAGTGCTTTCACCAGTACCTTCCAACCCCAAATCTGCAATCTAGGGAAGAACCCCTTCAGTAGGGGAAGCTAAATACATATATTTTGGAAAACAGTGTTCCCTAATATAGTGGTTTAATGCTCAGTCCTTCGTCCCAGGGAACTCTGGGAACTGCAGCTCTCTGATGGAGAATAGGGTCTCCTAACAACTTAGCCCCACCCCTCTTAACAAACGGCAGGTCCCAGAGTTCTTTGTAGGAAGTCATGAACATCAAAGGGATATCATAGTGATTTAAATGTATAGTGTGAATGTGACCGAAGAGTTCTTCTCTGCTTCGCTTTCTGGAAGAGAAGCAGTCCTTGTCATGGAGGACTGGTGTAATGTTTTAAATTCCAGAGATTAAATATCATACGTAACTCGTAACAAGCTCATTCTGCTGGCGCTGATCCTAATGTAGCCAAAATGACACCACCCAGACAGAAGGAAGATGTTCAGCAAAATGCCAGAGGTTTAGTAAAGGGTAAAGGGACCCCCTGACCATTAGGTCCAGTCACGGACGACACTGGGGTTTCGGCACTCATCTCTCTTTATTGGCCGAGGGAGCCGGTATACAGCTTCCAGGTCATGTGGCCAGCATGACTCTGGGCGCTTCTGGCGAACCAGAGCAGCACACAGAAACGTCGTTTACCTTCTCGCCGGAGCAGTACCTATTTATCTACTTGCACTTTGACGTGCTTTCAAACTGCTACGTTGGCAGGAGCTGGGACCAGGCAATGGGAGCTCACCCCATCATGGGGATTCGAACCGCCGACCTTCTGATCAGCAAGTCCTAGGCTCTGTGGTTTAACCCACAGCGCCACCCGCATCCCATACGCCACCCGTGTCCCATGCCAGAGGTTTACAGAAGCACAAAAATCCTTCAGGGGGAAAAAACCCTGAAGGGGTGGGTGTCTCTCTCTCACACACTCCCAGCAAAGAACAGCCCAACCCAATGAAGTCACAGCATGTTTGGTATAGGGTTACCAGACGCCCTCGGTTTCCGGGGACAGTCCCCGGATTTGCAGATCTGTCCCTGGGAAACGTGACAGCAGCAGCCTCAGCAGCCCAGAGCCAGCCTGGTAGCGCAGTTGGCTCTGGCTGGCTTCAGGAGCTGCTCGCTGCCATGGTGCCCGCCATTTTTCCTCACTGGACATCCCCACATGATGTGTGTGATCTAAACTGCAGCATTTTGTTGCAGGTTCTGTTTCTCATCTTCTCTCTCAGTCCTTGTCTGAATTAGGAAACATCTATCTCCAAAAGGGAATTTACGGATATCTGATTCCGGCCAGCTCCTGAATACAGGGCGAGTTCAGGCTTGCCTTGCCTTACGTCCTATTAAAGCAGGCTATTTTGTTGCATCAGTTTTGCTGCCGGGATTCCTATGAATCTACACCCAGGTCTGTTGTTCAGGGCTTTCATGCTGGAGTTAGCAGGGGCTATTCTCTCATGCGACCTCTGACAGTGGAGGTAGAACATAGTCACCCTGGCTAGTAGCCATTCTTAGCCTTACTCTCCACAAATTTGTCCAATCCTCCTTTAAAGACATCTGAATTGCTGGCCGTCGCCTCCTCCTGTGGCTGTGAGTTCCATAGGTTTATTGCGCACTATATGTGAAGAGAGGTACTTCCTTTTATCTCTCCTGAATCTTCCAGTAGCCAAGGTGATGACAGTTTGAGCTAAATTACTTCTAGAATATTTTCCAGTTCTTTTGGCTAAGATCAAGTGTAGTATCTAGAGTATTTTCCATCTCTAATCCTAGGCTCTTCTTGAGACATGCAACTCTTTGTTTTGTAATTTTGCCCATTTCTTCCAACACAGGAGACAGCAGAACACTTCTTGGAGTAGGTCTCTCTATAAGATGACTGTCTGGTTGTGAATTTGCTTTGCATGATTAACTGAAAGCTCAAATCATTTTCTTCCTCAGAGTCCTGGAAGCTTGTGGCTCCTCCCTTCCGAAGTGAAAGATGGTTCTGCTACGGCAGTTTGGGCTTCTTCTCTGGAAGAATTACATCTTGCAGGTAAGATTACAAAGAGTCGTTCAACATGGGCAAGAGGGTGGAAATGGAGAACAGAGATGTGGAGGTCAGACCTCTGCATTTTTGCTCCCAGTGTACCTCGCTTTAAGGCCCCATCTGCACTATACAGCACATATATTTAAAGCTGTGACATACCACTTGCAACCAAGTAGTCGTTGCTTCCTGGGAAGTGTAGTTTGTTAAGGCTGCTGAGAGTTGTTAGGAGACCCCCTATTCCCCTCATAGAGCTACAGTTTCCAGAGTTCATTGGGAAGAGTGTGAAACCACTTAGGGAATTGTTCGCCATCTTGATCTAGCGATAAAATGAAATAATAAAATTTCAACAAGGCATTATTTCAAGAGCAATGCAAAGCAAATAACCAATGCGAACAGCTAGGAAGGAAAGTGTTTATTCCTGTGTAGCTCGTACAAGACTTGGGCAATGCAAACATATCTAACTAAGGTGTGTTTGTTTTGCTTTGCATTAAACGTTGATCCGTCTCTGTGGGCTGGATTGAAAGATTCTTATTTGAGATTTTGGCCATGGACTAATCCTATGATCCCTTGCCAAGGTTAATCTCCTTTAGTCTCACTCTTATTGCACCTGTCAGGTGTAAATGGATCTTCCATTGCGAATCAAAGAGCCCACTAGGTCATAAGGTGGTGGCCTACAATTGCGTATCACTGTGTTAGTTGCACAACTCATCTGCCTCATCTGCACTGTATCAGAGGTCAGTTTGCATAGAAGGCTGGTTTTATACCAAGTCCATCTTGACCATCAATCCCCCTTGACCAGGGGACTGGCAAAGCTTCTGAAGGGTTGTGTGCAACCTTTCCAAGCTCTGCTGCTTGAAATCCTTTTCAGTGGAGGTGCTCAGGATGGGACATGGAGCCTTCTGCCTCAAAGCATGTGCTCCACTCCAGAGCTGTGACTTCCTCCCAACGATGATTGTACACTGCATATGAAACAAAGGTAGCATAAACCAAGGCTTCCCAAACCACAGGGTTTATTCAAGTGGCATCCATAAAAATGCAATTAAAATCATACAGCATCTAGCACAATGCATTACAGTTGCTACAACAGGCAGAAAAATTATTCCTTGTTCCATCAAGACCCTCAGGAATTTTCAAGTGGGGGGGGGAGTTTGGGAGCCACTGGTGTAAACAACAATCTTGTGGCACAGTTAACAAAATTAGTGGAGAATAGCTCAAATTACCCAATGGATGAAGCATTTTCCTGCGTTGCTAGTATAAATACATATGCTTGGGAGAGGGAGAGAAATGTCAACCATAAAGTGTCAAAACCAGGAAGGGCAAAAGTACAAAGGGATATCTCCAAAGGGATAATAAAATATTAACTCATACAAATATTCCCTTCACAAATAATAAAGATATGTAAAAATCAATCCACCTGTGAATTCCATTATTGAGAATAAAGGTTCTATAAAGTCATAGATGAGCCAGACATTTTATATATACTAGTGTTACCGAGTATGTGCCTCAGTTTTTGTATAAGAAATTACGTCATGCCATATGGGGTGGTGGGAGGTTCATTTGAGTTCTGCCATTTAGATACTTTTAGTTTATGAGCGCTCTTGTCAAGGAAGGCAATTTGCCAAACCCTAGAGTACCAACAATCCAGATTATTAAGACTGAAGTTCAACAGTAACAATTACATAATAAGCAATGACCATTCACAGAAGGCACCTCCAGGCAAGGGTTTAATACTTCAAACAAGTCATTCACCTATTGCAAACAAGTTACTGGCAAACAAGTTTCTTGAACTTACTGGATTTTGCATGGAAAGGGTAAATTCTGATTCATTGGGGGGGGGGGTTTATACAGGGTGGCATTTTGATGCTGTCAGTGCCATGTGGATGCTGCAATGGGAGGGGGGAGAATGCTTCATGCACCAATCCCACAATACACTGACATCCTGACATTGGTTAGGTAACTGGCTCAAATAGTGTGTCCGTGTGATTTATCCTGATTCAAGCCACAGGTGAGAGAATTGCATTATGACTGCAGAGGAAAAGGTTCCGCATGATCCCAGCAAGTTATGTGAATGTATGGGATTGCTAGCCCACTCTGATAGGTACAAGAAATCCTATGTACACTGCACATTGATAGACCCAGCAAAGAGGAGGAATGGGCAAATGGTTTAAATGCTTTATGAATTTCCTTGGCAATTCATTGCTTAACCATTATCATTTTTGTTTGTTTTTGTTTTGGAGATTGCGGAACTGCCTGTACTTTACTTAATGAATAAATGTCATTCCGAAACATCCACCCATTCCACCCACCTTTTTCATCCAAACCAACCCCACCCCCAGAGCCCCATTTCTTGGCCTTCTTTTTATCTGCCATGTAACTTGATCTGCTTGCAAAGTCTTGTGTAGAGTGTAGTAATATATGTAGAGTGTAGTAATACATATGGAAGGCAATTACAAAAGCTGTGGTCGCTCCTGATCGCACGTCTACAGCATTTACGACTGGATTGGCAGCTCTTCTCCATGGGTGAAGATCTAGATGCCTTGGCAAGTTCTATCTGCAGTTGCTGTAAAGGCGAATGAGCAGAGACTGGCTCTCTATGCTTTGTTTGCTAGCTCAAAGGAGGCACGAAATGGCTTGCAGAGGAGCAAGTCATCCCCATATCTCAGTTTATTAAGCTGAATGAGGCCATTGTCTGAAAAGGTTATTGGTCCCAAAGATGCTGCAGTGCTCTTTGGACTTGATCTAGAGGTGATCCCTTGGATACGGTCTTGATCTCACTTGATTACAGGTATGAAAGAGAAATGGCCAAGATGAAAATTCAGTGCCCTGGAATTGCTTTTTAGAAATAGTTCAATAAGTTGGCAAATAATTTACTGCAGAAACAGAAAGTTGTGTCGTCGTTATCGTTATTAATATTTTTAATTTAATGAACTTAGTCCCTTTTTTTAATAAAATGTAACTCAAAGTGATTTACAACAAAATAGCACATACAGTAAAAGCAACAGTAAAAGCAAAGTGATTTACAACAAAATAGCACATACAGTAAAAGCAACTAAAACACACTTAAAGCTAAAAACACATTCAAGTTTATAAAAAAGGAGGCCTAAAACGTCCCACCCACTGAAGGGCACAATAGATAATTAAAGACGAATGCCAACAACAAAGGCCTGGCAGAAAAGAAACATTTTGACCCATAGGCGCCGACTCCATGGGGCTTGAGGGGGCCCGAGCCCCCTCAAAAATTCGTTTGGGGGGGCTCAGCCCCCCCAATAATCTCGGGCGGCGGTGGGCGCGTCCGCGGCTTTTATAGGGCGCCTGGCGCGCACCAGCTCGATAACGGGCACCGGCGCGGCGGGGGGCGCCGGGCCGGGGGAGGGGGGCGGCCGGCCTGTCTCCTTGGCAACCCCATTGAGCAGCGCCGGCTCCCCCGGGAGGGCCATCCCCCCGCGCCGCCGATCGCCAACACCGCCGACGCTGTGGCTGCCCGAGCCCGAGCCCGAGCCCGAGCCCGAGCCCGAGCCTGAGCCCGACCCGGAGCCCGAGCCCGAGCCTGAGCCCGAGCCTGACCCGGAGCCTGAGCCCAAGCCCAAGCCCGTCAGTCAGTCAGTCAGGAAGGAAGGAGAAATGGGGAGGGAGACGAGGGAGGAAAATTGCGCGCAGGGTGAAGAAAGGAGAAGGGCGAACGAGACGAGCTTCCAACCCAAAAAAGGGCTGGAAGACTGGGAGGATGAAGGATCGGGAAAGAAAGCGACGCCTTCCCCGCCCGCGACGTCGCCCGCTTGTCATTGGCAGCGCAGCGGGCGCCCAGAGGGGCTGGGCACCGGCGCAGGGCCGCTCCGCAGCCGCGGAGGACAGCTGCGCGGCTAGCAAGGTGCGCCGCGTAGAGCGCGGCCCTTGTGTGGCCCAGTGGCCAGGCAAGCTCGGGCGGGGACCCCCATGCGAATCTAAGATGGGAGAAGAGGGCAGAGCAAAGGGGGTCCCTTCCCCAACCTCCGGCTCTGAGACTTCCCTGCGCCCCAGAAAAGCGAAAGGATTTTCTCTTCTTCTTTTTTTATAAATATTTTATTAAGTTTTCAAATACAAAGTTAGAAACATACACTGAAGAAAAAAGTAAAAGAACAAGAAAAAGAAAAAAAGAAAAAGAAGAAAAGAAAACCAACCATTCAACACATTTTTTATATAACTAACTGGACTTCCTCGCATCTCCCTTACCCTGCATTCTTTATAATAAAGATATCAGCAAATTATTACCTTGTTTTGTACCTTATTTTGTACTTTTCAAATACTATACCTCTAAATTTAACATACTTTTCATCAGTTACTTATATCTTAAATTAAACATAGTATTACCTTAGATTTTGACCTTTTCTTACTTAAAATATAATTTCCTGTTTCCCAAATCTAATTGCTGAAGCTATAGTTTCCGAATCGTGTAAATTTTTAACATTCATACAACTTATATTGTTTTTGTAAATAGTCCTTAATTTTTTTCCAGTCCTCTTCCGTTGTTTCTTCTCCCAAATCTCGGATTCTGCCAGTCATTTCAGCCAGTTCCATGTAGTCCATCAATTGCGTCTGCCACTCTTCCAGTGTGGGCAAATCTTGTGTCTTCCAATATTTTGCGATAAGTATTCTTGCTGCTGTAGTTGCATACATAAAGAAAGTTCTATCCTTCTTTAACACTTTCTGGCCAACAATGCCCAAGAGGAAGGCCTCTGGTTTCTTGGGAAAGGTATACTTAAATACCTTTTTTAACTCATTATAGATCATTTCCCAGAAGGCCTTCACTTTTGGAAAAGTCCACCAGAGGTGAAAGAATGTCCCTTCAGCCTCCTTACATTTCCAACATTTATTATCAGACAGGTGATATATTTTTGCAAGCTTGACTGGGGTCATGTACCACCTATAAATCATTTTCATAATATTTTCCTTCAAGGCATTACATGCCGTGAATTTCATTCCGGTGGTCCATAACCTTTCCCAGTCCTCAAACATGATGTTATACCCAATATCCTGAGCCCATTTTATCATGGCTGATTTGACTGTCTCATCCTGAGTGATTTTCTCTTCAACCTGCCCTCCATCCTCTTGCAGAAAACTCTTTGCCTGCCCTGCCCGTATCTCGTTTTTGCTTTTTAATTCCACACACGCACCCTTCGGACTTCGTGGCAATCGGGCGCGCGGGTGCGTTTCCTAAGAGAGTGAGGACCCCCGCCTCCTCCCCACCTGCTCCCTTGCCAGCCAGCCAGCCGCGCGCCCTAGCCGGAGAGCCCCGGCCGTCCCCGTCGCGCAATCGGTTGGATCTCCCTTCAGCAGGCCGTGCTCACAACTCGGCCCAGGGACCCCCAGCAGCGGATCTCCGGCTCAGCTGAAGAATCTGGCAACAAGCCCCCTCCTCCCCAATCACTCCGCCGAAATACGCTCCAAAACCCCCCAGATAGTCCGCCGGCCGCCAAGTCTAGTGGCGCCCTGAGCGAGGGTCTCTCCCCAACACCGCCACCTCGAACTGCGTTCTCCCGGCTACCCGAGCGAACCAGCGGCAGGACCCCGGTATGGGCCCCCCCAATATTTTTTATAAGTCGGCGCCCCTGTTTTGACCTGGCACCTAAAGATAGGCAGCAATGGTGTCAGATGTGCCTCCCTAGGGAGAGCATTCCATAAGCAAGGAGCCAGCACTGAGAAGGCCTGTTCTCATGTCGGTTGCTAGCAGACAGACCCTCGTTGATGGTTCAGCATGTCAATTCTTAAGTTCTAGCAGCAGCAAAGAGTAACTTGCTGGGGGTGCAGCATGGATAGCAACACCTGATCTACACTTGCAGCCATTTCCCACCCAGGGGAAAGGATTCCATGCCAAGCTAAACACATATACCTGGTTTGTTTTGCAGAAGCGACAGATTTTGGTCACGATCATAGAGATCTGCCTGCCATTGTTGTTTGCTGCCATCCTCATTGCCCTCCGTCACAGAGTACAGGCGGTTGACCACCCGAATGCTACCACCTATCACAGCCTTCCGGTGTCTCAGCTTCCTGTCTCCCCTCATTGGCACCCATACAACTTGGAGCTGGCCTATGTTCCTGCTAACAACACGGCTGTGAAGAGCATCGTGGAGACTGTGGCGAAGGCACTGGAAATCAATACCAAAGGTCAGGAACTAGGCAAGGTTGTCTGCATGTGCAAATGTTTGCTCCTCTGTAGCATAATGCCTCTGCTTAGCACAGGAGTGGGGCACCCCTTGGCGTTCTTTCTTAGTCTTTGGCTTTGACTCTGTCTACTGTTGGGCTCCTTACCTTCTGCTCAACCAGTCCCAATGGGGAAAAGTCTGGAGTTAGCTGGCTCTGCTTGTCACTGGATCTAGCTCCACCAGCTGTTGGACTCTCTGCCTTCCTCCCTACAAAAACCCATAGACACCAGTCACCACTTCTTGAATGAAACACCTTGCCGCTCCTGTTCCCCACCCCCACCTCACACACTCATTGCGTATTTCGTTTTCCTTGCAGTTCGAGGCTTCCCTTCTGAGAAAGCCTTTGAAGACTACATCAGGTTTGACAACCGCTCTGGCAACGTTCTGGCTGGCATTGTCTTCGAAAACCTCTTAGCTCACAGTCAAGAGCCCCTGCCACTGCAGGTAAGGAGTTACGGGAGCAGGGTTCCTCAAGTTGATGAAGCAGGGGTGGGGGACTTTAGTGGGCTGGGAGCCATCTTGGAAAATTTAACTTGGCCAGTGAGTGGCAGCTAATAATGCACAGTTAATTAGCAGGTGCTTTCAGGCAGCCTGTTATAGTGAGCATTCTTTTTGCTTTGTTGCAGGGAGGTTAGAGTTGGCTTTTTACAGTGGTACCTTGGTTGTCGAACTTAATCCATTCCAGGAGTCTGTTCGACTCCTGAAACCATTTGAAAACCAAGGCACAGCTCCTGATTGGCTGCAGGAGCTTCCTGCACTCAAATGGAAGCTGCGTCAGACGTTCAGCTTCTGAAAAAGTTCAAAAACCGGAACACTTACTTCCAGGTTTGCGGCGTTCAGAAGCCGATTGTTCGGCAACTAAGCCATTCAGGAACCAAGGTTCCACTGTAATGAGTAATCATTCTTATTTGTTTGCTGGGAGATTGGCTTTTGCCCGTTTTTCTATATTGTTATGTGGGTTTTTAAATTTATAATTCCTCTTGCAGGTGAGTTACCGACTGCGTTTCAAATACAGCCCTAGGAATGCCCCTCGGAGTGAGCAGACAGGCCTGAACCCTAACCTGGACCGTGATTGGCACACCAGCTACCTCTTCCCGCTGTTCCAGTTACCAGGACCCAGAGAACCCAACTTGCACGATGGAGGGACACCAGGTGAGTAATCTCTGGGCTGGGAGTTCATGGGGAAGGTTAACTACATGGGCATCAGGGCACAGGAACAGAGGCAGTAGCTCAGGAGAGTCTCAGGCAGAGGCTTCTCATATTCTGTGCTGCCTAGTACATTTTAAACTGGAGATGGCAAGTATGAAACTTGGGACGTCTTGTGTGCAAAGAAAGTTATCTGTAACATGAACGATGGTCCCTCCCCAAAGGGATCTACCAGGCTGGTGTTTTTTTGTGTGAGTATGTATTCTGTTCTGCGGTTTTTATTGGAGATGGTGTTACTTTAGGTTCTTGCATCTGAGGCCATTTAGGACCTTGCATGCTAATACTGGGACGTGGGTGACGCTGTGGGTTAAACCACAGAGTCTAGGACTTGCTGATCAGAAGGTTGGCGGTTCGAATCCCTGCAATGGGGTGAGCTCCGGTTGCTCGGTCCCTGCTCCGGCCAACCTAGCAGTTCAAAAGCACGTCAAAGTGCAAGTAGATAAATAGGTACTGCTCCGGCGGGACGGTAAACGGCGTTTCCGTGTGCTTCTCTGGTTCGCCAGAAGCGGCTTAGTCATGCTGGCCACATGACCCGGAAGCTGTACGCTGGCTCCCTCGGCCAATAAAGCGAGATGAGCGCCCAGAGTCAGTCACGACCGGACCTAATCGTCAGGGCTCCCTTTACCTTTACCTATACTAATACTAATACATTGAATTGTTCTGCAATACGTCCCAATTTTACCACATTATTGCCACCTGGCTTTGTAGAGCTCAGTAGCTAGGAGGATGGAGACAAAACTAGAGTTGGTTCCACCTATCATTGACTCTGACTCCACCCAGAGTGAGTCTCCTTGCCCCCTGCCCTACCAAGTCCCAATGGGCACCAGCTACCACTGGGGAGTCTGTGGCCCTGCAAATGTAGATGGACTCCTGCTCCCTTAGCCCTCAGTCAGGGCTGATGGGAGGCTGTAGCCCAACAAATGCCTGGAAGGTCACCGGTTCTCCACCCTTGCTGTTGTGGTTGTGAAGACAAAATGGAGGTGAGTAGAATCTCGCAGCCCCCCTGAGACCCTTGGAGGAAAGATAAAAATATGATGCCCTCCTCTTTTTAAAAAAATTGAATTTGCATTCAGCTGTCATAGCTGATGTATGATCTTCCTAGAACAAATTGTGCTGTTAAGTTAATGAACTGTGTGGTTATAGATGTGGGTGAGGGCTGCCCTCATCAGATGGCAAGCAAGGCTCTTTGGGTAAATACACAATCCATAAATGGCTGTTTTTTTCCAAAGCAACTAGAAAGTGCTTAAAAGCAGACCCACTCTGCATTGCACACACACACAGCCACGCTGCTCCACGAAGCCTCTGGTGGCAGGCACCGGCACAAAACTAGGGCATCGCTGGCCAGCACAGGCTGTGAGAAGCAGGAGGTCTCGTTTCCAGCTGCCTACTTGTTTATCATTTAAAGGACAAGCTGTGTGCATCGCCTGCCTCTCTCTCGAACCCACTTTCATTGTCTCCTTGGCTCACTTACGCTGAAGGAGTGAGCGGCGGAATGCATTTAATTAGCAGCTTAACAAATGGCTGCAGTTGCAGAGAGTTGGCAGAACTGCCGGCACCTAGGCTTGGCATGTTTCCGTGTTAGTCATCTCCTAATTGGAACAGTGTTGGTGAAATTCTTCTGCTGCAAAGACACAATGACATTTGGCGGCTAATATGCACATCTTAGGTCTAGCTGCAAACTGCATGGATATGTCGTTTCAACAATAGAAGGGAATTTATGGGGGTAGGAGGATAGGGGGCTTGGAAAGAAAATACAGAGGTGATGGTGATGGTGATGGTGATATTGATTTATACCCTGCCCTTTCCCCTGGCATGGACTCAAGGTGGCTCAAGATTTTACAGATAATATCTCAGCTGTGATTCTAACTTGTAGGAATTTAGGTTTCCATGAGGTTTGAGGATCCCAGAGAGCACACTGCAGCTTTTGATCACAGTCACATGATACGTTTAAAGCACCCAAGGCTTCCTCAGAAGAACCCTGGGAACTGTAGTTTGTTGAGGGTGCTGGGAATTGCAGCCCTGGGGTGGGTAAACTACAGTTCCCAGGATTCTTTGGGGGAAGCTATGCACTTTAAATGTGCTTTAAATGCATTGGTGTGGATGTGACCTTTTAAGTCTCATGTCCGCATGTATGTATGCATTTGCAGAATTATTTATATACCACCAATAGTATAAACTGTTGAGGTGATATAAATGGTGAGACATTACTTTGTTGTTGTAATAAAATACTAGGTTGGCGATTGAGTATGTAATTATAATGGTGAGTAGAGATCATAGAGAGTGCTGGAACTAATAGGCCTTAAACTGTGGGAGCGGCTAGGAGAGGCCTGTAATTCCACACTGAACTTCAGTAACTGGCATAAGAAGTTATGCAGATGTTTGCCACGTGAGATGTATTTGCTTGATTTACAGGCTTTGTTTGGGCTGAATCCTTGTTGCTTGTTTTAAATAAATTTCCGTATTTTGTTAGAGTCCGAACATCTACTATAACTTAGCCTTCCTTGTTGATTACTAACAATAATTGCACTATCTTGCCTGCAGGATTATAGTGTTAATAGACATGTGAAGCAAAGGCAAGAGGAAGGGAGTGGAGGAAGATAGCCCCACAGTTAAAATAAGTCAGTTAATTAGACAGGGCATGGGAGCCTGGTCATTTTTTGAGAGGCGCTGACCTCCCTGTAACCTGTTTATTCAGCACTCATCCAGATTTGCTTACACGAAGTTTATGCAGGGATTAGATTATATCTCATTTTTATTGAGCATTCATTTTGATTTGTTTATGGAACAGTTCTGTATTATAAGAACATAATTAGAGCTGGCTAGGTCAAGCCAATGGCCTATCTAGTCTAGCATCCCCTTCTCCCAGATGCCTGTGGGAAACCATCAGGCAGGACCCAAACACTATGATATCATTTTAAACAGCCTTGGCTTCCCCCAGAGAATTCTGGGAACTGTAATTTGTTTAGGATGATGGGTAGGGCCAGCCCAAGATGTTTTGCCGCTTGAGGCAAAAAAGAAAATGGTGCCTCTTCCTTCCCCTCCTTCTGTGCCTGAGGTCACTGAAGGAGACCAGGGAAAATTTGGTGTGCAAACTTTTCTCTAGTAAAACTTCCTCAGCTACAGCTTCAGCTTCTACTGGATTCATTGATTGGCATCAGGCTTATCTTGTGCAAACTCTAAAAATCATATGAACCTTATGCTAACATACTTAAGCAAGCAAGTGTGCTCAAATGC
The DNA here is from genome assembly GCF_964188305.1 of Podarcis bocagei. Taxonomy (NCBI): domain Eukaryota; kingdom Metazoa; phylum Chordata; class Lepidosauria; order Squamata; family Lacertidae; genus Podarcis; species Podarcis bocagei. The sequence goes on along the minus strand of NC_138139.1, from coordinate 38,242,495 downwards.
TCTCATCAACACTCGAAGAGTGTGAATCAAAGCATATCAAGATTACTTGGAGGCACATACCTCAGGGAGTTATTTGGCAAATTTTGCTTTTTTTAAATAAAATATTTATTGAGATTTTACACAAAAGAAAAAAACAGTGTGATAAAAAATACAAAAAGAAAAACAGACATTTAAAAAAGTAGAAAAAGAAGGGGGGAAAGAAAAAAAAGAAAAAAATATCTTCAAAAAGAAATAATCAATTTTTCAATATCTTTAGGTTCATTTGCTTATTTCCTTGACCTCCTCGCACCTCCCCTTTTTGTATTCCCATTTACAAAGTCCTTTCAGCAAATCCTTACCCTCTTTCATTTATCTTTACTCTATATTCTTAACCTATTATAACTATAAGTTTTCATCCATATAACTATCTATATTTACATATTCTTATTAGCCTTAATACCAAAACCACTTATTTTCAGTCCAACATCATTTTAACATTCATTAATTTTACAGTATTTCTGCAGATAGTCTTTGAATTTCTTCCAGTCTTTATTTGGCAAATTTTGATGAGATTGAATAGCAAGCAAAATTTACTGTACCAGATGTAGAGTACAAAACTGTCAAAAGAAGGCAGAAAGTATGGGGGGGGGTAACCTAATGATGGGACAGCACCCATAGTCTTAGATGAACTTTCTCCAAGAGATAGGTTTAGGGTAAATTCATTTATCCCTGTCATGGGTGCTCTTGAAGCCAATCTAGGCAGCAGAGCAGCAGTGAATAGGAGTGTGACTGGCAATTTTTCATTTTTGTTGAAGCTGCAAGCAACCAAGGAACAGATTCACAATGGCATTGAGATGTTGGTGCAAGAGTATCCAAAGATGAACTTTTGCACTCACACCTGTACACCTGTACAGGCTCATGCTGAAAAGCCACCAAGATATATATCAAATAATATTCCAGCAGAAAATTTGGACCACTTTTCCAAATGTGGAAGCAATCTTCAGATTGTTCTTGTATTTAATGGTTACAAACAGAATGGTTGTCTGATCTAAGCATTCTACTGCCTAGAAAATGATAAACTGTAACTTCCTGATTTTAATGATATAATGGAGAAGTTTGCGTCAAAAAGAGCTCGAAGGAAACTGTTCTGACTTTGTATATAGTGAAATGTTATAGTATAGGTATGATTCCCCTATGAATGTTCTGTGTGAATGTCTTCATTAATTCCATACGTCTGTAAAATTATTAAAGGTTATAAATGTGTAAACAATTTAATCAATGCTGAAAATTCAGCAACGTTCTACTTCCATTGAGCAGATAAAGAAGAGGACTAGGTTTTATTTCTCATGATCCTACTTGGCAGGGGGTTGGACTCGATGGCCCTTGTGGTCTATTCCAACTCTATGATTCTATGATTCTAAGACCTCCTAGCCCTGGGCCTCCAGCTGTTTTAATCCAGGCCTGGAGGTGGGCAGAAAGGAGGCTGGAGAGGAACAGGCAGGGGAGGAAGAGGAGGAGGAGGAGGAGGAGGAGGAGGAGTGCAGGAGGCAGCAAGCAGTGCTTTCCTGTGGGCCTGGACTTGCCCCCTGTGGCTGTCCCCAGCCTGCCACTTGAGGTGACTGCACCACCGAGCAGTGATGAGAGATGTTAAGAGACCCCTATTCCCCTCACTGAGTTCCTACAGTTCCCAGATTTCACAGTGAAGAGGGATTGGCTGTAGAACCACTCTGGGGTCTCCTAAGGACTCTCAGCACCCTTAATAAGTTGTGGCTCCCAGAATTCTTGGTGGGGGATTGGAGGGGAAAGCCATGACTGTTTAAAGTGGTATGATAGTGATTTGTGGTGTGAATGTGGCCTCAGTATCAGACAACTCCTGTGATGTCCTTTCTGACCCCCTCCTCTTGCTTCCTTAGGGTATTACCGAGAAGGCTTCCTGGCAGTGCAGCATGCTGTGGACAGGGCAATCCTGCAGTCTCACACCAACACTTCTGCGGAAAGTCTGCTGGAAAGGTTCATGGTGGTCATTCGCCGTTTTCCCTACCCACCCTACGTCAACGACCTCTTTGTGCTGGCCATTCAGAACCAGCTTCCCCTGCTGCTCATGCTGAGCTTCACCTATACCTCGCTCAACATAGTCCGTTCTGTGGTGCATGAGAAAGAGAAGAAGCTGAAGGTAATACAGTGATAAGTGCTTCTGACAGTCCAGGCTAGGCAGCAAGGCTGTCTGTGTGGATTTCTGCATCTGCGGTGTATATAACTGAATTTGCAGTTGCACCAAACACCTATTGACTTTGGGAATCTAATCCCAGAATTTTTTATCCCCAAAGAATCATAGGGTTGGTTCTAGCTAGGTCCTATTCAGAGCAAACCCACTAGACCTGAGTTAGTCATGTTCATTAATTTCAGTGTGTGTACTCTGAGTAGGACTTAGCTGGATACCACCCTTGTCTTCCATCCATTTTTTGGAAAGAGATTGAGGTCCCATCTGCACTATACATTTAAAGCAGTCATATTTCTTAGAAAAAGGTAGGTAGCTGCTCGCTTCTGGCTTGCATATGTGTTGGAAACAGTAAGTGATCTTACAGCGAGCAGGAAAACTGAAGAGCAGTTTATATTGACCAATCTTTTGCATGGAACTGTAGGGGTACGGCTGGTTTTGAAAGATTAGAAAAGACAAACTTGGGCAGAAGAACGTGTCCAGTGTTTGCTGATTGCCCTTATCTGCGGAAAAGAACTATAAACGTTCATAAGTGCTCCTTGGAAGGGAGAAACTGGCTATGGGATTCAAGGGATGAATAATGTTGGGAAGGAGTCAATGTTAGAAGAACCCAATGGCTTGCATGAGGTTATGCTGAATTTTTGCATCCGCAGGAGTACATGCGAATGATGGGCCTCAGTAACTGGCTGCACTGGAGTGCCTGGTTCCTCATGTTCTTCCTCTTCCTCTTGGTCTCCAACTTCTTTGTCACCATCCTCTTCTGCGTAAAGGTGAGCATCTCCCAGCTGGCACTGAAACCTAACACACACATCAGGGTTGGCAGCACACTCTCCCTTCCATCTTCAAGGTTTCTTTAGTCTGTATGTTGCTGCTGAGTTCTGAGTAGATAACGGGACTAACCGCAGGGTATTGATTTTTGCAGGTGAGCAAACAGGGAGCGGTGCTCACAAATAGTGACCCCACTCTGGTGTTTACCTTCTTGACCGTCTTCTCCATCGCATCCATCTCCTTCAGCTTCATGGTCAGCACTTTCTTCTCCAAAGGTAAGCAAAGTGTCCTTGGCTGTTTGTCCGTCAGGATGTAAGAGTGACTGATTTGCACAACCACTTCTCTCAGGCTGGCAGAATCTGCTGGCTGCTGCTTAGCCCACGTTTGAAAAGTTTGTTGCCAAGTTTGCTGAAAAGCTTGTTGCCTTTCAGGCCTTGCTTTTGGTCAGTGGAAGTGGATCCAGATCTGCTGGCAGATCCCTTTGTGCTTCGAAGCCGATAAACATGGGTGCCTGGAGGAGATTGGGAAATATTCCAAGAATGGCAGCAAGAAAATGGACCTCCCTAATGAAGCCCTACCCAATAAAGATCACTTTCATATTATGTTAATGGCTGCTAAGCTCGCAATTTCACATTACTAGAAAGCGGATAATGAAATTTCTGTTGATAAATGGTATGACAGATGCTGGATTATTGCCCTGTTAGAGAAGGTTACCAATAATATAAGAACCACGAAAGGCAAATCAAACCCTATGAACCACGGTGCAGTCTGGGCACCCTTTTTGTGTACATCAACATCTGATACTGGGAGACATCCACCATCCTGGCAGAAAACAATTTGATTGACCTTGGTTGACTCTTTTGTCCAATTTTGCAAATTGTTATCAGCTGTAATGTGTAATAATCTCACCTGTGGTTTTTTTTGTCCCATTTCCTGTTGGTTTTTATGGTTTTCAGCTATTTGATTTGCATTTTATAGCTTGGCTGTGATTTCTTTTTCTTATACTGCGGTGTCTAAGGAGAATAAGTAGTCTTGAAAGGAAAAAAGAAGGACTGCTCTCCCTGCAAATTATACTAGCCATAGCTGTCAACGTTTCCCTTTTTTTAAAGGGAAATTCCCTTGTTCCGAATAGGATTCTTCGCAAGCAAAGGGAAAAGTTGACAGCTATGACACTAGTGAGATGAAGTAAAATAAGGCGATGGGAAAGAGAGGGTGGCCAGCCATGGATTTTTGCTTGGAAGGGCTTTGAGTTCAGTTCAGTTCTGGTACTCAAAACAAATTCTGAGGCTCACATGATGGTTCCTTTCTTGGCCCAAGGTTGTGGGGAGGAACGGAAGTACATGCTCATCCCTTGTTTGTTTTTAGCCCAACGATAGGATGTCCTCTTGCAATCCACAGAGAGTCGGCCACAAGCTTAACCTCACTTATCTATAGGCAATCCGAAATGAATCCCGTAGGACTTATTTCTGAGCAGATATGGGTAGGACTGTGCTCTTAAGTTGCATAGGCAGTTAACTGCTGTTTATTCAGCCCCCTGGTGTGGCATTCCACAGCTTTATTGCTTCCAAGTTGAAAGTACAAGAAGCCATGTTTTGTTTTGTTTTGCTTTGCTTTGCTTTTGGCCTGGCAATTTCCCCCTCCTAGTTTCCCAGGGTGATCACAAGACCAGGAAGCTGGTGGCGCTTTGTCTCGTCATATTCTGGATTTGAAATGTTAATTATGAGGTTATGCAGGAGCATCAGTGATGTGCATGATAGCTGATAACAGACGAGCAGCTGAGTGGAAATTCCCCAGGGGTGTGGACTGCCTCTTTGCAAACCTAGAAACACGTGCCTTTTTCTTCTACTGCTTTGGCCCGCTCAAGATACAGGATTGTCCCAGGCAGGGGAAGTAGGTTGGGTTACCCACTGCATGTAACTTAGCCATGGTTCCTATGGCAGCTCGATTTGTAGTCGATAGTGCTTGTTGCCACTGGGACTGCAAAATCATCCCCTGCTCTTTTGTGAAGATCAAGTTGCTATTTCAAGCATCAGAGCAGCTCAGGACTTTTTTTCTAGTTGTTGTTTTTTTGCAAAACTAACTGTCGGATCCCTTGATGCCTTTTTGCTTCCCCACCACCACATATTGGGATAGAAGTGAATGAAAGAACTGGGAGGTCTCAATAATATCCATGCACGTATAGTATTTGCTACTGTACTGCTGAATAGTAGGCTCAGCTTTCTTCCCCTAAATAAAGCATAAGAAAGGAGCCCTGTAGGTCAGACCAAAGGCTTAGCTAGTCCAGTCCAGTATTCTGTTTCCCACAGTAGCTGATAACACCGAATTTCCCTCCTTTGCAACATAATGCATCCCCACTCCCATCAATGTTTTTGCCCCTGCAGTGTGCCAAAAAGCAGGGTGTGGAATGGTCCCTGAGATGATGGCATTGCTAGATTTGAGCATTGCAAAGTATGCCAGATTTAACTTTTTTTAAAATTACTATTGTATTTTAATATTTTGTTGGAAGCCACCCAGAGTAGCTGGGGAAACCCAGCCAGATGGGTGGGGTATAAATAATAAATTATTTATTAGAAATTATTATTATTATTATTATTATTATTATTATTATTATTATTATTATTATTAAGTGGGGTGTATGGGTGGAGATAACCAAGGAAGAGGAGCTGTACATGGCTTCCTTTCAGACGAATTCATAAATGCTGCCCTGGGAACCACCGCCAGTCCCTGGTGTGTTTTCGACTAGTCCCAAGTCTTTGGTTATCATCACACAGGGAGGTGCCAAAGAGCAAGAGGTTTCTTTGGCTCAGCCACTGCATTCCGAAGAGGCAAGCCACCTTTCCACTTTCAAATCTGAAATGAAATGTGGCTTGCTTCTTCAGCATTTGAAGCAGCTGCCTGTGGAAACATCAGAGGGCTTTGATCTTTGAGCTTTGTTCTCCCTGCCCCCCCCCCCATGGCATGCTTATGGTATTAATTGGATCGCAGCTTTAAAGCACAAGTTGTAAGGGGAGGAGATGCAATTATATGTAGGGAGTAAGAAAACTTCCAGCACAACAAATTTTATTGTAATGCTCTAAGCCAACCCTGGGAAACGATGCCTCACTTCAATGCAGTGCTGGGGACTTCTAGCCCATGAGCCTAATTAGGCCTGATGAGGCTCCTGATTTGGTAGGTGTCCTTTTTCCGAGTGCAGCCGGTCCCTGCTAAATCAGGATTTGCACCCGGTACCTGGAAATCCCACTGGAATCAGCTGCAAATGCAGCTAGTCCCTGTTGAAGGTGCTGGCAGCAACACCCCACCTTTGGCAGTTTAATGGATTGCAATGTTTACATGTCAAAAGCAACTCCAGGAATTTGAGGCCTAAGCAGTGACTGTGCCAGGAGCAGATTGCAGAGTGAAAAACAGCCAGGTCTAGTGTGTCACTGCAACAGTAAAACTTGAAAATCTTGTTTGCCCCTGGTTTTCAGAGTTGCGCCTGTAATTCACTCTCTGGAAGAGGCGGGATGTGACTAAGCACAGTGAACAAGTTTGTCACTGTGGGAATGCAGACGCAGACCCTTGTTCAGCCCACCCATGCAACAGTTTTTCATTTTGATGCTTTTTATACTGAAACCTTCCAGCCAAGCAGACGTAATTCATTTGAGGTTTACAAGTTGAGTGTACCTGTCATTGTGCATTAACAACGCTTTCTTCTTAGTAGAAAACATTGCACATCAAGTCACAAAAGCAATGCCAATTTTAATTGCGCTTTGTTCATTTTTAACAGATGAAAAAGTTAACAAATAAAAACATTGTTACTTATTATATAAACAGTGATAGAATGTGTGTCAAGCATGCATCCAGTCAAAAGTTTCCCTGCATATGGAATGTGAGTATGTCAAGGAGAAGAGTTTGAGCCTGACCTTCTCCTTGATGTGCTAGCTTTCCAAATGCAAAGAGTTGTGTGTATGTGTGTTTTAACTTGGCGGAGTGTTCAGATCATGTTCAGACTGCCCCACCTGCACTCTGTAGTGATACACTCCTGGAAAGGTTTTAGAGACGCCATATACAGTGGTACCTCGGGTTAAGTACTTAATTCGTTCTGGAGGTCCGTCTTAACCTGAAACTGTTCTTAACCTGAAGCACCACTTTAGCTAATGGGGCCTCCTGCTGCCGCCATGCCGCCGGAGCACGATTTCTGTTCTCATCTTGAAGCAAAGTTCTTAACCCGAGGTACTATTTCTGGGTTAGCGGGGTCTGTAACCTGAAGTGTATGTAACCCGAGGTACCACTGTATACATATATATATTTCTTTTTTTAAAAAAAGATTTAGACATACAGTATAAGTCTGGCGCAGAGGTTGGAACCACATATAGGAGTAATGAGCATGCTCAGTGTACACAGAATGCTGACTGATTGTTTTGGGGAAACAGGGAAGGAAAATGAGACTGCAATGGAGTGTCCAGGAAAAGGGTATTATTTTGCTGGGGTCCTGAGCAGGAGCACTCCATGCTGCAAATGTTTTTTGCAGGTCCCCCTTCATATTGCATTTTGCTCCACAGTTTAAGGAGTCTAGGAAAAAAGGTGTCAGGACCACATGACCCTCTTTTGCCCCTTCCTTCATACACTGGTTTTGATGCCACAAGTTGGGTTTCCACGAAACAAAGAGTTCCTATTGAATTTGTTAGTGCACATGAATCCTTGCTGTTGCCGTTATTTTCTCTGAATATTGTCTCTCTTGTTTGCATTCCCAGCAAACGTGGCGGCAGCTGCTGGGGGCTTCCTCTACTTCTTCTCCTACATTCCATACTTCTTCATCTCCCCGCGCTACGACACGATGACACACAACCAGAAGCTTTCGTCATGCCTCATTTCCAACGTCGCCATGGCTATGGGAGCGCAGTTGATCGGCATGTTCGAAGGGAAAGGTGAGTTGGCTAGGATGCTCCTGGCCAGGCGAGAGTCCCACCCTCTCGGCTGGCTGCCAGTTTTTGTGGATGCAAATCCTCCTCTGGCAGAAACTGTCAAGCTGCTTTTGTTCTTTGTGCACGTGCAGGAATGCACAGAGCCCATTGTTAAACTGTGGAACTCTGCCCCACAGGAGGCAATGATGGCTGACGACTTGGGTGGTTTTTAAAAAAGATTGGACTAGTTCATGGAGGATAAGACTATAGATGGCTACTAGCCATGGTGGCAGTGCTCTGACAGTAGGCCTGGGCAATATATCAATATATCACCCAGGATTGGTACAAGGAGTAGACCATGATGTCAGCTTCACTCAGTGGTATATTGCTGGTGAAACCGCCATCACTTCCGAGTCCCTCCGCTAGCTACAGTGGTACCTCGGGTTAAGAACTTAATTCATTCTGGAGGTTCGTTCTTAACCTGAAACTGTTCTTAACCTGAAGCACCACTTTAGCTAATGGGGCCTCCTGCTGCCGCTGTGCGATTTCTGTTCTCATCCTGAAGCAAAGTTCTTAACCCAAGGTACTATTTCTGGGTTAGAGGAGTCTGTAACCTGAAGTGTCTGTAACGTGAAGCGTCTGTAACCTGAGGTACCACTGTGCTTCCTCCAGCGATCGTTGCCATTCCACTCTGCCCTCATACTGTGCAGAGGGAGAAAAAAGCTTCATCGGCGAGGCACCGATAACAGCTTGTTCCTCTGCATCTTTTAACTGCTTGGCTGAGGGAGCAGGGAGAGCACCGAGGATGACTGAGCTGGGGATTGGGAGCCCTCCCGTGCCCCAGGTGAGCTGTACAAAGAAGCTGCCTTGCCCCACCCTCTAGGCACTAGGATGAACCCTCCTCAGCTCCCGCTGTGAGAGCTGCGGCAATATCCTTTCTTTTTTTCTTTTTTCTTTAGAAAATCTTTAATAATTTTCACATAGACAAATATACATAACATATAGTACAAAAGACAATACAAATGAATAAAAACAATAAAGTAAGGAAAGTTAGAAAAATAAACATAAGCAAATACAATATATTACACTTTCATAACAAATTAAAATATGTAACTTCCAATAATTCTCATTATACTACTTATGTTATCTGTATTCCTTGCACAGATTCACATTATTTTATTTTGCATATAGATAGATAATCCACTACAGTGGTGCCTCGCAAGACGAAAAGAATCCGTTCTGTGATTCTCTTCGTCTAGCGGTTTTTTCGTCTTGCAAAGCAAGCCCATTAACGGATTAGCGGATTAGCGCTATTAGCGGCTTTTAGCGGCTTATCTGCTGATCGGATCAGCTGATAAGCGGATTAGCGGCTTAGAAAAAGGGGGGGGAACCCAGCAGGAACTCGCAATACATTGTCGTCTTGCGAAGCAAGCCCATAGGAAATTCGTTTTGCGAAGCACCTCCAAAACGGAAAACTCTTTCGTCTAGCGAGTTTTCCGTCTTGCGAGGCATTCGTCTTGCGGGGCACCACTGTACTACATTTTGAACAATTCTTGGTTATCAGTATCACTCTATTTCTGCAAGTTCGTACAGTACATTTTCAAGCATTCTTTATATATTTTCCATTCCCTAAATACCTTTTGGTTTGACATTCCTCTTAAGTTTTCCAGTCGGTTTTGCTAGTTGCTGAGGCCAGTGCAGCTTGTTTTTGAACATCGCCAGACCGCGATGTTTGGTTGGTGATATACTGTGATGCTGAAAGGCTGATATCGGCCAGCCCTACTCCACAGCTGGAGGCAGCAATGCTTCTGAATGCCAGTTGCTGGAAACCCCAGGAGGGGAAATTGCTCTTGTGCTCAGGTTCCCACAGACATCTGGTTGGCCGCTGCAAGAACAGAATGCTGGACTAGATGGGCCATTGGGCTGATCCAGCAGGCTCTTCTTATGTCTTTATGGCATGGCGTGGGTTGCAGCAACCAGTGTGGTGTAGTGGTTAGAACGCTGGACCAGGACCCTGGGAAACCGGGGTTCGAATCCCCACTAAGCTATGTCGCTCACTGGGTGTCCCCTTGGAGCAGTTACCTTGATATCCTTGGAGGAAAGTTGGAATTTAATTGTATTAATGCAGATTGTACCATAAGAGAATGGCAGGAAATGTTGATTGTTTGCTGCGTTGGTCGTGATTAGCTCCAAAAAGGGGGTGGTGAGATTAGTACTCTGTGAAAGAATGTATTCACCCACGGTGCGAATTGCCTAACTATCATCAGGAGACAGGCAGCCATAGGTTTGTCCTGGGCTGGGCTCTGTATCTGTTGCTGTATCTCTTGCAAGCAGGAGTCAGTGTGAGACCAACTCACATGACTTCCCAGCTGGTTATTGAGCAACTGGTAAATGTTTGTTCAGCTGCAATACTCTTGTTGTTCCAGCTCTGGCTGGAATTAAAAGCGGGCTGAATATTTCTTCCATTTTTCTTTCTTTCGCCTGGGAAAAAACACAAACAAACAAAAGTGCAGCATATAATAATACTAATAATTAATAATAGTAAAAATTTATTTATATCCCACCCTCCCCAGCTGAAGCCTAGCTCAGAGTGGCTAACAACAGTAAAAATAACACAGATTACATAAAATCACAATCAGTTAATTGAAATACATTCTAAAATCAATTCATTCTAAAATCAATTCAAAATCAAATTAATGGCAACCATTGGGCTAAAGGTAAAGGTAAAGGTACCCCTGACCATTAGATCCAGTCGTGACCGACTCTGGGGTTGCGGCGCTCATCTCGCTCTATGGGCCGAGGGAGCCAGCGTTTGTCCGCAGACAGCATGACTAAGCCGCTTCTGGTGAACCAGAGCAGCACACGGAAACGCCATTTACCTTCCCGCCAGAACGGTACCTATTTATCTACTTCCACTTTGACGTGCTTTCGAACTGCTAGGTTGGCAGGAGCAGGGACCGAGCAACGGGAGCTCACCCCATCACAGCGATTCGAACCACCAACCTTCTGATCGGCAAGCCCTAGGCTCTGTGGTTTAACCCACAGCGCCACCCGCATCCCATTGGGCTAGAGTGGGCTAAAATATTTTTTATTTATAAGCGTCTTCGGTGTACATGGTGCTCTGCAAAGAACAGGTTTGATAGGTATCTACTCCAAGAGGTTTCCAGTCTAAAACACGTACAGGGAAAGAACAGGGAGGAATAATGGAGGCAGGGATAAACAGGGAAAGAAGTTTAGCTGGTGCAGCCATTTCCTCAAAACCATGGCCACCTCCTCATCACCTGATGTCGCAAGTGATATCAGGTGTGGGGGCAGAGAGGAATGTGGCTTCCAGCACACAGTCTGGAGCCTGTCTAAAGGATTCCTGGAAGAACTGTTTTTGGGGAAGGACTTTAAGTAAGTAAAGGCCTGGAGGCTCTCTCGGAGGCAAATGTTGGAGTGTGAAGGATCAAGGGAGAGTCAATCAGGTCTGCAAGTATCCACCACAATCAGTGGCGGCTGGTGCCCATTGGGAGTGGCAGGGTAGAAGACAAGGAGCTCAACAGCAGGTGGAGCCAGAGCCCATGGCAACTAATCCTAGCTTTGTCCCCATCTTCTTCGCCACCCACCCTGTCTCAGGTCCTTATCTGCAATAGCCATGAAATCTGTGCGCTCTGTTTCCATGGTTGGAGGCAGAAATGCTGCAGATTACCATTTGCTGGAAACTGCAGAAGGGGAGAGGTCTCCTGTGTTTGAATCCTGCTTGCTGGTTTCCCACAAGCTTCTGTTTGGCCACTGTGAGAACAGGGTGCTGGACTAGATGGGTAATTGGCCTGATCCAGCAGGCTCTTTTCACATTCTTAGGTTCTTAATCCACCATCATACTGGACTACCTCGTAAGATTGTTGTAAAGCTACCCAAGATAGTGCATGCAATGTGGTTAGGACACTCAGAATCTTTTGTTGTGTTGAAATATTTCTTGTATACTCCAAACCGGCTAGTAAATATCCTCCACAATGATGTAGCATTAAGTATTTAAAACAAAAACAACTTTGGGATCCCTAATTCGGGAGGAGAGGGTCAGAAGAAAGGGATGTCTTGTTCCCCACCCTGGCCCCTCACATTTCAGGTCTCAGTAATGTATTAGCAGCCTGCTTTCACTTTGCGCTGTTGGATGCAAAACAGAACTTGGATGCTGAGACCACATAACACCAGTTTTGAAAGACCTACATTAGCTCCCAGTACGTTTCCAAGCACAATTCAAAATGTTGGTCCTGACCTTTAAAGCCCTAAACGGCCTCGGTCCAGTATACCTGAAGGAGCATCTCCACCCCCATTGTTCTGACACTGAGGTCCAGCGTCGAGGGCCTTCTGGCGGTTCCCTCGCTGAGAGAAGCCAAGTTACAGGGAACCAGGCAGAGGGCCTTCTCGGTAGTGGCACCCGCCCTGTGGAACAGCCCTCCCACCAGATGTCAAAGTGAACAACAACTACCAGACTTTTAGAAGACATCTGAATGCAGCCCTGTTTAGGGAAGCTTTTAATGTTTGATGCATTACTGTATTTTAATATTTTGTTGGAAGCCGCCCAGAGTGTCTGGGGAAGCCCAACCAGATGGGCGGGGTATAAATAATAAATTATTATTATTATTATTATTATTATTATTATTATTATTATTATTCTGCTTTCCAGGCACTGGGGTGCAGTGGAGGGACCTTCTGAAACCAGTCAGCGTGGACGATAACTTCACTGTGGCTCACGTCCTAGGGATGCTACTCCTGGACTCGGTGCTGTATGGCTTGGTGGCCTGGTATGTGGAGGCCGTCTTCCCAGGAGAGTATGGCATCCCACAGCCCTGGTACTTCTTCTTGATGGTGAGTCCTGTGCTGCTCTCTCTCCCAATGACCAGCTGTTGTGTAGCCTAGCCTTTGCCAACCTGCTCCCTCCAGTTGCTTTGGACGACAACTTGCACGTGGTAATTGAAAACATCTGGAGCTTAGTAACGGGGAAGAGTACAGTGCTGAGGGTATGCTGTGACGATTCTCAGGAGCACAGAAAAAGAAGAAGTTGTGGAACTGAGAAATGGAACGTTTGTGGTGGGGTTTGACGCTGTGAGGACACATGCAGAAAAACTTGGTTTGTCACCCAAACCTGGACACCTGGTTTTACTATCTCTGGACTAGCCATAAGCTGCCACCAAGGTTTCTTTTATGATTTACAGCTCATGATTTGTCCAGAGAGCCAAACCATGATTCTGGGATTGAATGGCAGGCTAAACCAAACGAGCAGAAGAATGACAGGAAGAGGAGCAAAGCAACTGTGATCTCCTCTTCGGCCTCTGTCCCTCTTTCCTTCCTTCCCTCCTCTTATGCCCTCTTGCGTCTCTGCCTCCCAGAGACTTGCACAGCTGTTTGTTGCAGCAGCCCTGATCATAAGCTCCCCAGGCAGATGGTGCCTCTGGGGCTGGCTAGGGGAGGCTTCCCAGGCCCCTGTGGAGCAGTGTGAGGAAGCACCTTTCTTTGGGGTGGGTGGGTAGCTCAGTGATCAGGGGTGGCAGCAGCGGCTGCCCAGATGACTCCCAAGGAGAGGGGAGAGGGGAGGAGGCTGAGGGAACACTCCACAAGGGAGGTTGTTCGAAAAAGAGTGAAAGGCTGCCAGCTCTGCAGGCAAGGGGTGACATAACTGGGCTCCTGAGCCCCACAGGGGTGCCGCAGAAAGAATGTAGTTGGTCAAGGGAGCCATGGACTCAAATAGGTTTAAAACCTCTGTTTTAGGCAAACAAACAAGGCATAGTAGCTGATCTATTTCTGTCTTCATTAGAGGACATCATAATAGCAATTAGTGGCAACAACTTGTTCTGCTACCAGGCTTCCTGATCTGACCAAGTGGATATATGTGAGCTCCATTTGGTATCTATGAATAGCTAAAATGAATATTGACTCTTCATGAATCCCTGATGCTCATTCTTACTCTTGCATCATGCAGGCTGGGGCTGATGGGAGCAGTAGTCCAAAGCATCTGGAGGACACCAGATTGGGAATGGCTGGCGCTGGGGGTAGAAGTTCACCCTGTTTCATTGGAACCAAACAAAATAGACAGAGGACCTCAGCTGGCATAAATAAGTAGCAGAGTATGAGAGAGTGAGAGATTTGTTTACCACCCTTCATCCAAAGATTATAGGGTGGTCTACAACATAAAAATACAAAATGCGAACACAAAATACATATTAAAACAAAAGCAAGTCAATAGTTTATTGCAATTTATTCTTTTGAGCATCTGGTATGTGGCCCCTGGAAGGGTGAATGTGGCCCTCAGACTGAAAAAGCTGCCTCACCCCATCAATGAAATAATTGGCAAACTCCAATTGTTCGCAACAATAAGAGCCTCCCTGTTTGTCTCTCCTTAGCCTTCGTATTGGTGTGGGAATCCTCAGACAGTGCTGGGAAAGGAGAAAGAAGAGGAGGAGGACCCAGAGAAGGCCCTGAAAAGCCAGTACATAGAAGAGGAGCCATCGGACCTTGTTTCAGGGATCAAAATTAAGCACCTGTCCAAGGTGGGTTCTTCTGGGATGCCGCACTCTGAAAGCTGAGTTGTGCAACAGCAGCTTATGGAAAGAGCATCTGAATGCCTGTTTATGTATACTTCTCACTTGGCTGTCCTCAGGTGTTCAAGGTGGGGAACAAAACCAAGGAAGCCGTAAGGGACCTGACCCTGAACATGTATGAGGGGCAAATCACAGTGCTTCTGGGGCACAATGGTGCTGGGAAGACGACGACTTTGTCCATGCTCACAGGTGAGGTTGGGCTGTTGGGACTAGGCTGGAAGGGCAGTGGTAGACTATCTGCTTTGCATGCAGAAGGTCCCAGGTTCAATCCCTAGCATCTCCAGGTAGGAGTGGGATAGATTACCTGCCTGAAACTGTAGACAGCGGCTGCCAGTCAGTAGATAATACTGAACTAGAGGGACCAAAAGGTCTGACTCAGCATAAGGCAGCTTCCTAGGCTCCTAGGATCATCATCATCACCATGCTGAGCCTGAATAATGAGTCAAGGCTATATTTACAAAAATGCATCTATTAGGAGCAAGTGTGCATAAAAAGGAACATATTAATGAAGATACAGAAATGCGCTATATTTGCTTACAAAATGTGGGAATTCACACACCCCCCCACCTGGTAATAGGTTACAGTAATTAACGGGGTTTGAAATGGTTGAGATTCAGTTTATGTACCACACAGGCAGCAAACTGGGATTGGATACACCCAAGAGAGAGTTGTGGACAGTCTTGGCAGGGATACTATAAAATGCCTTTTAAACCTTCTCGGATTTTAGGGGATCCATCTAATCTAACAGCCACTAATTTGAAAGCTGTTCCTTTTCCCCAGGACTGTATCCTCCAACAAGTGGCCAAGCATACATCAATGGCTATGAGATCTCCCAGGACATGAATCTGATCCGAAAAAGTCTTGGCCTCTGCCCTCAGCACGACGTCCTCTTTGACCAAATGACAGTGGAAGAGCACCTGTACTTCTACGCTGGGGTAATCTCGGATAAATATTGCGAGGCTTCTTTTTATCCTTTGTTACATAGCATGGTGTAACTCTTCAGGAGATAACCTACATTAAATGAATGGTGTATATTCTCACTTAGAACACGGGCAATCACGATCTTCTGTAAAAGCAAAGGCCGTACAAACACCAAACTTCTCTCTCAGGCTGGAGGGAGATGCAGATGATGGATTCACATTTCTTGGGCTTGTGAATGCACACATGAGCTTTTCCTATGTGCAGCATTGATGCACCTTTAGGCTGATGCCACAATGTGGGACAAAGTGCAATAGGGTTCTGGGGTCAGCAGTTGTCAACTACAGGGACTAGAAACCTGTTCATTTTTTTTAAACCTTTTTGTCTAGCTGGGGATTAGGAATCTCCGGTCCTCCAGATGCTGTTTCACTCCAACTCCCATCAGCCCCAGCCAGCATGACCAATACGTAGGGATGGGTCACACACTCCCCAACCCTGATTTAAATGAAAGCAGCAGCAGTAGCAAAAAAAGAAATTTTTGTCAACCCGTGTGCTAACTCTTTTTCCATTCTATTTCCTCTCAGTTGAAAGGTTTTCCTGCAGAGAAATGTCTAGAGGAGATTAGCCGCATCCTGCACATCCTCAGCCTACAGGAGAAACGCTTCTCTCTGTCTAAAGCATTGTCTGGGGGGATGAAACGGAAGCTCTCCATTGGCATCGCACTCATTGGAGACTCCAAAGTGAGTCTTGAGAGTCCTCCATTTTCTTTCTTCGTTATTCTTTCTGCCACCCCATTTGCTTCCATTTCCCCCTGCCACTGCATGAAATTAGGCCTCAGGCTGCCCCCCACTCCTCTAACAATTGCGCCACACTGTCTCTCTTCTGTATTCCGGGCACCGTATTTTTCGCTCTATAAGACGCACCCGACCATAAGACACACCTAGTTTTTAGAGGAGGAAAACAAGAAAAAAAATATTCTGAATCAAATGCCAGAACAGCAAGAGGGATTGCTACACAGCTCTCCCTCTTCTGGCTTCAGCGATAGCTGCGCAGCCTGCATTTGCGCCATAAGACGCACACACATTTCCCCTTACTTTTTAGGAGGGAAAAGGTGCATCTTATAGAGCAAAAAATACGGTATGTGCCCTTCCTATCTTACGCCAGCTGTGTTTCACCTTGCACTGAGGCCTCTTCTCTCTGCACTGTCTAGGTGGTGATGCTAGACGAGCCAACCTCAGGCATGGATCCGGTTTCCCGCCGGGCCACCTGGGAGCTTTTGCAGGAGCAGCGGAGCACCCGCACCATCCTGCTCACCACACACTTCATGGATGAAGCAGATCTGCTGGGCGACCGCATTGCGATTATGGCGAAGGGGGAGCTCCAGTGCTGTGGGTCTTCGCTCTTTCTCAAGCATAAATACGGTAAGGAGAATCCCCCTTGTGCCAACACCTGACTTGAAGAAGCCCACAAAGAAATAAGGACCTTGCAGTGGGTGGCATTCCCCTTTGGTAGCATTCACAGGATTATTTCATTCTGTATGAGACTTGGAAGGGGAAGAGCCTAGTGACCTGTATGGGAGAGGGGCTTTAAATGTGAGTGCCTTCACCAATGGTGTGTATATATTCTGCATTTCAAAAAACCCCAAAAACCTGTCAGGCACCTGGCAATTTCAACATAGCAATTGTTATTGCAGGGCAACCTGCTGGTATGTAGTTTGAACACCCCTGATTGCTTCTTGACTGGATGGAGTTCAGCGGTAGATTATCTGCTTTATTTGCAGAGGGTCCCATGTTCTAGCATGAGACTCTTAATCTCAGGGTTGTGGGTTTAAGCCTCAGGTTGAGCAAAAGATTCCTGCATTGCAGGGGGTTGAACTAGATGACCCGTGTGGTCCCTTCCAGCTTTGTATTTCTATGATCTAATCCCCAGCATCTTCAAGCAGGGAAAGATCCTTGGTCTCAGACACTGGATTGCTGCTGCGAGGCAGTACTATTAGGCAATGCTGTGCTAGATGGACCAACAGTCTGGTGGATTCAGACATGGGAAATATTTCGTTCCATTTTCCTGATTATAACGCTAGCACTTCTGTCTTGTTTAGGGAAGGTTTTTTTTAAAAAAAAAATGACGATGTTTTAATGTATTTTTAATCTCCTGTTGGAAGCCGCCCAGAGTGGCTGGGAAAACCCAGCCAGATGGGTGGGGTATAAGTAATAAATTGTTGTTGTTGTTGTTGTTGTTGTTGTTGTTGTTGTTGTTATTTCCAATGTCACTTTCACACTGCAGTGCCTGTTGTGGAACTGTGGCTTTTTTACTGATATACCGACATGTCACACTAAATTAAATTCACGCCAAGTGGATGTGCGGTGACACAGGAACCAACATAATTGGACAATAGTGTTCCTCCCCAACCCTTTCCTCATATACCTGCTTTTGTTTCCCCATAATTCCCCCCATGAAAAGGGCAGAAAGAATTGTATGTCAATACCCTTTTTATTTTTATTTTTAGTTTTTTATTAGTTTTCTTGATGAACAAACACAGACAATAAAAAATAGTATGCCAATATCCTTCCCCAAATGTCACCATTTTAGTGATTTTATGGGTTAAGGGGCACAGACAGTTTTTTAATGGAATCAAACAGCAAATAAATCACTGCATTCCATTAGTTTTCCAGAAGTGGTTTTTACATCACATTAAAGCTCCAACATAATGCGGAAATTAACAGTTAGGTAAAATGTCAGGGAAGTGGAACAAAATAAATGCAACCTCAGTATGAGGCAGCTTCCTATGTGCACACAAAAATCTCTTCTCTTCTCCTGCACTTCTTCCCCCCACCTTCAAAATCTCCATCTGCTCCCTTTCAGGTGCAGGATACCACATGGTGATGGTGAAGGAGCCGTGCTGCAACCTGGGGGAAATCTCCCGTCTCATCTATCACTATGTGCCCAACGCCACCCTGGAGAGCAACGCTGGGGCGGAGCTGTCCTTCATCCTTCCCAAAGAGAGTACACACAGGTAGTGTCACCCTCCGCAAGAACTGAAGATGGCTTGCCAGGTCATCATTGGTGTGGGAGCTTTGTCTGTTGTGAAACTGCAGTGCCGGGGCTCTCTCTAGCATTTGCAAATTTGGGGTGTGTGTCTAGGCCAGTGAGAGCTCACCTTCTCTAGGCGAAGACTTCGCCCTCCAAGGATCACATGTCAAGAGTGGGTGTGGCCAAACTGTGAAATTGGGCTGGCAAGAACTGCCGTGCAGATTGCTTTCCCAGCAGCTGGTAAACTCTTGTGTGCATTGAAAGTGCATGGAAATCACATTCCCCCACAAGAACCCCAGGTTACAGGCCTTTGCCAAAATGGTAGGAAGCACTTCCTCTGTGTAATATAGGAAATGTTAAGAATACGCTTTGAATGCTGAAGTTCTTTCCTGTTTCCTGCTGCTTTTCCAGGTTTGAGGCTCTGTTCACGGAGCTGGAGTTACGCCGGGAAGAGCTGGGCATTGCCAGTTACGGAGCCTCAGTCACCACTATGGAGGAAGTTTTTCTCAGGTAGGGCATTGGGGAAACTAGCAAGGAAGGTAAATGTGCTCTTTCAGCAGGAGTAAGTGTGAGTTAAAACATGTTGGATTTAATTTCTTTCTGAAATAAGATTCGGATGTATATTGAGGGGGAGGGAATCTGAGATTAACAGTGCTGTTCTATTAACAGTGCAGTTTGGAAGAAATCCCCATTGAGTTCATTGGGACTCAAGTAAACAAGATGCTGAAATGATTTGGCAAAACAAAATTTGGCAGTGGTGGGAATAATTTCACAAAAACATTTCTCCTCAAATTATGGATCAATACCATGAACTTCTGGTCAAATCCCTGTTTCTCTGCAGTCTGAACAACCTGCCGTCCCTTCTCCCTCTGCATCAGATGAGCAACCCACATGCACTGCCACCTTTTGATACAATGGGGGGGGGCACAGAGAAGGAGGGACAGTGGCTTCATGATTGCCATCACAGCTGATTGATCAGCCGTGCTTTGAAAAGAGGGAGGGTTGTTTTATGATTGAAGCAAAGGGGAACCAA
This sequence comes from Podarcis bocagei, assembly GCF_964188305.1. Classification (NCBI taxonomy): domain Eukaryota; kingdom Metazoa; phylum Chordata; class Lepidosauria; order Squamata; family Lacertidae; genus Podarcis; species Podarcis bocagei. Next base: position 38,223,085 of record NC_138139.1, on the reverse strand, counting down.
TCAGACCTGCCCAATGCATACTCTGCTCACACTGTGAAAGCCCATTTGCTGCTTCAACCAGAAATGGGTCCAGAACATTGTGCATGACTCAGAAATGTGGCAAGTGAGCTTCCAGAAGAGGCTCATTTCTAAAACTTGTATACAGGTATGACGCTGAGGTTGTTGGGAAGCTAACCTCTGGGGTGACTTAATTTTAAAAACAAAACAAAACCACAAACCCCACCTAATGCCGATGGCATTCGCTTACATGGATTCACTCTCTTCCTTTAAGAGTTGGCAAGCTGGTTGATTCCAGCATGGACATCCAAGCCATCCAGCTGCCGGCTTTGCAGTACCAGCATGAACGGCGATCCAATGACTGGGCCATGGACGACTCCAGCAGCCTGAGTGGGATGACTGACATGACAGATGACAGCGGGGCTCTGATCACGGAAGATTGCTCCAACATCAAGCTGAACACGGGGGTGAGCTCTGGTTGGTTGCTCTGGTGCCATGGGGACCCACCAGCCCTTGTGAACATAGCAATTGATTAATCGTGGGTGTTGACAAAAATGGAACTCACCATACTTTGTGGCTTGAATGAGTAGTACCCCGAATGTGGCCATGCCTTAGTTCTGAGGAGTTTTATTTCCAGCCCCTTTCCTAATTATTCCTAAAGTTGAATCCAGCCTCTACCATTAGCCAGAGCACCAAGGACACTGGAGTCTTCAGCCTCCTGGGAAGATGATCATCGTTTCTAGGATAACTGCCTGATTTTATATTTGACTAAAATTCTCACCCATGGTTCTTCACATGCTCAAACTGCTTTTGCAAATAGAGTAGTACCTCTGGTTACGTAACCCTCTGGTTACGTAAACTTCAGGATGAGAAAGCGGCAAACCCAGAAGTATTTGACCGGGTTTCACCGCATGCGCAGAAGCGATCCTCAGGTTGCAGAAACCTCGGGATCCGACCGGACCTCTGGAACGGATCCTGTCCGTAACTGGAGGTACCACTGTATATGACCTAAATGAATGTTCATTATTGCTACATACGTATACAAAGCCAGACAAATTCAGCGTGGGTGATTTTGTCAAGCACTCATCATGATACTGCTTATTGACGGCTGGTGTGAAATTTCTTGGAAGCATTAGGCGCAGCTGTGTACTTAAACATATCCAAGAATGGCTTTGTAGTTTTAAAAACACATCACTAATTTTTTTATAAAAAAATTAAATGAAAAGGGGGAATGCTTCAATTTTTATTGATAATTGTTAATTCATATTTTATGTAAACTGCTCAAAGGCTTTTACATTGAAGCAGTATACAAACAAAATACAGGTGGTGTCCAATGGATGTGTGATTGCTGATGTGCAGGTCCTTTGGACCCAGAAGAAGGCAGAACAAGGACAGAGCGGGATGTGCTTATATACGCTCCACCGACACACGCAGGGGCTTGGAATGGAACCCCCACAGGGAATAGTCACCGCCTGCATATAAATAATAACAGCAACAATGCCCTGTTAATATCAAAGTTTATCTAATCTTCCAAGGGGACCCACCTTATCAGTATCCTTAGCCTGCTCTTTGTCTTCATAGTTCTACCTCTGCTGTCAGCAGTTCTATGCCATGTTTATGAAGAGGGCTGTCTACAGTTGGCGCAACTGGAAGATGGTGGCAGCGCAGTTCCTGGTGCCTCTGATCTTCACTGCCTTTGCCCTGATTGTGGCCAAGACCTTTCCAGGCCCACGAGACTCTTCCTTGCTCAAGATGACCTTAAATCCGTATGGACAGACTACAGTGCCCTTTTCTGTCTCCCAAGAATCCACCCTGGCCCAGAGACTAGGAGAGCAGTATAAGGATATTGTGGACTCTCAGCACCAAGGGCCACTGGAGGTAGTGGGTGAGTAGCCGAACCAGGACAGAGAACAGATATTTAGTCTGTTTTTAAGCCCTTTCAGCAAGAAAGAGAGAGGAGAACAAATAGGAGCTGCTGCCGCTGTGGCTCAGCAGCTGGGATATGGCAAAATGCTCATGGGCATTGGAAGCACCTGAGGGAGAAGGCCCAGTCACAGAATGTGCAATATCAAAGTAGATGCTGGAAGGGAGGGAGAGAACAATAGTGACTGGTGTGTGCCTGCCTTGGTGCATTTGGCAGATAGGGAGACTGGGGAGCAAGGGATTAGGGTGGAAGGTTGTGGGGAAGAAGTCTCACATGGAGTGTGGAGTAAGGGAGCAAAAAGAGGAGGAAGATAGACTTCCATGTAAAGTTAAACACCCAACCAACTTTGGGGCTGCTGGAGTCTTAAAAACAAGATGCTGTCAGCAAACACCAAGCTTCAATAGGCTGTTCATGTACATTATTTATAGATATTCTGCTTTACTTGAGGCTTCAGATCATGCCAAAATTTGGCCTAGTTTCCAGCTTCTGGCACCTGTTGGTTTCCTGGAAATCCCCGTTTCTGTTCAAACAGCAAGTTTCTAGACCTCAGGGTTGCAGAGAAAACCTTCCTCCGCTAAACACCTGTAGCAATATCTCCTAACGGTTCATCTCAAATAGCATGTGATCGGCCAACGGAAGGACCACTTAGGAGGCCTGCTGCATTGACAAAAGTGTTGTTGCAGGTGATCTGCAGGAATACCTGATTTCTCGAGCCGCTGAAGAAGGGGGAGCCTTCAACGAGCGCTACATTGCGGCAGCGTCCTTCGAAGAAACCGGGGATCTTGTGAAGGTGACAGCTCTCTTCAACAACCAGGCGTTCCACTCATCTGCCGCAGCCCTTCTCCTGGTTGACAACGCCCTGCTGAAGCTGCTGGTTGACCCCAATGCTTCCATCTCTGTGGCTAACTACCCACAGCCCCGCAACACAACAGAGACCGCGAAGGACCAGCTCATGGAGTGAGTTGATGCTTCCTCTCTTTTGAACAACGATAAATTCACTCTTTATTTAAGTCCTTTATATATAGTGTTGCCTTTCCTCCAAAGAACTGAAAGTGGCGTACATAGTCCTCTCGCCTCTCTTTTTAGCCTTACAACAACCCTCTGAGGCTGCCACTTGGAGAGCAGATCTCCTGCGACTCTATTCCATTTCCTTCCCAGCAGTCAGCCAGCATTCCATGCCCACAGAGCATACTCAGTGTTTTTGGAGAGTTCCCGTTCCCCCTTCTCCTTGAATTTTCCCTGTACAAACCTCAGGATTCCCTTGAGTCTGTCACTACCACTCTCTCTTACACATGGCGTTTGCAGTTCTGTTGGCTTTGCAAGGCCTGGCACCTGAAGAGCTGGCTTTCCTGATATTAGTACAGTGGTACCTCGGGTTACATACGCTTCAGGGTACAGACTCCGCTAACCCAGAAATAGTGCTTCAGGTTAGGAATTTTGCTTCAGGATGAGAACAGAAATCGTGCAGCGGCGGCGCAGCGGCAGCAGGAGGCCCCATTAGCTAAAGTGGTGCTTCAGGTTAAGAACAGTTTCAGGTTAAGAACAGACCTCTGGAACGAATTAAGTACTTAACCTGAGGTACCACTGTATAAACGGTGATGGATCACTGTTTTTTAAAAAAAATATTACTTTGTCTTGTATTAATTGTGTTTTGTTTTTAAATTGTTTTGTGAACTTCTTTGGGTGCCTTTAGGCTGAAATAGCAGCATAGAAATGTTCTTCCAGAGGGTCCTTTTAAGGATGGGAAGGGAGATTTCCCCCACCCCCAATAGGGCTTATTCCAGTCTTCCCCTGCTTGGTGCCCTCTGGATGACTCCCAAATCCTATCACCCCTGCTGGTTGGAGTTGGAGTCCTGATGGCGTCCAATGGGCAGCTGGTTGGTGAAATCTGGCTTTATCCCTTTCTCATCCCTGCTGCTCCCTGCACACCTGCCTTTCCCCCTTGGATTGGGAAGACATGGAGAAAGTGCAAGTGTCACCCCTTCATGAGCTAGACTTGGTCCAGGGCCTGCCAGTTGCTCACCTTGTTGCGCTGGAGTTCCTAGGATATACTTGTTCTACATTATAAAACCCCTGATTGGATCTTTTCTTGCTCTTGCTCTTGCTTGCCTTAAGCCTTTTGGGTCGGTGGGCTGCTCCTCCAAATAAACATCCCTGGTCCTGCTCACCTTGCTGTCTTTAATGTCCCATCAGAGGCCAGACGGGTTTCGCCATTGCAATCAACTTGCTCTATGGAATGGCCTCGTTGTCCAGCACCTTCGCTCTCCTGCTTGTCAGCGAGAGGGCCATCAAGGCCAAGCACGTCCAGTTTGTCAGCGGGGTCTATGTCGTCAATTTCTGGCTCTCGGCCCTCCTGTGGGACCTCATCAACTACCTCACGCCCTGTGTGCTCATGCTGGTAAGTCAGCTCAGCTGCAGTCCCCAGGAGGTTCTTTGCCGGTGGTTTGGCAAAAATGCACCAGGAGATGTATGCTGAAAGAATCCAACAGAGGGGTGGGGGCAGGACATGCTACTCAGGCACATAAGCAAACTGGCTCAGTGGTAGATCTCCACTTTGCATGCAGAAGGTCCCAGGTTTGATCCCCAGAATCTTCATGTAGGGCTGGGGGAGACTCCCTATCTGGAATCCTGGACAGCCACTGGCATTCAGCATAGGCCAGGGTTTCCCAAACTTGGTTCTTCAGCTACTTTTGGACTACAGCTCCCATCATCCCTAGCTAGCAGGACCAGTGTAGTCCAAAAACATCTGGAGACTCAAGTTTGGAAAACCCTGGTGTAGGCAATACTGAACTTGATGGACCCAATGGCCTGACTTCCCGTGCTCCTGTTTTCTAGATTTGTGTGGGGAAGAGCATTATAATCAGTGCAAACCAGCAAAACATAAATTCAAACACTCTGATTTGTTTATGTTTATTAGATTAAGTAAATCTATGACTGAACCAATAATTAAAAATTGAATCAAAAGCTCATTTACTTAGCAATTGGATAGAATACTGCCTGGATGTATTCCCCCCGCAATAAGAATCCTAGAGATCATTTCCCCCCCACGATGAAAGCTGAACATTCAAGCAAAGGAATGCTGACTATTCCTAAGAGGTGTAAGTTCATATGCCTCCTCCTGCTGCTGCTCTTATAGCCATGGTGATCATATCAGTCCCAAACTGGGCCAGTGACAGATATTTTGCATGCAGAAAATCCTAAACTCAGTTTCAGGCATCTGCAGTTCCAGGGTTGGGCTGGATGACCTTCAGGATCCCTTCAAACTGTCTGGTGGCATGTTCTTCAGTTAAAAGAATCAGGAATGGGAAAGCCCTATACCTGACAGGGATGAATGGATCAAACTCTTTTCTAGTTCATCTCAGTCTTGTATGTGCCCATTCTTCTGCAATTAACCCCCCCCCCAAAAAAAAAACATAAGCAAAATAATGTTTAAATAGTATGAATTTCTCCCCCTAAAATATGTATTTTCGTGTGCATTTTCTGCTGAAATACTCCCCTCCCCCTGTTTCATTGGTTGATCCCTTTCTCCAGGTGATATTCCAAGCCTTCGACGTGAAAGCCTTCACCCAGGACAACCACCTTGTTGATGTGATGCAGATCTTCCTCCTTTACGGCTGGGCCACTATCCCCCTCATGTATCTGCTCAGCTTCTTCTTCTCTGTGGCTTCTACGGCCTACACACGCCTCACCATCTTCAACATCTTCTCAGGGACAGCCACCTTCCTGGCAGTCACTATCATGAGCATTCAAGGTAAGGGATCGGGGACCCCCACCCCTGTTGCTGATCGCATTTCCTAGTCTCAACAATATCCTTGTGCACACAAAGAGTGATTTCAGTCAGTGCTGTTTCCAGGGCATGGCACTCTAACCTGGAAGAGGCAGGAAAACTCCAGGCATCCTTTCTATGACAATTTGTGCTAATAATGCTATTGGGCTAGTCATATGTGAGTCTTTCCCCCCAATGCTGTTTGTGCCTGAGAAAGTTTTGGGGCGGTCATACTGCTTCATTCCCAATCAGTGCAAAATTACTCAATATGTTGCTGAACTCCTGTAACTTTTCGCACCACAAAGGATCTGGGGTTTAGGGCGAGGGTGTGTGTCCCACTTTCATTGCACTATTGCCCCTCTGGATGGCAATAAATGAGATAGGTTTGTCGCAACTAAAAAAGCAGAACAAACCCACCCTTAAGACACTTTTATTGTGTCAGGACCATGCTGCAGAATACATTTGCAATATAAACACTAGTCTGGAGGAGCTATATCTAAGGCTATATCTGATATTTGATACTCTCTACAAGGTGGAAATTTGCAATGCTGTTAGCATGGTGGACCTTTTTCTGATCTTGTGGGGCCCTGGCAAATGTCCAGCTTTGACACCATCCAGAATACATTTTAACATTCATTGTTTGTTTGTTTAAAATATTTATAATTATGTCCCTTCCTAATGGCTAATGCAAGTATATAAGCCAACCCCATTAAAGCAAAACACCTACAAATACTAAAGTTTTATCACAACTAAGATTGGAGATGTCACAGCCGGGGCTGCCTGGTTATCACTGACCCATGGCAGGGCCTTTTTGCTGGTGGTTCCGCAGTTGTGGAATGCCCTCCCTAGTGATGTGCCCCTATCATTAACTTTCAAGATGAATTTGAACACCTTGTTTTCAAACCCACCAATTTGGTGGCTGCAAAATACTGCTCCTGGTAACCCTCAGATCATTGGATGGAAGAATGAGTTTAACTACTTTTTAAAAAGTTTTTAATTGTCATTGTTTTCTGAATCACTGTGCTCTGTTTCTTAAAGTACGCAGCCCAGCTCCCAAAACTGGGCAGGAGAAAAAAGAGCCTGATGTAAAGAGGAGGAGAAAAAGAATTATTAGACACAAGCATAGCCACCCTCTATGTATGAACAGGGCAGACTCATTAATATACCTGACTATCAAAGGCCACTTCCCTGACCTTCCCATGTTTGTCTTACAGAACTTGGAATGGTGGATCTCTCAAGGATGTTGGATAAAGTCTTCTTAATCCTGCCCAATTACTGCTTGGGACAAAGCATCAGCAAATTCTACCAGAACTATGAGTTCATTCAGTTCTGCACCTCCTCAATTGAGTCTCTCCTTGTCTGCAAAGTGTTTAGTGAGTATCCAGAATTCATCTTTTCGTCTCTGGCTTCTGCAGCAAGTCAAAACATCTTCTTCTTCTTCTTCTTCTTCTTCTTCTTATTATTATTATTATTATTATTATTATTATTATTATTATTATTATTATTATTATTACTATTTATTAAATTTGTATAGCGCCCTATAATCGTAGATCTCAAGGTGGTTCACAACATAGATTGCAATACAGTGGTACCTCAGGTTAAGTACTTAATTCATTCCGGAGGTCTGTACTTAACCTGAAACTGTTCTTAACCTGAAGCACCACTTTAGCTAATGGGGCCTCCTGCTGCCGCTGTGCCGCTGGAGCACTATTTCTGTTCTCATCCTAAAGCAAAGTTCTTAACCTGAGGTAATATTTCTGGGTTAGCGGAGTCTGTAACCTGAAGCGTATGTAACCCGAGGTACCACTGTATTAAAGAACTCAAAATACATAATAAAAACAAAGATAACCCAATAATCCCCCCTTCTGCAGCACATTTAAAAGGGCATTAGATGTCAGTCATTACACACACACACCCCACCCCAGGACTGCCACTGAAAACAACAGCCTTGCATCAAGCTCACTGCTTCCCTTCCCTTGTGCATATTCAGTGTTACCCATGTCCTGATGTTCAGGCACTGCAGAAGAGAAAGGTCTCAAACAGGGCTGCTGTTATCAGCAGTGTCTCCATCCTATCCAGTGTTTGAAATTCCCATTGTTCTAGGCGCATTTTGCAGCAGGGGATTTCAATAGTGCAAGCAGTTTCTGAGCTCCGGGCACAGTACTACACTTAAGATTTCAGATTAAAACTGCAGAGTGGAAGGGCAGAAAGGTAAAGGAAAGGAGGACCTTTTTCTGCCTCCCCACTTCTCCCCTACTCTCTGAAGACTGGAGAAGAGACCCTCATAAGAATATTAGGGGGTGGGCAGGGGAAGGACTAGACCATGTGAAAATTGTCGCTCTGTGAGAGGATTTGGTGAGTTTAAAGTATTTGTTTGGGATTGGACAGTGCCCTTCAGTATTTTCTCTCTCTCTCCCCTCTCTCCTACCATTCCAGATATTACTTTCCAAACCAATTACTTTGCATGGGAGAGCCCTGGGATTGGCAAATACTTGACTGCCATGGCTGTACAGGGGCTTGTGTTCCTCATCCTCCTCTTCCTCATTGAGACCAACATCCTTTGGAGACTGAAGAACCTTGTCTGCAACGTGCATCGGAGGCGGAAGTGGGTAAGGATTTCCTGGAAGGAAGAAGCGTTCCTGGGTTGACAGAACTGTAAGCCAAGCTTCCCAGTGGGCTGTATATATAGTGTAAGATATTCATCAAGCTACAAAGTCACAAGGAAGGACCGGCTGGAAAACAAACCAAGCTTCGGAGAAACAATTTTGGGTGGTTAAGTTGTAGTTGAGTAAACAAACCATGGCTTAGTATTGTGTGTGAACCAGGCTAATTACTTTTTCAGCTGCGCCAGAATCTTGCATTACTGCAGTATGCTCATCGTCTACATTCTGTTGGCTTTTTCTACAACAGGTAATGCTGCTGAACAGAGTCCCCGTCCTTCCAGAAGACCGGGATGTTGCAGATGAGAGGAAGAAGGTTTTGGAGTCACCAACAGCATCCCTTTCATCATTGAACAGTCCCTTAGTCATCAAGGAGCTTACCAAGGTAAACCTCTGACCCTCCTATGTGGTTTCTAAAGCTTAGCCTCTCTTTGAAGACATTATTATTATTATTATTATTATTATTATTATTATTATTATTATTTAATTTTTGTACCGCTTACATGCCAAAGTGGCTTCTAAGCAGTTTACCAATATAAAATCAATTGTACTATGCTATACACCAGGCTTCCTCAAACTCGGCCCTCCAGATGTTTTGAGACTACAGTTCCCATCATCCCTGACCACTGGTCCTGCTAGCTAGGGATCATGGGAGTTGTAGGCCAAAAACATCTGGAGGGCTGAGTTTGAAGAAGCCTGCTGTACACAATAAAACAAACCAGTTAAAAAGCGTAGCAATAAAAATAGCTTAAAACAATTAAGTCAGGAAGTTCAAATTCAGAGGAATGCTTTCCTGAAAAGAGTGTATTCAGGAGCCAACAGAATCCCAATACCAATGGGGGCCTCTTGAACAGGGAGGGCATTCTGCAACACTGGTCCTGTCAGTGAAAAAGCCCAACACCATGTGTGTTAAATGTGCTTTAAAGGTATGGTGTGTGACCAAAGGTTTGGTATGTGACCAAATCAGACCATTTTTAAGGCTGTAAGACTAGCCAGGCCCCAACAACCACAACATGACCACTATTCTCATTTATTATACTCCCAGTTGGAGGCAATGTGAGGTGATTATTTGCTGGTGTGCCCTACACCCTCCCCTCACTTTTCTAGATTGAAGGAGTCTTGTCCTCCCAACTTCTGGAGGAAATCCCAGCTGGAGGAAGTGGGGAGATACCAGTGGAGATTGATCCACTAGGGCAATTGGGGCACTGCCCCACCAATTTCAGTTTGCCTTCAGCCACCTCCCACCACTTCCCCACCCAGCTTCTTCCAATCAAGGGGTGGCTCTTCCTGTTACTCCACCTGCTGTTGGTCTCCCTGCCTTCCACCCTACCAGTCCCAGTGGGCACCAGTCACACAAGTTATGGCATCACTTCTTTGGGAGGAATGAGGAGGAGCCATCTTGCAACCCAGCAGTTTGTTTGTTTTGCTCTTCCAGGTGTACAGCAACAGGGACTCATGCCTGGCCGTGGACAGAATATCCTTAGCAGTCAACAAAGGCGAGTGTTTCGGTCTTCTTGGCTTCAACGGGGCAGGGAAGACCACCACCTTCAAGATGCTGACAGGGGATGAGAGCATCACATCGGGAGACGCCTATGTGGATGGGCACAGCATCCTGGCCAACATCAAAAAGGTAAGGGTTGAAACAGTAGGAAGAGCCCTGCTGGATCAGGCTAAAGACCTCGCCTCAATTCAGCATCCTGTTGTCAAAGTGGCCTCTGAGATGCCTCTGGGAAACCCACAAGCCTGGCATGAGAGAGCCAGTGTGGGTTAGAGAGATGGGCTACAATCTCCACTCTGCCATGAAGCTCACTGGGTAGAGTCACGGCCTCTCAGACTAACCTATCTCACAGTGTTATTGTGGGGATCAAATGAGGAGGGCAAGGCCATGTATGCCACCTTGAGTGGGGGCGGGGAGGTAGTATGTAAATGCGATAGATAAATAAGTACAATGAGCGCATTAGCACTCTCCCTACTTGTGATCCCTGGAAACTGGTATTTAGAGGCATATTGCCTCAGACAGTGAAAGCAGAACAAGGCCGCCATGGCTAGAAACCATTGATAAGTCTTATTCTCCATGAATTTGTCCAGTCGTTTTTTCCAAGTTGTTGGTTGTCACTTCTGTTCTGCAGCTCCTTCTGCTTTATACAAACAAACTGGATTCCTTACTTTTATTTGTCGCCAGACCTGCACCCCCTCCAAACCCTGGAACCAACCCTATAGTCGCTGGTGGGTGCCAGGCTTTGTGGCCTCCCTGTTTCACATTCAGGGCTTCTCTCTTAGAAGCTCAGATTAACAGAAGCAAACTGGAGCAGCCTGGATCACCTTCATCAAGTGCAGGTCCAGAAGAGGCTGTTTTGGGTTTGGTGGGGCACTGAAACCATCAATAGGGAGGTTGCCGGGCAATTCTGTTGACTTTGGTCTGTCGTTTACATTCAGGTCCAGCAGCGGATTGGCTACTGCCCTCAGTTTGATGCCCTTTTGGATCACATGACCGGGAGGGAGACCTTGAGCATGTACGCCCGGCTGCGAGGGATCCCCGAGCGCTACATTGGCAGCTGTGTGGAGAACATGCTCCGAGGCCTGCTCTTAGAGCCACATGCGAACAAGCTCATCAGGACGTACAGGTGAGGCAGAGAGATGCTGGCCTCCAAAGCTCAGCCCCCTGCCGTGGATCCAGTCCAGAGAGTCCTCACCACACAGTTGACCCATCCCTGAGCTGGAGAGCTTTCCTCTCGCTCTTGTGCACTTCCTGTTTCCTTTCAGAGAGGCTTGTGCAGGAGAACTTCTCAAGGGAATGTGCCCCCCGGGACAAGAGTTGCTTGCCTCCCACCCCCTGTTCCTCCTCATGCAGCTGCTCGTTAAAAAAAAACACGAGAGAAGGGGTAATCCTAGCTGCCGATTCAAAGATTCATTTAGTGTCTCGCCCCAAGTCCATTGTTAATGGGTAAATTGTGGGTGAAGGCAGCCGGGGCAGAACGATCCCTTGATGGCTTTGTAACAGGCAAAGTCCATTGATACCGTCTTCTTCCACAGCGGTGGCAACAAGCGGAAACTGAGTGCGGGGATAGCCCTGATTGGTGGCCCCCCTGTCATCTTCCTGGATGAGCCCTCCACCGGCATGGATCCTGTTGCCAGGCGCCTACTGTGGGATGCAGTTGCCAGGACGCGGGAGTGCGGGAAGTCCATCATTATCACTTCACACAGGTTGGGACCGTTTTCTTAGCCTGCACTAGCATGGTGGGAAGGGGAGGGGTATCGAGGGAGAAAAAGGGCAGTGCTTATTCAACCCACTGAAAATTAATGAAAGACAGTTTGGGCTCCAGTACACCTATTATTTCAGAAATCTTCTCTATCACATCTTCCCCAAATCTGTATGCATGTTTGCACGACCACTGCATGTTCCATGGCTTGTATGTTGGTTTTAATGTAATTTGGTTTGAGTTACTTTTGGGGTTTTCTTTTTTTAAATAATGGTGACTATAAATAATTATATCCTTGTCTCCTTTCAACAGCATGGAAGAATGTGAGGCTTTGTGCACCCGGCTGGCCATCATGGTGAATGGGCAGTTCAAATGCCTGGGGAGCCCCCAGCACCTGAAGAGCAAATTTGGCAGTGGGTACACCCTGCTGGCAAAAACCCACAGCGATGATGAGGACAACCTTCAGGCCTTCAAAACATTTGTGGAGAAGACTTTCCCAGGTACGTACAGACAAGCTCGTGAGGACCTGAATCATAATAATTAGGGTGCCGGGAAATTAAGCAATTCTCTTTTTTTTATGTAGTCAAATGGGTTTTAGTCAAACAATCAGTTGACTTTGTACAAATTTTACTATACAAATGTGTTTGAATTTGCATATGTATTTGCATACATTTGCATGTGACTTAAGTGATTCTGAAGCAAGATGAAGCACATGCGTCTCATAACCAACACTGACTTAGAAGAGGGCATTCTCTCTATTGTGTGAGAGAAGGGGAGATGCCTTCATCCATTTTTAATAAAGGTTTACAATATATAAATAGCAAATGCAGTAAAGAATGCTTAAGCATATGGTATTAAAGAAATGATTGAACGTAGATTAATTGCCCATTTTCAGATGGAGCTACTGTGTGTGTGTGTGTGTGTGTGTGTGTGTAAGCAGTTTGTATGTGCTTTATATTAAATATATATTTAAAAATTGAATGTCAGTGGCTGGGAATCACAGGTGGGCAGAGTGCTGCTCTGAGCAGGTCCTTCCTGCTGGCTTTCCATCGAGTCATCAGCTTAGCCACTGTGAAAACAAGATGTGGGACTGCATGGGCCATTGGCCCGATCCCAGCAGGAATTTTCTGGTGTTATTATGCTGGCTATATATCTCTGCTTCTCCTCTTCCAGGGAGCATCCTGAAGCATGAACATCAGAGTATGGTCCATTATCACCTCACCAACAAGAACCTCAGCTGGGCACAGGTAAGGGCTGAAGGTGGGCTTGAGCAGTGGCCACTTCTGAAGGTCCACCTAAATGTCCTCCTTATTGTACATTCATGATAATTTGCAGGGGTACTCGGGGGGGGGGCAGGTTTGCTAGACCAAAGGTGGGGAACCTTTTTGCAGCCCGAGGGCCACATTTCCACCTGGAAAAACTTCTGAGGGCCAGAAGCATTCTTCTCTGCCCTCTTGAGCTTGGGGTGGTGGTGCAGGAGATAGCATCCTCTGTAGTTGTGGGACTTCTTCATTATACAGCTCCTGACTTTTGACACTTGAGATGAATATTATTAGGTCTCAATTTCTTAAAATTTTTGTGATTGTAAGTTGCTTTCGTTGTCACCCACCCTGGGTGAAGGATATGTGAATAATAATAATAATAATAATAATAATAATAATAATAATAATAATAATAATACTATCTATCTATCTATCTACCTACCTACCTACCTATCTATCATTTATTTATACATACATACATACATACATACATACATACCCCACCCATCTGGCTGTGTTTCCCCAGCCACTCTGGGCGGCTCCCTACAGAATATTAAAAATAGAATCAAACATTAAAAACTTTCCATGACATCTGATGGGAGGGCATTCCACAGGGCGGGCGCCACTACTGAGAAGGCCCTCTGCCTGGTTCCCTGTAGCTTCACTTCTCACAGTTAGGGAACCAATAGAAGACCCTTGGAGCTGGACCTCAGTGTCAGGGCAGAACAATGGGGGTGGAGACGCTCCTTCTGGTATACTGGGCTGAGGCCGTTTAGGGCTTTAAAGGTCAGCACCAACAGTTTGAATTGTGCTTGGAAACATACTGGGAGCCAATGTAGGTCTTACAGGACCGATGTCATATGGTCTTGGTGGCCGCTTCCAGTCACCAGTCTAGCTGCCGCATTCTGGATTAGTTGGAGTTTCCAGGTCACCTTCAAAGTTAGCCCCATGTAGAGTGCATTGCAGTAGTCTAAGTGGGAGATAACTAGAGCATGCACCACTCTGGCGAGACAGTCTGTAGGCAGGTAGGGTCTCAGCCTGCATACCAGATGGAATTGAACTCATAGAATCATAGAATCAGAGAGTTGGAAGAGACCACAAGGGCCATCGAGTCCAACCCCCTGCCAAGCAGGAAACACCATCAGAGCACTCCTGACATATGGTTGTCAAGCCTCTGCTTAAAGACCTCCAAAGAAGGAGACTCCACCACACTCCTTGGCAGCAAATTCCACTGTGCCTCCATGGACAGCTGTGAGTCCAAAATGACTGACAGGCTGCACACCTGGTCCTTCAGGGGCACAGTTACCCCATTCAGGACCAAGGAGTCCTCCACACTAGCCTACCCCCTGTCCCCCCAAAACAGTACTTTTTTCTTTTGTCAGGATTCAGCCTCAGTCTGTTAGCTGCCATCCATCCTCCAGCCAGACACTCACACAGGATCTTCACCTCCTTCACTGGTTCTGATTTAAAAGAAAGGTAGAGTTGGGTATCATCCGCATACAGATGAACACCCAGCCCCAACCCCCTGATGATCTCTCCTAGCAGTTTCATATATACGTTAAAAAGCATGGGGGAGAGGATGGAACCCTGAGGCACCTCACAAGTGAGAGCCCAGGGTCTGAACACTCATCCCCCATCACCACTTTCTGGACATGGCCCAGGAGGAAGGAGTGGAACCACTGTATAACAGTGCTCCCAGCTCCTCTAGATGGTCCAGAAGGATGTTATGGTCGATGATATCAAAGGCCACTGAGAGATCCAGCAGAACTAGGAAACAGCTTTCACCTTTGTCCCTAGCCTGCCAGAGATCATTGACCAGCACGACCAAAGCAGTTTCATTCCCATGATGAGGCCTGAATCCTGACTGAAGGGATCCAAATGGTCCACTTCTTCCAGGCGTGCCTGGAGTTGTTCAGTAACCACTCACACATTCCCAAGAATGGAAGATTTGAGACTGGGCGATAATTGGCCATATTGGCTGAGTCCAAAGATGTTTTTTTAAGAAGCAGTTTAATGACCACCTCTTGCTGTGGGTCTGGGAAGGCTTCCTCACAGAGGGAAGCATTCACCACGCTGCAGAGCCCATCACTCAGCTATTCCTGGCTCTCTTTTATGAGCCAGAATGGGCAAGGATTGGTTTCACTCATCCAGGCAGCCTGTCCACATCCTCAAGAGGTAAAAGATTGGAATTGATCCCATGCAACTTGACTAGACAGGACTCCAGCACTCTCCCACCCCGGCCCTGCTCTCTACCTCCTTCCGAATCTGAGCGACTTTATCTGCAAAAAACTTTGCAAAATAATTGCAGGAGATCTTGGGGTCCTTACTGGGCCCTGATGGCAAAGGTGGTTCCATTAGATTGCAAACCACCTGAAAGAGTCTCCTGCTGCTGTTTTCTGCAGATGCAATAGAGGCGGTGAAGAAGGTCCTTTTCACCGTCGCTATCGCCACTTGGTAGGCTTGACGTTCAGCTCTAACCTGTGTCTGGTCTGATTCAGAATGAGTTTTCCACCACCAGCGCTCTAGCCATCTCAGCAATTGTTTCATCACCCTTAGCCCTGGAGAAAACCACGGGGCTATCCAGGCTCCATGCAGTTGGAGAGGGCGCTTCGGAGCCAGACAGTTGATAGTTCTGGTTAACTCCGCATTCCAGCGGGCCACCAGGGAATCAGCTGAAAGACCACCAAAACATCCGCTACCATGTTATGGATGTTGCAGTAAGAATAGATCATAGTAAGAGGAGGCGCTGGCTTGTTCTTGGGGAGAAGGGAAGATCTTGGAAAAGCAACCCAAGGCCTCTTACAAACCTTTCAAAAGCGCTGCTTGAAGGAAGGTGCTTCCCTCCTCAGCCTCTCACCAAGATTTTGCTGTCTCTTTTCTCCCAGGTGTTCGGGGCACTAGAGAAAGCCAAAGAGAAGTACTTCATGGAGGATTATTCCGTCAGCCAAATCTCCTTGGAGCAAGTCTTCATGAGCTTCACCCGTTTCCAGCACTACACAGAGGATCAAGGGAAATGAGGCGGAGCCCCTCTGCCTGCTCCGCACGGACTGACCCTGCTGCCTATACATAGTATATATAGAGACAGTAATTTATATTATCAGCCATGTCTTCAACAATGCATCAAAAGGACAGACATTCTCAACGAAGCGGGGGGGGGGCAGGCGAGATCTCCTGCTCTCCGCAGTGCCGGGATCAAGAGGAAGAGCATGCATGATGTGTGCGTGTGTGTCATGGTGTACGTCCGCATGTGGCGAGGCATGGGAAAGAGCAGCAAAGGGCTGCATCTCAAGGCAGCACAGCCAGCCTGTGGGTCTTAACTAGCTCTCCCTCCGCCTTTAAGCCAACCAGAGAGGACAGTGTTGCACCACCACGCAGGTAATGCACTCCTGGTGCTGGGATGACTGGTGGACCCTGTCTTTTGCATCCTCTCCTCCAGGACTTCCACTGGGTCAACATCTATGTCATTGGCCCAGTGTGCCTCTGCAAATGAGGCACTGGCAACGCACACGTCTGTCTGTCTGCAGCCCATGTCTGTATGAGGAAACAAAACGTCCCCGTGTGGCGTATCCGTCCAGCCCGACTTCCTTTTCGCCACTCGCTTTCCTCAGGTGGAGCCGGGGGTGGGGGGGGGGGAAGAGATAATGCATTTTGCTTTTCAGACAACTGTGAGGCTGAGTTTAGCATAGTAGGAATCCCGTGGGCACCACCCTTGCACATTCCTTCATCCATGTCACTAACCTTAAATGTTCATGGAGAATCTCCTTCGAGGTGGTTTTGCTGTAGTTTAGAGCAATGTTCTTCAACCTTTGGTCATCCCCAGATGTTGTTTGCTTATGCTTCCTATCACCTGCAGGGATATGAGCAAGCTGGAAGATGAGTAGAGAAGGACAGCCAAGATGATAAAGATACCAAGCCTTACGAGGAACGGTTGTGAGAGGTTGTGGGTAGGTTTAGCCAGGATAAGAGGAAAGGGGGAGGAGATATGACAGCCACCTTCAAATATCTAAAGGGCTGCCACGTGGAAGAGGGAGCAAGCTTGTTTTCTCCTGCTCCAGAGGGTAGAACCCGAACCAATGGATCCAAATTACAAAAAAAGAGATTCTGACTAAGAACTTTCTGGCAGTAAGAGCTTATTCAGCTACTTCAGAAGCTGCTGGGCTCTCTTTCTCTGGAGGTTTTTAAACAGAGGTTGGATGGTCATCTGTCAGGGATGATTGAGTTGTAACTCGATGACCCTTTGGGTTCCTTCCAACTCTACAATTTTTCAAATCTATGATCTCTAACCATTAGTTAAGCTGGCTGGGGATGGTGGGAGGCAGAGTCCAGCACCATCTGGGGACCAAAGGCTGAAGAGAACTGATTTAGAGAACTAGCCAAAAGCTTCCATCAGCCACGGATCATGGGAGAGTTCTCTGCTGTATGAAATCCTAGCCAATTGCAAAGAAGTGGAACTGCCACTTGGCAACCTGTCATTTTGTCTGTGTATGCTCCAGGACCAACTAATCACGTGCTCTGTTACGGCTTGATTCTGGACCCAGGTGGGGACATTGTTCTGCACTTTTGGGGTTTGTAGCAGCCAAGTCAGCCTTGCAGAAGCGGAGGCTGTTGTCAGGTGGAAGCATCTCCGTGTCCTCCTCCTCCTCTGAAATCTAGAAAGAATAGGCTGTGAAGGTGTTGGTGACAGGCGGCCACTTATATTAAGGTGCTCTGCTGGAACCAGGGCTTTTGAATCCCTCCAAGGAGTTGGAGTGAGGAGGAAGTTCACGCCCAGTTTCAAGGTGCTCACCTGCACTGTAGGATATGTTCTGTAGTGCTGCTTTTGTCTCAACAAATGACCAGGATGTGTTCCCACTTAGGGCCAGCTCAGCCCTTGGTTCCCCAGAATGATGGATGTTCCCAATGCAGGGCAGGGGAATCCTGAGACTCTCCAAATGCCTCTTCGACCCCAGTTCCCATCATCCCAAAACCGTTGGCCATGCAGGCAGAAGGTGATGGGAGCTGCAGCCCAAGAACATTAGGAAGACAGGCTCCCCATGGCAGCCTTATCACCTCTGTTAGGGTGTGTTAGCACATTCCCCTTGAGGGAAAAAATGAGAGAAATCCCACCATGTCATAGCAGACATTATTGTGGTTGTCCCTTGCTTTTCCCACATGGGGGCGCCTTATAGAAATCACCATGTTAAAACCTGCCTTTTGTATTGCATTGAGGAAAGATTAAGGAACAGAGTGAAGGGTCCTAGCAAGGTGTTATTCTGCTTGTCCAAATGGGGAATTCTGGAGACTAGCATTTTGTAGGGCCAGGTGTGTTGCAGCCCAAGTGCCCATCCCGGCAAAAAAAATTAAAAATCCTGCCTTAGATAAATGTGGGCCTAACTGCATGCACCTGTCAAGACTTGAACAGCACCTGCTAACTAAGCATCTGCTCTGCACTGAGCCCTCTGTATGCTGCTTGCTAGATCACCAAAAAAACAAAACCCACCCAAATCTGCAGCTCCAAGTTGGGCAGAGGGGAACCCAGCAAAAAAACAACAACAAACCCTTCCATTTTGTCCCTCCTTTAATGTATCCTATTTTTGCAAAGGCAATGATGGCAGTTGCAGTGCTCAAGGTTTTAATGAGACTCGGAGATTGCCAGCAGATCAGGCAGGAAGTGGCCTAGTTCTTCATTCCCAGGCTCTCTAGCAAGGAGATAATTCCTGGCCACCAACCCTTAGCCATTGGCTAGTCCTTGTTGGGTTCATGCATTTCCTTGCACCTGCAGCCGAGTAAAATTTGATATCCGGAAGAGAATTCCACATCTGCAGAATCCTTAATTTGCATTACCATAAAACAATGTTTTGATCCCTTAGTGCTCCAGAAATAAGCTTGGAAATGCAGTTGAAATACCAGAAGACGTGTGACGGGCTATGCAGGCCCCCCAGTTCTGAGGGGGTGATGTTTCTAGTGCTCTTCATAATTCGTCCCTGCACATGGCTTAGCAGAAGTGGAATGAAATAGGCAAACATAGGCACGTTAATGTAATACATCTAGATGTGTTAGCTATGCCTGTCATTGGAGCAGAATCTGGGTCTTTTAGGCACACAGTGGTCCATCTGCCCCCGTTCTTCTTATACAGGGAATTCCATGGAGGGGATGGCCATGATTCCTAATCATGTTTGGTGCCAGAAAAGTACTCCTTCAAACTACTTAAGGCAGTTGTGCACTTGCCTTCAGTTGGCTTAAAAACTGACAGCTGCCTGAATGGGTTCTTCAGGCCAAGGAGAATTGGACCCCTCTTGATATGGACGTGTGTATTGCCAATCTTTGAGGAGCTAGCCATCTGCATACTGGTTAGCTGACCCTGGAGTGGAAGCGATCAGGTTTCTGGAGGTGGAAAAGAGGGAGCAGTACTTTATTCTGGGGTTACTTTGTGCTTGTAGTTGTTTGTCAACGGGTTGCACTTTAGGACCAGTATGAAGATGGTCTGTGCTCTAGAAAGTGTGTATCTGCAGACCAACATCACTGGTTGTGATTGTATCAGATTGCTTAAAGAGTTGGAAGACAGAGGGCTATTTTTGCCACTCAACAGCCTTGTGTGTGGCATTGTGGATTGTTGTTTTCAAAACTTATCATGGCCCTTTTAATAACTGTGATGCCATGTGGCCACAATTTTAAACAGAGGTTGGATGGCCATCTGTCATGGATGCTTTAGCTGAGATTTCCTGCATTGCAGGGGTTTGGACTGGATGACTCTTGGGGTCCCTTCCAACTGTACAATTTTATAATTCTATTATTATCTAAATAAGAGTTCTGGTTGCTGCGTCCCACAGAAGGCTATCCTAGTACTGGGAAAGGTGCAGAAACGGGGGTGAGATTACCACGGTGTGGTTAAAGCACTTCCCTGCATCAGGTTGGCCACCGGGGCTCTTCAGAATAACCCAACTCTGCATTTTCCAAGGGGTGCCTTTGGGTCACCCCCGGGCGCAAGTCGAACCGTCCTAGGTGCATCCAAGAGTTCTGTGCATTGTGTGCATCGTTTGCTTAGCCTCTTCCATGTGGCAGAAACCCAGTCCTATGATGTCTGTGAGCAAATGGGATGGTGTGGGGGAGCTAGTCAGTCCTTTCTATCACCACCCCTGCCTTTGGCTTACTCAAGAAAGGCGCTTCAAACTACTTATTTCAGGTGGTGCATGTTCCTTGTTGTCTTCCTTTTTAAGAGTGTGTTAGTGGTGTCCTTTTTTTGTCCATTTCCGTGTTCAATCACATTCCGTCCAGTTTGGCCAAGGCCATCCTAAGGTGCCACTCCTCCTAGTGAACCCAGGCACAGTCCACCAAGAGGTTCTCCTGCACAAGCCGTGGCTCGCATACACAACATACGTTTTAAAATGCATTGCTTCCCTCCAGGAATCCTGGGAGCTGTAGTTTAATCCTCATGGAGCTACAATTCCCAGCAACTGCTGTTCCCCAGATCCTTTGGGGAAAGCCATGCTCTTTAAATGTATGGGGTTGTTGTGGCCTCTCTTGACATGGAGATGCTCAGTCCACCTGTCTTATCCCCCACTCCACCGTCCTAGGAAGCATTAAAAATATACCAGAAGCAGCAGCCACCTCACCTAACCTAGACAAGGCCAACACCAGGTTCAGCTGCTCATTACTTGGTGCAGGCCTTAGCTGAAATTTGCAAGGTTCACTGGTGGAGAAGCAGCTCCCCTTTCGCAGGGAGAGCCAGTAGAGGACTGTGCAGGTGCTTTTTTGCTCCGTTGCCTTCCTTCCCTCCTGGGCCCCTGGGCCTTTTTTCGCACACACCCCCAGGTGCTTTCTGGCGAACAAAAGAGTTGCAAAGCCAAAGGGAAACTCTGATCTGCTTCGTGCAGATTGGAGAACAGCCTTTGCTCTTAATAAGGGCTGATCCGCTTTCAGAACTGCTTCAGGTTTTTACAGGCACTCAACACTGGCTTTTCTAGGCAACAGCGGGGGTTGCTTCATTTGGGCAAACTGGGCGCTGCCTCGTCAACTTCTGCCAAGCTCCAGCTGCCAGCCTTCTTACTTCATCCAGCCCAGCAAGGTGGCACAGCCTGCCAGCTTCCTTCTCCTCCGTCTCAGTGTTGGCCCTTCTAGAACTCTGCAAGGAGGAGGATGGGGACAAAACTAGAATGCCTGTCCTTGCCTCTGGCTCCCCCTACTGTTGGGCTCCCTGCCTTCTGCCCTACCAGCCCCAATGGGCTGCAACCACCACTATTTATAAGCATGTGGCAGTCACCCACCAGGTCCTCTGAACAGTGGATATTTGCTAGGGAGCTGGTGCATCTAACCGATGCAAGTCTTCAAGTGTTATGTGGAATGTACCTTTTATGGAGGGGGTGGGTTCACTCTTGCTTGGTCCACCTTTTGCTTTACCATACACTAAACTCTGCAGCTGTTCCCCTCCCCTGGGACCCCCCTGCTTGTCCATCCACACGGGATCTAGATCTGTGGTTCTTTAAACCTCCCATGGTTTCTTGAGGAACCTTATTCAGTAGGCCTTCCTCAGTGAGATCACTAATGGCAAACAGGCTTCCTTGGAAGGTGGCTCACCTGCTATTAGCAATATCCCTGTGCTACCACAGAGGGCTTTGAGGTGTTGAGTTTCTCCCTTTTTTATTTCATTGGTTCTGCCCCTGCACATCACAGTTGCTGTGAAAGGCAACAGAACCCTGAAATAAATGAGTAAAGCAGAGGGTGGGGGTGTCCCCCTTGTGTTCCCAGGTATGCACTCAGTTACTTCACAGGGGCAGTGGTGAGGCTTCCATGCAAGCAGACTGGTTCCCTGGGGATCGGGAGTTTTGACAACCACTGCTTTAGATGTCTCGAGACTGTAAAATAGTCACAGTTTTGTTGTTTTCAGTACTTTGACTTACACAGCAAATCCCTTCGTCTTGCACAAGTCACTGCATTTTTGCACAATTGTATGTGTGTGTGTGTTTATGGATCCAGTTTGTGCTCTGAAATTTCTCAGGTCTGTTATTGCACCAACCCCCCAAACACAATGTACTGAAATGTTTTTGCTGCAAAGGCAAACGGAACCAGCGGAGATCGCCTCTTGCTGCTTTTGGTCACACGACAACAGTGGCAAACTGAGCACTAATCAAAACCATGAAAGCCACCCATTAGCTATTGCGTCCTCCCAATGTATATGCCCCTTTTCTTCCCCACCCCCATATTTCACTTTTTATTTGTGTTGGTTTTGTGTGTGTGTGTGTGTGCGTGCGTGCGCGCCTGCCTATGAAAATACATTTTTAAACACTAAGGAGGATACAGGGACTTCTGAAAGGGAGGGGTGCAGGGTTAGTCCATGTCTCAGACATGTGAGTGTGTGTCCATCTGCTCTTCAATGGCTCTTATGTACTGCAGTCAGTTGTAGTGGTGACATTTTCCCCCATCTCAAAAAATAAACTGGATTTTCAAAATAGTGACTCTGCATTTTTCCCCTGTCATGGTAGATGGAGGGGGGGTATGTATCTGTTTGTGCGCACACATGCATGCACACCCACATCCCAGAGAGTGTAACATACTTAGCAGGTGTGTGTGCTGTGCATAACTACATGGCGTCAGCTGCTGCTCTGCGAAAATCGTAGCTCAGCTCTGCTGAGTTTGGAGGCAGGAATGCCTCTGAATACCAGTTATTGGAAACCAACAGAAGGTGAGAGCTCTCTTGTGGTCAAATGCTGCTTGAGGCATCTGGTGGGCCACTGTGAGAACAGGGTGGTGGGCTACATGGGCCTGATGTTCTTAAATAGAACAATACCCAAGAACATAGAAACTATCCTCTCCTGAGCTAAAACTTGAAGCAAGAGCAGGACTTTGCACTCTGTGTTGTTCCTGCCTAAGCACTTGTATTACCTCCCAGCATGCATGGGGGGGTGTTGGATGACGTACAGAGTGAAAAGCAACAATACTGTCAGAAGAGATAGCTCAGTTGGTTAGAACATGGTGCTGATAACGCCAAGGTTGCAGGTTCAATCCCCCGTATGGGACAGCTGCATATTCCTGCATTGCAGGCGGGTTGGACTACACGATCCTACATCCCTGCCTTGACCAAACGGCAGCGCAACACTTAGCAGCTGAGGCAAAAGCAAACCTGAATTCCCCTGCGCCACCAGCTCCCCCCTGCCCTTCATCTGCCAGCCAGCAGAACACCACCAGCAAAGGCTTTTGTAATCGTTTCCTTTTTTGCAGGAGTGGCGTCCTTGGCCCGCTCCCAGCCATAATTCCTCCCCACGCAATATGGCCTTGTTCCACTGGCACATTGGTGCTTTTATTGAGAATGCAGTCTTGGCTTTACAGGGCAGCGCTGGCTTTCCAGAGGGCGCCAGCTCCAAGTGGGAGTAGGACAGGGTTGCCAGACCCTCCCCTAAGCCTCCCCCTAAAACCCACGTTGCCATGGCACTTCCAGACATTCAGTCTGTCTGAATCTTCCGGTGGAAAAAAAAATCCAGAGCTTCTAAGGAAGCAGTTCGCTGTCGGTCGCTCTCCTTCCTGCCCCCAAAAGTGGGCTCCAGGGTGGGACTGCCAAGGGGTTCCTCATTTTCTCTCTCTTTTCTCTTTGCTTGGACGGGTGCATATTTTCCTTACGGTAAATTTAAAACTTTTTTTCTTTTAAGCTTTCTGCATAACCCCTTGTTAAGATCCGTTCTCGATTTTTGCCAGGAACTGTTGGGCCCACCAGTCCTCAAGGTCTATGGGCACAAAATCTGGAAAAAAAGAAGATTGGGTCCATTTAAGAGCACGCGCAGAACAAAAATCTGCCTGCAAAATCTGAAGGATTAGGCTAAGAAAATATCAAAACTACAGCTTCTCAAATAATTTAGTTTCTTTTGTTTAGTAGAGTCAAACTCAAAATGGCCACGGAAATTAAAACCAATATAAAGTTCAGTCATCCCTTGGTTGTTGAACACCCTGGAACTTGGACATTTTGGCTCCCAAACACCACAAACCCAGAAGTGACAGTTCCGGTTTGCGAACATTCTTTTGGAACCCGAATGTCAGGCTTTTGCGGCTTCTGATTGGCTATAGGAGCTTCCTGCAGCCAATCAGAAGCTGCGATTTTGTTTTCGAACATTTTGAAATTCGAACGGACTTCCGGAACGGATTCCGTTTGACTTCCAAGGTACGACTGTATATACATTAAAATGCTGTAGAACACAACCTGCCCACAGAAAGAAGGCACTTATTTTGCATCCATCAACCCAATTACTATGCTAGAAACAGGAGACTGAGGGCTTCTCCAGCCTGGAGGGATTTTTGTGGGTGTATTCTGCAATATGTATTCATCACAATAATAGTTCAAAGACCAGGGTAAAGAGGTGCAATAATCCTGGTAACCATTTCCAGAGGGGTTGTTTGTTTAACAACCAATCCCTCTTCACAGGGAAGTCTGGGAACTGTGGTCCTGGAAGGGGACCAGGGGGGGTCTCCTTGCAATATGTATTAGTGAACTGAGTAGGGATTCACTAGAATATAGATGCAAATATGGCATTTTACCACTAAACAGTGGCTCGTCTAAGTATTCTCGGATGGGGGAAAGGGTGCGGGCAAGGGAAGAAAGCTGAGAATTATTTTCCAGCTTGGATTTTTTAACCTGAGCCGGGGAAGAATCTAGGGGCTTGTAAAGATGGCCTCTTGGTTCTGGGGATCTGGCTGACATCTCTTGTGTATCCCACGGCACTTGATTCCATGCCACTCCTTGAAGGCAGGCCACACGCACTTACTTACCTTTCAATTCAGGGCCAGGTGTTTTTTCTGTGTATTGCACTGGACCAGATCTGCTGTCCCCTTGCTGGACGCCATCCAGCTGCTGCTGCACCTGTTGCCAGGCTGGAGGGTGGGAGAGAGGAGGGCACATGAGGAGAGAAGGACACTCCAAAGCAGCAAACCTCATGGAGGCCCCATTTTCTGGCTGACAAGAACTTGAGCTGCTGACGCCTTTCCTGAAGAAGGCTTTGGCCCCTTTGCAGGCCAAAGACTATGTAACTTTCAGTGGGGAACCAGATCCGGCCTATGGGCCGGATCCTTATCACCCTTTGCCTGTAGATCAAGTTTGACAGGTGGGTGGGGCTGCTAACCTGTCAATCACATGATGTCACAGTGATGTCAGACAGTGGTGGCTAATACCCATTGGGACTGGGAGGGCATTAGCCCAAAAGTAGATGGAGCTAATAATAGGCAGGCATAGCCAACTAATTCTAGATTTGTCCCTATCCTTCCCGCTGAGTTTTACAAAGGCAACACTGAATCTAAGCAGGAGGAGACTGACAGCCAATGCCACCCTCTGGACCGGTTGGAAAGAAGGAAACAGGAGGTAGAGGCCGGCTGAAAGCAGGCTGATGTTGGCGGGAGCAGTGCCCCACTTGACCTAATGGACTGACCTTCACTAACATCTGCCGGCTTGTTTTCTTATCCCAGGACTCGTCCAGACTTCCACTTGTCTTGCCACTTTCCTCTGGGGAAACCTGCTCTCTACCGCTGAATCGGAGCAAATGCCAATCAGGTTTCCCGCTTATTAACATTTGCTCCAATTCAGCGGTAAAGAGTGGGTTTTCCCAGGGAACGTGGTGGGGGCAGACACATGCTTTCTAGGCACAGGAAAAGAAGTGTAGACGAATCCTTATAATCTAAGGCTTAGACCCGCTGGGTGGGTGGGGAGAAAGGAAGGCAACACCTGTTGAATTTCCCCTTTCAAAAAAATCTATTTACATTTTTTTTAAAAAATCTACAGACACATGTTAAACGTCACATATAGTTTTGACCGTAGGCATGATGGTGTGAGGACCCTGAACTCCTTTACACCAGATCTCCTTAGACCAGGCTGCCATAGATGGGTGATGAGGGCCATTTACCTATTCAGGGCCACTGACCAATAGGAAAAGGGAGTCTGGGTGT
The DNA here is from genome assembly GCF_964188305.1 of Podarcis bocagei. Lineage (NCBI taxonomy): Eukaryota > Metazoa > Chordata > Lepidosauria > Squamata > Lacertidae > Podarcis > Podarcis bocagei. The sequence goes on along the minus strand of NC_138139.1, from coordinate 38,197,379 downwards.
GGCCAGAGGCAGAGGTGGGCAGAGCTTGCAGTTTTGCAGGGTTGCTTTTGTCTCTGGCACCTGCACAACCACAAAGTGGAAGAGGGACCAGTTCCCAGAAGGAAGAATCCAGAGAGCAACAGACAGCCCACATTGACTGGTGAGACTAAGGGCCCTGTGAAATGAAGCCAACCACTGCCGATCCCAAACCCCACACCTAGACAGAAGCATCTCCATCCAAGCTGTAAGGAAAACAAGCACAGGTTAAAAACCTTGTTCCTGGGCTCAACAGAGCAGCTCACCTACCTTCATACACGAACCGAACATTTTCTTCATGTGCCACGGTGTAGTTTTCCTCTGTGGCCAACGTAGGGGGGGTCATGAGTGGGGGTCTCTTGCCATTTACCCTGTTGAACACGAGCTTTGGAGCTGGGCTGCCAAAACAGAGGCAGAGAAGTTTATTCTTCCACAGTCACCATTGTTGTTATTATTCAAGCCTTCAAAGCAAAGCATTTGCCTAAAGATGTACAGTGAGGAAACCAGACACACCTCAAATACTACATTTGTTTATTATTATTATTATTATTATTATTATTATTATTATTATTTTATTATTATTATTATTATTATTATTATTATTATTATTATTATTAGACTTGTTATGTCTCCAAGTGACTGACACATTAAAGACATAAATCTAAGTATATAATGCAATAAAATCAGAACAAACAACCCCCACAGGAAACTTGGCAGGATGCTAATAACAAACCAACATCATCTCAGTCTGTCAAAAGGCCTGGTGTTAAAAAGATGTCAGTGAAGGTGCCAGGTGGACCTCGCTGGGGAGAGCATTCCACAGAAGGGAAGCCACAACTAGAATGGCCCTTGCCGCTTGTCACCAGTCCCTGTGCCTCCCTTGGACCCTGCTTGTGGTGCTTCCCTGCTCTGCAGTATTTTCTTTCTCCCCAGCTAGGAGAGATTATGTCTTTGTCCACTGCCCAAATAAGGCAGCTGTACAGGAGGATTTGACACCTCCTGTAAGGCTGTTGCTGAGAACAGGAGCCCTGCAACCTGCCCATGGTGAGGGAAGGCAACGCACAATACGTTTATAACACTCCATCTCAGGTGCCCAATAAAAATGGTTTTATTGTTCAGTAAACTGCTGGGCTTACAAGGCAATACCTGGCCTGGCACCTACCGTAATACTTGCTCGAGGGCAATCAGAGCATCTTAGCTATGGGTGGAGGTGGGTGAGTTATCAATTCTTCAAAAAGATCAGCCGCAGAATAGATTTCTATGGGAACCCTGGTGATTGCCCCGGGCATTGGGCTCAAGGCGGTGCTGGATTGGGGTTGGGGTGGGGTTCCTGTCATGAGCTATTATACTCAACTATCCACTCAGCTGCTGAGGAAAAAATAGTGCAATCTGCTCACCCAGCATGAATAAATCAAAGATCTACAGATCGCTGCTTGCAAATTTTACAGGGATAAATTGTGTATGTAAAGCAGGGCATTGAAGATTTGAAACAAGGAACAAATAGGTGTGCCAAGGGCATGTAGTGTCTTGTATCCTGGACTAGGAGCTGGCAGACCAGGGATCAAACCTCCCCTTGCTGGGAATAGTCTCTGGGCCTGACCTACCTTACAGAGTTGTTGTGAGAATGGAAGGGGAAGTGGGGAGAGCCATTGTATCCTGAAACTGCAGTTGATTTGATAAGGGAACCTTAACAATGTGACGGAATAAGGAATTTGCCAGGCTCCTCCACATAACCCATTTGTTATGTTTTCATCCTGATCTGCTTCCACAAAGCTTATGCAGTGGTCAAACTACATCCAGTCTTTATTGACTGTCTATTCTCATTTGCTTTTGGGGTGGTTATAGGGCAACGGCCATTCAGCCCACTTTACTTGTACAGTGGTTTAGGTCTTCCCATTAGTCATTTGTTCACCCCACACTTTTCAATGCATTTCCCCATCACTTTCCTGACTGCAAAAAGCCTGTTTATAAAAATAGGACTTTGCAGTGCTTTAATTGAGCAAACCTTAAACTTATGGCCTGCAACTGAATCCCTGCTGCAAAATCCTAATAGTCTGGAGGCCACCCAAGTTTTCCCCAGCTCATACAAAAAAACCAGAATGTCATACAAGGAAACTCGTTGATTTAATTTTTTTAAAGAAAGAGCTGTCTTTGTGTTCAAGAACGTACTGTATCAAGGATGCAATGCTGAACATCTTCCAAATCCATTAGTTCTCTAGATCAGGAGACCGCAACCGTGACCTGATTGTCCCCAGGCCAAATCCAGCAGTCCCCCAAAACGGAGCAATTGCCACGTTCCTTGCTTTTCCCTCCATGCCCAATTCACTCTCTCTCCCAAATGTTAGGTGCATGGGGAGCAGGGAAGGCTGGTGCCCACTGGGGCTCCTAGGGCAAAAGGCAGGGAGCCCAACAGTAGGGGGAGCAAGAGCCAATGAGAGGCGGAGATGAATCATTCTGGTCTGGTCCCCATTCTCCACCTCCTGGCTAAGTTCTACAAGGGCAACATTGAGACTAAAGAGGAAGGAGCTGGCAGGCAGGACCTCCCCCTGGACTGGTTGTAAGTACGGAGGCAGGCAGGTGGGGGTGGCCAAAAGCAAACTGATCATGATGGGGGCAGGGTCCCATTTGCCCTAATGGACCAGTCTTCACTGAGGGCAAATACAGATTTGGACTCATGCTCCATGTGCGATCAGTGGAACGAACGTGTGTCAGGAAAACTGGGTGAACACACCATTGGGAAAGAGTAAAGATTATCCCCCCGTCTCATCCTATTATTTCAACATACGTTTAGGTATGGAGCAAGGATTCTAACCCCATGTTAGTGTATTTTGCATCATCATCATAATTAATCCAGAATTAACAAGCACACACTTGTGCAAGCCAAGTGGACCATGTCAGGTGAGCTGGGGGAAGCAACAGGGCTGCCAAGACACACCCCTTCATCCCCATTTCCTATGGTACAGGATTATGCCAGTCTCAAAGCTGCCAGTCTCTTTCCTCAGCTCACAGGCTATACACTCTAAATAGCGACAGTTATCGGTGAAATGGATCTATCGGACCAGGCATGTTGGCCAAATGACACAGATCCCTTTACTTTTAAAAATAAACAAAAATAAGAGCCTATTTTGTTGTGAGTTGTTAATGTTGCTGCTACCTGCATTATGAAATGCAATCAACAAGGAGGATAACTGCAGTGAAGAAAGGGCCCCAGCTCAGTGGCAGAGCAGCTGCTTGGCATGCAGAAGGTTGTGGGTTCAATCCTGGGCATTGCCTGGAAAGGCTGGGAGATATTCCCTGCCTGAAGTCCTGTATACACTATCAGTGTTCCTTCACAGAGTAATACAAGCTCGATCTAACTATCCATCTTGCTGGCTACTATATATTTGGGGAACAGTTTGTCTGTTTGTTTTCTATAGGTCGGGCTGCCTCTCAAGATATTGTTACCAAACTTGGCATGAGGGTTCCCAATGTGGGGGTGATGTCTTTGCCAACATTTGGACACCAGGCGCCATTCTGAATCAAGATGGCAGACCAAAATGTGACTTTGACATGACTTCACCCAATTTTTGATGGATAGAAACTCACAAATTAACACTATCCATTTAAAAATCAAATTTCCAGGGCTTTCTAGGAAGATCCAAGACAGGACAGGGCACTTTTGTGTGTGTGTAGCAGGAAAGTCCCAGCTCTGAGGAGTTCCTGGGTTAAATTTCAACAGTAAAAGAGGACGCCACCCTCCAGGCTAATAGAGGCAGAGTTCTCTAGTGGTTGGAGTGCCAGACCACAACTTCAGGGCCTCACCCTCCATTCCTCAAATCCTTGCTCCTCATAAAGCTCAGAGGGTTTCTGTGAAGATAACTTTCCAGTGAAGAATGAGCATGGATATAGCCAAGGGTTGGGGGCAGCTGCCCCCCCATCGAGCAAGACAATAGAAATACTGTACTTAACTGACCAAATCACGTTGGTTCTGCCCCCCCCCCCATCCTGGCTACACCCATGAGGGTGAGTAACAAATTTAATTATGATGGGGGAGGGGGGAAATACAAATTTGCCACCTTGAGCCCCTTGGCGGAAGGGTGTGATCTAAATGTAATAGCCAACAGAATAAATAGAAACAGAGAGTGAATACGAGCTAGCTTTAAAATTAAGGGCTCACAAGATCTGTTCTACAAAACCTCGCGAGCGCACCACTTCCTAGGGCCTTTTGCCTCCGAGGGGCCAAGGATGGAAGAGGCAAGGATCTCCTCCGCTCCAGATTCCTTCGCCGTCACCAATTCCGAAGGGGGCCCCGCTGGGCTCGGCCCAGCCCCGTCTTTGGGACCCCCTCCTTGGTCCCGCCCCCTTGCAAGGGGGTGTGTCCGCTTCCTCGGCGCTTTCCAGGGGAAAGGTCGCCCGCTGGGCACGGGCTCGCGATCGATCTGGAAACACGAGCGCGCCCCCTCCCTCTCCAGCTCCAATGACGTCGCCTCCAAACACCCCCGCCGTGGCGAAGGAGATCCCCTCGCAGCCCAACACGTGCACGCACGTGCCAATGGGCGTCCCTGCACCCAGCGGGCCCTGAGCCCACTCCCACCCGCACCGGCCCACCCCCCCGACCCCCCGCCTCGCCTCTTACTCGTTTCCTACGAAAGCAGCCCGCCCTCCACGTGGGAGCCATGGGGCAAGGACAACCCCGGTAACCTTTCCACAAGGTCACCTCCCTCCCCCGTCTCCCCCCCCCCAACACCGGAGGGCTGCATGCCGCGGCGATGCCCCCCCCCACTCACGCCCCCTCCCCAAGCAAGTCGGCCCAGGCGGGATCGCAGCGATTACGCACACCCCTCCTACTCCCCCGGGCGGCTGTCACTGGAAGGGCCCAGCAGCAGCAGCAGGAGGAGGCGCCGCATTAAGGAGATCGCCTCGCACGCGGCGCGCAAGGTCACCGCCGCTCCGGATCGTCCTCTCCGGCCGCCCGGGCAGGATTTCCCCCACCGCTGCCCAGGCGGCCATTGGGACCCAGCTCTGCGGTCCCGTCCCTGGCTGCGCGTGGGTAGGGGAAACACAAGGGCCGCCTTCGCTCACCTTGACAGAGGCCACTCGCTGAACTGTTGCTGCTGCTGCTGCTGCCGCCGGCGGCATTTCAGGTCGGCCAGTTTGCTCTCCACCTGCTGCGTGGGACCTGCGCGGGGGAAATCGAGGCAACGTCCTTAAGGGGTGAGGGGGGGCGCGACCTCCCGCCCAGAGGAGCCCCATCAGGCCTGGAGGGAGAGCTGAATGATCGGAGCTTACGTCCCCTCAACACACACACACACACGGATCAATTTTGCAAAGGAAGGAACTTTCCCAGAGGCACGGGCTGGGGAGGATTCCGGAGGGTCCTCTCCCTCCTCCCTCCCTCTCAAAGCACAACCGGGTTGGCAGCGGGGGGCGGGGGGGGGCGAGAGAGGAGTCACTTACGCACATGCAGATTCATCCCCACACATAAACGCACACCTCCTTGTCCCGTCCTTACCTGTCCTCCGTTGGGTGGCTAACTTGCTAGGTCCCTTAGTGATGGTGTACATCATCTGCGTCTCCAAGCAGCACCAGATGACTGAAATGTGGGTCAAGGCTGGGAAAGGAGGAGCCGATCTGCCGCACGCGCGCGCCCAACTAGAATAGTTTAGTTTTAAAAAAATAAAAAAGTGTGTGTCCTGCACACACAACTTTACATGGCAAGGTGTGCTTTTTTTAACAAAAGCAATAATACATAATCATAATAAGATGCCTCTGTGCGCTCTCCTTTCTCCCCCACGTTACGCTGATGGTGGTTCCCCCGCAAACCTTCCCAAGTGTTGTTGTTTTTGCTGCTGCTGCCGCCTGTTGCAATGGCAAAGTCTTCCCGGCTTGCATTTGACTTTAACTTCTCGGCGGCGGCAGCTGGACGCGGCGCGGTTTTCCTTTAACTAGGCGAGTGGGAGCGCGAGCGAAGGAGGCATGCCTGCAACACGCCCTCCCGCCCATCGCGCCTCTTAAAGGCGCAGCGCGGCGCTTGGCTCAGCCTAGAGGTCTGCCGATGACGGTGCAAGAACTTTTCCAAGTCAGAGGTCCCTTTTCATGCGTTGCGCAATTGCACAGCAGGCTTTGAAACTGCGGGAGAAGGTGCGCTTAGGCTACTCTCTTGGCTCTCTTGGGCTTGATTCACGCGAGTGCAGCAGGTTTCTGGGATTCTCGGCACCCCCAAAGCAATCCTGAGCTGCATAAAAGTGGGCTGGACCGCTTCATGGCAGCTGACCAGGAATAATATCTGGAATGTTTCATTATGTAAATAATTCCCTGCAAGGAGAAAACTACCACATCAGGGCTGTAGTCCAGTACACCCACACATACTAGATATTTACTTTTAAGGAGAGTAGCCTCCTGTGTGAACTATTGCAGCAAAAAACGCAAGGAGTCTTGTGGCACCTTACAAGACTTAAGACACATTTGTTATGACATATGCTTTCAGGTCTTACAGTCCACTTCAGCAGATTCAGGTAAGTGTTATCTTGAGTTGCAGGTATACACTGATGGGATAACACTTCATACATCTGATGAAGTGGATTGTGGGCCACATAATAAAAGCGTTTGTCTTTAAAGTGTCACAGATGGCTATGTTTTTAATTTCTCTTTAATGGAAAGGAGGATTTAAAAATTTCATTCTGTTCCTAAGTGTTGTGCTCTGTTTTACCCCCTTATTCCGCCCCATGCCTAGAGAAAAGAGAGCAGTTATTCTACTTGCTGATTCAGGGCCAAATGTGTGAACTGGTTCTACTAGCCAGGCTGGAGTAGAGGAACTGAATGCAGTGAAATCAAGGGATGTTTATGCATGTGCCAATCAGCAGACATTTCTTCCCATTTCCTGATCAATCTTTAATCTTCCTGTGTGCAGTGAAAACATCTTAAGGACTAGCCTGCTGGGTCAAGCAATACGGTCCCATAGACCAGCTTGCTTTTTGTGTATTCTTAACACAAAATAATAATAATAAATTGGCTCTGTTTCCAGTGGCGTAGCGTGGGGGGTGCAGGGGGGGGCCGGCCGCACCGGGCGCAACATCTGGGGGTTAGGGTTAGGGGGCGCAAATCCACGGATTAGGGGGCGCAAATTACTTGCCTTGCCCCGGGTGCTGACAACCCACGCTACGCCACTGTCTGTTTCTTATGTTCAGGCTGTGAGTGCCATTCCTTATGTTGCCAAAATATGGAACCACACACAAACATACACAAAATGGGAGGCATCAGCTGGCCTGCAGTGGGGGGAGCAGTAACTCAGTGGTTTGCATGCAGAAGGTCCCAGGTTCAATCCCTGGCTTCTCTAGGTAGGGCTGGGAATATCCTCAGCCTGAAACTCTGGAGAGCTGCTGTTTGTCAGTGCAGACAATACTGAGCTAAATAGATTGGCAGTATGAGTCAGTAGCAGGCAGCTTCCTATGATCCCATGATTCACAGAAGCACAAAACACAACAACCGTGGGGAATGTAGAACAGGAGGGACTCAAAAACAGGCAGGGAGGGCTGAACGTGTTTGGAGACCATGGAACGCTGCCTGATTGTGTTCAGGGGAGAATAAAATAAACTGGGGAGAGGAGAATGGAATGGAGTGGCCGGAATTCGGGACATGCAATATTTTGTTGCAGCCTATTTGTGATAATGATGACAATAGCAGGAAAGCAACAGTATTTCACACTCTGTAATATGTGCATGTGTGCCCCAAGTATGTACACAAACTCAGGGAGAGCTGTGAGCTTGCTTTTGTTGGGTAATCTCATTTATATTATGTCTAAATTGAAATGAGCAATCTCTCAACTCCTCACAAACACAAAGAAGCCCTTCTCTTTTCTGACCTTTCATATTTGTTGAAAATCGCTGCTCACAGCAATATGTCATGGAGAACTGTAGGATGCTCTTGAAGAACCATTCCCAAAATATAATTATAAATTAGTCTTTTCTAGAACTCATTTTGAATGGCAATTCTGGATTCAAACTCTGTTTGAATGGCAATCCTAGTTGTGATCACTTGATGTTCTTGTTGTCATTTTGAAAATATCCATATTCTGCAAATAAAAAAGGCAATTGATACTATAGTATACAATATTACACTGGAATGTTTAAATGTTTCTTTGAGTGTCCTTGAATCTTCCTGCCACACCATCCTCTCCTGCTACACCACCAGTTTAGTGTTTGGGGAGTCTTTGGGCCAAAAAGCAGCATATAAATTTAACAAAATATAGCCAGCTTATCACTGTGCTCTACAGGAGAGAGCATTCTGCAGACATCATCTCATTAGGAGATACCTTGCCTATGATATAGGAATCAGCTTTTAGTGCGGGAGAACATATCTTTGGAATTCCCTCCCATTATATACCAGACAAGCGCAGTCTCTGCTGTCTGATGCCTGTTTAATACCTTCCCCTCCAGCAAGCCTTTGAAGTGAAATTTTCTATCCCACTCTGTGAATATGTGAAATCATTTTCATTGTTTTGATACATGAACTTGCTTTATGGTTTTGCAGTTTTATTGTAAAACTGCTTCGTGATGTTTTGTAGAAAGCAATTCATAAATGAAAGGAAAAACACAAATAATCAAATTCAATGCTTCATCAAAATATGATTTCCCCCCCCTCCTGCATTTTCTGCCAAAGGCGCTTCTGCTGAAGAGGATTCTACTCTCACCAAAGCTGGAAATAAAACCTCTTAGTCTTTGGTGCTGCTGTTTCCTGCAGTCTGAGATCCTTCAAAAAGGATGGCAGATGCTCACTGTCCGAGCAGCTGCTTCTGTGTGCAGAAGGTCCCAGGTTCAGGCCCCCGCATCTCCGGGGTATGGCTGGGAGAGAGAACCCTGCCTGAAATTCCAGAAAGCTGCTGCCAGTCAGTGTGGACAATACTGAGCTTGATGGGCCAATAGTATGACTCAGACAGTATGATGCATCTTCTTATATTCCTAGGTATATTAAGAGAAGTGCTTCATGGGAAAGCCAGCGGGCTCTGCCTTGCCTTCACCTTTCTCCATGTGCTCCAAGGTGAGCCAAGTTCAGAGATGACCTTGGGAATTCCTGCTCTAGCTAGCCAAAGGTCGGCAACGTTGCAAGGGTGACTTTGTCTGTTTGTAGGTGAAAGGTGCCGCTTTCCTCCCGCTGTTGCATTACATGCCCTCTAGTCAATTGACTACTACTATTCAAATCCAGCCTACCTAACGAGCACTCGATGCCAAACTACAGAAGAAGTTAAATAAGATGGGTGCCTCTTTGCACCTAACAAGCAGTTTTTTAATTAACTAATTAATTAATTAATAATATATATTTAAAATGTAGATTGCGACAGCTGGGAAGGGCTGGTAATTCACAAGACCATATGTAGTGGGATTTTAAGCCTTTCTTCCCCTCCTGCAGTGCTGAGGAAACTCTTCTGAAACTGGTACAGTATTTTGCATTGAGAAGAAGTGCCCCCCCTCCCCACTTTGGCCGAGATGCAGTGACTCCCCTGCACACCCACTCAAAAACAAGTGGCAGTTTTTTAAAAAAGGGTGGTTTCCCCCTTGAAACTGCAAACGTTTCACCTCCCTTCCTGCTGCAATCCTAATAATAATATAACAAAAGCTGCATGTTAGGTTATGTCCACATTAGTGACTTAAGCAGAGCCGTCCTTCCCATAGGGCTTAGTGGTGCTTTGTGCCAGGGCACTGGCCTCTCACAACGAGTGGGAGAGAGTGGGCTTTGCCGGTGGCCTCCCCTTGCCCTGCATGCCCGCCAGCTGTGCCCTGTCAACCATATGGCTGGCAGGCATGCAGCTTGCCTCCCAAGCCTCCACGGGAGGAGAGCGATCCCTGAAGAGGCTTAGGATGGAAGCTGCAACCCCCCATGGCTGGCAGTGCGCAGCTCCCCCCCCCCCACTATCTGTGGTAATTGGGGGGCGCTGGGTGGATATTTGCACCCCGGTGCCGCATCTGCTAAAGACGGCCCTGGACTTAAGACACAGCAAAGTCCTAGAGCCATAGAATTATAGAGCTGGAAGGGACACCCCCACATACACACAATGCAGCAATTTTTAGCAAACCCACAACCCAGAGATTTAGAATCTCATATTCTACTGACTGAGCTATCACATTGTCATCCCTTCTTGCAGCTGTGTTTCAAACCACATTTGCACAAAGTTTCATCTCATCAGAAAGCAGCTGAGGAGGTCTTCTACTGAGAAGGATGGCCTTTTTGGTTTCCTTGCCCCTACAGCTCCCCCCCCCCCAAATCAATCCACGAAGCTGTCATCTTTGCATACCTATTCAGCTAAACGTGCATTGTGCCAGGCAGCTGGCTCAAATGTTCATATTACCCTGCATCTGCTTTTCTAACCGGATTGGAGCTGGTTTGAGAAAAAGACAGCAGTATTTGTCAAGAATCTACAGGATCAATATGGATTGTGGCTAAGTTTGTGTGAATGTGGCTTCAAACTCTAGCCATGGGAGCCCGCTGGATGTGGAGGAAATGGAAATGGGAACTTGCATTTTGATGCAAAGATGTCTAGTCTGGCCCTTGAGCAACTGCGGGAAAGGGAAATCCCAGTACGTACCCATCAACATTTCATAATGACAACAGGGGTGTGTGTCATTAGCACCCCAATTCTCATGAAACACCAATTCTTACAGCATGGATTTTTGAGGGTCTGCTGGATTCACATCAGAGAGCAATGTTGGTGGTGCTTTAAAAATTATATAATTGCACCGGTAGCTGGAAATGTTCCAAGGTCCATGTCCTTCTGGAAGCTGAGCTTGTTTACATGAATGAAGTGGATTCAGAGCTGGATTTACCAATGTCTGGGCCATAGGTGAAAACAGTTTACAAATTATCCCAAGGTATGCGGAAGCTTTCGTAAGTTGTGGGCAGATCATCTTTCTTATGTATCGGGCCCCCTATTCATACGGATGCAAAATTAATTCCAAGAGTTCCACCCTTCTGGGAGCTGAGGGACACAAACAAGTGTCCTACATTATAGGCAACAATCTTCTAAGCCACAGTGTTGTTCAGTTGAGATATTATGGCTGTGCATACATTAGTTTTCACTCTGGCTCCAGTGTTCTCCCACTGCTGGTGTTTGAAGCCAAGTGCATAGGACAGTGGTTCTCAAAGGATGTTCTGCCTGGATACTGAGGTCCAGCGCCGAGGGCCTTCTGGTGGTTCCCTAGCTGCAAGAAGCCAAGCTACAGGGAACCAGGCAGAGGGCCTTCTCAGTTGTGGCACCCGCCCTGTGGAACGCCCTCCCACCAGATGTCAAAGAGGAAAACAACTACCAGACTTTTAGAAGACATCTGAAGGCAGCCCTGTTTAGAGAAGCTTTTAATGTTTAATAGATTATTGTATTTTAGTGTTTTGTTGGAAGCCGCCTAGAGTGGCTGGGGGGACCCAGCCAGATGGGCAGGGTATAAATAAATTATTATTATTATTATTATTATTATTATTATTATTATTATTATTATTATTATTATTATTTGGCAGGAGAGGATGGCAAGTGTGGCAGGAAGATTCAAGGACAATCAAAGAAACATTTAAATATTTCAATGTACTATCCTATAGTTTCAAAATAAATCTTTTTGGATATACCATCAGAAACATTATCTGCACCTCTCTTCAAGAGCATTGGCTGACCTTCTATGGTTCTCCACAGCATATTGTTGTGAACTGGGATTTTCAACTCTGACAAATTTTAAAGATCAGAAAAGAGAAAGTATCATTTGTGTTGATGAGATGAGAGCTTGTTTGTCTCAATTCAGACCCAATATAAATGAGGTTAGTGGAAAAAGCAAGCTCACATCTCTCAGTTTGTAAGGTACATATGTAAGAGGCTCGTTTATAACTATATTTTGGGAATAATTCATTTCTTATGTAGCTGAATTGTTTTATACTTTCTGGGTGCCCCATGATCAAATTATAAAATAGTTGTGCTCTGTGTTCTCAAGCACTGCTAGTTGTTTCTTTTTATTTTCCAATGTATTTCTTACCGATAAAATATTTGGCGTGATGCAAGCAATTTTTTATTCCGAAACTGTGGCCCAGAAAAAGAAAGTTTGAAAACCACTGGCCTATGAAATTAGCCACAACAGCTAACAACATAATAGTTTTTAAAAGTTTAGGAGAGTTTGAATTGTTTAAAGTATGTCTTATTTTAAGCTGTATTGTTTTGCTGCCCTGGGCTCCTTTGGGAGGAAGGAAGGGATACAGATCTTTAATAAAAATACTAATACATTCCAGGATGGTCCCTTCAGCAAAATGGGTATAACAACAAGTCTGACATAACTTCCATCCACAGTCCTCCCCCCTGTAAAATATGGGGTTTAATAAAGATAGACTTTATCTACATTAACAAAGTAAGTTTTAAATGTTTGCAAACTCAGAAAAAAAGTTACATTTTGTCACTTGCCCCTTTTTTTTTTGGTATAAAATAAAAAAACCACTGAAAAGTCAGGAGCATGTTATTTTTTCACGAAACTAACGGGAAAATTACAGGATGCTTACCATTGCGTACCTATAGGTGGCTCCCTCTTACGGCTTGATAGGAACCCCCAGAGCACAAATTTCCTAACCGCGCCGCTGGTGTAGTGGTATCATGCAAGATTCCCATTCTTGCGACCCGGGTTCGATTCCCGGGCGGCGCAGGATTTTTTTCATTTTTGGTTTCGTTTTACTTCGCAAACACTATACGTATGTAATATTTGCATGCACAAACTCGTGATAACAGTTTCCCGCTTCTCCTCCTTTGTGTCACGCGGCTGCTTTGCGTCTATATCCGCTCCATGAGTTTAAAGCTGTAATTCTACGTGCATATTTAGCTGGGAAGAGCCCCCACTTAAACCCAGAAGAAGGGCATTACTTTCGAGTATACACGAACGGGAAAAAGCTACTGTATCTGTATTCAGGGCTCACCCCCGTTCATTACATCCAGAATAACCTGTTTTCCAATACAGTTTAATTCTGTAGAGTATTTGTAAAGGATAATACAAACCTATATTACAGGGTTGTTGGATTATAATTTAGACAGTGAATATGAAGTCTTTCAACACAAGAAAACTTAATAATAATAATAATAATACGAATTGTTTTTATTATTAACAACAATGTCTCAGAGGAGTACACCAGTTCACCGGCTACTGCAGCAAAAAGGAATAAAGAGCCCTGCGGACTAGCACCTTGAAATATCCCGTTTCTTTTTTGCAGCCGAAATTTCAAAGGAACCTGTAAGGCATGAATTAGCTACAGCAGCGCAGGCACTTACTAGGAAGTAGGCACTTACCAGCAGCGCAGGCACTTACTAGGGTTTATTTGCTAAGTCCAAACACGCATTCAAGAAGCCCGCGCTTCCTATCGTTTGAAAATCACGATCCCTCCATAAACCTGGTTTCCGGACTTTCCAAGCACCCGCTTGCAAAACCATCTCTACCAGGAGGAGGGGCAGAAGTGGAACCAATAGCCACGCTCCCCCCGCGCTGCATTCTGGGAATCGTAGTCTTTTGCTTTGTGGCTTCATTTAACTTCCTCGATCTCCTTCCCTCCCTCCCTCCCAGCAGCTCGGAGGACAAAATTCCCAGCCTGCAATCCTTGGGTGCGGGGGTGCGAGCCTCCTTAAAGGTAGACCTAGAGGACGAGCAGGAAAGTCCTTGCAGGCTGCTTGCAAGGGGCGCCCAAGCGGATCCTGCAGCCAAACTGTTGCAAGGCGCCCTGCGGCTCTCCTTCTGCTCTGCAAGCGGCAAGTCCCTTCCAAAGCCCCCCTCACTCCTCTTTTGCAGGATGAGTGCCGCGTTCGTAGCAGCGGCGGGGGAGAGGAACAAGGAGCCTATCCTGAGGGTCCTCCGGGACTACGTGAGCCCCTGCCAGCCGCAAGTCCAGGTGCTGGAAGTGGCTTCAGGCTCCGGGCAGCACGCGGCCCACTTTGCCCAAATGATGCCCAACGTGGTTTGGCAGCCCTCGGATGTGGACCCGAAATGCATCGAGAGGTAAGGCGAGGCGTAGGAGCCTCGCTGCTGGGGCGGACCTGGGAGGCTGGTCGGATGGATCGTCGGAGTGGACTTGCACGGGATTCCCCGCCGGTCCAGTCTGGACACGAGGAAGACCCTGCATCCTGGGTCTCGTCTGAAACGTGTTCTTGACGCGCTTCAGGCCTCATGTGCACCATATACATTGAATGCACGGACTATGCCATGTGGCTGGTAGGTGGTGGGTGCTGCTCCTCCTCCCACCCACTTTCCACAGCTGGCTGGCGGGGGCGGGAGTCTGCTCTGCCAGTGAGTTCCGTGCAGGAAACACACTGGCGAAGCAGCCGTGCCCAGCGGGACTGAGCCCCACTGCCACCACTACCCGGCCCATGAGCTGACGTCACGCAATGCCACCAGCAGATTGGCAGCAGGTGGGCTTGGTTAGGGGGAAAGGGATCATAAGCCCCCCACCCCCCCACCCCATGGTGAAGTTATTGCATCCATAAGAGGATGGCACGATGGCTTTCCGGTCTCTCGCTTTCTCTGTCGCTCCCCCACCCCGCAGAATGGACGTACAGAATCTTCTCTGCATTATAGACAATAGTTAAGAAATACATCTCCTATTAGCCTGTGCCCACCTGTAAGACTAATGCTGGAAATTAATGGTTTTAGGGCTGCGGTCAGTATAAAATATTTCATTTGTATTTATTTAAAGGGATTTAAATTAAAGGTGCCTTAAAATCGAACCTGGAAACAAACTGGCACCCAATGTAAGCGATACAGGATTGGCATAATAAGTCTGGTCTCTAGCTCCTACCAGCACCCTGGCAGCTGTGTTCTGTACCAAATGGTGTTTTTGAGCTGCCTTTAAAGACAACGCCGTGTAGTGAGCGTTACTGTATTTGTTTGCTTGTTTTCTTCTTCTTCTTCTAAGCATCTTTAACTGGTCTTTTACTGAAAGAGCATCTTGAAGGTTTCTTTCTTTTTTCCCTTCAGGTTTACAAAAAAAAACCACCAGATACTAAAAAAGAGATAACACGCAATGAAAAAAGAGTGGGAAAGGAGGAGGAAAAAAGCAAACTCAAGCTCCAGCTTTTGAAGCTGCTGTTCTAAAAATTACCAGCAGGGGTGGAAACAAATCCGAAAGCCTGGTGGAATGGCTGTTCCTTGGTGACAGTTGAGGTTGGGCAAATTAATGTAAAGCAGTAGTTAAAAAGTGTCCCTTAAATTGTACTTGAAAGTGAGCTTGTCCATAATAATTGGCCAGCTTCATGGTTAGTTGGTTGCTCTGATTCTTGCTACGAAGGCTGGTCTCAATGGACCTTGACCACGTCCAGCAAAGCACCTCCTATGCCTCTAAACACAGGATCACTGAGCACTGCTCTGTTACACGTTAACTCTTCAGCAAATCTCAGTATTCATTCTGGTTTTGCAAATCTGAAACATATTAGAAGAATCCTTGGGGCAGGTGGGGCTGGGGAGGAAAGTATACCACGCATGGCTGAAGTCAGAGCCCCTAGTTTAGGGGATGGCGCAGACCATAGTTTAGTGTCAGGCCTATAATTCTTTGAAATTAGTACCAAACTAATATTACATCATGGGACGCGGGTGGCGCTGTGGGTTAAACCACAGAGCCTAGGACTTGCTGATCGAAAGGCCGGAGGTTCAAATCCCCGCGGTGGGGTGAGCTCCCGTCGTTCGGTCCCAGCTCCTGCCCACCTAGCAGTTTGAAAGCACCCCTAAGTGCAAGTAGATAAATAGGGACCGCTTTCTAGCAGGAAGGTAAACGCCGTTTCTGTGTGCGGCGCTGGTGCTGGCTTGCCAGATGCAGCTGCGTCACGCTGGCCACGTGACCCGGAAGTGTCTTCAGACAGCGCCGGCTCCCGGCCTCTTGAGCGAGATGAGCACGCAACCCTAGAGTCGGACACAACTGGCCCGTACGGGCAGGGGTACCTTTACCTTTAATATTACATTGGGATGCGGGTGGCGCTGTGGGTTAAACCACAGAGCTTAGGACTTGCTGATCAGAAGGTCGGCAGTTTGAATCCCCGCGACGGGGTGAGCTCCCGTTGCTCGGTCCCTGCTCCTGCCAACCTAGCAGTTTGAAAGCACATCAAGTGCAAGTAGATAAATAGGTATCGCTCCAGCAGGAAGGTAAACGGCGTTTCCGTACGCTGCTCTGGTTCGCCAGAAGCAGCTTAGTCATGCTGGCCACATGACCCGGAAGCTGTACACCGGCTCCCTCGGCCAATAAAGCGAGATGAGCGCCGCAACCCCAGAGTCGGCCACGACTGAACCTAATGGTCAGGGGTCCCTTTACCTTTACCTTAATATTACATCACTTGTGTAATTAGCAATTGCTTTAGTGGTTGGCATTATTTTTTTTTGTTAATTAAAGTAAATCATAGTCACAGGATCTGAACTGGGTTCCTAGCAGGATGGGTTGATGGGTACAGGGGCCTTACTACTTTATTCCCACTGCAGTTCTGATCCAGAAACAGCCCCCTCCCAAAAAAACCCACAACTTGCTCTTTCCACTGAAAGCAAAGTTTCAATTGGCACCTAAAATGTCCTAAGCACATTCATATATTAAGCTAACACTCTACTAGACATGCTATAAAAGGAAAACAGGATAGGGAGAGGAGATGAAAGCCAGCTGCTGCTTAATTGGCCAATGGATGAGGACAGGTTTCCAGGAGGGGGGGGGGAGAGAGAGAGAGACAGCCCCGCAGTGGCCCTTGGTAGAGGCCTGAGTACTTTTCATTTTAAAAGTGTTTATAAAAGCTGTGGATGGCAAGTGCGATCTGGGAAGAGGCGTTCTGTCTGTGAGAAGACCCTCTTTAAGGGCAACGTTGGCTGCTCTTTCCTTTTTTTAGGAAGCCTGTGGGTCATTTCCGTCCTATGCACAATTTATGCAGGTTTAATTGATTAATTGGAAGGGTTCTTCTGAACTCTTCAGCAGCTTTGCTTGTAACACAACCAACCTCCTTTGCACTTCATTTATCAGCTGGATTTGCTTTATGCTTTCAACTGGTGCAATGAAGCCATTTTAGGAATGGGCCTTTAGCTCAGTGGCAGGATTATTTGCCCTGCATGCAGAAGGCTCCAGGTTCAGTCCCCGGCATCTCCAGGTAGGGCTGCATGAAACCCCCAAAGAGCTGCTGCCAACCTTGTAGAAAATACTGAGCTTGGTGGACCAAAAGTTGCTTCCTGTGTTCCCACATTCAGACTGTGCAGTTAATGGACTTGTGCAAGGCCTCCTCTATAAATGGCAATAGGCATCTCATACATGAGATCATCCACCCCTGCTTTGCCTGGAGGCTCTCCTGCTGAGAAGGGGCCTGGACTTGTACCCCAGAGTCTCCCACCCTGATGGCACCCCTGTCCCTACTGAGAGCAAACTGCTGGTGCCGGCTCTACCGTTGACCCTTGCCCCATCTGCAGTCTGGCTCTCTTCCTTCTCTTTCTAGCATTTCTGAATTTATCAGGGCGTACCGCCTCCCGAATGTCAAACCACCCATTTACTTGGATGCATCGCGCAGCTGGGAGACGTGGGGCGGCTTGCGCCCGGACTCTCTGGACCTCATTGTCAACATCAACATGATTCATATCTCGGACATGAGCTGCACGGAGGTGAGGCCACGCTCCTGTCAGCCCGCTTGGCAGTGAAAGCCTGTACTGTGTCTGCTGGGAAGTCAAGCCCACTTAGCTGAATGGGACTTCATATTATTCTGATTTATTTACCCAACCTTCACCCTAAGGTGCCAGGGCGGGTTAGAACAACAGAAACACCATGCTAAAAACAGTTTGAAATGTGGTGCTACAGGGTGATAATACCTAACTTACGTCAAAAGGCAAACTTGTGGCCGGAAAGTTCTTGCAAAGTATGATTTTACGTGAATTTGGTTGCATCCCAGGACTTATTAACGACTGCTCCATTGCGCTTCCATGGAATCATAATATTATTTGTAGCATTGGATTTATGTCTCTGCAATAACCATTTGTCCACACTGTATCATTTTCTTTTTAAAGTTGTGGACCATATGACACCAAACAGGCAAGCCATTGTTCATTTCTGTATCTCTTTTAAGTTTATAATGTTATATGTGGCAAAAGAAAGCAATTTATTTAAAAGGTTTAAAACACAATCACAGGAATAAGGTAAGGCCCTAAAATATCCATCTAGGGTACCGGAAGGTAAAAAGGAGTGTCTTCACCTCTTACTCCCACGTAAGTGCATATAGTGGGAACGGGGAACGTTTTTCTGCCCATTTCTATCAGGGTAATTTGGATAATGCCTTTTGCCTGCCTGATCAAGGGAGAGAAAGGGGTGTGTGAATGAAAAAAGTAGTCAGCTGTACAAAGGTAAAATTTACACTGATGACTCCACCCACCTTTGCCTTTGAACCCGCCCACCAATAGAATCAGACTGCCAGGCACCACCTGAGCCAAATGCTTGCTGGACCAAGAACCTAGCCCAACCCTGGCTCTCCAAATGCTGCTGAACTCCAACTCCCATCAGCCCCATCCAGCATTGCCACTGGTCAGGGGTGGTGGGAGTTGTGGTCCAGCAACATTTGGAAGCAGGTATCAGGTTGGCAGGGGCCAATTGGATCTTCTCAAGTATGGATCTTCTCAATTTTATGGCCCCTTGGCTCAATGCCCTACAGGTGAACCGCCTGCACAACCCTAAATCCAATTCTGGAGGTTGGGGAAAGATGACACTAACTGTTTTGATTGGATATCTTAGAAGCTTCCTGGCAGTAGGTCCAAATTATACCTAAGTAGCTCCTTAACTGGTTTCTACTGGTAAGCAACAACAGGCCATTAAGTCAGGAAATGCTTATAAACTGGAAGAAAAAAGTGATTTTTAATTCCTTTTAAAGTCACTAAGTGTGTGTTGCACTAATAAGTAGTAGTAGATTCATGTTTAGCTGTGTGCTAGCAGCAGAACCTTGTAGTCTCTAGTTACTTATGTTACCAAGCCTTGTTCATATAATCATAGACAGCACCAAGAACGGTGGCACGTAATCCCCCCCCCCCCAAAATAAGATTTTAACAATCTGCTTTTAAATGAAGCAACATCCATTTAGACCAGGGATTGTCAACCTGGTCCCTACTGCCCACTAGTGGGTGTTTCAGGATTCTAGGTGGGCAGTAGGAGGTTCTACGGCACCAGCTGAATCCTCCTTCCATCGAGCACTGGTGGGAGATAATGAAATTTTACCATCAAGAAAGATGCGTTGGTGGGCCGTAGGTATAAAAAGGTTGACTACCCCTGATTTAGATGGTCGATTTGAAAATTCTCGGAATATGCTCAAATGATCCGTTTGGGAGGGGATGAAAGCCAAAATAACAGTAGAGTAATCCCTTTTTATCAAATGGTCTGTGAGAGAAAGCAAGCTTTCAGGTTTGTTTGGGTTCTTCAGCAGGCTGCATGTTAAAGGCCCAAACAAAAACCGGAAGGAAGGAGACAAACCTTAGTTTGCTCATTGGAATAATGGAACAGGGAGTGTGTTCCGTGGAGTTCAGGGTATTAGTCCTATCAGTTCCCACTTTTGTTTTTGTATTTCTGCTTAATCTTCAACCCAAGAGTTCCTACCAGCTCCTGGACTTTTTGCAGCCCAAATGATCAGCTATGGCATTCAAGATTTTTCAAAAACAAATAGTCGTTGCAAAGAGAGGAGAGTGAGCTGGATTGGGAGAAGGTTGAGTCGGGGGCTTTAACCTTTAGTCTCTGCTGCTGCCCTGATTGGATGCGCCTTCTCCAGCTTCCCATCAGTGAGTTGCAATGAAGGCAGTTACACTTTCCTTGCTTTTGGACTTGAGTGGTCTCTGTGTAGCTAATGCAAGCGCCATCTTGTGGTTCTTGGTTGAATGTCCTTCTAGCTAACAACCTTTCCTGGGCTGTTTAGGGAACCGGCATCACCAATAGCAGAAATCTAGTGTGTTCCTCCCAGTTGCTTATACACCTACAAGTGGTGCACCATATGGCCAGCTGAGGCTTTTAGTATAGTGGCACCAGGCCTTTGGAATGCCATTCCCTTTGAAATCAGACCAACACTAACAATTCTGATATTTTGCTGCCTGCAGAAAATGCTTCTGTTTTCCCAAGTGATTTTAGAGAATTAATTTGATTCAGTGTTGGTCATATCTCCTGTATCTTATGATTTTGAAATTTTATGGTTTAACAAATTTATTATTACACTGCCATGAGACCTTTTTCAATGATTTGGCAGGTTAGAAGTACACGCAAGTCTTGCTTACCGAAAACAGTGCATTCCCTAGATATTATTAGTTATGAGTGTGTTTGCATAATGAGTTGATAATTTCCATTTTTCCAAATTTCCATTTCCATTCAACTCCTGTGGGGAAATTTGTAATGTGTTCCTGACCACAGAATTTTGACCCCCGAAAGCAAAAAATATAAAAAGCATGCTCTCTGATTTTGTCCAATCACTCTCCCTCCCTTCTTCCCTCTGTTCCTCAGCCAACCTGTAAAAGGCAAACAAGGAAATAAAAAATAAAGGTTTTGTTTCGATATCTGAATCTGTGGTGCGTATAGTAAGGTTTGAGTACTAATTCACTGTGCTTGGATAAGTGAATTTTCACACGTTGAATGTTCAGAAAGCAGGACCTGCGTACATTCCTACAAATAAACTGATGCAACAGTGAGAGAAATGCACTCTGCACATGCTTAAAGGAAGCACCCCTGAGTCTACGTAGAGTCCATTTCCCTCACCATTGTTGACCAACTGCATCTATGGAGAGGAGGTAGTCTAAGGAGCCTCTTGCTCTGGAAACCAACCACAATTTTGCAAAACTTACACTGTGCTCTTTTACTGTTCCGTAAGGAATCTGCAAGAAATAGAATTTAGATACACAGGAAAGATCCTACTGGAAAGATCAGTTGCCACTTTCTTGCTAATATTTATACATATCCTGCAAACGCTTTGTGATTCTCATGAAATCCGCTCTTTCCAAATGTGCTTGTTAACCTATTTCCTTTGCATTTTGTTTAATTATTCCCTGCCCCCCCCCCCCCGCCCACAACCACAGGGTTTGTTCAGAGGAGCAGGAAAGCTGTTAAAGCCTAAAGCGGTGATGGTCACATACGGGGTAAGCTGTCAGTCAGGATCCTTGTAATCTAGATGCTGCTTTTGCTGAAGCAGCCTTTGTCAAGTAGGTGGCCTCTAGATATTTTGGACTACAACTCCCGTCAGCTCCAGCCAGCAGTTAAAGAAAACAAAAAACATTGTGCAAAACTTGCAGTTCCTCCCAACTTGCTAAATTCTCCCTCTGTTGCATGAATTTGGCTACATACATACCATATTTTTCACTCTATAGGACGCACTTTTCCCCCTCCAAAAATTGAGGGGAAATGTGTCTGCGTCCTGTAAAGCGAATGCAGGCTCCTTGGCTTCAGCGATAGCAACGTGAAGCCTCCAAAACGCAGAGGGAGTGCTCCCTCCGCGCTCTGGAGGCTTCGCGTTGCTTTTGCTGAAGCCTGGAGAGCGAGAGGGGTCGGTGCGCATTGACCCCTCTCGCTCTGGAGGCTTCAGGGATAGCCGCCTGAAGCCTGCGGAGCACAGCACGAGTTCCTGCTGTGCTAGTCAGGCTTCAGGTTCCTTTTGCTGAAGCCAGGAGAGCAAGACTCTCCTGGCTTCAGCAGAGAGGGAGAGCTGCTCAGCGCCCCTTCAGCCAAGCGGGAGGAGAAATGGAAGGGGCTCCATTTCTCCTGCCGCTTCTCTGCAGGGGCGCTGAGCAGAGAGGGGGAGATTTTTCTTCTTGTTGTTCTCCCCCTCTAAAACAAGGTGCGTCCTATAGAGCGAAAAATACGGTACATACAGATAATGCACTGGGAAATGTCCTTCCATTTGCAAGTAGCAGCAGAGGAAGGATTTTTCTCATGACTTAAAGAGGAGTGGGAGAAATTATATTTACTTCTCTTAAAAAACCGTTGATTATTCTTTTCCCCAAAGATGCTTTTAATGCCACATGTAGTTTTGACCCTAGGCGTGATGGTACAAGGACCCTGAACTCCTTTATGTTGTGTCTCCTTAGAACAGCCTTCCCTCAAGCTGGCAACCTCCAGATGTTTTGGAGTATAAATTGTAGGCTGAAACATCTGAATGGCACCAGCTCAGGGAAGGCTGCTCTAAAGTAACCAGAACGCAAAGCTGCCGTTCTTGGGCCTCTGGTGGTGGTGCAGAACCTGTGTCACTCCAGATGTAACTGGACCACAACTCCCAACATCCTTGGCATTGGTCACTCTGGCTAAGATTGAGGGCAGCTGCATTAACCACCTCTTGAGGGCTTCAGGTTTATCCTTTGCAACAGCCTAGTGTTTCTGTGTATGCAATGTTTTGCTTTGGTGTCGGGTTTGGGGGGGGTTTGGAAGTTGGTCGCATTCGTTGCCAACAGTAGGCCGTGTCCCCCCCCCTTGTGGCAAGCCTTGGCTCTGCAGAAAATCCAAGGTGCATTTTCTCACACTGGCAACTTTGAGGTAACAGGGCTGATGGTTGCTGTTTTTTGTTTTTTTTTAAGCTTTCTGTAATCTAAGCCCTCCATAATTTCTGAAAGCTTCATTAAGAGGAACTTAGCTGTCTCAATTTTTAGATTCCCCCCCCCCCCGCCAGTTCTGAGTTAAGGGGTGGCACACATTATTTGATTTTTTAATAAAACAACATTTTTTTAAAAAAAATATTGATTGTTTGATACCACTTTGTCTTAAACTGTTTGGTGTGTTTTTCCCCTGCCTGATTCCACACCAAGCCTTATGCTGTGAATGGCTGCATCTACCCACAGAGCAACGTGGACTTTGATTGCTACTTGAGGCAGAGGTAAGGAGGAGCTAGGCCAAATCAAAGGAGTTACTCGTAGCATATAAAGCCCTCAGCAGCTTTGGAACTACTGTGCCCTTTCAGCTGTTTCCATCTGTAGAAAAGGCACTTTCAAAAGTCCTGCATAATGTTCGTTCTGCAACTGCAAGGAATCTTCACTTTCAGCATGGCAGTAGGTATCATTAGGAACTCCCTGCCTGCTGATATTAAGCACTATGGCTGATGCTTGGTAAAAAAACCCAACAACAACCCCTTTCTGTTTTTGTTTTAGCAAGTCTAGCCAGACACGTAATTTTATCAGGTTCAAAGATCTGTTGGTTTTTTATGTATATTTGGGTGGTTTTATTTATGTCTACTGTTTCTCAAGTCTCTGGGTTTTGGGGTTATCTTTGCTATTTTTAAATGTTTATTTTATACCATTTTATGCAAATGGTATAAATGAAGCTACCAGCATGAGTTTGACCAAACTGCGGGAGGCAGTGCAAGACAGAAGTGCCTGGCGTGCTCTGGTCCATGGGGTCACAAAGAGTCGGACACGACTAAATGACTAAACAACAACAAATGCAAATGGCTTAGAGATTTATTTATTTTTGATTGAGCAGTATATAAAATAAGGAAGAGTAGTGTGGCTCTACTCCTGAGTTTTACTTGGTTGACATCTGCACCATCCATTCAAAGCATTCTTATACCACTTTAAACAGTCATGGCTTGCCACTAAGCATCCTCAAGATTGTAGTTCATTGAGCATTGTTAGGAGGCCCCCATTCCCCTCACAGAACTACAGTTCCCAGAGTTCCCGGGGAAGAGGGATTCTTGACAACTGTAGCTGTGTGAGGGAAATCGGGGTCTCCTGGCCACACTTGGGGAAGTCATGACTGCTAAAGCGGTATAACACTGCTTGGCATATAAGGCACAGACATGGCTCAATTCAGGCCATCGTTAGCCACACACACAGAGCTACAATTCCCAGAATTCCCTGGGAAGAGGGAGTGATTGTTAAGCCATTGTAGGCATCACCTCAAGCAGGATTCTGACATGGGTGGGTAGAATCATAGAATCATAGAATCATAGAGTTGGAAGAGACCACAAGGGCCATCGAGTCCAACCCCCTGCCAAGCAGGAAACACCATCAGAGCACTCCTGACATATGGTTGTCAAGCCTCTGCTTAAAGACCTCCAAAGTAGGAGACTCCACCACACTCCTTGGCAGCAAATTCCACTGTCGAACAGCTCTTACTGTCAGGAAGTTCTTCCTAATGTTTAGGTAGGAAACCCTCATGTGGAGGCAGCAGTGTTGCTCTCTGTATGGAAGCACCTCTTGAATACAGTGATAGACTTCATTCTCTCTCTTTCTTCTCCCCTCCACTCCCAACCACAGAAATCCAGCCTGGGGCCTCCGGGACACGGCTTTGCTGCAGCAGCTTGCTGAGATCAATAGGATGTGGTTGGAGAGGATGGTAGGTGTCATAGGAACCTAAAAATAGGTTTGGGGGAAGGGGGAGTGTGCTGCCCCACTACTGTTGTTTGGCTCCTATTAGCTCTGGCTAGCGTGGCTCAAGGATCTGGGAAGATGGGCACCTGTCAGGGATGGGTGTCAGGAGCATAAGTCACACGACATCAGTAAAGTTAATTCTTTATTCAAGGAAGCAAGTTCTGCTTCGGAGGCTAGGCGTAATAATCACAGCAACTCTTCCCAGCAGATATTGCCCTAATGAGGCAGTTGCAATAACTGAAGGTCCCTGCCTTCCACAGCTCTCTAAATCTCCTCCTCCCCATGGTCCTTCCCAAGCAATTGGGAGACCAGTGGGGAGGGGATCTGGTCGCAGTAGGAGCAGGTGACACCCTGACTTCTTCACCAGCCTGACTCATCTCTGCTTCTTAGTCCCTCTCCTCTCCAGTCTCCTCTTCTGGACTGCTCTCTGCCACAGCCTCTTCCTGCTCACCAAACCCTGTTGCCCCTTCATCTTCCCACACCTCCTCCCAGTTTGCTCCTTCTTCTGCCTCTGACCACTCTTTGTCATCCCACCACCAACCCCCTGGCTCTGAGCCTTCTTCCCCTGGGAGTGCCTTTGGGGTTCCCCAGCTGGTTTCTCCCACCACTGAAGTGTTGTTGGCCAGGTGTGGAGTAGCACACCCCCGCGAACGGCAGCAGGATATCTGTGGGTGAGGGAGGGGGAAATACGTGTTGCAAATTGATTTGGGAGGAGCAAATTTGTCTCTTGGCGAGTGCCTTCACTATGAGAACACCGTGGCTGTGTTCTCCCTCCACTGGGAATCAGTTGCTGGGAACAGCAGCTGGAGGGAGTGTGTAGCTGAGGTTCTCCTGGCAGTCTTCTGGTTCGACATGGTGAGAATGCAGGGCTGGGTGGGCCTTTGGTCTGATCCAGCAGGGCTCTTCTTGTCTTGTTCTGAAGCAGAGTGTGTTAGACATTCTTGTGGGTCAGGTGTGAGGAACCTTTGGCCCTCCAGATGTTACTGAACTACAACTCCCATCAGCCCCGGCAAGCATGGCCAACGGCCAGGGGTGGTGGGAGTTGTATAGTTCGTCAACAGCTGGATGGCTAAAGGGGGTTGCAGACTTTGGGCTCTTAAATTCCAGTGCAGCACAAAAATTTGACGTCCCCACCTTCCATTCTTTAGCATTGTTGTGGCACCCCTGCACTGTGGCACCCAGTATCATTGTAATGGTTCCACCACCCTACAACCGCCTCTTCCAGAGGTTCCCCACACATGCTGGGCTCTCCAAGCAATTTAGGTTCCTGGCCCTCCAGGGTTCTGAGTTGCATGGAGAGCCTAAGAAACTGCCTTATATGGAGTCAAACCATTAGTACATCCCGTTCTGTATTGCCTGCGCTTGAGTGCTTCTCCAGAATGTCAGAAAGGGTTCTGTGCCAGGGCTGCCCAGAGATGCCAGGGATTGAGTGTGGGACCTTCTGCATGCCAGGTAGATGCCCTACCACCGAATTATTGTCATTGCCTACAGGAGCAGGGCAGGTTTGCCAGTGCAGAACTGCAGCCCCCAACATGTGGAGAGCTGCAGGAGAGGAGAAAGTCGTACAAGGGAGGAAGAGGCTCTAGGGAATGTGCCCCTCACTCTCCCCACCCCCTGCAATGAGAATCTGGCTTGGAGGGGGAGACACCTGAAGAGGCCTAGTGGTGTCTTTGGTTGAACTGTGTGCCTGCGTCCGTATAATGTGGCTGCCAAGTGTCTCAAGTAACCTCAAGATTTTCTGCTTCCAGGTCGACATGCCTGCAAACAACAAGTGTCTTGTTTTCCGCAAACACTAAGCCAGCCCATCCACTTTCTCTGCCAAGGAGAAGGGACCACCAAGGACGGTCAAAGTGTCGCCTGCCGTCGCCAAATTTGCTCTGTGTCTGTCGTGCTCAAGCCCACCAGGTTTCTAGTAGCTTCTTCGGCTCCTGGGTGAAAATAGCTCTTGGTGAGATGGGAATGATGTCCTGTATGAAAATCTGCATCAGGAGAGAAAAGCCTTTACAGAGAATGGAGCTTTGCCCAAAGGTTTCTGGCCAGTGTTGAGCCAGCACAGGGATGGAGGAGCTGCAGTCCTCCCAGATGTGCTTGGACTCCCAATTCCCATCAGCCCCCAGGCAGCATGGCCAGGGGAGGAGGCAGGGATGGAGGGAACTGAGCCCAGGCACATCTGGAGGGCCTGCGGGTCCCCCAACTAGCCCGTTCAGGCTTCGATTTTGGTATTCGCTGCTGGTTTCGAAGTTGTGGGTTAGACATGGGCATCCATGTACCCATCTCAAAACACCTTTGTCTCTTGTGCATGATTATTACCTTTCGCCTGCTTCAGTGAAGGCTTTCTTTTCAGGCCTTCTTTGATGGAGACCTTAATGTCCTTTGACCCTGTAACTGTGACTTTTGGGTTAAGAGGGGATTTCGGAGTAGAAAATATTACGGAATATGGGAGGAAGGAAAGCTCAGAATGACACTTCCCCAAGTAACTGAAGGCTATCGTGCAGAGCTAGATGGGAAAGAAGGATTTGATGACTAGTATTCTTTACAGACTCTTTACAAGAAAGTTGTTAAAATACTGGGTATTCAATAATGTAATTCCACTCCTGTATTCTGAAAACGCTACCACCCCAATAACAACATACCCACCTGCATCTGTAGGTTAGCTTACAGTCTAGCAGCTTTAACAAGTCTTCAGCTGAGTAATTCCCCCCCCCCTTTGCCTGTTCCAAGTGTTCCTCAAGAGGTAGCAAATCACTCCAGCACATCTTTAAAAAAATCTGTATGAAGTAATAGCTCCCTCTAGTGGTGATCAGCCACTAGAGCAGCAACAATGTATAGCTAAGGGCTGAGCTTGTGGGAATAGCAAGCAGGAAGAACTTTGCCGGGGAGATCTGTGTGGATGTAGTGCTGTGTGGACGCTACTGCATTTGAGTGCAAATAAATATATTGCTTGGGTATTGCTTTGTGAGAAATGTATTCATTTACTGTACTCGATTGAAGTACCAGAGCTTTACTCTCCTATGTAGTCTAGGTTGATGATAAGCAAAGCCAAAGTTTAGATTAAATCTTTGTACCCCCACTTTTCTGTTATAATAATGTTCAAAGCAGCTTACATAACAAAGGAGTAAACCTTGCAATATGTAACCTGAGAAGATAAAATTTGATCCAGAATCCATCTCTGAATATAAGAGCCTACTGGATCAGGCAAATGACCCACCTAGTCCAGTATTCTGTTCTGAGAGTTGCCCAGGCAGGGAGACTCAAACAGGACCTGAGAGCAAGAGCACGCTCCACTCTTGAGCTTCCAGCATCAGGCAGTCATCAGAAGCATTTTCCCTCCCAGAGTAGAACTAAAAAAGGCTTCTTGCAGACTTTAAGTGGTTGTTTTTCTGTCCATTGCTGCACACAGCTAAATAACCCCAAACTGATTGTCCAAATAAGTGTGGCTCTACATAGGATTGCTTGTGACGGGGAGGCGATTCTGCTTTGGCCAGCACTGCTGTAGACCGACAATATTGCTTTAAGACAGGCTGGGGATCCTTCAGTTCTTTGATGTTGCTGAACTACAACATCCACCATCCCGAGCCATGCGGAGGGCACTTTCCCCATCCCTGCCTTAAGAACAAGTCCAAAAGTGGAATAGCCACATGAGCACTTCAAATCAATGCCAAAGAGGATCTAATTTCCTCATCCAGCCACATTTGGGACAGGTGGTTGTCACTTTCTGTTTCTCCTTTAGCAATTGTTCTTCCTTCCTTAGGAAGGTCCCTCTCACATTTTGCAAACTCTGCTCCCCACCCGCATCCGGCTACAGTAAGCCTGTTTCTCCCCCTCCCCTTTGCCATTTGATGGGAGGCTAGTCCTCACGACCTTCTTCGCTAGTAACGCTGGGCTAAAAGCAGAATTTGCTTTTACAACAGGAAAGAAAGGGGCTGGTAGAGAATAACCTCCAGTGTAGAAGGAACACAGGATTTCCTTTTCGTTATTATTATTATTAATTCCACATAGGCTGGGCTGGAGGGATGTCACAGGCGCAGATAAATTACAGCTCTCTCTCACACACAAAAACAGACAATAGGTAGTTACAAGCAATAATGGAGCTCATTGAAACAGTAGTGATAATAACTGAAAACATCTAAAAATGAGAGGCAGGTCCGTGGAGGTGGCATGGAATAAGGATTCGCCCCTCTGCACTCTGGACCCACTTGGAGGCTCATGGGCTTTCCAGGAGCGCCAGATTTGTCCTGCCAGTCTCCAACCCAGTCCTTGCATAGCTGCAGCACAGCACAAGAAAAGGAGAGCAGAGTCTCTTGGGGAAAGCCTTCGTCTGCCTTCCCTTCTCTGCCACAGACAAGCAGCAGCTGTCACTGCTGCCCATGCTAGTCCTGGAAGCGGTTGAGAAGTTCGCACGTCTTCTTCTCCAGCAGTTCATGGATCTTCTTGACCCGCTTATCATTGGCGGCCCGGACGTAGCTGTTGGGGTCGAGGACCGCCATGCCTTCCTGCACCTCGCCCATGATGATGAGGGGCCCGTCCTCGGTGGTCATGTTGGGGCAGGGGCAGTTCCAGTCCATATCTGTCAAGGTCACCTCCAGGTACTTGATGTTGAAGAATTTGAGGCCCATCTTCTCGTCCTTGAGGATGTCATCCAGGGCAAAGCGGGCAATGCCAGAATCCTGGTCCTCGATGATCTCCATCAGCCGTCCCACAATGGCGAAGTCGCTGCGGCAGAGGCTGGGCACCATCTTGCTCTTCAGACGGCAGGCTTTGCACTGCAGCGTCTTGGGGAAAGGACAGACGTCCTCACAGCTCTCCTTGCCGTCGAAGTTGTTCTCGTTGCCCTCGCAGCCGCCGTAGATGAAGGAGTGGCACTGCTTCATCAGGTGGTTGTAGGCCCAGCGGGGCTCCCAGTTCTTACAGGGGCCCTGCACGATGGGGAGAGTGCAGAGGTTGACGGCGTTATTGACACAGGCCAGTTGGCACTCTGCGTAGGTGTCGAAGTGATTCTGGTTAGCCCCACAACCACCATAGCGGAAAGTGGTGCACAAGCCTCTCTTGGAGTCAAAATGCCAGCGGACTTGGTAGGCCTCGCATTCCTGCTTGTCAGGCTCCTTCAGGCACTCGCCGGGCGGGAGCTGAGGAGGGCTGGATGCCTTCGGCTCCCCTCTGGAGTGCTCTCTCTTGACAACAGACAGCGGGAAGTCCGCCCGCAGGAGGCCGGCGGAGTTCCTGGCCGTGCAAGTGTAGATCCCGGCGTCCTCCGGCTGGGCGTTGTAGATGACCAGCTGGCCGATGTTGGTCACGACCACATTGCCATACATCTGGTCGGGCCGCATGATGAAGTTTTCCTGGTGGTCGCTCTGCTTCTCCCACGTGATGTCAGGACGCGGCCGCCCACTCACATCGCAGTGAAAGCTGACCGTGCCCCCCACGTAGACCAACTGGTGGAAGGGGTTGTTGTAGAGGGCCGGCGGTATGGGCAGCTCGGTGCCTGCGCCGGGCGTTGGGTGAGCCGTGGTCTCCATCGGCACCGGGCTGGTGTTGGGCCAGGTGAAAATGTACTTGCACGGCACCACAGCCAGGCTGATGCCCCGGATGCAGGCCTCGGCATCCATGTAGCACTTGTTGTAGTAGGTGAGTCCGTCGGAGGCGCAGGTGAAGTTGGGTTCCTTCTCGCACCTGTCCTTGCACTTGCAGACGGGCTGCCCGTCCCAGATGTCACAGTCCGAGCCCTGTTGCGTGCACACAAAGCTCTCGCATGTGGCCTCTTGCACCAGCTCCAGCGAGGAGAGGCTTCCGTCCGCGTAGCGGGCTGCCACACAGCTCCGCAGGCCACAGACGTTGGTGCAGCATTTCTCAAAGCCTTCGCAGTCCTGTAGAGGAGGAACAGAACTTTTAGATTTGAGTGAATCGGCATCGTTTTTTCCACCAAACTAGGTGTGACAGGGCCTTTTCGGTGGTGGTTCCCCAGTTGTGGAATGCCCTCTGTTGTGAGGTGAGCCTGTCTCCACCCATTAACTTTTGGGAAGAATTTTAAAACACACCTGTTCACACAAGCATATCTGGTAGATGAAGAATACTGTCCCTGGTAATCCTGAGATAAAATAGCTAAATTGGCAGAGCATGAGACTCTAATCTCAGGGTTGTGGGTTTGAGCCCCACGTTGGGCAAAAGATTCCTGCATTGCAGGGGGTTGGACTAGATAACCCTCGTGATTCCTTCCAACTTTACAATAATATGATAGCTGGATGGAAGTATGCTTTTAACTGCTATTGCTTTTAGAATGTTTTCAATTGTAAGATTTAACATTTTAAGAATGTTTCTGCTTTGTTTTTAAGTTGTGTAACTGTTTGCCACCAAGGGCTCCTTAGGGAGGAAGGTGGGGTATGAATTCAAATTCAATAAATAAATATGCATATAGGAAGCTGCCTTATACTGGAGTCCAACTTCAGCCCAACTAGTTCAGACAAGGATTTCAGACAAGGAACTATCCCAGCCCTGCCAGGGACTGAATCTGAGACCTTCTGCATGCAAAGCAGATGCTCTATTACGGAACTGCAGCCATTCTCAAGGCAGTTCCCACTCCACGGAAATAACAAAATATGCAAGAAATGGCATCTCCTATAACAATTAAATCACATTAAAAAATAGTTCACAACCAGAAGTTTAACAACAAAAAACCCTGCTACTATTTGGCAGAGCAATCCTATTATTGGACAGCTGGTGAGTTTTAGCTGGATTTTTGTATTTGGGGGCTGGTTTGACTGGTGGTGGTTTGGCTGGCTTCTTATTAATCAGTTATGTGTGGTTTTGTATCTTACTTTTACTATGGAAGCCTTTATTCTCATTCCCTCTCTCTCTCTCTCTCTCTCTCTCTCTCTCTCTCTCTCTCTCTATATATATATATATAAGCAGTGAGTGCACACTAAGTGCAAAATGAAATCAGCTCCCATTAAAACAGCCTAATTTTAATGTATTTTTAATCTTTGTTGGAAGCTGCCCAGAGTGGCTGGGGAAACCCAGCCAGATGGGCGGGGTACTGTAGCCTTATGAGGCTTTGCCCTCGGGTGGGAAAAATACAAATAATAAATTATTATTATTATTACTACTACTAACAAAAAACAACAATTAACATACAGCTTAAAATCAATAAAACAAACATAAAAAGCAAATAAAACAGATTCAGGGGCTTCATACACGTAAACCAGGGCCCAATTTCATGGGTCAGGAGAAACCTGGGCAAATAAATTAATTCTATGCTGGTGCTGAGGGCAGTGGCGTAGCGTGGGTTGTCAGCACCTGGGGCAAGGCAAGTAATTTGCGCCCCCTAACCCGTGGATTTGCGCCCCCTAACCCTAACCCCCAGATGTTGCGCCCGGTGCGGCCGGCCCCCCCTGCACCCCCCACGCTACGCCACTGGCTGAGGGGACACTTCTGTGGTGGTTTCCAAAACCTTGCTGGCTCACTGCAGCCAGAGTGGTGTTGCGGAGCCTTTTCCTTCTCTAAATTGTGGCCATGATTTTTCTTAACCCCCACATTCTGCTTCTCTCGTTCAAGTTGTGGTGAATGGGAGGGAATTAGTTACACCGGCTGCAGGACTGGCATACTTGAGGGCCCCTTTGGGGTAACACGAAGGGCAGCAAAGAGGTCTTGCTGATTCTCATTTGCCCCCCAAAGTGCCCTGTTTCCACACATCTACACACTACCACGGACACATCCACCCCTGTAGAAGGTCCCAGGTTCGATCCCCAGCACCTCCAGGTTAGGACTGGGAATGTCCCCTGCCTGGAACCCCTGGAGAGCGGCTGCCAGTCAGTGTCAACAGAACTGAGCTGGATGGATTCAATATAAGGCATCTTATTTTGCTTTTGCGGGAAGACCATAGTAGCTCAGTCATAGCTCAACATCTGCCTTGCATGCGGAAGGTCCCAGGTTCAAATTCTGGCCTCTCCCAAGTGCTGCTGGGGGAGATCCTTGCCTGAAAGGCTGAAGAGCCGCTGCCAGCCAATGTAGAGATTACCGAGCTAAATGGACCAATGGGCCTGATTCAGTATAAGGCAGCTTCTGAGGGTTTTCTGTGGGTGTGCCAGTGATGTTAAGTTACCAGGCTTTTAGAAGACATCTGAAGGCAGCCCTGTTTCGGGAAGCTTTTAATGTTTGATGTATTATAGTATTTTAATATTCTTTTGGAAGCCGCCCAGAGTGGCTGGGGAAGCCCAGCCAGATGGGCGGGGTATAAATAAATTATTATTATTATTATTATTATTATTATTATTATTATTATTATTATTATTATTATTGCCATTCTGTGGGGGAGCCTCCCTCTGTTGGCAGAGCAGCAGTTAAGCAGCATCTATTGGCCCCTCAGCTGACATTCATCTTACTTTAGGATTGCGGCCTAAACCACAAACCCCTTGAAACAAGCAAGGAAGGAAAGGGCCTTGATGGAGTAATCCTCCGCACACAAGGGGGACTAAAAAAATTTGAATATGGAGGCCCCTTCAGTTCCCACCCCCCACCAACCTTTTAACACCTCAGTGAGAACTGGAGCAGGTTCAGGGATGAATCATTTGGCTCGAAGGAAGGGAAGTCTGTGGTCCAGAGAATGCCACTCATCTCCGGATGAGGCAGCATGGCCTGTCTAGGGCTGTCAGCACCTCCCTCTGGCATCCCATTGAAGCAAAAAAGGGAGACAGAGAGAGCTCAGGAGAGGCTCAGACAGGAGAAGCATCTCCTGGTGAACTCCCAGCTTTTGCGGAAAGGGCCTTTTCCTTTTTTTAACCTCGTGAATCAACTAATGTGTGAGGGAGAACAAAATGGATGCCCCGGTAGCAGGCCGCTTCACCTGCGCTCTGCCCCTGTGTCTAAATACATAGCTGTCTGTGTAAGGCCCCATCTCCTCAGTGCAATTACAGCAGCAGCATAACCACCTTAAACAGCCATGACTGTTTAAAAGTCATGTTTAAAAATCAGTGATACTGATTTAAGCACATAGTGCAGATGGGGCCTACGGGCCTCCTCTGGGTTGTGACCTAGCAGAAGCAGCATCCCAAAGTCTTCCTATATGCTTCTGTCAAGCAACCTGCCTCTAATACACACATCTACAGCGCAGCCTGGTCCATAAGGGTGAATGTGGCCCATCAAGCTGAGCTTGCCTGCAGCCACCTGCCTGCATTCTTACTGCAACCAGTCCTGGGAGCTGTCCTGCCTGCCATCTTCCTCTTCCTTCCTGAGTCTCAGTGTTGTCACTGTAGAACTTAACAGGGAGGAGGGGGAGGAGGAGGAGGAGGAGGAAGATGGGGACAAAACCAGAATTAGTGGCTCTGCTTGTAGTTTAATTCAGTTGGCTCTGGCTCCATTAACCCTTCAGTTCCCTTAACCAGGCCTGGTCAGTGGAGGACCTTGGAACCTCAAATTTCAGTGGTGCCTTGTGCAACGCTAAAATCTGCCCCTTTGCCTCCTGTTGCATTTCATAGTTGCGGCATCTGCACCCAGTGCAACTGAACCAGTTCCCCTAGATCTGGCTTTGGCCTGGGGAACCTGTGGCCCTCAAGGTGTTGTCAGAATCCATCTCCCATCATCCCAGACCATTGGTCATGTTGGTCATGCTGGGCTGACGGGAGGTGTCGTTCAACAACGTTTGGAGGACCACAAGCCCCAACCATGCTCTAAGCTGTGAGGTACAATTTTACCTCTGAGGTACTTGTGCTCTCACCTGGGGGGGGGAGGGGGAGGGGTGGCATTGCTGCTTCCTTATCACGTATGAAGTTGCTTGACTGAAATTGACCCTGACTGGGGTGGGGATGGGGGAACCAGTTTACCACTTTGAGCAAAAAATATTTTTTGGATGGTCTCTCACACAAGGGAGTGAGAGGAAGGGAGAGATTAATTGGAAAGAATTTTTCAACTTTCCCAGACAAAAGCAAGGTAGCACAGCCACGATTTGACAAAGCTGATTGATTGATTTCTATACTGCTTAATATATTAAAAATATTTCTAAGCAGTTTATAGAAAACTGAAGCAACAACAGACAACTTAATCAAAATATTACAAAAAATAAACAGCTGCATATAAAAATTAATAGAAAGTTACTAATATATTTTAAAAATCAGTATCAGTTCATTTTCCTTCTGACACGCCCTCCCTCTCAGCCTCCAGGTTCTCACCCGAGGTCCAAACAAACTCTCAGAACATCCACAAAAGTATTACAGGGAGAAGAGTTCCTGGAAACAGCAGACATCACCCTAGTCTCTCACTCTAGACTTGCTTTCTGTAGGCAGGTGGGTGGCACCTTCTCTGGCTACCCACAACTGTGTCCCATTCAATTGTACTCTCCACACCCAGTTCCAGGTACAGCAGGTTTGCTGAGTTTCCCAGGAGGTCCAAAGGTGGGGAAGAGAGTCCTCCCTCCACTCACAGCTCTTTCTTCACCCTCTGTCCTCTCTTTCTCCTCCTCCAGTTGCCATCACATATGCAAATATATAAATTTCCAGTTATGCGGGGGACTGATAAGAGAGATGGATGGCAAAAGCAGAGGATGGGGCTTAACCAAGTATTTGAGGGTGGGTGTTAAAGCCAGAGTCAGGGAGGATCCTATTCTGGTTTCCTAGCAACCGCTTGCACCTCCCCAGGAAGGAAGGACCACTTCACACAATAAAGACTTTCCTACATGGAAACATATTGTGTGTTGTTTCCTATGTGATGGTTTATACTGTGTCATATTAGGAGTGGGGAGATGCGGGTTCAAATCCTCACTCAGCTGACTGGGTGACCATTGAGTCTCTCTCTCTCTCTCTCTCTCTCTCTCTCTCTCTCTCTCTCTCTCTCTCTCTCTTTTTCAGTCTAGTCTCCCTCACAGGATTGTTGTGAGGATAAAGGGGGGGGGGGGAGCCAGAAAGCATGTGTGCTGCCTTGAGCTCCTTAATGGTTTCAAATGTAATAATGAAAATGATGACGATGCATGGGATACCCTATTTTTAAAAGACATCTGAAGGCAGCCCTGTTCAGGGAAGTTTTTAATATTTAAATGGAGAAACTCAGCCAGATGGGCGGGGTATAAATAATAATAATAATAATAATTATTATTATTATTATTATTATTATTATTATTATTTAGGGGCTTCCACTCCCTCAGCAGCAATTACCATTCCCATCTATCAGTGGCGACTGCACCATTAGCATGAATGGGTACTGCTCCATTAGGGTGAACAGGGAACTGCCTCACCAACCTATGTCTGCCCACCCAACTTGCCTGCCTTCTTTGAATCAGATAATTGTAGAGTTGGAAGGGACCCTGAGGGTCATCTAGTCCAACCCCCTGCAATGCAAGAATCTCAACAAAAGCATCCATGACAAATGGCCATCTAACTTCCACTTAAAAACCTCAGAGGAAGGAGAGTCCACTCCACTATCAAACTGCTCTTACTGTCAGAAAGTTCTTCCTGATGTTTAGTCGAAATCTCCTTCCTTGTAACTTGAAGCCATTTGTTCATCTCCCTCCAGGGCAGGACAAAACAGGCTTGCTCCATCTTCCATGTGACAGCCCTTAAGATATTGGCTATCTTATCTCATCTCAGCTGGCCCTTTTCCACTGTTCCTCTTACTTAGAACCAATCTAGGGGGTCGTTCTGCCTATCAGCTTCCTGAGTCTCAGCATTGCCCTTGTAAAACTCAGCAGAGCAGAGGATGGGGTGGGGTGCATGAGAGAATTATTTGGCACTGCCTGTCATTGGCTCGCACTCCACCTACCATTCGCCTCTCTGCTCTCCACCCCACCAGTCCCAAGGGGCATTGGCACTATGCCCACCTGTGCTGTACTAACAACACCAGTGACATGTCTACTTGCCACGCCAGCGCCACCTGTCCTGGGGCAATGCAAGTGTGAGAAAGAGCCACAATGTTGGCTTCTTCCACATGTCTCAGGAGTGTGGGAATGAGGCACACTGTAGCAACTTCCACACTTGATGGAGTACCGTTAGATACTGCCCTTGGACTGTGTGGTTTACAAAGCAACTTCCTTTTCTCCTTGAGCCACCTGGCTCATTCTGAGCTATGCATATACCTACTATCATGCACGCAGGCACCCACGTACACTGCAGGCTGCATACAGATAAGGTGCAGAAGTTCCCATGATCCTGGCTGTTCACATGGAGGAGGAAAGGGGACAGTGTGAACCAGCCTTTCGGCTTAGTCCTAAGGCTGAGCAAAATGTTACAGTTTCCCAAACTGGAATGTATTCATGCAGACATTCACGAGCATTGGCTCCTCCACTGCCCACCCCCCTTGGAAATGCAGCATTTGCTCAAGGATGACCCAAGATATGATCTCCTTCTTGGAGGTACACCAAAAGCTGCCTTACTCAGACCATGGGTCAATCTAGCTCAGCTTTGTCTAAAGCTGGCTCCCATACAGGATAATTTCCCAGCCCAACTTGAAGATGCTGGAGAACTGAACCAGAGTTCTCTGGTGTGCAAATATGTGCCCTGTTACTGAGCCATGAAGGATTAGCACTAGCGAGTTTTCTTGTGCAAATATCATTTGCGCTCATCCAAAGCTCCTACGAGTTTCATTGCACATAAGAGTTCCGTGGTTGATTGTGCCCCATGGGTCAAAACTGTTTCTCTCTCCCATTCTGCCATCCTTAACTGGCACCCAAAAACCTGTCACCACTTCAGGAGTCAGCCACCCTGTACTGCTCCACGGGCACAACATATCGTTAGGTGAAGAGGGGGTACTACTTGCCCCAATGACTTGATTAGACACCCCTATTTCTGTGACCCATCTAGACTAACAGACATCCTGCATCTGGGAATTGCGCGTGAGAGAAGGTGCGCAAAACACACACACACACAAAACCCCAAAACAAATGGAGGGAAAATTGATTACAGCTGCAACTTTTATACATAGGCACATTGATGTTTTGAGTTTTATGCAAAAGAGGGAAGGTGTGTAGATTCTGAAAAGAAATGGAAAAATAATCCTAAAATGATGTAGGCTTATTAGCCTAACAATCTGCAGCATCTCTGAAGCATCCAGAGAAGCAAATAAAATAGATCCTTTGAGCACGTACAGAGTGCTGAGTAAATGCAGGCACCGTCCCTTTGCCCTTGGTGGCAGAGAGAAGGAACATAGGAAGCTGCTGAATTCTGAGTCAGACCACTGGGTCTATCAAGACCCTCCTGTGTCTCAGATAAGGGTTCTTTCCAGACCTCTTAACAGAAGGTCTTAAAAAACAAAAACGAAAAAACTCGAGGGAAGCCAGATTCTCAGCTGCACCATAAAGTTTATTGAGCATATAAAGCTGCCTGATGCTGTATCAGGTCATTGGTCAGTCTAGGACAGCACTGTCCACTCTGACTGGCAGTGGTCTCAGCAGAGTTGAGAATGAACGATGCCTATCGGGGACTGTTTTAACTGGAAACGCCAGGCGCTGACCCTCAGACCTTCTGCCTACAAACCAGGGAAGGGCTGTGGCTCAAGGACAGAGCATCTGCTTTGCATGCAGGTGGTCCCAGGTTGAATCCCTAGAGATCCCGAATGCAGGGGAGCCACTCCTGCGCTTTTCAGATGAGGCACCTTCCTAAGCCTCCCTCGGTGACAAACCCTTGAGCGATGCGACCTCCCGGGCTGAGCTATTACTCTTTTGCCATAGAAGGGCATTTCACCCGAGGGGAGCACAGCACCACCCACTGCTGGTTAGGCCCGGAACTGCGCGCCGAAGCTCTCGCAAAGCGGATGGGCGAGAGAGCGAGCGAGCTCACCTACAGCGTCCCCGACTCACCTGATCGGCCTGGCACTCCCTCTCGCAGGTGCTCTGCGCATCCACCCACAGGTTGGGGTTCAGCTGGTTGGGGCACACCCCTAGGTGGCTCATCCTGATTGGCTGCAGGCTGGCCCCTTCTGCCAGGAGAGACAGCAGAGACAGGATGAGTGAAGGCAGCATGGGGTCGCGAAGGTGCTGCTCTCCTCCGAGCCGTCGCTGGCCGCCCTCTCGCTTCGAGCCCTTCCCGAGGAAAGTCCAAAAAGGCATCCAGCCGCGCCACCAAGCTCCTGCCAGCCACTGCTGCGCCTCCTTCCTTTTTTTGTGTGTGTTCCCCCACCCCCAAAACCCAGGAAGAGTCTTCCACTTTTGCCTTGTGTGATAGACAAAACAATCACATTTGCAAGGAGGCTGCGGCTGGGGGGGGGGGAGAGAAAGAGAGTGGGGAGAGGAAGGTGAAGGGAAGGGAGGAGGAGGAAATAACTAGAAACCAAAGAAAGCTCTTCTTTTTTCCCTCCCCTCCGCTCTTACACCCCCCAGCACACACTCCTCATTTTATCGCCTGTCCTGGACGAGCCAGTGTCCATTCTGCCTTCTGCCACCAGCAGCCAGACACGAGGCCTTCCAAAAATCAGCATCACTTAAAGCGCAGCCGTCCAGAGGGAAAGGTCCATGTTTCACCAGCAAGTGGGGCTCCCAGTCTCTTCCCTCGAACTTCATCCAGTTGTGGGGTACGCCCTCCTGATCCTCCTCTTCTTCTCTTCACTCAATGCCTTCTCTTCCAGTTTCTTTTCTTAAATAAAAATAATAAAATCCAGGCCCAGGGGCAAATGGCAAAGTGCTGGATCTTTTGGAGCCAGCAGGCCAGAGGCTAAGGGGAAGAAATTTCTCTAGGGAAGGAAGATGGCTTGGTGAACAACCTTGGGGAGAGAGAAAGAGAGTGCGAGCACATCAACAGGGAAATTAAGTTCCTGGGTCAGGGAGGAACAGAGTTATAAAGCAGCTCTCCCGGGTGTGTGTCTGGGGTGAGCAGAAAAAGAGAGGCAAGGAGGGGGGTGTAACCGGAATCTCCTCCCCTCTCACCGATGGGCTGGGAGTTTGGAATGGAAAAGCGACTGACCTCAGACGCTAACCCTGTCTGGGTTGATCGACTGGGCAAACACTCGGAGGAGATCAAAGGGGGGTGGGGGGAGAAGAGAGAGAGAGGGAGCTGCAGAGCCTTCCAAAACCGAGAGACAGACACCACCGAGACCCACCAAGTGGGGGGAATTCTTTCAGAATGAGAGAACATCCCAAAGGCCTCTTGGCCACTGGCGGCGATGCTGACCATACCAGGCCTCCAAGGGCCCGGGCAAGCCCAGACCTCTTCCACAGGGCATTTTGGAGACTGGGTTCTCCCCAAATTGCCTCTCTTTCCTTTAAAAGGTGAGCAATTCAGGCAGCCGTAATCTGCAGCCGCAGCAAGAGGCAGGTGGGCTGAGGTGACGGCAGGTGATATATGATCAAAGAGGCTGGAATGGAAGTTTGAAAGCCTACTAGAAGAGGCCCAGCATGGATACCTGGGAATCACTCTGTATTTTATTTTTCTGTACATATATATCCCATCTTTCCTCCAAAGAGCTCAAGGTGGTGAAGATCGTTCTCTTTCCCCGTTCCATCCTTTGTTGCAACGCTTGAGGTAGGTTAGGCAGACAGACTGGAACTGACCTAAGGTAACTCAGCAAGCTCCATGGCTTGGTTGGGATTTGAACCCTGGTCCCCCAGGTCCTAGTCTAACACACTAACCACTACACCACTACACCACACTGGCTCTCTAGAAGGGCCTGTATCGAGGCCTAAGGTAAAGGTAAAGGGACCCCTGGCCATTAGGTCCAGTTGTGACTGACTCTGCGGTTGCGGCGCTCATCTTGCTTTACTGGCCGAGGGAGCCAGTAAAAAGTTGGGATAGGAACATAAGAATCTGCCTTATTCCAAGACCAAGTTAGTCCATCTAGCGCAGTATTGTCTACACTGACCTGCAGCAGCATGCAAACCAGATGCCCTCCCTTCATTTCAGCTCATCTTTAGTTTAAAGCAGGGGTGGGAAACCTGCGGCCCTCCAGATGTTTTTGGACTACAGCTGCCATCATCCCTGACCACTGAGCATGCTGGCTGGGACTGATTCGCTATGCTAAGCATGTCTGTTAACTGCACCATCCTAGCAACACATTTGCGACAGAGTTCTGTTTCCTGTGCTAAGCCAGGCTGGGCAAGTCACAGCCGATTTATGTGAAAAAGTTCATCCACTTTGCAGGGGATCATGAAGAGTACATCTAGGTCAGGATTCAGTACTGGAACTTACTCACCTAGAAATCTGTTTAAATGCCAGGGGTCCACTCTCCAGTATTCAAAGCAACAGGAAGTTCATCTGAGCATGTACAGTGTGCTTCTCTCTGGCTAGCCATGAACTGCAAGCAAAACTCTCCCACCCAGCTACAACTCCCAGCATGCTTCAAAAACTACAGTTCTCAGGAATCTTGTGGAGGACGGACGTCATGTGCTTTAAACATGGTACAGTCTTACCTTTGTTCTCAAACTGAATCTGTTCTGGAAGTCCGTTCGACTTCCGAAAACATTAGAAAACCAAGACGTGGCTTCCGATTGGCTGCAGGAACTTCCTGTACTCAATCGGAAGCTGCACTGGACATTTGGCTTCCAAAATACATTCGCAAACTGGAACACTCACCTCCGGGTTTGCGGCATTTGGGAGTCAAAACGTTTGAGAACGAAGCTGTTCGAAAACCAAGGTATGACTGTATGCACATAGTCATGGGCATTTGACTCTTTGATGAACATCCCAGCTAGACACATGAAACTGAGATTACCTGTCATAGCACCCATCACCACAGGTTAGGGCAGCGCAGGAGTTCTGAGCTTTACAAGGCCATTGCCAGAAAAGGGTTGCCGCAAAACTCACTTTTACCTTGGCTGCCTTTTGGTAGCAACATCTCCCGTTGCCACTTCACCCAGAAGACTTTCCGATTTGGCCTTCGGCAGCCAACCACAGCCACCTCAGCACAGCTTAAACCCGGCATGTACTGTTCTTCTTAGCCACAACAAGGGTGTTCAAACACCACTGAAGGCCTTTTTAAAAAATGACAAGACTGCTTTGTTTATGACTAGGGTTGAACTATTTATCGGATCTGTCTCTCTCCTTAATACAAGAACTCATGGTCATCTGATTGAGTTGAAGGCTGGGGGATTCAGCACAGACAACTTTAAAGGGCGGTCAGATAAATTCATGGAGGACAAGGCTATCACCTCCGGGAGGAGAGGTAAAATACCAGTTCCTGGGGGGGGGGTCAAGAGAGCTATTGTGCTCCTATCAGAATGCTGGACTAGGTAGGCATACATAGATGGTCTGATGCAGCAGGGCTTTTCTCCCCTGTTAGGATCATAGGAAGCTGCCTTATGTTGAGTGGCTGCTGGTCCATCTAGCTCAGTATTGTCAGCTAACTGGCAAAGGATCTCTAAGGTCTCAGGAAGTCAGTCTCTCCCAGCCCTGACTGGAGATGCCGGAAATGAAATCTAGGACTTTCTGCATGCAAAGCTCTACCGTTCTGCTGCTGAGCTCAGTGTAATTGTAACACTGTTTTTTGTTTATGATTTTTATTCAAGAACTGACAAAAATGTGAGTAGCAGGCACCTTCTGAGGAGAGTCGTTTTCTCTCTCTCATTCACACACACACAGAGCAGGATGCCTCTCCTAAAATGGTGTCACATTGCAACAGGGTTGACACATGATCCAAAAGCAAAGAAAACCCAAGCCAATTTCCTTGGTATTTCCCCATTCTTATGTGGATTTTTTTGCTGGATTTTTTTTGCTCCAGGTGAAACCTCCAGAAGGGCGCCATTGAAGCTCCCAGTCTGTGAGTGTCTGTACGCAAATGTGTGGCTGGGTTTTGTTGTTGTTGTTTTTTGCCAAACTGGGTATTTGAGGTGAAATAAAGCCTAGTTTCACCTCTCATTTGATCAATCAACTAAAAACCATACAATTAATCAACTAAGTTTTCTTCAAGTTGGCAGTCTTCAACAATTTTATTCCACCTTTCAATCTGGGGCTCTGTATTCAGACTTAAAAGGCATCCAAGTCAATCATTAAAAAATTAGTTCCAAGTTAATCATGGCTAAAGAAGGAAGGCACTGTCAATTCTAGTTCACCCAGTTTCCCATTTTTCCAATCTTAAATTCAGTTCCCCGCACTTTGCATCAATTCGCACATTCACAAACACACAAGGTTTTTCATGCTCATGAAAATTCATTGACGTTTTACTGCAAATTTCTCTCAATTAACAAATTTTTAATGCAATATTGCCTATTATGCACATTTTTGCAATGCTATTTCCACAGTGTATTGCACTTGTGTATTTTCTTTTTTTACTAATATATGTATTCTTGTGCACACTTTACCCCCTCAATGTGCATTTTCTTATACATTACTCTGACCATACATTGTTTCAGAACGTGAGAATTTGGTAGGTTCACCTTTAAATGCAAACTGAATTGAATTTCTTCCTCATCCCTAGAGATGTTGAACTTATTTCATGTATATAAGTGGGAGTTAATTTCAACTAACTTAGCCTGGATAAATACATTAACCAGCCTAGCATTCCAGTGCTTAGATTATTAAGGGGGTGGGAATTAGGGAAGTCCTTAATTAAATAAGCAAATTCCACGTTTACTCTCCCCAGGTTTCACCAAATCACCCTGTTCCCACCTCCTGAAATTCATAGCTAAGGGGCCAGAAAATGTAAGAGACTGTGATGAACTGCAGCATTGTCCAAGGGCTTTGCGAAAGACAATGCACCCAAAATGCCTCCAAAGAAGGGGTTAGGAGGGTTTCACGGGGGAAATTCTACCCTGGGAGTATCTTTTGCAGGCACCATCTCAAAAAAAAGAAGACTCAATGCAG
Organism: Podarcis bocagei; assembly: GCF_964188305.1. Taxonomy (NCBI): domain Eukaryota; kingdom Metazoa; phylum Chordata; class Lepidosauria; order Squamata; family Lacertidae; genus Podarcis; species Podarcis bocagei. The sequence goes on along the minus strand of NC_138139.1, from coordinate 38,154,376 downwards.
CTTACAAAAAAGATACATAAAATATACAAAATTTAAAATAAAAACAGCAAAAATATTATCTATAAATACAAAAAAGAGGGCACCTCCAACTCTTCCTACCACATAAAAGCTGACACAATCAACTTAATCACAATGCACAATCAATAACCAAAGACCATCATATAAACATAGGAATTAATTTGCCTTACACTGAGTCAAACCATTGGATCTATTTTAGCTCAGTACTTTCTACACTGACTGGCAGCCGCTATCCAGGGTCTTGCCCAGCTCTGCCTGAAGAAAGATCCCCAGGTATTAAACCTGAGACCTTCTCCATGCAAGACAGATGCGATGTTACTGAGTTATGCCAAGGATATTAGATGGACCCTGCTGAATGGATTGACCCAATGGTCCAGCTAGTAGTATCGCCTTTCCATCAGTAACCAGTCAGATGCCTCTGGCAAGCACACAAGCCGGGCCTATAATCTACAGCCTGCTCTTCAGTTTGTGCCTCTGAACTTGGGGATTGGACATCGTTACAGGATGGGAGGACCAGTTTGGGTGTCATCTTTGGGTCCACTTCAAGCCAGCAGAAGGAGAAACCTGCTGAAATGGCCACACCAGTCTGTATTCTTAATGGCCCTAACCAAGTCCTATTTGCATGACTAAAGAGTTGGCCAAGTACATATTTGTTGCCATAGGAATGACTAGCTAGGGATGCTTTCCAAAGGGAGCAGGTCTTCCCTCCTCTCACCTGGCTGGAGAACAACTTGACATGCTCTCCATGCCAATTCCAAGACTATGACTTTGGGACCATCTCACTCCCAAAACCTAAGGAGTGGGGGAGCAAAATCTGGTTGATGTGCTGTGAGCCCTTCCATCTTATGCTCAGTTTGTATATTTGTGTGTAAATAAAACCACATTATCACAAAGACACCGCCTTCTCCAGTGACTTCCATTCTAAGGAAACTAAGTCTGAGGTATACACCAGCACCCCTGAAATCTCTCGGCACTCAGAGATTGGCGTGCACACAAGAATATGGTTGACAGCCATTGATAGACATACCTCCATGAATTTAGCTAATAGGAGTAAACTGGAAAAGGACCAGGGTTCAAATTGCAACTCACTGGGCAACTTGGGGCCAGGCAACATCCCCCAGCCTAAAGTAGCTCACAGGGTTGTTGTGAAGATAAAATGGGAAGAACTTCGTATGCCACCTTGAGCTGCTTGCAGGAAAAGTGGGACATCCTTGTAATGATAGACAGCATATGTCTATCTGTCTCTCATCAAGAGAGCTGCTGCTAATTTAAATCAAAGGCGTCATATTTACAGCTGGGTTCCTTCCAGACCCCTGGGAAAGTAGCAATATAGCCTGCTAAGGGATTGGGGACAGAGCTGTCTGGGAAAGCCTGTTGTTGGCTGCTGTTAAGCTTCTAAAGAGCTGTGATGGAAAAAGAAAAAGAAAGTCTAGCACTACATATAACAGTTGGTAGAGCTAAAATAAATCCCCAGGGAGAAGTGTGTGTGCTGTCTGTTGCTAGGAAGAGTTATCAGCCAACAAAACAGCTTCAACGTACCTGCCGGTTGGAGATTCAGCTTTGCTCCATTGCAAAGTTGATGCCTCTCTCTCTCTCTCTCTCTCTCTCTCTCTCTCTCTCTCTCTCTCTCTCTCTCTCTCTCTCTCTCTCTCCCCCCCCCCCCCTTCTCATGTCTCAGCTGCAGAGGGCCAGAGAATGACTTTTGTTCCGGGAGTCTCCTGTTTAAAGAAGTGGCTTATGGAAAGCACCAATGTCCTCCTGTTAATGGGACCAGACTGGAGGATGGCACACAAAAGCCTCACTGCCAGCAAACACTGGGGGTGTTTGTGCATGCATGCAGCCACACTTGCAGGTTCATTCTGACTACAGCTTCTTTTTCTGGAGTAGTACAGTGGTACCTCGGGTTACATACACTTCAGGTTACATACGCTTCAGGTTACAGACTCTGCTAACCCAGAAATAGTACCTCGGGTTAAGAACTTTGCTTCAGGATGAGAACAGAAATCATGCTCCGGCAGTGTGGCGGCAGCAGGAGGCCCCATTAGCTAAAGTGGTGCTTCAGGTTAAGAACAGTTTCAGGTTAAGAACAGACCTCCAGAACGAATTAAGTACTTAACCCGAGGTACCACTGTAATAGGGACAGCCCTGGTGCAAAGTGTGTCTTGAGTGCATTCCGTGAAAAAAAAGGGAGAATTGGAAACCTGAGCCCAGATTCCATGACATGCATTAATTACACAAATCTATTTAATTTACACACCTCAAAATAAGTTTATTGTACTAGCCAAAGCCCATGACAATTCCACACAATCACAATTGGTTTAAAATATAATTCAGCCACCTGCAAATAAAAACAGTAGAGAGGCAGTGCAAGATATCCAGTAACAGGGATGCCACCGCATCTACACTATTGAGTGGCAACAAAGTCCTCTGAATCCCCCTTACAGTTTATGGCTATTTTATCCAATTCCTTCTTCCTGATCTTTTTTGCCGCCAGAGCAAAAAGGACCACCTTATGTGTCACCAATGCATTGTTGTCACTCAACATCCAAATTTGCACAGCTGCATTCATTTCCCTTGCCTTTTAAAAGCATTTTTCATCGTTTGTTCTGGTTCTGCAAGAGATAGAGGAGAAGCAGAGAGCTTTAAGCCACTGAAACCCCACTCCCTGAGCTGATTCAGCAATCCCTCTGAGCTTCCGAGATTTTGCCAGAAAGCACACACATGAACAATAAAACTTGACTTCTTAAGAGCAGAGATTATTGGGGACTTAAATATGACACCCAATAGCACATTCTGTTCTTGTGCAGAGACAGAGCATACAGGACCAGCCACAGAGCAAATGATGGCCCAGGTGAGATGCATCTTGCACATGCACACACTCCATCATTCGTACAACTTTTTGAACTCTTTCAAAAGAAGAGTGACTAGTGGGGTGCCACAGGGTTCTGTCTTGGGCCCGGTCTTATTCAACATCTTTATCAACGACTTGGATGATGGACTCAAGGGCATCCTGATCAAATTTGCAGATGACACCAAACTGGGAGGGGTGGCTAACACCCCAGAGGACAGGATCACACTTCAAATCGACCTTGACAGATTAGAGAACTGGGCAAAAACAAACAAGATGAATTTTAACAGGGAGAAATGTAAAGTATTGCACTTGGGCAAAAAAAATGAGAGGCACAAATACAAGATGGGTGACACCTGGCTTGAGAGCGGTACATGTGAAAAGGATCTAGGAGTCTTGGTTGACCACAAACTTGACATGAGCCAACAGTGTGACGCGGCAGCTAAAAAAGCCAATGCAATTCTGGGTTGCATCAATAGGAGTACAGTGGTGCCCCGCAAGACGAAATTAATTCGTTCCGCAATTTTTGTCGTCTAGCGAATTTTTCGTCTTGCGAATCACGAAATCCCATAGGAATGCATTGAAAATCAATTAATGCGTTCCTATGGTCAAAAAAAGTCGAAACAAAGCCAAATTTGGTACAACAACAGTTTATTAACTGCTCTTTAAAGTCACACATACTGTAAAGAGCAGTTCAAAAACTGAAGGGAAAATAAATTAACTTTATAAACAAAACATGTCTTTGTTTTTAGACAAAGGAAACAAAGCCGCGAGACGTTTTCGTCTTGCGAAGCAAGCCCATAGGGAAATTTCGTCTTGCGAGGCAAATCGAAAACGGAAAAACCTTTCGTCTAGCGAGTTTTTTGTCTTGCGAGGCATTCGTCTTGCGAGGTACCACTGTATAGCATCTAGATCAAGGGAAGTAATAGTGCCACTGTATTCTGCTCTGGTCAGACCTCACCTGGAGTACTGTGTCCAGTTCTGGGCACCACAATTCAAGAAGGACACTGACAAACTGGAACGTGTCCAGAGGAGGGCAACCAAAATGGTCAAAGGCCTGGAAACGATGCCTTATGAGGAACGGCTAAGGGAGCTGGGCATGTTTAGCCTGGAGAAGAGGAGGTTAAGGGGTGATATGATAGCCATGTTCAAATATATAAAAGGATGTCACATAGAGGAGGGAGAAAGGTTGTTTTCTGCTGCTCCAGAGAAGCGGACACGGAGCAATGGATTCAAACTACAAGAAAGAAGATTCCACCTAAACATTAGGAAGAACTTCCTGACAGTAAGAGCTGTTCGACAGTGGAATTTGCTGCCAAGGAGTGTGGTGGAGTCTCCTTCTTTGGAGGTCTTTAAGCAGAGGCTTGACAACCATATGTCAGGAGTGCTCTGATGGTGTTTCCTGCTTGGCAGGGGGTTGGACTCGATGGCCCTTGTGGTCTCTTCCAACTCTATGATTCTATGATTCTATGATTTTTAAAATTGCATTTTCAGGCTTGGATGCATGATTTGCGCAAGTGGCTTATCCCTGTCATTTAAGATGTTGAGATCCTAGTGTGCAAATCTCTCTCTCTCTCTCTCTCTCTCTCTCTCTCTCTCTCTCTCTCTCTCACACACACACACACACACACACACACACAGTGTTTGTCGAGCAGGCAGCCACATCGTAAATTTTCCCACGAATCAAAAAACACACAAAGCATTAATGCAATGCTGCCCATGTGGGTCAAACGAAGGTTTGTACTATTTTTGTTTCAGCTGTTGAGTAAATAGTTGAACAGAGAGTCCTTGATAGGATTCCCCCGAGTTTGGCAGCCATGGCGGGCACCTGAGTCGCCTGCCCCTCAATCTGCCCCTGACAACATACAGATAGCTATGGCAGCGTAAAACCCAAGTAGAAGGCTTTGGGAGCAGAAAGCAGCCTTTGCCAACTTGGTGCCCTGCAATAATTTGGACCACAACTCTCATCGCTCCTGACTATTGACAATGCTGGCTGGGGCTGATGGGAGTTGGAGTGACGGCATCTGGCGGGCTATTGGTTCCCAATTCCTGCTCAAGAGAGTTTTTCAAACGCACGCTCTCCTGAGTGCAAAGAAAAGGAGGATTTTGCCAGAATCAAAGCTCTCAGGCTGGAAGCTGCATACATTAGTGATGGTAAGTCAGACTAAAATTACTGTTGAGAACTTCCCTAAGCAAAAAACCACGCACATTTGTGAGAAAGGTGCTTGGTTTGTCTTCATCAGGCTTCTCAGTGGTGAGAGACACTCTGAACATGTTTAGAGACCACCTGCTTTGGGCTCTGGGGGGGGGGTAGAGGAGGAGGAGGAGGAGGAGGAGGAGGAGGAGGAGGAGGAAGGGAGAAGTACAGCAATTTGAGAGGAGGACCTGAAATTGCAGACTTGCCAAAGTTGAGTGGTGTCAGCCCGATGGGCCCCATATACAGTGGTACCTCAGGTTACGTACGCTTCATGTTACAGATGCTTCAGGTTACAGACTCTGCTAACCCAGAAATAGTACCTCGGGTTAAGAACTTTGCTTCAGGATGAGAACTGAAATCGTGCTCCGGCGGCCCGGCAGCAGCAGGAAGGCCCCATTAGCTAAAGTAGTGCTTCAGGTTAAGAACAGTTTCAGGTTAAGAACGGACCTCTGGAATGAATTAAGTACTTAACCTGAGGTACCACTGTAATAGGAAGATATTTGTTACATATTAATAGAATGGGGGACGGGAAGAGGATTTCCCAGGCAAAGCCTAGCTCACATCAAACACCTTCCTTCTCTCCAATCCATCAAAATCTCCCCTGTGGTCTCTTCCACTGGTGTAAAAAACTTCATAAACACAGGGAAGAAACTGTGTCCAGAGAGAAAGAAGGAACAGGGCCTTTTAACAGAGCAGCAGCAGCAGCAGCAGCAGCAGTAGTGCAGTTGGACGCTCCCCCTGCCCCACGCCTGCGTTTCACAAGCAATCCTTAGATGCCTCACACCCATGCCACAGAGATCAAAAGCGAGAGCGCAGGATCAAGGGAGCTGAGACAGGCCGCGCTGGAGGAATGGAGCAGGGCGGGTGGGTGGGGTGGGGGAAAGAGAGAGAGAAAGGGGCCCACCAACCACAGGAAGTTATTGCCTCTGGTGTTTGATCCAGAGGTGCTCCGACGACCTCTGTCGTGACCCTTTGACCCAGGATGCTTGTCCTCTTTCTCAGAGGAGGAACAACAAGAGAGGCTAAGGATTGCACGTCCACACACCCACCCTCAGGCCCAACAGTGTCTGGGGCAGCCCAGCTCCAAATGCATACAACTGGGGCTAAGACTCCTTCTTGGGTGGGTGGTGGGCAGCGATTAGACAAATACAGTATTAGACAAATACTGTTGGAGGCAGTGAATACCAGTTGCTGAAACTGCAGGACGGGAAATTGTTCTTGCACTCAGGTCCCGCTTGCAAGCTTTCGACGGGCACCTGGGCAGCCACTGTGAGAACAGGACGAAGGACCAGATGGGTCTTTGGCCTGATCCAGCAGGGCTCTTCCTCCTCCTCCTCCTCGCCTTTTAAATTTTAGTAATATTAAATTGTTTTAACCATATGTAGCAAAAAACATTAGCAGCCTGGCTTCTCATGCAACAGAAACAAACAAAGAAAAAACATGTGAAATAGAAAAAAAAGAAAAGAAATGGCATATGAAGAGGGAAGCAGGACAACATAACCAAAACTCCATAGTACCATAAATAAATTAAAAGGGAAAATGTTGACAGATACTTTGTCACTCCAGAAATGTAAAAACAAGGCCCACCTCTCATTAATTTTGTTTTCTTTATCATTATGTATTGTGTTTCTCTCATTTGTAAGTTTTATCATTAACACAGATTGCCAAGTTTTCCTTAAACAATCAGTTATGGTAGGGGGGGTCTTTCTTTTTCCATTTTTGTGCAATACACTATTTTGCTGCTGTTAGCAGTATGATACTCAGCTGAAAATCAGTACTAATGGCTTCAGGATGAAGTATCAAAAGTAATTTTAGAGTTTCTTGAGAGATCATAGCCTGTACTTATCCATATAATATTTGGTACTTCTGTCCACAAAAACAAAAAACACATAGCATAGTAACAACAAAAAGAATACCCCTCCCCTGCCGTATTATAAACATACAGATTCAATGAAATAAATAAACAAACAAATCACTGTACTGCCAGATTCCCCCACCATTGTTGGTGGCATTTAGGGCAGGAAAAGCTCTCAGGATTACTGACATCACACCACCTGCATCATTCGATGCCCTAGAGGAGAGCTTGGGAATGAGATGCAGCACAGTCATATCTGCTGTGACAGTAGTAGTAGTAGTAGTAGTAGTAGTAGTAGTAGTAATAATAATAATAATAATAATAATAATAATAATAATAATAATAATAATAAATACCCCACCCATCTGGCTGGGTTTCCCCAGCTACTCAGTTAGATCTAACCTGTACTTTTACCCCAAACATTCAGAGCACAAAATTATAATCTCAGGAGAAAAAAAATATTCACAGGAAGTACGGAGGAAAGGCTGTAAGCTCAGTGGTGGAGCAACTGCTTTGCATGCAGAAGGTACCAGGTTCAATTCCTGGTGTCTTCCAGGCAGGGCCGGGAGAGCTGCTGCCAGTCAGTGTAGACAATATTGAGCTAGATGGGCCAACAGCAGCTTCCTATAGTTCCTATAGATCAAGGGTGAGGAATCTTAGGTCCAGATGAATTCTTTCCCCTGTGCATGCATTTTGCATGTTAGGTTTCCACAGGTTGCCATATTTTCCAAGCATAATACAGTGGTACCACGGGTTAAGAACTTAATTCATTCCGGAGGTCCATTCTTAACCTGAAACTGTTCTTAGCCTGAAGCACCACTTTAGCTAATGGGGCCTCCTGCTGCCGCCACACCACCGGAGCCCAATTTCTGTTCTTATCCTGAAGCAAAGTTCTTAACCTGAAGCACTATTTCTGGCTTAGTGGAGTGTGTAACCTGAAGCGTATGTAACCCAAGGTACCACTGTATTTGTTGCTATTCCCCCACTTGCTGACCAGACCTGTGAACAAAGCATGACAGAATGTATGTAGACTGGTTTGGGGTTGTGGTTTTTGAACGTCTCCTCCATCGTTCTCTCTCCCCACACTCCCACTGCCCAATTACCTGTGAGCAACACAAACAATAGAAAATAGTATTTCTGTACTTCACACACTCACCTTCTAAACCATTTAAAAATCCCCATGAAATACACATGAACAAATGTTACCAGCCTTATCCGAACAGTTTTCCTGTATCACAAGGGGCAAAATGGAGGCTTGTGGGTTGGGTTTTTTGGTGGGATGCTGCAGTATACATTGATATTTGGGTTTTAGAAATTGCTTTAATGCTGAGGTTGTGCAGAATAGTGCAGCAGTGACAACAGAGGCCTTGTGCAAGATGTCTGTATTGATTTAATATTTGACAAATGCATTTACTGTGATTACCATCTCCCCCACTTCTACCTTGTGGAGTTTTTGAGAGAATATCTTCCACAATTGGGGGGGGGGTCTTTGGCAGGTGTTAATGAGTGCAGATAAGGGTATTGGGGGCCACTGGAAACATGGCTAAGTAATGCTCATATAGGGAGCAAATGGAAGTCGTCACTGCCCCCCAACAATCCCCCCACAATGTGCTAATAAGCTTCTAACACCGCCAACAACTTCAGCTGTATAAATGGGTGTTTCCACACTGAATTTTCTGTAGTAAGGAGAAATTTGGGTTAGCCGGAGGGGGGGGGGGCGGATCGGCAGCATGGGCAGACATTCTGACAGCAACAACATTGTGTGGGCACTGCAAAAAGCTTGTGGGTGTAAGCAGTACTGATTCCACAATAAACTTCAGGTCTGGAAGCACCCAAGAACAGAAACTGAGTGCAATTGACATAATCAAATATTTTTCCTATTTGCACTTGTTTCCCCATTTTCTTACTCTTTCTGTCTTTAACTTACACCTATTTTTCAATTGCAAGTCGTGATCATGTCTGCTATTGCAAAATAATAATAGGATGCATTAAATAATGTTTAAATGGTGCTTAATATTAAAACAGGAGCCATCCCTCCCTTTTTTGCCACTTCAGGATCAGCTTGTGACCCATTGCAAACAAACAAACAAGGATTTAGGCTTTAAGCTGTAAAATTGCACTTGTGAGAAGATGCATCATGAAGCCAGAGGCAACCAGCTAATCCATGCTCCCTACACCTTTTTCTTGCTTCATGTTGGCAAAAATGCCCCCTCCAGCCCCACACTCAAATGAACTTTGTAAGCGTGACAGCAGCCCACAGCTGAGTGGGTCCCGTTTATATAATTCTTTCCTTATATCTATTTCCTATGATGTCATTCACTTACAACATGTCAACTCACTGCTGAACATTAGATAAACCCTTTAAATGTAGGTATATAAAAAGAGAGATGTTTGTGTAATAATAATAATAATAATGCAGGAGCAATTCAATTTTTAACTACTGTAGTTGCTCCAAGTGACGAGAGAGAATAAAAGCACAAAAAGTGTAATTGGCAGAAGGGAGGCAATTTCTCCTGCCGTGAGATTTTATGGGCTATAGTATTCCTGAGTGACAGCCAGGCCAGACTCAGGATCTGTTTTTTCAAGTCTGTCTCTCAAGGGGCAAATGCACACTAGCATGACATATAATTATGTGATAATGCACTAAAATACGAGCAGAGGACAGTTCAGCAGGCATGATTCAGTCATTATTCCATGAGCCAGATCTTACCCAATTTAAGCTTTTGAAACATCTACAGCTTCTTTGCAGAATTGACAGGGATTCTCTGTTTTAAAAAGCCCCGCAAAACACTGCAGTTTATACACATACGTTTTATAGATCAACTGAAAGCAGCCAAAAAACCAGAAACACCCAAACTATCACCATTGAGCATCTCCTTGGAGAAAAACCCCAGAAATGGTACAATGGTTCTCGGTGCATTTGAAAGATAAGAATCGACTGGGGATAGTTGAATATGTTTCTCCCCTTAAATGAGCTTTGCAAATACAGTGGTACCTTGGGTTAAGTACGTAATTCGTTCTGGAGGTCCGTTCTTAACCTGAAACTGTTCTTAACCTGAAGCACCACTTTAGCTAATGGAGCCTCCTGCTGCTGCCACGCTGCCGGAGCACAATTTCTGTTCTTATCCTGAAGCAAAGTTCTTAACCTGAAGCATTATTTCTGAGTTAGTGGAGTCTGTAACCTGAAGCGTATGTAACCCGAGGTACCACTGTAACCGGATCAAGCAGACATTTGTATTGTCCAATTTGTTGGGAGGATTTCAATGTAAAAAAATATCCAGAAGCCCATTCTCAGCAGCTGCAGTTAAGGAGTGCTTGAAGGAGCAAGAGGCGACCAAGGCATGCAACAGTTAAGTTTTGCTTCAAATCTCTCCCCACACCCCCTTACATAGAGAGGACATCTGTACAGAAAACAGAACGTCCTGCACAAGGAGAGCGTCATCTGCTCCAACTGTTTGTTTCCCAAACCCACCTGAAATCACACCAGCTCCTTTGATTAGGCTCCGTGGGGTGAGGGTGTGCAGGGTACTTCCTGAAGCCGCAAGGGGAGCATTAATGCACTTGTTTGCTTACTCTTCCCTATCATTCTGCCCTTTACCACCAGTTAAAACTATGTAGCTGCTGAAAAGCAGCTTAAATTAGTAGCAATGGAGAATGCCTTAAGACATGGGTAGGTGATCTAAGGCCCAGGGGCTGGAACCAGCCCAACTGACTTCTAAATCCGACCCACGGACTGCCCGGGAATCAGCATGTTTTTACACAAGTAGAATGTGTGCTTTTATTTAATATGCACCTCTGGGTTATTTGTGGGGCCTGCCTGGTGTTTTTACATGAGTAGAATGTGTGTTTTTCTTTAAAATGCATCTCTGCGTTATTTGTGGGGCATAGGAATATGTTCTCCCCCCCCCTTCAAAATATAGTCCAGCCCCCCACAAGGTCTGAGGGACAGTGGACCGGCCCCCTGCTGAAAAAGTTTGCTGACCTCTGCCTGAAGACCTTCCATCTAGTAATAATACAGTGGTACCTCGGGTTACATACGCTTCAGGTTACAGACTCCGCTAAGCCAGAAATATTACTTCGGGTTAAGAACTTTGCTTCAGGATGGGAACAGAAATTGTGCTCCGGCGGCCCGGTGGCAGCGGGAGGCCCCATTAGCTAAAATGGTGCTTCAGGTTAAGAACAGTTTCAGGTCAGGAACAGACTTCCGGAACGAATTAAGTACTTAACCCGAGGTACCACTGTAATACTAAATTTTTATTTATGCCCCACCCTTCCCGGTTCAGAAAACTGTGCTCAGGGCGGCTAACAACAAATTTAAAACACTTAATTGATGCAACCAAAAACAGCTTAAAATACAGTATAAAACGTGAATAACAATAAATTCAGAATTCAATGCTCCTTGTTATCTAACACTGACTGATAGCTGCTCTCCAGAGGTGCAGCCCTACATGGATTTTACTAGGGAAATGGTTTTGTGTTAAGGCATGCACTGTACCACTGAGCTGCAGCAGCAATGGAACGAGCCAGTGTCTCTACCTTGCTCTCCTTTTGAGCCCAGCTTACATGACATTTGTTGTTGTTGTTGTTTAGTCGTTTAGTCGTGTCCGACTCTTCGTGACCCCATACCCTCCAACATTTCTCCAGTGAAAATAGAGGCGCCCTATTCCATAATAATTTTATTTATATGCTGCCCATTAAACATTAAAAAAACTTCCCTATATAGGGCTGCCTTCATATGTCTTTTAAAGGTTGTATAGTTACCATACTTATCTCCTTGGCTCGGGGTTTGCATAACTCCATAGCCTCCCAACAATTCTCTGATGAAAATAGGGACATCCTAAGGAATAGTGGGACATTCTGGGATCAAATCAGAAACCGGGATGGCTTCTGTAAATCTGGGACTACCCCTGGAAAATAGGGACACTCGGAGGGTCAGACATGGTGAGAAGAAAAAGAGAAATTGCTGCTTTCATACCTGTTGGAAAGAAAAGACTAAAAAAAGAAAGAAAGAATACATCAATATTCATTTTTTAAGAGTAGGCAGTCCCTGATGCACTCTTTCAAACGACAATGTGGAGAAACTTGCGTGCAACCTAGGATGCCAATTTAAGCAGCTTGTTTTGGCCTTTTTAGTGCTAAACTATGTATTAGTGCTACATGAGTGAGCCAGGGCTTATACCCACCCAGTTCTCCTCTGTTAGTAGCCCCAGGCTCATGCATGTAACACTAAACCATTTAGCAGTACACACAAAATTGGGTCATTACATTTTCCAGTATGCTCCATACTAGAAATTAGCAAAATGGGTGCAGAATTGAAGGCTAATTTCTTAAGATCTGGAACATTACCATGGACAACCTGGCCACTTTTTGAAGTTCCAGAGTGGATTACAAGAAGGAAACATGCCCATACTTAGCTTCTTTAAAAAGTGCTTTCATTTATTTCACATACATGAAACCTGTGGAAAGGAGTACAATTCAGAAAGGTAGGTTGCTGTTATTGCTCAGTGCTATAGATGGGGAGGTCTGCGGTGGAGTGGAACTTGATTCAGGCCTCCGCAGGACACAATTTAAGGCTTAGCCACTCTGCTATACAATACATCTATGGATTGGGTTCTTCTTCTCTCATGGGTGAGTGCTGTAACCGTGGCTCTAACCAGTACATAACCACATAGGCAGGAATGCTGGGTGGATTTAAACCTTAATCTTGAAAGGCATTCAAATGAATGTGCTATATTATTCTATTCTGTGTACCTCCCCCCCCCCCCATCATCTTGAATCTTTCCCCAGCAGCAGAAAAGCACATTTGTAATGGGGGGCAGGGAGGCTTTAAAACCACAATATCAAAAGCTTGTTGTTTGTAGTTTTGAAGGCTTGTAGTGTCTGCTCTGTATCAGACATGTGTTTTACTCAGTTCCAGAGGTACAGTTGATAAGGAGTAGGCAACAGTCTGAAGGGCCATGAGGTAGCGACCTTGCTGAAACTAAGCCAGTCTGGGTCTGGTCCGGGCCGGAATGGGAAGTAACTTGTAATGTCATGTATTATTGCCTTGTGTTCCCAGAGAGAAGGTGGGCTGCACACATAATAAAAGTGAAGAATCTTTTAAGCGCTTTTAAATGCATTTTCTTGCCTTTTTCCAACACAGAGCAATTACTGTAATGTAACGTGTAATGTAAAATCTTCAGATGCGCAAACCCTAATATGCATGGAAATGCATGAGCTTTGTGCACCAGCACGCATGCAGCGCCATCACTCATAGGGAAAGAGTAAAGTGTATAACTGCAGCTAGACATGCTTTTCATTACATGCACCCTGGGAACTGTGCATAATTGCTTTCCAAACAAGTCAGGATTCATAAGCCAAATTTTAAACCATGGCATCATACCCTTGATTGGAAGCCATTAACCACTGTTTCCTGGTTTGGACATAATGGGAAACCATGGTTAACAGTGGCTTCCTGGCTCGTTTCCTTGCTCATGTATATGTAGTGTACGTGAGCTGTCTATGAAGTGGACGCATGGTGTGTTTAAGTATCCTGGCTTCTTAAGCCAGGATTTCACTGTATGAATGCCATCAAATTGTACCAAGGCCAGATCTATTTATTTTTTTGCAATGCTAACAAGTTCTTTTCTTAAAAAAATTAAAATAAGCACGGTTAAAGACTCCAGAAGGGATCCATGGGCTGGTGTGCAAACATCCATGCCCTTGGCACAGAATAGAGATTCTCTCAAGTCATGCAAGTGTGAAGAAAGCATTCCACTTTGATCCAAGCCTTCAGTCCATGGCCAAATGCCTGTTCATTTCAAATGAGGCAGTTAGCAAAGTGCTTTCCACCATTCCTCCTGGGAATATCCCAGAGCCACAAGCCCCCTTAATCCCCTTAAATCCATCCTGCCCAGCCTCCCCCACTTCTCTGCTGCCCTCCCACTGTCCTTCAGCAACACCCCTTTAAAGAGCTCACTTGCTTGTCAATGACAACTTCCAAAGCCTGCAGGGTGGTTTTAAAACAAGATAATTTTTTTAATTTATATAAAAACCATCAGTTTAACAACGTTTACTGTACAAAGGAATTAAAAACAGAGGAATGGTATGTGTGTGGGAGAGCAGCTAGTTTCTAGTGTTTGATATCAGATCACATTCTTTGAGTTGAACATTAATAAAATAAGGTACAAGTTCAGCTTTGATTGACAGACATTCCAAAGAGTCTCATTCCACAGAATTTGCCATGATTTAAAAAAAAAGAAGGGAAAATTAAAGACAGGCATTTAGGTGAGACTGAAAATTATGCATGTACAAGTAAGAAAGAACAAGTGCAGGTAGTTGAACTCTTCTACTCTGGTAAGAAAAGCTCCATGGCCACCCTGTCCCAGCAGATTATGTACAAGTGATATCAGATGCTGGAGACACAATAAGGAGGATTTACAGCCTGCCAAGCAGGGGTGGGTGCATGGGGGGGGCACTCCCTGCAATTCTTCAGAAAAACAATGCACATTCTATAGCTCTTTTGGGAAGTAGCTATTTTAAAACCAAGGGTGGAAAGATGGCTGTGTCCAGGCTGCCTCCTAGATCACCTGTTCACTGCACATCCCCAGAATGCCAGGCTGTTGAGTCAGTGATTGTCTCCCACTCCATTTAGAGCAAGCGGCAACAGGTGGTCGTGGCTATGCCGACATGCCCTGTAAATCTCCAAGCTTCCATGCTCCTGCCCTGGATTTGGCTCTGGCTTTGTTCACAGCCCGATGAGATGCCGCTAAAGGCTTTCCCCTGCCCTTGACCTGTCCCCGCCGCCCTCTTTGAGCTCATGCCAGCAGCGGGGCTTGGCTCACCCCTAGTGCCAAGCCATCTTGGAGCAGCCAATAAGCTGCAGCTCTGCCAGCTAGGCTCCTGTCAAAGTTCCTGAACAGAATGGGTTAGTCAGCTGCATGACAAGCAACCAGCAGCATCATACTACCCTTTCCAATCTGCAATAAGGTTAAGTGGCCAGTCCTGGGCAGGATGGTGGGTGGTATTGAGGAAAGCCACCTGGGAGGAGACATTCACCAGGGAGAGATAGATTGAGATAAATTTGGCGGGGGGTGGGGGAGAGAGAGAACTAGATGGTGAAGGAGGTGAATAAATCAAAGATTCCAGAATGCAATTCATAGGCTCTATCAATAAAGCCAACAGGTGACTGTAGCTTCACCCTCTGCACACTTCTGCTTCATTTCCCATCAAACCAGCCTCTCCTTTTAGCTTAAGACAGGCTGGAAGATATTCCCCAAACATCCAATGAGCTTACTTGCAACTCCAGCCAAAGCTAAAGCAACAGCCCAATGTGCATTTGTGGCAGCAAAGGGTACTCTAAGTGAACAGAGAGCAGGGCAGTGCACAAAGGAAAGAGCCACGGAAGCTGTAACTAATTTGTTTCTCAGTATTCCACCTCTCCCACCTTATCCCACCGATCTTAATACTCTTATGCATGCTGTAAGAGAGGCTTTTACTATCTGTGTACAATTCTGGTGAATATATTGATTTTTGAAAAGTGAAAAGGTGTTAACGGGGGTGGGGTGGTATGCCCTGGATTTCGAAGACCGTTTGGGCTCCCTGAGCAACTCTGTAGTTCAGAGAAGCTGTATGAACAGGATTGACAACACCACAGGGCTAGAGAGCATCAAAAGCAAGCAACTGACTACAAAAGCAAAAGCGCAGTAACATGCGAGGATTTCTGCTCAGCCAGAGAACATGCTGCAGGAGAGGTTTTATTCAGGAGCCCCAGATCTCCCCATGCCTCACACAACCCAGTAATTATGAACAGCCATAAAAGAGCAGCATATACTGATGATCGTCTCCCCCCGCCGCCACCCTCCCCCCGCCATGATCTTTTTGAGATTTGGTACAGTCTAACCTTTTGCCTTAAGCCTCCTGGGAGGCAGGGATGGCTTGATCAGTCATTAACCAATTCCAGATGTAGTCAGGACTCCCCCACCCTCATTCTCCCCCCCCCATCCCCACAAACACAGCAGTGAGATTCAGAACCCTGCCCTTGCTGTCCATTTAAGCCATGCACTTGTTACCAGGAATGTCTGGAAAATTTAAGTCAAAAAGAAAAGGGAGGAACAAATCCCTACCTTCTTTCACAAACAGAATTAAAAAAAAAATGACAGCAACCCTGTGAGTCTTATACAATTCTCAGAGTGTTTGATCATTTTGCTCCTTGACCCCCGTCGACCCCCCTCCTACTACAATTAGCCCTAGGGTTCAAGGCTCAGTACTTCTATTTACAAGGCGGCACAACATTTCCCCCTGATGTCCTTCTCTTTAAAAAAAGGCAGGAATGGAGAACTAAGAAAAAAAAAAGTAGTGAGAATCTCTTTATATTTATAAATAAGTGAAAATGTCAAGCAGCCTGCTTTCCAAGGATCCCCAGCCAATCATGGTATTTCTGTTGGGTAAAGGCAGAACTCCATCTGGGTTGAAGTTGCTATAATTCCTGCCTCCTCACCCCCTTTTTTTAAAAAAAGAGTCATGTTCACTGTAGCACCAGCAATCCACTTGGGAGCCCAAGTTGCAGCACAGAGTCCCATCTCCTCCCTGGCAGGAGGAAGAGAGTCATTCCCTTGAGGCAGCCATGCAGTTGCCCCTCAGAGCAGGGCGAGGGGCACACCTACTGCATTCTGGGAAGGCTGGCTCAGCACACCCTTGCCATGTGGGATCTTGCCAACCTCACGTCAGCCCACAAGCCCCATGCCAATCCTGTAGGCACTGTTGCCAGAGACACAGAGGAATGTCAGGAGAGACCCCAGTGGAATGGGTTACGTGTGTGTAAACATCTGTACATCAGCAAGTGGGCGGGCGTGGCTGGAGGAGACACTCCCCAGCACCGACTTGCTAAGAGATCTTGCAGTTGTTACGCGAGCAGTTCTGTGGTGGGCTCTGTGGCGGACGGATAGACTTGGAGCGCTTCAAGCTGTTGCCTTTGCTGCTGCTCCCGCCTCCGCTGCTGGCCAAGGAGTATGAGCGGCCGTGCATCATCACTGCGTTCATGCCGTTAGCCATGGAGAAGGACTTCAAGTGGCTCTTGATGGTGACGGGAAGGGGCAGCTTGTCTATAAGGTGGACGGGCGTGCAGGAAACAATGGCACGGCAGCAGAGGTCTTGCAGGCTGAACACTGTGGATGTGGGAGGCAATAAAAAAGAAATACAGGATTAGAAAGGATGTACGATTGGGACAGTTCTTGTATCATTTGCTCTGGTGCGAGTATACCATTTTCCATGAACAAATGTTTAGTTCTTCAGGTGTCAGGCACTTCCCCAGTCTCAGCTAGCATTGTGGACCTGTATATGGATGAGCTGAGCCTATAAATCCCAAATCCTGTAGTTTTAAAGGTATGCCTGCAGCAGGCTACATTGTCATACATTCTTTGCAGGGGAAATAGCCCAAGAGATCAGTGTAGCCCGCTTCTGGTTACCAGTTTCCTTTTGTAAGTGCTCCACTGAATAAGTCAACCCACAATCTATCTAAATTAACACTTCAAGAAGTGCAACACCACAGCGACATCCTTCAGCCCCTTCTCCAATATCAGGATCTGGTTAATTCACTCCAGCCCCTGAATCTGTTTTACCTGGTTTTATCTTAGTAATCAATTGGAATTGTTGTTTCATGTTTGTAATCCACCTTGAACATTTTTTGAATATTTAGCATAAAATCATATATACCCATTCATTAGATAGACATCTTGATGTAGGGGCACAGTTGCATAACCTGAAAGTGCAGCTCTTGACACACATACCTCTCCTCACCCTGCGATAGCACACACCAGAACTTATTGTGACATCAGTTTACATAGGGAACCAACCAATCTGGCCAGAAGTACAAAGCTTGACTTGTGTGCTATTTCCAGCACAGTGGACACCATCAAGTCATGCCATCAAGAAAAGCTGCCTGGTTAAACTGTACAGTCCAGCTGGCACTGCTAATTTCCCCATAAGATGGTTCCTGACAACTATGAGGACTAGAAACTTGCTTTTATTTTCAAAACATTTAATATATTGAACTCCGTACTATCCCAGTGGCTATGCAAGGCTCTGCAGCCCCAAGTAACACCAAGTATAGCATTGGGAAGCAGAAGCCCCAGGTTTTGCACAGAACACTGAGTTTAGGCTGTTTGATCAGTTTGTATGGCTACATTCCTATAGCCTCCGATATGTGTTTCAGTATTCAATAACAACTCTTCTAGGGAGGCAGAGTTCTTTCTCTCACTTTCTCTCTACATTCCAGACAAGAAACTGAAGCTAGAGAATTAGTGACATGCCCAACAGAATTTCAGAGCTGGGAATGAACCCGCATCTTCTCCCAAATCATATTCTTGTGTGTTAATCAGGTTTCTTGGCCATTGTCAAAGTAATTAATGCCTCCCCACAACTGGCTGGCGGGAAAGCCGACTGGCTGGCTAAGTCATGTCTGCAGAAGACACACTGCATATAAATTCCCTTCCAGACAAAGCCCTCGAGACTGCAATTAAAATTGGAAGAGGGCTTCCCTGCCTGAAAATTCAATGAGGGAGGACAAGCTTGGTCTAGAGGTGAGCAGACATGCTGCATGCCTCAGAACAGAGCACATTCCGATTTGACAAGTATACAAGCCCTGGCAACCTGAGGCAAACAGCCCTGAACTCTGATCCCTTCCCACAGCTGGACTGAGACCCTATGAGCAAACTCGCTCACACCCATGAGAACCTGTGGCCCCGTGCTTCTTTCTAAGCAGTGTGCAATATCTTGTAACATCTGCTTTGCAAAGCAGAACAACTACTCTGGGGTGGGGCAGATTTGCTTTGATGAGGTCACTGCTGGGGGAGGTGGGGGAGAAGAGAGGAAGGCATTCTAGTTCTGTTACTTGAGGGCCTGACACAGTTCAGGTCACTAGCAAAGTTTCACGCAGGGAGCCAAAAGGGTCAGAGCAACTAATCGCTCACCTGAATGCAGCTGGAAGAGCTACTGAAATCTGCTATGAAACCCCAGTCCACAAATCTCAGGCTGACTCAAACAGATATTACCAAAAAAAGTAAGTACATTAAACCAGGCTTCTGTGCTCGTCAGCTGTGAAGCAGTGCTTGAAGTTACTATCCTCCCCATCTGTGCTCCTGTTACCCAGAATCTCAGAATACCTGTATACATGTGAACTAGCAGCAATCCCTTCTCCTAGTGGAGACTTGGATAAGAACCTCTGCCCTCTTGACTTTCCTTTTGTTCCAGTTGCCCTTAGGGCTGCGGACAAAGAAGACTTTTGCAAGCTGAACTATCTGCCAGCCTTGCATGTGAGAGTGGAAGGGGAGCTCTTCTGAAACTGAGCAAGTCAGCTATGACAGAGTCAAAGAATCCCTCCACCACAGAAATGATAGCATGCCATCTTCTGACAACAAGGAAAACTGCACCCCACAGGGAAAGCAGGAAGCTAGCTTTGTCAAGCGCTGTTTGAATGGCTCAGTGTAAGGCTGCTCTTCATATTCCCTTGTCCACAATGCCTCTTCAAACATCAAGCTGCTGGGAATGATTGACAAGGATGGAACAATATATCACACATGCTCTATATTAAGACCCCCAAAGTCGGCACGGGGGGACCTGAAGTCTGTGATCCAAACAAGCTGAATAAATTAGTTGCATTGGTCACTACCGTGGAAGATGCTGGACAGATTCCCATGACTGAACTACTTTGAGAGAAGTCAAATAGAGGTCTCAAGAAAACATGAAATTTTAGTGTCAATTGATAAAACTGAAAATTAACAACTCACTGAATGCTGGCTAGCTTATGCTATAAAGTTTGTTTAAGAAATCAAATCTGGAGTGGGAAAGTTGATACTCTAATAAAAAGATCAAGCCTGCAACATCCAAGCCTTTTCAATCCTATTTTCACAGCTATGGGAGATATAAAAACTGGCCTAGTTGGTTCAGTGCTGCATGCAAAAAGCTATTTTTAATCAGTTTCTTTTCTACATACAAGGAGGATAATGACATCAATGGAGAGAACCCCAAGTCAGGGTGGTATGTTGGGGCATAAAGCAAGTTCAATAAATTCACAGGGCTCAGTGAAAAAGAAGATAGGCAGGTATTGTCTCTAGAGGAGAAGACTCAAGGCACATAGAGCTCCATTTTTGTTTCATATCTAAATAAGGTATGTTTCAGATGTTTTATTGTTTTTGCAGAGTGAGATTTCCCCTATTTGTACTAATATGAGCAAATCATCATTAAGCAAGCTAAGTCACAGTAACTTACATGAGAGACGTCACACATGACATTGAGGCAAATTACCGTAGCTGAATTCAAAGAGCAATAGTGGAAATGCCATGTGTACCAAACACCAAATCCTAGAAGGAAGACTGACAACTGGAACATCTATTCCTGTCTTAATGCATGGCAGGAACAATGGTGTGGGTGCTTGCTCACCTCTGTTGGGCCTCCAGATCTTCTCCATGCCATGCCTCATCAGCACAATACGAGACAGCTCCGTGAAGGACTCAATTACGTTGAAGTTGCACAATGGGCTGACCTCAAAGAACGTCATGCAATTTTTCTCTGCATAGGAGCGGGCTTGCTCTGTTGGCACTTGCCGTTTAAAGGCCAGATGAAGCCGGTTGCCAACCAAGATGCGGGGCACACCAGGAGCATGCTTTAGAGAGAAAAACAAATCACTGAACATACGCACTTCCATGCCAGCCCAAGCTCATGTTCCAACCCTTTTCCTTTGGGAGCAAAATACCTATTTGGCACTTCTCATTTACAAGACAATGCTGTGCTTTTATTTTTCAGGCCAGGTTCTGTGCTCCTAACCTGGACATGGCACAGGGTCCAATAGAAGAAGCTGGCATCTAGAGAAGGCCAAGTCTAGTACACTGCTGGCTTTCCAAGGAGGAAATGGGTACTAGAAACTGGTTTAAGCTTGGCAAATCCCAGTATCTGCCCACACCTTCCATCCCTTCTACATTCTAGTGTTAAGTGTACTAACATATTTTCCTCTTAATGCTTGGCAATTAACAGATAACATTTTCTGATAACTATGTTAGGCCTTTCTGAAGTAGTAAACCTGTGTCTGGGCTATCCTACTCCAGACTACAGGCCAGGGTTTATATGAATAATTGCTCTGCCATATAAAAATCCCTGCACATAAGAGAATTTGTGCACTTGGGCAGGACTGGGAAGTGGATCTGTTTGCGAGCAGAATCCCAAAATCTTCCCACCCCTCCATGGGCTAACTTTGACAAGCAGAATAAAAAAATTCCTTCCAGTAGCACCTTAAAGACCAACTAAGTTAGTTCTTGGTATGAGCTTTCGTGTGCATGCACACTTCTTCAGATACCCTGCATGCACACAAAAGCTCATACCAAGAACTAACTTAGTTGGTCTTTAAGGTGCTACTGGAAGGAATTTTTTTATTTTGACTATGGCAGACCAACACGGCTACCTATCTGTAACTTTGACAAGCAGGTGAGGCTGCAACCCATAACCTCTCATTATAATGATCCCATGTGGCTAACACCTGTCAAAGGAGAAAGATTCTAACCTAGACTCCACCTGGATATGAGTTTTCTTAGTGCAGGGATTTTTACTTAGGTGTTTGGTCTCAATAGAAGGTTATAGGAGCATTTCAGCCTGCAGCAGGATGCAATAGTACCTAACTGACAGTTTGCTTCAATACAGTATAAGGTCCTAACAGGAAACCAAAAATTCTGACACTCCCTGAACCAGATTTGTAGATGATAAACAAAGATAAAAAGACCAAGTTTATGGAAGTCTAATGCAGTCTTTGCCATTCTTACCTCATCAATTTCCTTGATCCATCTGTCTATTCCATCAAAAGACCAGCGATTGGTAATGTCATAGACCAAGAGGATTCCCTGTATGAAACAGAACACCAAATGTTCAAATTTAAAAAAAATAAAAAATTCAAAGTTGCTTACTTGCAGAAGGTATTTTCCTAAAGTTGGTCAATAGTGACTTCACACCCAACTGTGTGCTCTTTTCCTGCCTTTTTGCCATGTAATTCACTTCTACTGTAAGGTTTTCAAAGTATTCTACTCATTTCTAGTCATATGATTAGGAATTCTGAGAACCATTCTTTTACCAGGCTACTGAAGGCTCCCTCCAACACCACACCTGACCTACAGACTATAACAAACATTTTTGATGTGTGTGTGTGTGTGTGTGTGTGTGTGTGTATAAAGAAATACAAGAGGAATGTTTCAGAAAGCTGGATGTTTTCAGCGATAAGTTAGGACCCAGGCCACAAGCAGAATTCCCAGTCTGAAGTGGAAGAAATAGTGGAAGAGAAATAGAAATGCTTTTCCCCCCATGGCAAGACTCTAGTTTCAGCACAGCCATCATTCTGTAGCCTAAGCCAGGAGTAGCCAACATGGTGCCCTCCAGATGTTTTGGTCTACAACTCCCATCAGCCCATTGACTCTGTTGACTGAGGCTTATGGGAATTAGAGGGCACCACCCTTGGCCTAAACCAATATGGATGCATTGTGAGGGCTGTCCCAAACACAATCACTGGTTCCTCCTGGCTCACTTCTAGACATTAACAAACTGATAAGCAATGACTGCAGGCGGCACTTTTGCCTGGAGTCAAGTAACAAAAGCTAAGCAGCACTGCTGACTGTACTCACCTGAGCTCCCCTGGAGTATGACCGAAAAATTGTACAGAACCTCCCTTGGCCTGATGTGTCCCTACAATGAAGGATGGAAAAAAGTAGATGGCTTTCAGACCTCCCCATTCCACCTTCCCAACCCTTTCATTGAATCCTTAGCTAATAACAAAACCATTCCATTCAGTGATCTGTTGGTTAAAATTGGAACTACATACTATACAAGAGGATATTGTACAAAAGTCATTATTTTTCTCCCCAAAATGCTGTGCTTCACATATGGATTTGTGTAGAGTGCACTCTCATACTCCACGCCTAAAAAGAACATTCTAACTTATTCCAGTCTTGTGTACCCACAAATATATTTCCTGCAGAAGAATATACACAAGAAAATTTTACCATACATGTTAATAAACACTAGTAAGAGTGCATATTATCTTTTCCATGCAAGTACACATACAAAAGATATCCCAAATGACTGGTTGTTTAGGAATATAGATTACATGTTAGCATCTGAGAACTAAAATTTTTTTACAGCTTTATTTATCAATCCAGAACATCCATACTCTCAAGCTGGGTACAAGTTCATTACTCCCATTTTATCTACTGATGCAGCTCATTGTTTTCAGTTCTTGGAGGCTGCTACTGGCAGAATTCAACCACAACAGAAGCTACAGCAGACACTTCCAGGTCCTGCTCAACACCAGCTGCCCTCACTTTGAATGCTTCAAAGACAATGACTATGTATTTAAAATCCATTTTGCAAGCCCTCCAGCAGGCTGCCTTTGTGTGCAAATTCATCATAGCAGTTCCCACTTCCTATGACCTATCAATGGGTAGGTAGAGACATACATGCTACATACATATACTATAGATATGGAATGTCCAACAGGTCGATCGTGATCTACTGTTCGATTCCTGGGATGTTTTGGTAGATCGTGGGCTCCTCCATCCAGCCCTGTCCCCTCGCCCTGCCCTCTAGATCACTATACTGGAAGACGGAGCTCTCGCTGTGAGGCTGACCGTTTCATTAGCAATATCTTGGTGAGCTCCTATTTTTATTTATTTCTTCGACCTGCCCCCCCCCCCGGGATTTTTCTCCCTAAAATAAGCTCAAAAACTTTCACCTGAACCCCCCCCAAAGAGGTAGATCACTGCCAGTTTTTAATTGTGTGAGTAGATCACAGTCTCTTGGAAGTTGGCCGTCCCTGCTATAGATGGACTAGATGCTCATTGGTATTATGTTCCAGCTTCCTACCACTGGAGACAGGATTTGACTGTTCAACATGAGGATCGTCAATATGTTCCACTAGAGAGAGTTAGATGAGAGAGACCAAGGCTCAAGTTCTGTCATGGTTTCACCAGGTGGCCTTTGTAAAGTTACTAGCACCAACCCCCCTTTTTAGTGACAACAACAACCTAGACAACAAAAAAACACCCTCTCATTCAAAACTGCCCATTCTAAGATAATGGCTGAGCTCTGTCTCGCCTTTGGTGGTTAGGTGAGTGGGGTGCAAAGGTGAAGGGTTTTTTCATCAGGACACTTCAGCTTTAGAAACCTCTTCCAGTGAAAAGTTTGCCTGTCCCTCTCATTTTTCTCTCTACAATTACACTTTTTTTTTTAAAAAAAAAGTTATGCCAGATGTGCTTCCCGCCAAGAGCCTTTTATGTACTGATCTACAGTGATTACAAATTGCTGTCAAATGCAAATGTGAATTTATTTATTTATAAAAGTATTTATATACCACACTTTCAGAAAGCATCAGGGAGTCTGCAGCAAAATAAGAAATCCCTCCATTAGGAGCACTACAGAACAATCATTAAAATGTTCACGTTTTTGTTTTTTTAAAAAACAACAACTGCATAGGCCTGTCTACATGTTCAGTTAACTTTTTGTTAGGTGAGTGAGAACATATTCTCTTGAAGATTTAAGAAGTGCTACAAATGATTGGTATGGATGGGGTGTGGGCTCAGAAAACATTATTAACCCACAAAAATGTACCTGCAAGGTTATCTTTAATGAATATGGCAAGTTGGTGGACTCTCTGTCACCCAACTTCCACATACACATAAAAGAAAAGTGTTGGAAGCAGTCCTTCAGTACTGCCTAGCCGTAGAGAGAATTCTTAGCTCTTCATTTAAAAAGCTGCTATGAAAACAAACAAAGGAAAAATTTTGGCTGGAGAAGATATGTTTGAGTTCAGCATTCAATGGCTACTCCAGAGGCTGACATTACACTGAGGAATTCTTACAACTCTGTTTAGGAGTACAACGTGTTCTGTAGTAAACAAACATAGGGTGTGTTAAGGACACCAGCTGCCTCAGAGCTTGTGTGTAGATTTAAGCCATGCCTTCTCATATATTTAAACATTACAGCACACCAAGGGGCATCACCAGACATCTGTGATGCTATGAGGAGTGCTGTGCTGACCTAAGAAAGTGCCTACATAAGTGCAAGCTGCGGTCAGGTTAGTCATAGAACACGTTGCAGTGTGTTGGTCTCTGCTGTGTCCAATGACCTGGGAGGGGTGCATGACAAACAGCTGGAAGCCTCACCACCCTCATTCCCCTGCATCAGATTTCCCAGGGAGATCAGATTTTTGGTGCAATTGAGGCATTACTAAATATCTAAAGGGTCAGATTTTTGCTGGCACTTTTCTTATACACCCGTCACTACACAAACTAGAAGCTTGTTCCATCTATCCTGTTGCAAATAGCATAACGTCAGGGAGAGAGTGGTAATCATTATGGTAGACCAGGGCAATGGATTACAATTGCAGTCATCCTCAACCATAGACTACGCTGGCTGGGGCTGATGCTGCCCAACAACATCTAGTAGGCACCACACTGGATGCTCTTATGGTAGAGACTTTGTGACTAAGTTCACACACCATCCTCCTTGTGTAAGAGGCCATTTCCATAAGTGGCCAAAAACCAATGCTCTTAGAATGAACACTAAGTAGGAACCAGGACCGTTTTGAAAATGCTTTCATGCAGGACCAGATGTAAATGTTTAAAGGTAAACTGTCCTTAGGCCACAGGGCAATAAATATGGCAAAAAATAAAATCTGCCCCCCCCCACACAAACTGAAGGTGGGAAAAGTGACTTAGCATATCTTCCCCTACTGTCCTCCTTTACTTCCTTGTTTTTCTTCATATGTCTTCCATTCACATTGTAAATCTGTATGCAAGGTTAAATTATGTTGTATGCCAGGCATAGGCAAACTCAGCCCTCCAGATGTTTTGGGACTACAACTCCCATCATCCCTACCTAACAGGACCAGTGGTCAGGGATGATGAGAGTTGTAGTCCCAAAACATCTGGAGGGCCGAGTTTGCCTATGCCTGTTGTATGCTGGAAGCCCCTTGTTTTCTTTTCAGCACGTAGCAGCAGTAGAAGGAAGAGGGAGGAGATGGTGCTTGTGAAGCCGAGCTGGTGAAGCCAGGCCATACAAGAGAAGGATGGGATAAAGAAAAATGTAATCTGCATGCTATAATTAAATGAAATAGGTATCTATGAACGTCTCCAGATAAGCCCAGGCAGACACTTCTAAGCTTGCAAGAACATTATATTGATGAACCCATGTTCTTTCTTGGCGTAAGGTCATGTAGGCATTCTTAATACTTTGGGAAGATTTCAGCAATGCAACCTTACCAGAGCTCCAGTTTGACTCGTCTGCCATCTAACAGGATTGTTGTGGTCTTGTAGTCGATTCCTGTAAATAATAACAATGGAAGTGTGATTACACAAAAACCAGGCATAACGGCACTATTTCAGTGACATGTAAGTGTTCATAACCAGAAAAAGCTGTCACAACACGAAGTATTTGGAGGAATGATGCTTGTGGTGGTAGCATAGTAAGTTTTAATATACAAAACAAGCAACTCAGAAGAGCAGTAAACAGACAATTATCATTTATCTGGTAGCAAGGATATTTAGGTCTCTTACAACACAAAAAAAGTTAGCTGTGAGGAATGAGGAACCAAGAGTTGTTTGTCAAACTGACCTACTTCAAGTTAAATACAATTTCTTCACCATATTTAGCATAATGTTAAATTTAAAAACTACTACAACAAAATTTATATACCACTTGATTGTAAAAAACACACACCCTACCAATTGTTTACATTTCCCCCCTCAACTTGATGTTGAATTCATCCACTTAAGATTTGTACCCTCACTTTGAGTACAGTGTATTTTGTCTAGGTATTATTACTGAAATGTGAAGGCCAGGAGTGGCATTCAGGTATGTTACATTCAGACTAGACCCACTGAAATTAATGGACCTAACTCAATCATGTTCATTCATTTCAATGGGTCTACTCATTAGTTGAATGCCACCCAAAAAATCTAGATTTTGAGCTAACAGCGGCAACTGACCAGAGAACCTGTTGGTGGATCATAGGGACATGGACCTCAACAGAGTCTGATATCTGCATTTTGAAGCTTAATTTCAGAGGATGCATCTGATTGTGGCCAAGATCTGCACATTACAGCTTTGCATTACAGTTTTGGTATGCAAGCAAAAGGACATACAACCATAAGGTAAAGGTAAAGGATCCCTGAATGGTTAAGTCCAGTCAAAGGTGACTATGGGGTGCAGTGCTCATCTCTCTTTTCAGGCTGAGGAAGCCAGTGTTTGTCCACAGACAGCTTTCCGGGTCACGTGGCCAGCATGACTAAACTACTTCTGGCACAACAGGACACCGTGACGAGTGCCAGAGTGCATGGAAATGCTATTTATCTTCCCGCCACAGCCATATCCACCACCAAAAGGTAGCATTCAACTCTCAAAAACAATTCATACTATATAGTCATGTTGCTGCCATCTTAACAATAACTTGACAGCGCTATTGGCATGTCAAATGGGTTCTATTTCTAACTAGGCAGCTTTGTTATTAGCAAGTATACCAAAATACTTCATACATATTCAATTGTGTTGACACAGAGATTTCATTTCCCTGCCACACATCTGTGTCAATATCCTTGGAGACCTGGATATTGCACTAATAAGGTCTCAGCTGGTCACTTTTCTTCCTGTTCCTCCCAATGCTTTAATCTGCATATTAATTAGTCCATTGTTAACAAACTTCAAACAGGAAGCTGACTGCTGGCAATTGGTCCTGCCCCACATGAGATCAAGCACCACTTCCTTTAATTTAAGAAAGAAATCCCACTGATTCACTGTTTCCAGGGACACATGCTTTCAAACCTATCAGGTCGCATAAGAACTGAAGATTTTAAGTATAAGCAGTCTGACTTTGAAATATATAGCAAACGTTTCAACAGCTTGCTTCAAAAACTAATTTTCACATATGATTTCTTTAACTTGATCCAAACACACCCCACACTAAAAATATCATTTTCTCTGTAAGGAATGAATCATGGAGGAAAAATTCTTTCAAGGAAAGTGAACTGGCTATCTTCATCTGCCCGAGCTGCAACAAAACATGTTGTAACTCTCCAAAGGTTATACTTCACCCCCGAAGGTGCACTCCTCCATTGTCTAGAGACAGATGGATGCCAACCAACAAAGTACTACTGGGATGCAGCCCTAACTCCAGAAAACTCTGTCCTGTGTCTTGCCAGTATAGTTGGCGACACACTCCTATTTTAATATCCTCCAACTATCTAGTGCGCAAGTTGCCAGTGTGGTGCACTCCAGCTGCTGTGGAACCACACCTCCCATCTTCCCTGACCATAGCTTACACTGGCTGGAGATGAAGTCAAACAGTATCTGGGGAAGCACCATGTTGGCTACCCCTGATCTAGTATCTACAGCTAGCTCAGCTCTCAAAATAAGTTATAACAAGGGTGGGGACTGCATTCCATTGAAGGTAATCTGTTGATGGACACAAGCCAGTGGTAGATGGAACCACAGCTGAAAGTAGGCAAGGCCATTTCTCTTTTGATAATCCCCTTCCCCACTGGCTCCAGTCACATGAAGGTAGGCTAAGGGCACATGTCGTCCTCTAGACACAGGCTGCCAACCCTGAGTTCCAGATTGCCAACTGTTAATGAAAATTTGCTTCCTCTTCAGCCCAGGAACAGTCTATGCTTCTGGAACATTCTGGGCACTTAGCCTACCACAGTATCCCCCAATAAACATGTTAAAACATTTATTTCCAAAGAAGAGCCTTTAAGTTGCACACCTGCATTGGCAAACTCCCACAAGACTTACAACAGTTCCCATATATTCTTAGAATGTAAAATAAAGATTTTGTTTTATGTTGTCATTTCTATTAAAACCCTGTTTGACAAGACAACCCGATTACTTTTGTTTATAGAAAAAAAGCAACTTACAGCCATTGATTAAAAATCCCCAGGCTCAATCTGAGATGTACTGTACTTTTCTGTGTATAACATGCCCCCATGTATAAGATGACCCCTATTTTTGGGGACTAAAAATTAAGAAAATGGGGGGAGATTGTCCAGAGTTGTGGAGCTTTTTTTTGTGGAGGATTGCACAGAGTTATTGAGCTTTTTTCAGGGGAGGTGTTGCCAAAAATCACTCACCCACATGGCCGACGCTAACACTCACACGTGTCGCAACAGCCTCCTAGCGTCTGTCCCCTCACCAGCAGAAGCAGCCTATTGCCTGCCCAATTGTCACAGCGACACCCACTCAACAACATCCCTTGCTGCAGACACCAATAACACTCTGCAGACCATCTCTGGCTCGCACCATCAACCAATTCCATGTGCCCCCTGGGCACTACCCATGTATAATACGACCCCCTATTTTAAACATAATTTTCCAGTAAAAAACTCTCTTATACATGGAAAAATACGGTATATCTTCAGGGCCCACTCTGTTATTTTTGCAATTGTACACTTTAAAGCTGTTTTTAATATACAGGTAGCAACCGATTACGCTTATTCAATATGTGTGCAACCACACATACAAGCACCGGCCCAAACCCAGAAGTAACCCAAAAAGTCACAAAAATGGGGCAGCCTTATTCAGCCTCCCCCCGTTGGAAGATACATTGCTGTAGCTACCTTATGTACCAATAGAAAGGTAGCACAGTTCTTTGCCCTGGCAGAGAGAGAAAATATTTATTGCCAATTCCTAAGCAGCTGCCCAGCCCAAAGTTGCACAAATATTTCAGTTTCCTAGGAAAGAATAGTTTTAGGCCTTCAGGTTGGCTGCTTTTTAATTCATAGTATTTCAGTCACTATTTGGGCCAGACTTAATTCATAGTGATATCATTGGCCAAGCCAGACATGATGCTAATTGTGAAAGCTTTCCTTTAATGCCAAATGAAGCTTCCTTTCTCCAAACCTATTAGCAGCTTGGGGAAATCGATACCTTGGGGTATGAAGGGAAGAGTTAAATCCCCTCATTGTGTGCCATGGTTCCAACCCCACCCCCTTGCATCTTCTCTTTAAATGTGAAAAAGTAGATGAGAATTGCAATGATACAATTGACATAATTTATAGTTTGACCCCAATGCAAATATAAGGAAAGGTTCCAGTCAGTGTGAAAGGCTTTCCTTCTTATTTAGGTAAATCTTCACAGTGCTGGACTGTCCATGAATGCAACGCTTCTATAATCCAAATCTCAGGCTGGCAGCAGTATCACTACTTGATCTTAAAATATTAAGGCAGTCAGTGCAACTCCTTCACAATTACACTAGACATATTTCCTTCAGGGTCAATGATGCAACCAGCCTCTGCTTCTGCTTTGCATTCCAGAACACTAATGCTCTTCAGCTTTTATAAACAGTTGATTACAATGTATCATAAGGAATCGTATCACAAAAAGGAACTCATTTCAGCAGCAAGTATTTCACTTTTGAAATCATCAGGCTTGTTCAGACAAGTTCATGAGGTGGAGTACAGCTCAACTGCCCCAACCATGTATGTTACATAACACTGAACAAACTTTCAAATGAATAAGGCAGAAACTGACATGTTTGTGCCACTGGGTGGCACTATTGCACAGAGGCTTTTGGGATACTGCTGAAAGTCAGCCTTTAAATACCTGAGTGCTTTAACTGCCTCCCCTTAAACTCCCATCTTTACAACTGTTGTAGGGAAATGTTGGTGTTTTCTTCAGCAAACAAACTGTGAATATCCATATTTTGATATGCATACTGAGAAGCACCAGTCTGTTGACTGATCTTATTAGGAGTTGTGTTACTTTATTTCACTATACTGCTACATTTTTGATTTGTTATTTACTCTGTTTCTAGTTTATGTGCCAGTCACATCTCCCTGGGCTGGACATTATGAATTTACAAATTAAAGAGTTTTCGGTGAGAAAGACCATTGGATCAAACTATGAAATTAAAAACTGAAGTTCAAGCATTCAGTCACATGGATATGCTCTGTTGGTAGACAATGTACAAACCAGTTTGATTCTATTGCTTATAGCAGGTCTACCCAACATGACACTCTAAGATAAAATGCAAGCCACTAGCCACATAATTGTAGCCTATCAGATGCCTGAAAATGTTGCAGTCTCAGGCATGAAAACAAAAAAGTTTACCATTTTACCATTTATTTACTATTACATTTATATCCCCACTTTTCCTTCAATGAGGCTTTAGGCAACATATACTGTTCCCCCATTCTCAGTTTCAACCTAACAACCTTGTAGGCTAGGCTGAGCTTCATGATGGAGTCGGAATTTGAATTCTGGTCTCCCAGGTTCTAGTCCAGCTCTCCACCCACTAGGCCAAATTGGCTTCATGTCTGGCATGCCAGGCTCAATTCAGTGGCAGGAAATTACACAAATGTGGTTTAATTCGTCTAGCTATGTGGAAGACACAATGGGGCTATGCTCCATCTGAATATGGGTCACTGTAGCAGATCCACGATCATTTAAGAGATGGAAAGAAGGGGAGAGAGTGTAAAAGACAAAAAATTAGGAGAGAGCACAAAACAAGGCACAGAGAAAGAGACTAAGATATAATAGTATGGTAAAAGTTGTTTTAATGTTGCAGGTTGGTGCTAAATGAAAAAGCCCTGGGCCTGATAAGTTGTTAACTACCAACAGACAAATGGAAAGACATATTTCTTTGTAAGCTATGGTTGCAAATGTTTATTTCTTACATCTATATTCTTCTTTTCCTCCAAGGAACAAAAGATGGTATACATGGTTCTCCCCCTCCCAATTTCAATCTCACAACAATCCTGTGAGGTAGGTTTGGCTGAAACAGTAACTGGCCCAAGGTCATCCAATGGGTAGGGATTTGAACCCTGGCCTTGAAAAATATTAAGTTTTAATTATAATGCTAAACCATAATAATAGAATCATAGAACCATATCATTGTAGAGTTGGAAGAGAGCCTGAATGTCATCTAGTCTAACCGCCTGCAATGCAGGAATCTCAAACTAAATATGCATGACAGATGGCCATCCAACCTCTACTTAAAAACCTCCAGGGAAGGAGAGTCCACCACCTACCGAGGGAGTCTGTTCCACTGTCAAACAACCCTTACCGTCAGAAAGTTCTTACTTAGGTTTAGTCAGAATCTCCTTTCTTGTAACTTGAAGCCATTGATTTGGGACCTAGCCTCTGGAGCAAAAGAAAACTGGTTTGCTCCATCTTCCATGTAACAGCTCTTTAGATCTTTGAAGATGGCTATCATATCTTCTTTTAGTCTCCTCTTTCCCAGGCTAAACATACCCAACTTCCTCAACAGTTCCTCATAAGGTTTTGTTTCCAGACCCTTGACATGGCATAGCTCCCGTCAGTCCTGCTTTTTTGTTCCTCCTGGGGTTCGTCTCCTGCATTGGGAGATCTTCCTCCCCCCTAAGGGCACTCTACGTGCATCTCTATTCCAGGACAGTACACTCTGGTCTAGCAAGAATTTCTTCATCTTGCCCGATAGCATGAAGTGTGGATAGGAGGGCCTCAAGTTGCTATATCTTCTCTTCCAGCAAGGCAACCAGTTTGCACTTGCTGCAGCTGTAGTTTTCCATGTTCTTAGTCAGGAAGACAAACATAGCACAGGTGTTTCAGGTCACACTGTAAGACAGCACTCTGGGCATCCCCATCAAACTCCTTCGCTAAACATTCTTGCAACATCCTTGTTTATAAGTCATGATCACAAGAGCATTATCTGCTGGATTTCTTCCTGGTGGATTTGAGCCTTTACTGAATGGGGAGTCCAGGGTCCAGCAGGTGTCACTGCTGTCTCCACTCCTACAGCCCATATTCAGCTGCCATGCTAAGATGACGACACCTATGAGGCACTGTGTTCCATGGTTGATTGTGGGAGGGGTTCTCTGACCAAGTTGGAAGGCAGAAGCTGGTCTGCAGTTGTGGTTTCGTGTGCACATGGTAGAAAGCTGGCAAGGAGCAGAGCCCTGTGCCTGTAGCATGGCGGCCCTGGCTTTACACCCTCCAGCAGGGTGCTTGATTCAGTAATATAATGGGGCCCATCCAGTAATGAAGTGTAATGGATTTCACTGTGCTGACAATGGCCAGATGCCGCTGGAAATCCATCAATCAGGACTTGAAAGCAGTTATCCCTTCCCATTCAAGCAATTAGTTTTCAGTGGAATATTGTCTATGAACATGCAAGTATCATTTAGTGATCATGGTTAAAAGTTGTCAACAAAGGTCTCTTCAATCATTTGTTCATAACCCTTTAAATAAGGATTCAAGTTAGTGACCATCAACACATCATATGGTAGTGAATGTGTTATTTCACACTTCCTTTTTTGCCTGTTCTGAATCTAGTGGACCAAGATTTGTGTGTCTAATCACTGCTGGAGCATAAGGAACTCTCATGCCTGTAGCAATCTCTGTTTCTCTATGTCTGTCCCAAAAGGATACCAAGAAATTAAAGTCAGAATTGGGTCTTAGTTATCCACCAAATATGAAACTCTGTTTGGTAACTACATATCTAGAGGGCAAGGTAGGAATGCAGGCACTGCATTGAACACCAATGATGTTGTCCATATCCTGCTGGAACTGCTGCATTGGCAAGGCACAGAAAACCGGTCTGAGCTGTTTTCAGCTTAGCCCACATTCCAACTCTGCTTCTCTAGTCATACTGAATTTGCAATTAAAGAGGAGTTAGTTTATGAAGACTTTGGGGCCCTTTAAGCTCTTTATATGTATTGTTATTTACCAAGTTTTAGCACAACTAAAGCAAAAGTCATAAGCACAATGTTGTGAATCTGTTTATGCGCAAATACACCCAGCAACTCTTAAAGTTATTGTATCTACCAGGCCCTACACCTATGTTTGCTGTAGTCAAGTAATAATCTCAATTCTTGGCAAGCTTTCAGTTGTATCTATATAAGGAAAAAGGAAAATGGTCACCTGCAGCTGCCCATCTCAAAGTTGTTCTTATGATCTGTTTACATTGTACTTTGCTCAATCTGTTGACAATTAACAACACTGTGTTTCAAAGGCTGCACTACATATGAGGCAAAACAGAGGCACTATTTGCATAGGAAGCTCCCACATTGGGAAAATAATAATAGATCCAGCTATTATGCTGTCTTGTGAAGGCTAAAGGAGTTTATACGCAATATAAAAAACCAAAGACAGTAAACAGTGATCCAGCAAGAGAATGATAGAGCTGGTATTAGCTCATTAGAACTGTTTCTTTGCCTGTATGCCCTCTTGGACCATAAGACACCCCTGAAGTAGAGGCAGAAGATGCCCGTGACAAGAACTGGTAACAGCTGTAGACTACACTCCATTATTGAAGAAGGAATAACTTTCCCCAAACTCCAATTCTTCTAACTTCTTAGACCAACTATGGCAGAGCTTTCCAAACTTCTCATGTTGGTGACACACATTTTAGATATGCATCATTTTGCAACACAGTAATTCAGTTTTACTAGCAAACCAGAGGTAAAACTAACCCCTTATAAGATATATGGTCACATATTGCCCGACACACCCAGACACTGCAGCCAACACACTAATGTGTCACGACACACAGTTTGGAAAGCTCTGAATTATGGTAATGTGTTCCACATGGGCTGCCTTTAAGACAGCTTATAAACTTCAGCTAGTACAAAATGTTCATCTCCTAGAGCATGGAGAGTGGCAGGAGCATATGCAACCAACCCCACTATGATTATCCTGAGTACCAGTTAGCTTCTGGGATCAATTCAAAGTCCTTCCCCGCTTGCAGGTCAACTGACAGGGTGCGAAGATATCTGTCAATCGCCTGGCATCGCAATGACATCAGGTGACTTGTTTTCACCCCTGCAAGCCCTGACAAGCAGCTGATTGTTAGAATCTAACTCTTCATACCCTTGGACCCACATATTTATGGGACTGCTTACAATGGCTCTCAAAATGAACCATTCACAGTGGGATCAAACCTATCCATTCTGAAGGAAATCAGCCCTGAGTGCTCACTGGAAGGACAGATCCTGAAGCTGAGGCTCCAATACTTTGGCCACCTCATGAGAAGAGAAGACTCCCTGGAAAAGACCCTGATGTTGGGAAAGATGGAGGGCACAAGGAGAAGGGGACGACAGAGGATGAGATGGTTGGATAGTGTTCTCGAAGCTACCAGCATGAGTTTGACCAAACTGCGGGAGGCAGTGGAAGACAGGAGTGCCTGGCGTGCTCTGGTCCATGGGGTCACGAAGAGTCGGACATGACTAAATGACCAAACAACAACAACAAGATTTTGGAACGCAGAAATAAAGAAAACCATCAAACCACCTTATCTAAATTACAGTGGTACCTCGGGTTACATACGCTTCAGGTTACATACACTTCAGGTTACAGACTCCGCTAACCCAGAAATATTACCTCGGGTTAATAAGTTTGCTTCAGGATGAGAATAGAAATTGTGCGGTGGCAGCAGCAGCAGCAGCAGCAGCAGCAGCAGCAGCAGCAGCGGGGGGCCCCATTAGCTGAAGTGGTGTTTCAGGTTAAGAACAGTTTCAGGTTAAGAACGGACCTCTGGAACGAATTAAGTACTTAACCCAAGGTACCACAAATTCAGTATTTGAACGATTGGTATTAGTAATTGTATTATAAATTGGTATTGTTATAATGAGGTTATTTTTGGATTGTAATTGAAAAGTAATTATTATCAGAATTGGCTTCCACAGTCACTTACGGACTCACTGTTAAGACCGTTTTCATGGAAGACAATCTTACTTGGCTATGAGTGATCGCCATAGAAGAAAGATGTATGGGACTGCTTCTCCCTGTAAGTACCAGCCTCCTATATAATTAAAATCAGCATTTAGTGCCTTGTTTCAGGTCCCATCATTGGATGAGTTATTTCAATGGTCACCTTGGGGCTGTTAAATGACTTCCCAAAGATCTGCCAGAACACCTTTCCGATAGCTTCCAGAAGGGGCTACAAGAGTTTTCTATTAGGGAAAGTCACTGGGGTCTAGTACTTTATTTGCTGGTAGTTTGGGATGTTTACGTTTATTTGTACCGTATTTTGCGCCCCATAAGACGCTCCGGCCCATAAGACGCACCTAGTTTTTTGGGGGGGAAATAAAGGGAAAAAATTATTTTCCCCCCAGGCGCGGGGCTGGGGCAGCCCGAGCTTCCCCCGACCCCAGCCCCCAAACAGGCAGCTCTCTGCAAGCCGTGGGAGCCCAGCGGTGGTTCCCGCTGCTTGAGGAGAGATCCGCGAAGCCTGCACGTGCTGGGATCAGCGCTTGCAGGCTTCGGGATGCCTGCAACTCTCCCCAAGCAGTGGGAACGTTCCCGCTGCTTGGGGAGAGATCCGCGAAGCCTGCGCGTGCTGGGATCAGCGCTTGCAGGCTTCGGGATGCCTGCAACTCTCCCCAAGCAGTGGGAACGTTCCCGCTGCTTGGGGAGAGATCCGCGAAGCCGGCGCGTGCTGGGATCAGCGCGCGCAGGCTTCGGGATGCCTGCAACTCTCCCCAAGCAGTGGGAACGTTCCCGCTGCTTGGGGAGAGATCCGCGAAGCCTGCGCGTGCTGGGATCAGCGCGCGCAGGCTTCGGGATGCCTGCAACTCTCCCCAAGCAGTGGGAACGTTCCCGCTGCTTGGGGAGAGATCCGCGAAGCCTGCGCGTGCTGGGATCAGCGCGCGCAGGCTT
Source organism: Podarcis bocagei (assembly GCF_964188305.1). Taxonomy (NCBI): domain Eukaryota; kingdom Metazoa; phylum Chordata; class Lepidosauria; order Squamata; family Lacertidae; genus Podarcis; species Podarcis bocagei. The sequence continues at coordinate 38,117,824 of NC_138139.1, read as the reverse complement.
CGGGATGCCTGCAACTCTCCCCAAGCAGTGGGAACGTTCCCGCTGCTTGGGGAGAGATCCGCGAAGCCTGCGCGTGCTGGGACCAGTGCGCGCAGGCTTCGGGATGCCTGCAACTCTCCCCAAGCAGTGGGAACGTTCCCGCTGCTTGGGGAGAGATCCGCGAAGCCTGCGCGTGCTGGGACCAGTGCGCGCAGGCTTCGGGATGCCTGCAACTCTCCCCAAGCAGTGGGAACGTTCCCGCTGCTTGGGGAGAGATCCGCGAAGCCTGCGCGTGCTGGGATCAGCCCGCGCAGGCTTCGGGATGCCTGCAACTCTCCCCAAGCAGTGGGAACGTTCCCGCTGCTTGGGGAGAGATCCGCGAAGCCTGCGCGTGCTGGGATCAGCGCGCGCAGGCTTCGGGATGCCTGCAACTCTCCCCAAGCAGTGGGAACGTTCCCGCTGCTTGGGGAGAGATCCGCGAAGCCTGCACGTGCTGGGATCAGCGCTTGCAGGCTTCGGGATGCCTGCAACTCTCCCCAAGCAGTGGGAACGTTCCCGCTGCTTGGGGAGAGATCCGCGAAGCCTGCACGTGCTGGGATCAGCGCTTGCAGGCTTCGGGATGCCGGCAACTCTCCCCAAGCAGTGGGAACGTTCCCGCTGCTTGGGGAGAGATCCGCGAAGCCTGCACGTGCTGGGATCAGCGCTTGCAGGCTTCGGGATGCCTGCAACTCTCCCCAAGCAGTGGGAACGTTCCCGCTGCTTGGGGAGAGATCCGCGAAGCCTGCACGTGCTGGGATCAGCGCTTGCAGGCTTCGGGATGCCTGCAACTCTCCCCAAGCAGTGGGAATGTTCCCGCTGCTTGGGGAGAGATCCGCGAAGCCTGCACGTGCTGGGATCAGCGCTTGCAGGCTTCGGGATGCCGGCAACTCTCCCCAAGCAGTGGGAACGTTCCCGCTGCTTGGGGAGAGATCCGCGAAGCCTGCACGTGCTGGGATCAGCGCTTGCAGGCTTCGGGATGCCGGCAACTCTCCCCAAGCAGTGGGAACGTTCCCGCTGCTTGAGGAGAGGTCCGCGAAGCCTGGAGAGCGAGAGGGGTCGGTGCGCACCTACCGCTCTCGCTCTCCAGGCTTCAGCGAAAGCCTGCATTCGCCCCATAAGACGCACCCACATTTCCCCTTCATTTTTGGAGGGGGAAAAGTGCGTCTTATAGGGCGAAAAATACGGTAATCTTATTTTCACTAGCAGATGTTGTGATTGTTAAAGTATTAAAGTAGTCATATCCCATAATTACAAACAAAAAACCCTACTCAGAGCATTTTAGATAATGAAAATGTGCATTTTCAGTAACAGGGGTAGACTTGTGACATTGTCTGACAAAGCCCCTACAACAAGATACACCAACAGGAGTTATAAAAAGACTATTAGAATTAGTTCTTTTGAATTAGTCATTTAGGTAGACACAAATAAATCAGTAAGTACATTTTTAAAATAAATGCAAGTATAACTGCCTTTTTAAAATCAGCAGATTGCTGTTCAAATACCAGACATAATCAGACCAGAAGATGCACTGTTCCAGGACCCTGGAGGCAGATCTGGGATTGAATTTGGGACTTGCAGATGGCAGAGAATAAGCCAAGAGGCTCATCCACAACAGCCTCTAGAGAAAAGTGCTAATGCACTAGGATTCTTGCCTCACAATAAATCCTGTCATCACAGGGATATTAACAGAAGCTTTACTTTCATATAATGGTTTGTTTTGTATTGTAAAAGGAGGAAGAAGCAACAGCTGATGGACCACAGCTTCACTTCATAAGAAGATATAGTTTGGCCATAACTAGAGCTCACTGAAATATCGACGACCTTACAAAACAACATTGGTAGATGTGAATGCTTAGGATGTCAGCAATCTGTAGACCTGCATACGGCACAGGAGAAGTAACAGAATATTTGCTGAAGATTCCTCTAAGCAAGTTGATGTTTCTTTGACCCATTTTAGGTATTTTAGAGACCACAGCACTGTATTTGTTGTGGCCCATATACCTGAATACACAAAGTTCTGAACATCAACATAAGTGGTTATAAGCTACTGTACTTTAAGTTCCATAAATATATTCTTACAAAAACAGCCACATAAGTCAATGCATACATTACATGGCAGCAAACTTACATTTGCCACTGACTGCAAGCTTGACAAGCAGCTGCAGGCAATCCGTTTCCCAAGAAGCATACATATGTGTTAACACAAATTTAACATATGTGCCTTCCCTTAGACACAATGTGGACTTGAGAAGAAGAGTTTGGATTTGATATCCCGCTTTATCACTACCCGAAGGAGTCTCAAAGTGGCTAACATTCTCCTTTCCCTTCCTCCCCCACAACAAACACTCTGTGAGGTGAGTGGGGCTGAGAGACTTCAGAGAAGTGTGACTAGCCCAAGGTCACCCAGCAGCTGCTTGTGGAGGAGCGGAGACGCGAACCCGGTTCCCCAGATTACGAATCTACCGCTCTTAACCACTACACCACACTGGCTCTCAGGCACCATGAGTATTTCAGAAAGGTACCTTTTCAGTCTACCATAACATAAGCCAGCATGAGTAGATAACAAAAGCAACAAAAATACATTAAATATTCATTTATTTTAAAGCCACTTAAATGTGAGAAAAGAACAATAGTAGGCAATTTGTTAACTTTGTTTTCCTCATCTCTAAAATTTGGTTATATAAACCACCAACATGTAAGATCATACAAACCAGCTGACCCAAGTGACGTACAGAAACAGCTGTCAGTATTTCCTTATCACTTGACACACACACATTCACTCATCAGAAACCTGAAGATACAGCCTAAGGGACGTTTCAGTTATCACTATATATGTGGAATGCCCACAGACAACCACCTTGCAGTTATAGAAATGAAAAAAGGCAAATGGCTGGAGGGAGAAAACATGTTTTATCTCAGAATATGTTTCATTAGTTTCAATGTACCCTGCCCTGAGATTGTTTACTTTATGAAGGGCAGCATATAAATCATTTAAATAAATAAACAAACAACAATTGTATTGTGATCCACAAGCTGGATAGTATATGACTATGAACCGGGAGGCGGGAAAGAGTGGAGAAAAAGCAGATCAAGTGCAAGAGTATGTTGACTACTAGCTCTACAAATCTCACAGTATAAAGTTAAATAAGCACAGGCTAACAGATAGGTGTTTAAGTAGATCTACCCATGCAGAAGAATTAGATTGGAATGAAGTCTAGAATAGATTACTATTTCAGACTACAGATAGGGGAATAAATAGATAGGGGAATAAACATTTTTGAATGATACTCAGATAAAGCACTCCATGCAAATACATTCTAGCCCAACCCTTTGCCTGCTAGGTCAGCTTTTCTACTCTCATCAACTTGCTTGAACTGTTGTATTGCATCAACTGTTGCACAGATAACTGTGTTATGCACACGACTTTGAGCTTCTTAAGGTGAAAGGTGGGGCATATAACTAATGTACACTCACATCAGAGTCACATGCCATGCTGGTACAATATGGAACAGCTTGCTAGATCAAACCAGAGGCTCATATGATACAATGATAGCCACCATCACACACACACACCCCAAAATACACCATGTTATTATCATTATTTTTCCTGGTATTTATTGGCTGAAGTATATCTAGTGCTTTGGATCTATACATAAAGAATTTGAGAGCTAAGCTACTCAACTTTGCAGCTATGATCCTATTATTAGTTGTGTACCGATAAAGTGGCCAGTCTGGTGTTAGATATAAGATGCCTTGTCTTTGTTTGATAATTTAATCTAGTTCTAAATAGAAGTGTTTCTAGTGACTCTGGTACAGTATTAGCAATGATTTTCGTGTTTATCCACCACCAAATTTTACAAGAGGTAATACAAACTCATGCCATGTTCATTTTTGTGGTTCTTATTTTCTTCCCTTATACCTGCTGATGGAAAAGGTACAACCAGAGCCAAGAGGATGCCAGAATGGTTAACAAGTAGAGGCAAGGAAGCTATGAGAGACAAGAAAATGAGGAGAGCAAAAAGGAAAACAAATTTTGGCAAAAGAAATGCAAGCAAATGCGTATGCAACAACAGCAGCAAGAATACTCATCGCAAAGCACTGGAAGACGCAGGATTTGCCCACTCTGGAAGAATGGCAGACGCAACTGATAGACTACATGGAGCTGGCTGAAATGACTGGCAGAATTCGAGACCTGGGAGAAGAGACGGTGGAAGAGGACTGGAAAAAGTTTAAAGACTACTTACAAAAACATTATAAGCTGTATGAATGTTAAGAGAATGCACGATAGAAAACAACACGACATCAGCAATTTAGTTGTAAGACATATGAGAATAAGTGATGTTTAAAAAAATGATGAAATTTGAAGTAGTATTATGTTTAAGCTAAGCAGTTCAGTACATGATAAAAATATTTAAAGTTTGGGACATAATATTTGAGAATTACAAAATAAGAATTGAAATAAGGTAATAAATTGCTGCTTATAATTATATGATTGAGAACGCAGGAAAGGGAGATGTGAGGAAGTCCAAAGATTATGAAAATATGATTTATGGATAATTGTTTTTGTTGTATTTTCTATTTCATTCTATGTCTATTTTCTAATTTTTTTTTGCTTTCTTCGTTTGTTGTATGGTGATGGTATTATATATGTTTGGTGGTTTGTTTTTTGTTTAAAATTTGCAATAAATATCTTAAAAAAAAATAAATGCAAGCAAATGCAATAAGGGGTGCAAAAAAAGAAATTGAGAAGCACATCACTAAAAACAAAGAGCAAATAATACTAACTTTAAATACATTAGGAGCATGGAAGCTGATTGGACAAGTAAGTAGTCAAAGGTATGCTAAAGGAGGAAAAGAGGATTGCCATGAACGGATTCTTTGCATCTGCCTTTACAGCATAAGATGTAGAGCAGATCCCAGCGCCATAATTAAATTTATCAGGGAGCAATTCTGAGGAACTGAGGAAAATAGCATTGCCAAGGTTTTATTTTTTTAAAATTTTTTTTTAAGATTTTCCTCATTTATAAAAGCATATGTATTGTCTCTTTCTATAGATCAGTTACATTTGTTTTGAGGCACTGGTGTTATATGCAGTATAGGGTTGGGAAGAAAAGGGAGGGCAGAAGAGAGGGGGTGGTGGTAAAGCTTATGTTCTTTTAGTGTATGTGTGGGGGTTTTGTGTCAGTGTCACTTGGGTAGGTTCTCTTTCTATTCGCTTGTTATGTTTCCTTAGTGGTGAGAGAGGTCGGAGTGGCCTAGGGTGTTGTTGATTGTCTTTGGTTGGCTGCAGTGAGATTTGTTTGTGCATTGTGGGGGGAGTTGTTGGGTTAAGTTAGTCATACTGAATCGTATGCTGTTGGCGGGTTTGTGTTAAGCACTGCCAAGAGTTGAAATTCTAAACCTTACTGACAAATTAAGAATTGACAAATAACCGGATCTGAATGGCATCCACCTGAAAGTTATTGAAGAACTTGAATCTGAATTGTAACTTTCCCTCAAGATTAGCCTCTACACTTGGATAATTTTAAAATCCTCAAATACATGAAAAAAATCATATATCAATGGTTACTAGCACTGTGTTTACCTGCTGCTGGAAAACACGTGGGGAGAATGCTGTTGCACTTGTATATGCTTGCAGGCTTTCTACAAGCACCTGTTTGAACAAGACGTTTGACTAAACAGGCCTTCTTGTGTGATCCAGCACGGCTCGTTAGGTTCTTTAGGACAGCCTCAAACCAACTGTGGAATAGTTTCGGGATCAGGTAGATAGGAAGGGATTCTGCTACTCTTCCTTCTTTCAGCATCACTCATATTATGTTCACAATCCTTAGTCTACAAGGACAGCAGTCATAGTCCCACACTAAATTCATTCAAGAGGCAGTTTACAATCTATTTGTTCTGGCAGGCCAGGTAGTAGTAGGAGTGACACCATTTCTATAATGTCGTGCTTGTTATTGTTGCTGTATTTTGTATGGTGGTTTTATTTTTGTTTTTGATGCTGTTTATTTTCATCATTAAGCCTCCTTATTCTTACAGAAGGGTGAGTTGTAAAGGAGCCAAATAAAGTAGATGCAAAATTAAAAGATCCATCTTATGACCAGAAGGCATATTCAGGAATTTGAGTAAGTCTATAAATTATACTCTAGTACTGTTATTACTTATATATTGGATTTGTTTTATTATATAGACAGGGTTGGAGTATGAAAGCTATCATTTACATTTAATAAACTATGCATTCCACAAAGGCTTAATGAAGGCACCAACCCTTATCTAGATATATACTTCTCTGCACTCTGCACTAATATACAGAGACAAGGATAAGAATAAGAAGTTTGAAGCATTAGATCAGTATTTCAATAGAAAACTTCGACATATTACTCTGAAACCATACTTCAGACAACAACTATTTGGAAAACATTCTCCTACATAATGATTGTATTCTACAAGGAAATGAATACAGCAACATATGGGCTGTAAAAGGATGTTTGTTCCCTACGGTACTTGAAACAGGATTTGCTTGGAACAACAGGAAGCAGCATCCTCTGCTGCTACAGGGACTCTGAAATGCATAGACTTGCCATTTTAATAGAGAGGTGTTTAAGGATGTGTCAAAGTTTTTAATCACAACACTCAAGGATGGTTTAGTAATTTTGCCTGTAGTTAGCTTTTGTCTTCATGAGGTTCCATGGACTGCAAAATGAAACCAAATGAATACTGGTTGCTTATTTATCCCCCTTTATCCCCCTTCTTATCCATTTCCTTACATATTCCTTTGCTTGTTAGGGTAATTTTACTTAAACAACAACAACTGGGAATAAGGAACACGCACTGGAGTAGCACTGAGCAGGCATATCACTCATCAAGAGAGAACACCCACCAGCTAGCTTGTCAGATATTCTCAAATATTTTTTTCAAGTATCTAAATATGGGGAACCTTTTTCAGCCCAAGGGTCGCACTCCCTTCTGGGAAATGTTCCATGGGTCACATGCCAGTGGCAGGCAGGGTCAGAAGCAAGTGTGCCCAGGGCAACAAATGTAAGCTTTACTTTTGTAATGTAGGGTAGTACCTACATACACTGACACATCTCTCTGTACTCCATCCTGGCAAGCAACAGCCACCCTGAGATTTCAAGGACACATTCCAGCCAGGTAAAAACACCAGGTGTGAAGCAGTTGTCTTCCAGAAGGCGATGGAGGCCTGTTCCAGAAGCTTTACAGAGCACTGTGTCAGACAAGGAACTCCCTCCTCTCCACAACTAATGGAACAAACTACAGGCCGTTATGACTTCATGCATTCTCCTGAACCCTGTGTTTCTGTTCAGAGATGTCTGCAGTTATAACTCATGGCCAAGTAGGTAGCTGGGTACAGTGGTACCTTGGTTTAAGAACAGCCCTGTTTACGAACTATTCGGTTTATGAACTCCGCAAAACCGGAAGTAGTGTCCCGGTTTACGAACTTTACCTTGGTGTACGAACAGAAGCCGAATGGTAGAAGGGCACCGCCAGTGGGAGGCCTCATTAGGGAAAGCATGCCTTGGTTTAAGAATGGTTTCGGTTTAAGAACGGACTTCCAGATCAGATTAAGTTCATAAACCAAGGTACCACTGTATTTTTATGTGTTCCAAAATCATGGTTGATTAGGACTAGAGCAGGGTCTTTTTGAGTGTGCACACCCAGACTTTGGAATTTCCTGCCTAGAGACCTGCCCCACCCATTCTGCCAGAGTGTGAAGGCCATCAGTTGCTAGCAATTTTAGTTTAAAAAATGCCAATCCACCAAATTGAAATAATGTTTCAGTGTTTAACTGCATACAAACCTCTCTCTCTCTCTCTCCCTGTGTGTGTGTAATTTCTTACTTGTTTGTTGCCATGAATTTTGAAGGAAGGATTATTTAAAAGCTGATAAATATTGACGTTTATGGCACAGCAGCATCTTGGCCATACTGTGCTGCATACTAGACTTGTTACAAAAGCAAGTGAGTTCTTTCATCAATAATGTGTTCCCAATAATTCAGACACTCTTAAGAGGCTGGCCAGCCAACACAGCTCAGAAACTTGAGTAAGGCTTGAAGATCAATACTGTCATCCAGAATTGAGTATGGAACTGGGTATGAAGAAAGGTCTGTTGTGCACTTCAAACTATAAGATATTACAGCAAGATGTGTCTTAACACTGAGAGAAACACTACAAAGTATGTGCATGGGTGGGCACTCCTGCCTCAACAGATGCTAATGAATAGTGACTCTATATCCAATTCTTAACAGAACCACAAAAGCTTCCTTCCGTCAGATCCTAAGCAGTGAATTTGACCATAGTTGGAGTACCAGTTCAGCTGAAACAGATTATTGGTGTTTCATTTTCAAAGATTTTGACACTGGTATATATTACCAGTAAGAAAAGATAAACAATACAGCTTAATTAGGATGGCAAAAGCTACACAGTGGAACCTTGGTTTTCGAGCATTTTGGAAGCCAAACGAATCAGAACCTGAACACCGAAAACCCGGAAGTGAATGCTTCTGTTTTCAAATATGCCTCAGAAGTTGAATGGCTTCAAGGCATGTTTCTCCATTTTCTCAATGGAATTTGCCGACTGCCCATTGCACCTTGGTTGTCAGATGTTTCGGAAGCTGAACGAACGGTTTTCCGGAACGGATTACATTTGACAACCGAGGTACCACTGTAGAGGAAGAGTTGGGGGGGGTCGTGCATGTGGAAAGTGAGAAACATTTGTGTGTGTGTATACACATTGAGAGACACATAACCAAGTTTACTCTGCATAAAACCAAAGTTGTAAGAGCCTGCCACTAACTCAATTGTTTTCATAATTTACATAATCAGCTGTTCTGAGACAGATTCATGTGAATTTGGGGGTAGCTATGATTTGACAATAGAGGCATAAGTCACATGAAGGAGTAAATATACCTACCTACCCTGCCCTCTGCCATTCATCCTGGAAAGTATAATCCAAAGTAATAGTCAAATTGAACAATAACAGGATATTATCTTTGATTAGTGAAGCTCATGGTTGCATAGAGAAGACCCAGCAGAGTGAAGAGGTTTTGTTGCTAAAGAACTAGTTGATTGCATATATTAAGTAACTTGATAGCTCACCAACTTCACACCAAAAGAAATGTCAATAAAGAGGCACCAACCTATTTCAAGTACTTTAATTACCTAGTAAACCCTATAGACCCCAATGAGTTTGCCACAGAAGGTTCTTTGCAGCCCAAGGGGAGGGATCTCAATGTCTTTCTACCCCTACACCAAACAGGTGTACCCCATTCAAGACGGCTATAGTGATGAACTTCCACACCTCATTCCCTGGACACATGTAATAAGCTAAAGGTAAAGCCAGTTGTGGCCGACTCTGGGGTTGCGGCACTCATCTTGTTTTATTGGCCGAGGGAGCCGGCGTACAGCTTCCGGGTCATGTGGCCAGCATGACTAAGCCGCTTCTTGCGAACCAGAGCAGTGCACGGAAATGCCGTTTACCTTCCCGCCGGAGCGGTACCTATTTATCTACTTGCACTTTGACGTGCTTTCGAACTGCTAGGTTGGCAGGAGCAGGGACCGAGCAACGGGAGCTCACCCCGTTGCGGGGATTCGAACCGCCGACCTTCTGATCGGCAAGTCCTAGGATCTGTGGTTTAACCCACAGCGCCACCGTGTCCCAATGTAGTAAGCTAGCTGGGCCAAATATTCTTTAGCTACCTGCTCCAGCAGTAGAGTACACCATTAGAGTACATAGGGGACATCTCAAAACTTCCAGTTAAGTAGCTCAAGTTCTTTTAGTGTGTCTGTAATAGTGAGCTTCTTCACAGTACATGACAGCAAGAAAAAGAGAGGTTAAAAACAGCCCCATCTGGGCTGCCTCCTTACATAATGTTCCCTGAGGCTCCTCAATCCCTGTTCAGCAATTGTATGCCTCATAGGAGTTCACATGGGGATCATGGTTGCTTGGGGTAATGAACACAATTTACAGCCTGTTGTGTGCATTTTATATTCCAGGCAATTGGGACAAAGACCATTTAATCCTTCCGTTCCTAACAGCTACATGCTCTAAGCTGCATGACAAAGATGTGAAGACGGAGGGGGGAAATGGGAAAGAAGTGGGCAGAGATATTTTTCAGGCCTTAACATTTTTATTTGAGGAAGCTAAAAGCACTTTGCTCAGATATCTTCCTTACAGCATGTGGCTGGGGCAAGTAGCCTTACAGTCTGCTCACCCACCATTCTTTGAAAGTGAACAGCAAAGGAGTACAATTTCTGTGGGGAGGAGAACATGTACAGGGTTTACCTTTGAACCTCAAACTGAGGCTGCAAAGGACAATACACATCAGTGTACTCTGGTATCTATGTAGCTTTCTGAAAAGAGTTTTACACTGCCTGCAAAAACCTCTTGCAAGCAGAATTTCACGCTTATCACTAGAAAGAAAAGTGCCATTAAAGAAAAGACATGTAGGAAAGCCGGATTATAGAAGTCTGAAGCTGACTGTAGATATCCACAGTCTTGAACACAAGAGATATTGAAACTGCAGTCCTACAAAATGCAGCATTTTCAAAGTTAGTGTCTAATAATAAAACCTGTCACATTACAACAATGCATTTAATTTTCTCTAATTGACAAGGTATGTCTATTATTCCTTTACTGGTTGCCCTCTTCAAGGATAAGTTTTATTTTAATTTCAACACAATTTTGTAGTCAGCTAAAGTAATAATAACATGGAAGAAAATGCATTTTGGAAACCTCTAGTTTCAATAATCCAGGTTCTTATATGTTTTATGCACAACAAATCAATACTAGTAAAGAGGTAAGAACACTGTTATTTAATCCATTAACTCTGGGGCAGTGGGCATAACTAACCACTCCATTTCCCTATTTCCCAAGACATTTAATATCTTCTGGATCAGTGTAAATATTTTTACATTTCCAAGGAATTACTGTGGGGGCTTGTCTCCTACTTAGGTCCAAGATGCTTGTGCACTGTCAGATTACTTTGGAATTCACAAGTTGACAGCAGATAAAAGCTTATTATAGTCTAGCAATTATGCTTTGGTGGAATTGTGGGAAATAAAAATGGTAGCTGCTCCCCCAGCTGTTTGGTGCACAGTTGCTTGCCCTCAGATAAGCTCACCAGGGCCACTCAAACCCAATATCAGTTCAGCTGAGATGTGCACTGGTATCCCCACATCATGGGTGGTAAAGCCATCACAACTAGATTCTGTTCATACCCTTGTATTATATGCAGAGGTTTGTTTAAAACAAAAAAAATCACTAGATGACTGAAAATAACTGCACACTGAAAGAGTCATTATATGCCCCAAGGATTATAAAATATTTGCAGAAGTCAACAGCTTATCCTCATGTAGAGATAACTGCTTGCCCTTGAACCAATGGGCCACTCCTCAAATTAACCTCAGAGGACCACCTGAGGTTAAGCTAAATTCCCTTTATAGTGTTCTCATAGAACATTTGGAGTTAGCTTGAATGTGATGGAGGAACGATAAAATGGAGAATTGGGTACATATTATTCTAAAGGAATGCTGCTTCTGAGTAAGAGGCCTTGACAGAATAGCACAAAGGTAGTAAAAAGCAATTCAAGAGAACCAAGACACAGAAATCTGGTGTGAACTCCAGATTCTTTAGCTATTATGTGAAAGCTATCCAAGCTAAACCATAGATAAACATTTCCTTGGAGAGACTGCTATTAGAATTGGAGAAGAACTGCCTTCGTATAAATATCCCCCAGGGTGGGTACAGCACAAAATTAAGCCACCAACTTATAGACAAAAACAGAAAGAAACAGAACAAAGCTTATTAAAAAAACAAAAACAAAAGGGAGCTGAAGCAAACACAAAGAAAACTTTAAAATGCCCAGCTAAGAAAATTCGAACACTGGTGTCTGCCATGCTTGTACAGTGATACTTTGGGTTACATACGCTTCAGGTTACAGACTCTGCTAACCCAGAAATAGTGCTTCAGGTTAAGAACTTTGCTTCAGGTTGAGAACAGAAATCGTGCTCCGGCGGCGTGGCGGCAGGCACCCAATAGCTAAAGTGGTGCTTCAGGTTAAGAACAGTTTCAGGTTAAGTACAGACCTCCAGAATGAATTAAGTACTTAACCCGAGGTACCACTGTATAGTGATGTGCCACCACAGAGAACACTTCCCCTAACAATGGAATGCAAAGAAAAGCTTCCTCTGTTGCTCTTAAGGCATAGGCAGATTAATACAGGGAGAGGTGTTCTTTCAGGTATTTGGATCCCAAACTGTTATTTGGCTTAGAAGAGTGGGCAGCCAAATAAATTTTTCCAGACTTGGTGTAGAACACCACCATCCAATTGTTAAAAGCTTTTAGTAGTGTGCTCTATGATGTTCCACTGAATCCCTGTTGATTCATTTTGCCCCTATTTGAAAATCTAGACAACATGGCTTTATTTACATTCTTTTGTCCCATCTCATCACGTGTTAAAAGTGTCAAAATATCCTTGGTATTAGCTTCATAAAAGGGTGTCTAAAAAGACAAAATGACACTTCTTCAAAGCACCCAAAGGGTAAATATTAGCCTGCCTACTCGTGTATCTAAAGTGTTTTTTAAAAGTATTTATCATATTAATGGGGTACTGCTTACAAAAGGGAAAGGCAGGAGGGGGAATGAAGGAAAAAAACCAGCTTCAAGAGGCAGCAGCTGATTGTTGGAACTTTGTCCGATGAACTTGGAATGAATCTCCTGCTTTACCTGTCTTCCATTTTAAAACCTTGAATTTATAAAGGCCAGGAAAAATATTTTAAACCACTGGGTTAGCCCTGCAAGTTACCAATAAGGGATTGGAGAATGATATTCTTCCACCTGAGCTTGCATGAGTCATTTATTCATCATATAAGGCCCACACCTTCAGGATAGGGAGCCTTCTCAGACATGATGCCTCTGACATGAAATGCCCTCTTTATCTTTTGTTTTTAAGTAATAAATTGATCTCTGCAAGTTACATGCTTACACATGAAGAGGGGATGGGGAAATTCAACAGGGTCAAAACTAAGAAACAAGAAAAGAACAGTTAACCTTTAATACTCATGACCCCCCACTGATTACAGTGGTGCCTCGCAAGACGAAATTAATTCGTTCTGCAAGTCTCTTCGTCTTACGAGTTTTTCGTCTTGCGATGCACGGTTTCCCATAGGAAAACCCACCCCCCCGCCCCGCTTCGGAACACCGTTCCGAAGCCGGGCGGTGGGGGAAGGTATTCCCACCCCCCGCCCCGCTTCGGAGCACCGTTCCGAAGCGGGGCGGTGGGGGAAGGTGTTCCCACCCCCCCGCCCCGCTTCGGAGCACCGTTCCGAAGCCGGGCGGTGGGGGAAGGTGTTCCCACCCCCCCGCCCCGCTTCGGAGCACCGTTCCGAAGCCGGGCGGTGGGGGAAGGTGTTCCCACCCCCCGCCCCGCTTCGGAGCACCGTTCCGAAGCGGGGCGGCGGGGGAAGGTGTTCCCACCCCCCCGCCCCGCTTCGGAGCACCGGGAGAAGCGATCTCCCCGCAGCCCCTTGCTTCAAAAGAGGTCCGGGGGCAGCGGCAAGCGCTTCCCGCTGTCCCCGGACCTGGGGCTGCGGGGAGAAGATCTCTTCTCCGCCGCCCCTTGCTTCAAAAGAGAAGACCCGCTGTCCCCGGGGCAAGCTTCGTTTTGCAAAGCAAGCCCATAGGGAAATTCGTCTTGCGAGGCAACTCGAAAACGAAAAAACCTTTCGTTTTGCGAGTTTTTCGTCTCGCGAGGCGTTCGTCTTGCGGGGTACCACTGTATTCTAAACTTTTTAGAAGGTAGGATCATTTTTTCACAACTGAGGATAACTGTTTCAAACTTCAACATGTCAACACAATATTAAACTTAGTTGCACTGATATAGCTCATGTTCCCCCAGAGCTGCATTAAACACAGGATAAATGGCCTTCTCTGAGTTTACCAGATCCTGAAGGCTTAAAGACTATTTACACTGCATTCTCACATAAAGGGATTTTAGGGGGAGCAACGATCAAGGCAACAGAATCCACAAATCAGACCACTTGAACAACTCTGGAATAGTTTATCTACATTTACTCTGGAATACATTAATTTACATGTACCGATACAAGAAGAACAGAATCACGATTTATGTAATCACACTTTAACCATTCTGATTTGGGATATGCCACAGCTCAGTTGTGGAGCACATGCTTTGTATGCAGTAGGCCTCAGTTCAATCCCTAGTATCTCCAGGTAGGGCTGGGGAAGACCCTCGTATAAAATTACAGAGAGTAGCTGCCAGTCAGTGTAGACAATGGTGAGCAAGATTCTCCAATGGCCTAAGAGGAAAAAGCAGCTTGCTATGTTCCTGGAACAGCAGCTAACACCGAAGCATTTTGAAGCCTGCAAATGTGAAAGCACAATAGATGCATTTCTTTAACCTGGTCTTTGACACCATATCTATATAATGTATGTATGTACCCCCAAACATTTTTTTATATAAAAAAGCACTGTATGTATGATTGCATTTGTTTTAAACTGAACCCACTCTGGGAGACTGAGATGAAGAATAGGTAAGAAACTGAATAAATAATAATAATAATTATAATAAGCTCTGTGTTTCCTTGCAAATACTTAGCTATTGGTCATGCAGCTGCACTGCCATTTGTGGCTGTTGTCAATCAACAGAGAGAGGAGGAAGATGGTTTTATAGTACTCATTCCTTCACCATGCACACTGAATAGAGACAATAGGACGTATCATCAGGTGTATGATAAGGACAAGCACCTAACATAAGTAGCTGGATAACAAATAGAGTTCAAACGTGAAGTTTTATGATACATCATGTTGCTCCTCCTCACAACCCAACTACTGGTACTTGCAATTGAAAGACACATTTGCAATGGTTCACTAGAATAGTTTTGCAGACATCAACTGGAAGACCTTCATTAAGAGGAGCTGGCTGTTAATGGAATGAGATTTACATATGAACCATTTAGTCTATGCCCTTTAGACATCTGATCCAAATAGGAGGTAATACTTGCACACTGCTGGGAGGGAGGGAGAGGGAGAGGAGGAGGAGAAGGCGGAGGTCGGAGGGATCAAGTTTTGTATTCCTCTGCAACAACATTCTAGGCCTTCATGAAATGTCAAAACTAATGTAGATGCTCTAGTGCCAAGTGATGCAAGTCAAGTGTTGCAATATTTCTTCTCCAAATTACAGCAATACTTGCAAAAGAGCAACAGCTTTTACAAAACTGATGGTATCAACATTATGATGAGCAATTTCATGTAGCAGGCCTCAGCTGATTCTTAAGCAACGGCCTCTAGAATTGGTTCGGGTCTGGGTGGTTTAATGTTGTAAATAAAATTGCATTAAAGGCGAGGAATGGACAGCACGACAGAACATCTGTTTAAATAGAATGTGTTCAGATATTTCTAGGTTTTGGACAAGAGCCTTGGTATGTTTAAATTTTGTACTTCGGGTGCAGCATTACTGCTGCCAGTTCAAAAACCTAGTAGCAATGACCACAGATAAAGGCTAACTGCAAAGTAAATAGCAGCTATGAACATAAGAAGAGCCCTGCTGGATCAAACTAAAGCCCTGTCCAGTGCAGAATCCCGTTTCCCACAGTAATTGAGCACATGCCTATCAAAAACTCATGAGTAAGACACAAGGATAAAAAGCCTTCTCCTGCTGCTTTTCCCAGTGGCTGGTAAGAGCTAGGGAACCTCTGATTCTGGAAGTAGCATATAGCCATCATGACTAGCATTATCCTCCATTAATTTGTCTAATCCTTTTAAAAAGCCTTCTAAGTTGGTGGTTATCACATCTGAAAGAACTTAAGTATCCTGATAAAGGTAAAGGTACCCCTGACCATTAGGTCCAGTTGCGGACGACTCTGGGGTTGTGCGCTCATCTCGCTCTATAGGCCAAGGGAGCCGGCGTTTATCTGCAGACAGCTTTGGGGTTCATACCAGAGCCAAAATGTGTTTCAGTTTCAACAGAGGATAAGAAAGGAGCAAGTATAAAGGTTGTACTGACACCTTTTATTTTGGAAGCCTGCATAAATGATTTTGTTCTGAAAGGCTTTTGACCTTCCAGAATGTTAAGACTGCTGCTGTTCCATTTCAGATCTTTAAGTTCTTGCCTAAGGAAAAGGTAAAGGGACCCCTGACTGTGAAGTCCAGTCATGGACGACTCTGGGGTTGCGGCACTCATCTCGCTTTACTGGCTTGGCCACACGACACGGAAAAACTGTCTGTGGACAAAAGTTCTTGCCTAGACTGCTGTAATTAGTTTTGTTTTTTTAGTTGATTCTGATTTTGTAAGATCTACATAAAATGCTATTCTGAAGCGTCACTAGAGGTTTTTACTTAGATGTGATCTATATTTGAGAAATAACATGTCATTTACGCTCCCTAAATAAGTTTTTTGTCAGTGGCATCAAGTATTTTGTTCATTCCCCAGCTGACTCCTGAACACAGCTCTACATAGTCGTGCCTCTTCTCATGCAACCACTTCTACCTACCTAGCTAAAGCAGCCATTGGAACAGTACATTTTTGTGGCCAGCAAGGACTCTGAGCAGCTGGAAGTCAAACCGTCACCAGATTAAAACATGTGATGACAGTAGGCTGGCTAGTTAAAACCTAGGTCTGTCCTAGTCACCTCTAGTATTGGATAATCCTCCCCCCCCCCCGCCCCCAGCAAAGCAGGTACATGCATGAGAGGTGTCAACTACTCCTGATGCCTACTTCCCCAATTTTCTGACCTGTCCTTTTCAGCTATTTTTCTCTTCAGCTAAGCTCACAATATTAGAAGTGAGCTTGGCAAGTGGAACACATTGGGGGAGGGGGAGTGAAGAAGAGATTCTAGGAGGTAGCAAGAGCAGAAAGCACAGAATAGTCAGCTTTCTGTAAACCCATTTTACTAAAACATGAGACATCCCTACTCCTTGGGGGCAGTCCCATTTAAGCAGGTCTGCTTCCACACTGTACACTTTGAGCTTCACATACAGTTGCTTTCAGTGTAGGTGTCATGTGCCAAGTGCTGAAGCCCTGGGAGTAGAGCTGGTGCGGATGCTTCCTTTCTGCTGTCAAGCCCCCCAGGCAGTCATTCAGAGTTTAAGATGGCTAGAGCTCTGACAGACTGAAAAATCACTACAGGACACAGTCACTGCCAGGCAGAGTTACATGTTAACTACCATCCAAAGAAGCAGAAGAATATACAGGAATGCTACATCTTGTCTCTTAAGTTAACTGTTAATGGCTTGTGAGGCTTTAAAAATTCTTAAGACGTTATGCAAAAGAGTCAGATTTAGATATGTACTCCTCCTGCTCAAGTCAGAAATTGTATGAATTTTGAGCTAACTAACTTGTTCCATGGCACACACTTTAAAATGTAATCAGGTTTTAAACTGGATCTCCAACCACTGTCCTACAGAGTACGGTTTGATTCTCTTTCCCACCACCTGAAGTCTGAACAACACAAAGTGCTGTGTGCTTCTGAGCCACCTTTTTAACACTGCAGGATTTGCAATTCTAAGTCAACACTTCAAAGTACACAGAAACAGTAATCGAATCATTTCCCACAGCACAACACTGGGAGGTAGATTTGCAAGGCGATTTCAGAAACCAAGTCACAACCTTCACATTAATGTGACACTGCTGATTTGAACTTTTCCAACACACATACCCTAAAATACAACACCACACCAAGATCCAGCAAAGCAAATAACATGAAAGATCTGGGCTAGTTAGGTTTTTTAAAATTATTATTCTAGCTATTTTATGCAAAGTGTTATTTTTCAGGTTATGGAGACCAAACTGCATAAACAACAAGACAATACTACATCCTACAAATGAGGAATACACCCCAATTAATGCAAGATATTGGCTAGAGTGCTTTTATTAAGATTGCTTACCATTACTGTATGCGTAAGGCGATTCAGATGCTCCATCTTGAAGGCTCTCCAGGATTTCTCCTTTGCCGACATCACTGTCACCAACCAACAAGAACTTGAGCAGATAATCATAGCTCTTCACAGGGCTGCCCTGGGTTCCCATTCTCCCTCTCATTAGTGAAGAGGTAGAATCCGCATACTAAACACACAGCCAGACTGAAAGATGCACACGATACCAAACTTTCAGAGGCAATCTTGGGAGAATTAGTGTAATTCTGTCCTTCCACAGGCAGGCACAAAGCAGAGATGAATGATTCTTCTCACAGCAGGCTCTCCATCTTTTGTGAATAATCTTCTGTCAAAATGTGCTGGGTCCTGAAAGGGAAGGTGGGGTGGGGAAAGATGGCCTACTTACTTTGTTTCCATTTCATACTCCTGAACTATCAGGCAGAAAATACACAGTTCAAAATTTTCTGAGCTGCCAAACACCAACATAAGTGCAATGGCCGTACTATTTCTCCTCAAACACACCCAATTTGAGGGGTAAGGAGGTGGCCAGCACCTGTACAAAACACCTTATTGGCGATGGATTCACATAGCATGAAAGGGGTTGCCTCTGATGTATACTGTGCAATGAAACCTACTGGGTAGCAGGCTTCTCTAACCTGGTGACCTCTAGATGCTGTTGGATTACAACTCCCATCATTCCTGACTACTGCTCACATTGGCTGGGGTTGAAGGGAGATGGTGTTTAAAACATCTGAAGGTTACTAAAGCTGGGGGAGATTGGGGTACAAGTATAGCCACTCACTGGTAAAGCAAGAGATTGAGCCAGGAAAAATAGATTGAGTTCCTCTTCAATATCTAACTGTAATTTGTATACACAGTAACACACAGCTGATCTTAAGCTTCCTACACTTTTTTCAGTGTCTTTTCTAGTCCATACGCTGACATCTCAAGAATCCTGACAAGATTACACATATTAAGAAAGAAATCAGGTCTGTTAGATTTAACTTCCCAGATCATTGATGGGCAATTAGAATTCGTAAGACACTCTTGTAATATCCATATTTTCATTCCATTGTCAATTTCCCAACTCCTGTCTCTTGGAAACATAATACTCTTTCTTCCTTTGTAATCCATTCATAGTACCCACTTAAGTTAGAGCAAGATGCTTCCCAAAGAAGTGGATTATAAAGGGGTAAACAGTCTGTATTAATCAGATTACACCAATACACTCTAGTGACCTGTTTTTGTAACATGGTAAACTTGTTAATTGTTCTCAGAGTTTCTGTATAGGCTTGCAAATTGTAAGATTATATTCCATGTCAGACACTGGAGAAATGGGAGGTAGTTTAACATTAAATTAACAAGGGTGTGAACTTGTATGTATCATGCAAGGGAGGGGTCCAAAAAAATGGGGAAGGAGGAAGGCACACACACCAAGGTATAGACAAAAGCACAAAGCCACAGAGATTGGAAAGTGTGCAAAGAAAGGAGTGCCGCACCAAAGCTGAAGTCCAGGACACCAGACTACAGAACAGAAGACATATCTGAGTCTACAAGAGGAAGTGTGGGGTAGTAAAGGATGTGGAACTAAGAGCTGATGGAAGAAGAGATTGTGGCAGCATACTATTCTTTGAACCCCTGTTATTGATCAGGAAAAGGGTGCCTAAAGAACAGGTTTCCCCCTTCCTGCAATATCTTATGTATATTTATGGGCAAGCTGAGAATTCTGTTCTGTGCTGGTACGGGTAGTACTAATCTAGTGGCCCAGTGAAAAATAACAAGATTTTGACAAGGGGGCAGGCACATCCAGATAAGGGTCTAAAGGATGGTAATTACAGAAACTAGATTAAACGGTGCCTCACCAAAGGGTCAACACAAGCAACAGAAACAAGTGTGGGGAATAGGGGACTTAATAAAAATATTTAATATCTGAATAGTGCTTTCAAGCATGCAAAGTGCTTCATGTACTTTATATAGTTTTAATCCTTACAACAATCCCCAAAGGTATGTTAAGTGTTATAAACCTCCATAAGGCAGGTGGAGTAGGGGAAGCTAGGAGGCAAAACAGTGCCATGCTGATCAAAGGCCACTTAGCAAGTTTATGACAGAGGCAAGATTCAAACCAAGGACTTAATTCATGGCTCAGCCTCTTACAGTACAATTCTAACTGGCTACTCAGTTCTACTGAATTCAATGGGGCTTACTCCCAGTGGGTTTAAGAATCACAGCATTGGCCATTATACTACCCCACACCACTTTTCTGGGGTTCCTATATCTTTCTCTCTCCAAGAGCATTCAGACACCCATTTCCACTGCTTGACAGCTGTTAACATCAAGCAATGACTTGCACCTCTGAGGCAGCCAACCCAGCTTCTGTAACCACAAGACAGAACTTTCCCTCTCTCCTCACATTATCTAGGGTACGTCAACTCTTTTTTTTTAAGGCAGAAGACTCTTGCAGTAAAGATAAACAGATTTAGCGCTTATGCACAATCCACTGGGCTGTTTGGGGAGGAAGAAAGAAAAGAAGCATTTCATGACTTCCTCACAAGTGACCGTTTGCACTTTCAGCAACCCCTGCAAATCAAATCAAGCCATAAACATTCTGCATGCAGGAGAAGTAAAGATAAAGCAGCCTTGTAAAAATTACTAGCCTACTATTTTGTTTTTCTTGCCCACTCAGGGTTGGCAAAGGAGGGACACAGACCTGGGGACAGAGAAGGGGACTTACTTCCTATAACACCCCTCTTAGTTTCTATGCTGGGTGCTTTCCCATCTCTTCTCTACCAACTCTGCTCACTTGAGTAGGGCTCCCCAGCACACAATTGCCAGCCACCTATGGCTACCAGGCTAGTTCTTAAATACAAGGGCAAGATAAATAACGCCAGAGCAACAAATAAGGCACCACCATCCCTCCCAGAGGAGGAGGAGGAGGAGGAGGAGGAGGAAGGGGGCACATGCGCCAGTCAAGCGTGCCAAGTTCAGAGGTGTGTGGTTCTACTGAAAGAAACAAACAAGTCAACACATGGGAAGGTAGCGCACGCCCTTCCCTTCCAGAGAAGTAGGAGTGTGCACGTGTGGATCCCCTCGACGCGTGTCAAGGGTGCCAAGTTGTTGCTGGGTTTTTTTTTAAGGAAGAAAGAATACGTGTGCGTGAGTGAGTGAGTGAGTGAGTGAGAGAGGTTATGAAGAAGAGAACCACTATAGAAAACAAACACTTTTGGAGACCATTACGGAGGAAGCAGGCCTCAAAAAACTGAGCCGGGCGGGGGGGAGTGTTCAATGCGGTGGAGGGGCTGGGCGCCAGGAGGGACACGGCAGTCCTCCGAGGTGTGGTTATGCCGGGGAGCGGGAACAAAACATAACCCCCCGCTTGAAATAGGGGCGTCGTCGTCCTTCTGAGGTAAAATTCTGAGGCGGGAGGAAGCGAGCGAAGGAGGCCCAGGACGGCCGCCTCCGCCGCTCCGGACACTCACCTTCTTCCTTCGGTTGTCCCGCCGCTGAAGGGACTCGCCTCAGGTTGCGTCTCCAACGACGAACGTCGCCACCGCCACCGCCGCCGCCACTGCTGTTTCCACCTCCTTTCAAGCTCGGGACAAGAAGACAAGCGCCACAGGCCTCCCCCTCACGGTCCGCCCGCCTAGCGACACTGCCGGCACACCATAGGCTCTCCCGTACGTCATTCCGCCTTCTTCCCTATTATATAGGCTTCCTTCTTCCCGCCCCGTCAAGTTGGCGCGGCCTATCATGAGGGGGCATCCGAAAAAGCCTCCTCTCACTTTGCCTTCGAGACCTTTAACGCGAGGAGGGGAAAAACCCCATAAACGACTACACGTCCCGGCACGCAACGCGCCTGCTCTGTTCACTGACGGCAGCGGCCGAGTTAGCACAAAGCGCACTGGGAGTTGTGGTGCCGGCGCGTGAGGGAAAGGACGCGCGGCTCAGCTGCCTACTCTGCCTGGCTTGGGATTTGGCTATACTCTGTCAGAGACAGAGAGTGAGTGAGAGTTTATATGCGAGGGCGAACCGTGTTTTATAGGGAAGAGAAATAAGATTGGGCACTTTAAAAGACTAACGAGATCCATTGCGGCATTGGTTTCTTGGAAGTGCAGAGCTCTCATCATCAGTAATGAAGCATTTCCTCATTTATTATTATTATATTTACTAGGCAGCCGACGGGGTGCACAAAAGCTTATGACATACTGTGGTGGCGATCCGTCCTACCATGGTTGCCTGCCTGGGAGAAAACCCCATTGAATCCAGTGTGGCTTACTTCCGAGGAGACGTGTAAAGACAGTGCAGCTGTGTGAATTCTTTAAGGTCCCACCCAACTTCCGGTGCTCCAAAGTAAACTACATTATTCTATTTATGTGCAGTAGGGTTTATTCATAGGATTGCAGCAGCCTGCCAGTGCAGATCAACTCTATGCATGTTGACTTAGGTGCAAGTCCCACTGATCAATGGGGCTAATTTTCAGGGAGACGCTCCACTGAGCTTACTTCCCAGTAACTGTGCATAATATTTGACAAATCAAGCTCCCCCCCCCCCTTTTAATTGCAGCAGACTGCCACTGCTACCCCTCTGGAATTCATTCCAAGCAGTGCCCCAGCTGGTCAATCAATTATATTTCAAAGCATTAGGTGAATCACTCTCCTAAATAAATAACGCTGATGGCTTGTTATTTTTATTATTTGCTTTTATACTTATTGCACATCAAAAAACTGAAAGAACTGTTTGGTTTTTTTAAAAAGGTAGAATCAAAAGGAGGTGGGAATAGATTACATGCAGCCCTGGACTCTCAAGATGAGCAGAGACCCTCATTTACGGTTTGCAACAACACCGCCTGGACAAGAGATGATTATTACAGCAGGGGAGATTCCCCAGTTGGGTTGCCAGATGTCCCTTATTTCAAAAGCCATCCTTCATGTAAAAAGGATTGTCCTTTATTGCAGCTCATCCAAGGGCTCAACAGACACAATAGAGGGGATCCTTGTTTCGCATTGCACAGCTCCATGGAACATCAGAGATATCATAAGCTGAGGTTAGAAAGGCTTTGATAACAATTTATCCCTTAATTCTATTAAGTGTTGTTGGTTATTTGTTTACAACATGTATATGCTTCCCCATAATCAGACTCCTTGTGCTGGCTTTCTGTGAAAAGAGTAAAATACAATCCAAACCTAATAAAAAACCAAATGCAGCATGAACAACAAATTAGACAACAGAAACCGTTAAAAAAACACACACAGCAAGACTGCCAAGCAGCACAAGCAGATCTTAAAAATGTCGGTGACACAGGCTCCTCAGAAATCTTTTTAATTCTGTATTCGTTATGTTTCCATAATGTTATTGGGATGGTCATAGATAATCCCGCTTTCAATACTGCTTGCATCTGCAAAAGTTTGGGGGCTTCAGTTCTGATCAGTGCATATGCCATAACTGGAAATCCTGTAACTTTTTATACCACAAATCTGGTTTATTTTTGTCCCACAGGCTTCTGGATAGCAATAATATGGTATAGCATTAGGGAAGCATCACAGAACAAACTACAGTGGTACCTCGGGTTAAGAACGTAATTCGTTCCGGAGGTCCATTCTTAACCTGAAACTGTTCTTAACCTGAAACACCACTTTAGCTAATGGGGCCTCCCACTGCTGCCATGCCGCCGCCCGTGATTTCTGTTCTCATCCTGAAGCAAAGTTCTTAACCCGAGGTACTATTTCTGGGTTAGCGGAGTCTGTAACCTGAAGTGTCTGTAACCTGTAGCATCTGTAACCTGAGGTACCACTGTAAAGCAGAATAAACCCATCATTTATGCACTATTGGGGTTACAAGAACATGTTGCAGAATACCCCTGCAATAAAACATCAATCTGGATAGGTCCATACCCTGCAAAACCTTAACATCTTTCAAGGCTGGTTAAGTATTACATTCAGGCAAGGTAGAGGGCAAAGGAAGGTATTGAGCAGGAAATTGAAAGTGTCATTTGACCTTAAAAGGTAATCATTACCTTTGCACAGCAACAACATTCTACAGCGTAAGGATATTATTGCATGATTATTTTAAGGATATTATTCGTTGAGTAGGAGTAATCAAAATGTGGATGCGACATCCCTTGGAAGTAAACACAGCCAATTCCCTGAATAATAAAAGTGCAAAAAATGTCAAGTTGTCATTGGGTAATTTTTCTCACTCTCTCATAACACTAGTACTTGTGGACATCCAATGAAACTGAATGTTGGAAGATTCAGGACAGACAAAAGAGAGTTAGAGAAATTCACTGAGGATAAGGAGGCTGTTTTTCCTCCCTCCACTGTCAGAGACAGTATGCCTCTGAATCACTAGTGAAGAGAGTGCTGTTGTGCTCAGGTCCTGCTTGTGGATTTCCCATGGGCATCTGGTTAGCCACTGTGAGAACAAGATGTTGGACTGGGTGGGCCATGGTCCTGATCCAGCAGGGCTCTTCCATTGCTCTGCCCCTTTTTGCATCTGGCCCACCCATCCTTTGGGCCCCAGAAGGTTGTCCACAATGGAATGTGACCTTCAGACTGAAAATTGTCCTCACACCCCTCATCTACTATGTTGGCTGGCAGTGGCTCTAGTCTCTCCTGTTCTAGACTGGAGTTTGTCCCAGCTCTACTTGGAGATACCAACGCAGCTTGCATGCGCACTAGGTGCTCGCTGAGCTACAGCTCTTTCCTACAGAGACGCACACTTGCTCTCCCACCTTACCTGTCCCATCTGCAACATCCCCACGACTAGTGTTCTAATATGGCTTATTTGCACAGCATTCAATGTGCCTAGGCCAAAACAACATGGTTGATTATTAGACTATAGTAAGAAAATTGATCAAGTGGTGTTGTGTTTTGCTCATCCGGATTGGCATATGAATGTGAGCTCTCTGCATGGAGCATGTGGGCCAGACTGGGGAAAATATTATCCAGGCCAGCCCATACACTGATGCCCCAGCAGGGGCTTCAGTTTGTCTGGGAGGTCAGCTCTAGAGCTTAGTTAGCATTGTGGTTAATCCATTCATGGCTTAGTCATGGCACATCTTTTTGTACTGATGAATTAGAAAAGGACCAAGTGCCCCCTGCTGGTTGGCGGTGGCACACTAACCTCATCCTAACCACAGACACTTACAAATAAGGATGTGCAAATCAGTCCGTTATGGCTTCTCTCTGTTTCTCCCCCAATTTTAAGTTCAGTCCTCCATACTGCCACATCAGTTTGTGATTTTATCAGCATCTTAGAGCAGATTTATTCGAATCTGCACATTTTTGCAAAACACTTTCCCCTAATATAATGCATTTTGCAAGTTATTTTCACTAATACATGTGTTTTTGCACTTTCCCAGAGTATATGAATTTTTGCACACATTACTCAGCTGGGGAACTGCATTACAAAATCCTGGGAAGCATTCATCTTGAAGAATGGCTATGTTTCATAGAATCATAGAATCATAGAATCATAGAGTTGGAAGAGACCACAAGGGCCATCGAGTCCAACCCCCTGCCAAGCAGTTTGCCTATTGTTTTGGAACGTTCAAATCAAGTAGGTTTGCCTTTAAATGTGAACTGAATTAAATTTATCCCCCATCCCTACTTGGAAATATGTTCCATTGGATTCAGTGCTACTTAAATTCACAGTAAGGTTGCTTAGGATTGCAAGCTTTCACCCTGCCAATTGGGCAATTGACAACAGTCCATCCTCCTTTGCTGTCTAAAATAACATTTGAAATTAATGACTCCTGGGATAGGCATGCCTGTTAGTTTCAGTAGGTCTATTCTGAGTAGGACCAGCATTTTTATACAACCCAGTGATACAGCAGGGAACAGTGATGGGATTTGGGCTTTAAAATTTCAATGTCACCCTATGTGACACCAAAATTCGGTGTCCCCTGCCACTCATCTTCCGTTGTTTGTCATTGTTGCAGTGCCCCCTGCAGGACCCTCTTGGCTCAGCATCCAGTGCAAGTGAACTGGTCGCACTCCCTTAAATCTGCCTATGCAGTGAAGTGGCAAATATGACCAGGTGACCTGTGCACCTGCTTAGTCTGCCATGGGCAACTTCAAGGCACCTGAACCCCTCCCCTCTTATCTTTAAAGTCCGCCAGATTGGACTGGACAGCCTTTCAAATACAGACTATTGTTAGGATATTTCCGTTCCACCTTAAAAGGGAGCAGGCTGTGAGTCACAGAGTCTGCGTATTTCCTGTTTTCACAGGATGTTTCTGTTGTGTCTTTGCTTTCGTTTTCTCTCTGTGTCGGAGACACTGACGCAGGCAGTCATGTCTTTCTTTGTTCTGATCAACGCTGAATAAAACTTGTAAATAATGCTCTCCTGAGTGCGACTTTTGCTGTGCATTATCTGCTGATAGAGTGTGCATGAGCTCCGGAATGTGGCAAGATATTTTCTAGAAACTCATGTCACTAATTGCTGATACTGCGTGCCTACGGGAGATCGATGGATCGTCCGGCAGACGGCTTGGGGCCATGATGGACTTTGTCTCCCTGGCAGTATCCCAACAAATATATCATGGCACATGGGCACTTGATGTATGAAACAGGGGTTGGGAACCTCCGGCCCAGGGCCAAATGTGACCCTTCTGGCCTCTCCGCTCTCACCAGGCCACCAAAAGGGTGGTTCTAAATGCTCCTCAAAAAAAGCCCTATAACACATTCACTTTAAAAAGCAGCAACAACTTCCTGGAGTCTTTTCACATGCTGCATCTTGGCCTTTATGTCCCCCATACCCTATCTTCCAAGTGTCCTGATTTTCCAGGGACAGTCCCGGAACTATGAAAGCCATCCCGGCTTCTGATTTGATCCTGGAATGTCTCCATTTCCTCTGCCAGGGCTGGCGCAACCAAGCTCAGGGAGGTGGATGAACCAGTGCTTGTCCTGGGCGATGGTGGTGGAAGGAAACATCCTGTTGCCTCTCCATGGCCGCTGCTGGCATCCTCCCTTGGGGAGCTCATGGTGGCAGCTGGAGAGTGGGCAAGGAGGAGGAGAAGATGCTGCCGCCGAGGCCTAGCCCTATGTCATGCACTGGCTCTGAGGTGCAGGCAGAGAGCAGGGCCACCCTGGTTGGGAAGAAAGGGGGGAGCGGAGCAGAGCGCAAGGAGTCTTGATGTGAAAAAAGATACTTTGCGTATCTGTGTCTAATCTTGCCCCTTTCTAAATTTTATTTATTGGTGTGTTTTTCTTTTTGTAAATCTACCTAAGAATAAAATAAAATTGGGATAAAGGGGTTTTCTCAGGATGGTGGAGGACGTGTGTGCTGTGTTCCATTAGTGAAGTGGTGGTGGCACTCACCCTTCTTCTGATAACAAATATTCTGCCGGGGGACCCACAAAAATGGGGAGTTAAGGAGGGTCAGTTGTGGGGCGTGAGAAATGTCCCTATTGTCATCTGAGGAATGTTAAAGGGCATGCCATACATCCCTATGACATGGGGACCATGATGTGCTACCCTTCTCTCACCCACCATTGTGAGGTCTTGAATCTGACGGACCACAACTCCCTCCTGGTTCAGTGCTGCTGCAAACGCTCACCCAAGGCAGAACGCCTTCCTGAGCACCGGATGGACAGACGCTGTTCCCAGCGCAGCTAAAACAACAGGCTTGCTGTGAAATTGGTGAGCAGGGAAAGAACAGGCTGAATATTGAGATGCAAATGAGCCCAGCCAGGCCAGGAGCCCAGGCGATTCAGCTATTGTGCCTCTTTGCTGGGAAGCGAGGAGAGTTATTGTGAAAAAAGGGGAGGCTGAGATCCTGAAGACTGAAGGGGGGGATCTGCTTTCCGGGGGGTTAAACCCTATCTGGCAAAAGCAATGCTTGAACGGCTTCCTACAGTCTTGTTTTGGTGACTGCTGCCTCATCAGGAAACCCAGCCTGGCTGCTAGACCGAATTCAGGCGTTATACTTTGCAGTTACCTGGTGCCCTTGGCAGTCATTTCCCATGGATATAGCAGACATTGGGAACCATTTTCACCTGGAGGGCCACATTCCTTTCTAGGCACCCTCTGGGGGCCACATGCCAGGGGTAGGTGGAGTCAAAGGTAAAAGCAATGCATGTAAATTTTGCTTTTCTAAAGCAGGCTAGTTTGTATACATGCACCCTTCCCTATCCCCCATCCAGGCGAGCAAGAAACTTGATCAGGGTTCGAGGACTCATTGCAGCCAGGCAAAAACACTTGAGGAAGGTGGAAAGTAGGACCAGCTGGGGATGGGGTGGTCTGGGGAGGGTCCCAAGGGCCAGGTAGGCTTGGAAGGATGCATCTGGCACCTGGGCCCAAGGTTGTTTCCCATCCCTGGCTCACAGGCACCCAGCTGATCATGGAATAGGTGATCGTTGCATCTTGACTGAAAGTGACTCTGTGCAGCTGCCTGGAGCCCCAGTGACTTGGCCAGCCTGATTGGCACTGCCACCACCCCAATTGTTGGGTGGCAGACAGCTGCAAACTGCTATTTAAGATATTCCCAGTGCCACAGAGTGATGCTCTACTGGCACTCCAGGACATTTTGTATAGAAATTCACAGTGCTTACCCACTTCTGATTAAAGGAGATGGGAGAGAAATTTGATTTAGTTCACACAGAATCATGGAATCATAGACGTGCAGAGGTGGAAGGGACCTTGGGGGGTCATCTAGTCCAACCCGGTGTAGTGCAGGAAATTCAGCTAAAGCATCCATGACAGATGGCCATCCATCCTCTGCTTTGTGAAACAATACATGAATGGAAACATATCCCTCCTTTGAAATTTGCACGTCCTTGAATTTTGCATTGCAGTTCTCTTTCTCCAAGTAAGGTGTACATACTGGGGTAAAGCGTGCATATAAATGAAAACGTATTATATTGAGGAAAACTGCTTTGTGAAAAATGCATATTACACAAAATTGCAACGGATATATTAGGAGAGAGTTGCTGATGATTTTTTAATTGCAAACTGACGCAGAAATGTGGAGAACTGAATTTAAGACTGAAAAAAAATAAGAAACAGAGAGGAACCAAAATGGATAGAGTCACCCATCCAGATAAACCTACTAGGGAAGGGGGAGCCTGGAAGTACTCCTGATTCCATGAACCGGATCTACCAAAACCCATAACTCTTGCACTGTGGATTCCTTGTTATTAGAAAAAGCCTCTTAACGTGTTTATGAACTTAGATGCTGCAACTGCCAAGTTCTGCTACTCAGCTCCTACTATTTATGTCCCTCTTAATTTTTATACCACCATTCCTTTAATTACTTGTGAGCTTTCCATATTCTGCCTTGCAACAGACATGGCAGATCTCAACAGTTCATATTCTGGAGTGAACTGGCAACCTTCTCCTCCTGAACTGCGTTACTTCCCAGGCCAAAATGTCTTGGTCAAGCCCTGAGAGGGGCTTTGCAGAATGCAGAAGGTATTGCTAGCAGGTGGTGATAGAATATACCATAAGGGAGCATTGGTGGGTGAGGACTATTTCCCCAGCAGTGATGAAAGGGAGAAGCTACAGGAATGATCACCTGCAATCAGCCTTGTTTCTTGACCGTGCAGACTGCCGCGACACTGCAGAAGGATCTGCAAGGAGTTGGCTGGAGCCAAACTGTGAAAAGTTTGAGTGCCACGAATCTGTGCAACGCACACCCGCCTCCCTGTGACAGGAAACCCTTTAGGCCTGGTCCCTCATATTAATGTCCATTAATGCAGCAGCGGCCAGAATGCTTCCCCGCTCTTTTACGGGAACGCTTCCGCCTCAGCGAAAACCAAAGCTACTAACAACCCTCCTCATCCGCCGCCCACATCCCAGCACCCAAACTAAATGGCCCTGTGCAGCATACTGATGGGGGGGGGCGTGCCAGAGAGAGCCAGTTCCCAAACTTCTGCAGCCTCTCTTGCCTTCCTGGCAAGAGGAGCCTTTTAGAACAGCGTCATTGTTCAATATGGCAAGGCAGGCTGGCTTTGGAGTCTTAATTAGTGGTTTGTGCAGCTATAAAAGGATTAGCCCAGAAACCATTGTCTGTGGCGTGGATTTGTCACTGATAGGAGCTGAGCAGGGGTGAGCCTTTGTCTCCAGACGCTGCTGAGCTCCAGCTACAGAGATTTCTCTTGGAAGGTTTAGGAATTGACCTCCTCAAGCGCCACAGGATCCATTTTACTTGTTTGTCCCTTAACCAGGGACAGTTCCCTGTGCCTTTATTGCATGGCGGGAAGAGTCTGTTTTTTGGGGGGGGGGGGGCTTCCAGATTATTGGGATAACAGGGTCCAATTACCCACTGAAACCCTTTTAGTATGCAGGGTGTGCAGCGTTTGACTGTGGAATCTTGGTTAGAGAGTAGACTTTTCTCATTGCAAACATACCCAGAGATGCTTGCGAGGAAGAAGTGAAGTGGACTTCACTCGTCTGATGGCAGACCTGCCTGATTCCCCATCAAAAGGAGGGAAGGAGAAAGAGAAAGAGAGAGAGAAAGGAAGAGGAAATGAGCCAGGCCAGATTCTCCAGAGAAGGAGTCATAGCTCAGTGGCGGAACATCTGTTTTGCATTCAGAAGAGCCCAGGTTCAGTCTCCAGTGTCGCCAGGTAGAGTTGGGAATGTTTCATTTCCGAAATCCCAGACAGCTGTTGCTAGTCTTTGTGGACAGGATTGAGCTTGATGAACCCCAGGATCTGACTTCCTTTATAATTAAACCTGTCCTTAATTCAGACTCATCTTGCTTTGGTTTTAGGGGAAGAGCTGTAGCTCAATGGCAGAGCATCCCAGTTTCAATCCCTGGCATCTTCAGGTAGGATTGGGAGAGACTTATCATCTGACTCACCCTAAAGAGAACCACTGCCAGTCAGTATTGACAAGATCAAGTTAGATAGACCCAATGGTCTGACAGCTTCCTATGAATGAGTGATGAACGAGGTAATTAAAGCAACCCCCCTTCATATCCATTGGCTACTCTCGCCTATCAAACACTATCAGCCAATGGGCTCCATTTGGTCCCCCGTTTTTCAATTGATCCCAGATGAATCGTGCTCCTCCTCCTGCCATCCTCTGAATCAGGGAAGGACAGGCTCTGTTGATTGTTAAAGCATCCTTCCACCGGGCATGTTGTTTCGCTGCAGGGACTCTTCTGCTCCCTCCTGAGCCTGGCTTTTTCTAAGCCAAACAGTAGCTGAGGAGTCTGGAAATGAAAAGGAGGCGGCTGCGGAAAACAGAGAAATGCCAGGAGAGGCGGCCCGGGGCTTTGTTAGTTCTGCACTGTCGAAAGGAAGGGATAATTTTAGATGCTAAATAGAGCATTTCAAGAGTGAATTATTAATAGTGCACCAGAGAAGTGACCTGGCAGCTCATGAAATACTTATAACCCAGCCCACTCAAAAATTCACTCCCAGCTTTTTGAAATGCAACCTCTGCTGTTGCCTCTTCTCAAGGATACGGACCAAGGCATGTTGATTTGTGTGTGCGTCATATGATAAAGATTGACTATTGAGTCAGGTCTCCATGTAGATGTTAATAAATGGGCTGCATTTCCAGGGAGATGATATATAGATGATAGATGATGGTTGATAGATGATAGATTGGATAGATAGATAGATAGATAGATAGATGATAGATAGATAGATAGATAGATAGATAGATAGATAGATAGATATCCTATATATCTCCTATTTTGCTGCCAGCTCCATTCTGCCCCCCTTGTTATTAGTGCTTTTGCTCTGACACTGAGATCAGATTATGCTTAGATGAAGGATATATGTTAAGAGGTCAAGATTACAGCCAGAAAAGGCCTTTCTCATCATATATATTTATACACACAGAGACATATTCGATGGAAATTTTCGTATTAAACGAGGGTATGTATTTATTGCATTAAAATCCCTGTTTTTCTCCAAGGAGCTCAGGGTGGTGTACATGGTTCTCCCCCTCCTCATTTAATCAACCTTGTGAGGTAGACTAGACTGAGAGGCACTGTCCTAGTCCAATACGCTAACCACTTTACACCACCTTCTTTACTTACCATATTTTTTGCCCTATAGGGCACACCGGCCCATAGGGCGCACCTATTTTTTTTGGGAGGGGGAAATAAAGAAAAAAATTTTTATTTCCCCCCCAGGCGCGGGGCTGGGGCAAGGGAAGCCCAAGCTTCCCCCGACCCCAGCCCCCAGAACAGGCTGCTGTCCGCAAGCCTTGGGAGCCCGGCGGGAAGTTGCGCCGGGCTCCCAAGGCTTGCGGATAGCTTCCTGAAGCCTGGAGAGTGAGAGGGGTCGGTGAGCAGCGACCCCTCTCGCTCTCCAGGCTTCAGCGAAAGCCTGCATCCGCCCCATAGGACGCACACACATTTCCCCTTCATTTTTGGAGGGGAAAAAGTACGTCCTATAGGGCGAAAAATACGGTATGTGTGTGTGTGTGTGGTCCCATATACACTATACATTTAAAGAGTACCATACCACTTTAAGCAGTCCCTGAAAGATTCCTGGGAGCCGCAGTTTGTTAAGGATGCTGAGAGTTGTGAAGAGACCCCCTGTTCACCTCTCAGAGCTGCAATTTCCAGAGTGGTTTAACAATCAATCCCTTTTCCCAGGGAACTGTAACTTTGTGAGGGAAATGTGGTGGGTTGCGTCTTAATAACCCTCAGAGAACTTAACAAATTACAGTTCTCAGGATCCTTTTGGGGAAGCCATGGCTATTTAAAGCAAGAAGTCAAAATGACGTGCTCAAAAACATCAAAACTGCACCCTTAAATATACAAAAACATGGAAACTGAAAGTTGGAGATCTGCAGCCCTGCATAACAGCTGCATAGTAAGGCTGGTCCTGGAGGAAAGATGGACACATCTGTCAGTTTTGGTCTTTCAGGTTTCTAATTTTCCTAATCTTAAATTCAGCTCTCCATATTTCCCCAGCGATTTATGAAATTTCTCCTAATAAACATATTTTTGTATGCAGTTTTGACTAACATGCACATTTTGGCAAACAGTTTCTCCTAGTAGAACACAGTTCTTGTATGTTATTTTCACAAATATATGCATTTTTCCACACTTTTTTTTTGGGGGGGGGGGGTACACATTACTTGGCCTGGCAAGCTGCATTGCAAAATTCGGAGGTGTGTGAATTTCAAAGGCTGGCTGTGATTCAGTTTGCATATTGTTTCAGAAAGTGTGGACTTGGTAGATTTCCCCTTTAAATGCAGACACCCCTATCCTGGAGGCAAGTGGTTCCTCCTCCTAGTCCAGCAAGCTTGGTTTTACCAGCTAAGCTCACATCCTTGTTCACATGTATGGCTTTGGTAGTAATCAGTGGAAAGTTGTGTATTAGGGCAAATGGGGCACTGCTCCACCAACCATTGCCTGCCCTTAACCAGCCCCCATCTGCCTGCCTTCCTGTTTGCAACCAATCCAGGGGGTGGAACTGCCTTCTACCTCCTAGTCTCAGCTTCACCCTTGTAGAACTCAGCAGGGAGGATGATGGGGACAAGAAGAGCACATTAGAGCCTGTTGGATCAGGCCAGTGGCCCAACTAGTCCAGCATCCTCTTCTCACAGTGGCCAACCAGATGCAGGACCTAAGCCACAAGAGCACTCTCCCCTCCTGTGGCTTCCAGCAACTGGCATTCAGAAGCATTAGTGCCTCTAAATGTGGAAGCAGAGCATAGCCATTGTGGCTAATAGCCATTGATGGCCTTCTCCTCCATGAATTTGTCCAATATCCTCTTTTAAAGCCTATCAAGTTGGTGGCCATCCCTGCCTCTAGCATAGTTCAGCTATGTGCTGTGTAAAAAAAAATGTCCTTCTTTTTGTCTGTCCTGAATCTTCCACAATTCGGCTTCACTGAGTTCTAGGTTAATGAAAGAAAGAGAAAAGAAACCATTCTCTATCCGTTGTCTCTATGCCATGTATCACTTTATAAACTTCTTCCATGTCACCTCTTACTTGCCTTTTCTCTAAAATGACAAGTCCAAAATGCTGCAGCCTTTCCTTATAGGGGAGCTAACCAGAATGAGTTGCCTCTGCCTCTCATTGGCTTTTGCTTCACTTGCTGTTGGGCTCCCAGACCCCACGAGCCCTGGCCACTATTGGTCGTACGTATTTGATGCTCCCAGGAACAGCAGCTGCACTCCAAACACCACCCATTATGAGCCCCTTTGCTTCGGCATCCTTGAAGTTGCCTTGCCAAGTGCGTCCAGCTCCCGAGAGGAGAAAGGTGCAGCGCAACACAAGGCAAAGACTGCTCCGAGCATCAGTTATTAATATTTCATACACGTCAAAAAATTCTTTTATTTGCTGCCATTGCTGCTGGGAAAACTCAAAGGAGGGGGAGAAACAAAGGAAAGCAGAGAACAGCAAAAGGCCGGATGGAAATCAGAGCTGGAGAACTGACTTATAGCCCAGGGAGGAATAATGCATATATATATAGTCAGACATTGGCTGCAGATTTCAGGGCGGCCAGATTGGGCTCTTGTTCAAGCTGCTTGCTTGAAAGGCAAAGGGAGAGGTCCACAGCTTAGTGGCAGAGCCTCAGAAGGTCACAGGTTCAATCCCTGTAGGGCTGAAGAGAGTCCCTGCCTGAAATCCTAGAGTGTCACTGCCTGTCAGCGCAGACCAGTGGTTCCTAAACTTTTCTTTCCACATACCACTTGAAAATTGCTGAGAAAAACAACAACAAAAATAACATAGGTCCTTCTGCACTGGGGACAATCCACTCCCTGCCCCTGAATTCATAAAATCCTGGAAAATTAATGGCTGGCACTTGATCTAAAACTCCAGATATCTGGAACTACCCATATATATTTAAAACCACACTAAATTGAGGGGGGAGTGAGAAGAAAGACTGAAAGCAACAAGCCATTCTCCCTTGCAACTTAAGGGTAGTATTCAACTAATATGTTCTGTCTCCTGGTTGTGGGCATTACTCAGTGAAGAGTTCAAAAAACATGTTCCAAATCCCATGGAAGCTTGACTTTTTATGTCCTTTATGGAGCAGAATTTTCTTATGAGCTGCTAGTTGCAGGAGGTCTTGTATCCAGTTTTCCATGTTTGGCGTGGCATAGGCTACCCAATGTCATTTTACTGCTAGTGTGGCTCAGTTGAACCATCCTTCCTTTCCTTTCCACCTTACAGACATTGCTGATTATTCTGTTGGTGCCTCCATTAGTAGGGGGTTTGTCCAGGACCAAATTCATTCTGTACAGTACATCTCTCTTTCCTAGCGTCAGTCAGCAGCAGTGTGAGAAAGACTTCCTTTATCTTGATCCTTGCAGATTTCAGCTTTATCGGGTGCCTCTTCCAGGTCAAGCAGCTGGTCTCTCTCCTGACAATTTCCAAACCATCCATGATTTATGTTACGACTCAAGGGAGGTGCTTGCTTGACCCCAAGAAACTGAGGTCACTTGTTACCAATGGGAGCTTCCGATTGCTGGGAACGAGGCAAACCTCTCTTCTCAGCTAAGCAATTAGGTTGTTTATTTCACGAAGATATTAACAGCAAATGTGTTTGGGGCCAGATGGTTCCTTTCTCCAGGCACAATGTGATGCCATCGTACTGCGGGCTTCCCTGTCCCTTCTCTCTGGCTAGCAGGGAGACTCCTTGCAGGGTGATGTCATGCCATTAAATGCAATTCTCCATAATTGGGGATTAGAGGAGGACTTAACATGTGGGTGTCTTAAGAGCATAAGAGTCCTGATGGGTCAGACCAAAGGTCCATCTAGCTTAGCATCATGTCCCCACTGTGGCCAAGCAGATGCCTGTGGGAAACTAGCAAACAGGACACAAGCAAAAGAGCACCTTCCTTCATTGGTGGCTGGTGAGGCAGCGTGGCAAGGGCTCGCTTGCTCTCCTGACTTCCCAACATGGTGGGTCACTGCCACTTACCAGAAGGAGAGGGATGGGGCACAGGAAGGTCAGCCTACTGCATGACAGAAGGAGCATCAGGCTGGTTCTGCTGCTACACAGTGCACCACGCTGAGGTCCCAGTGCCTCAGCCCTCCTCCTCTCAGTAAGAGGCAGTGACCCACAGTGTTGGGAAGCTGGAAAAGCAACGGAGCCCCAGCTGCCCCACCTCACTGGGCAATATTCTCTACCTGCAATCCCCAACAACTTCTGTTCAGAGGCATACTGACTGCCTCCAACAGTGGAGGTATAACATAACCATTGACAGTAGCTATGGATAGCCCTCTCCTTCATGAATTTGTCTAATCCTCTTTTAAAACTACCCAGGCTGGTGGCCATCACTGCCTCTTGTGGAAGCAGATTCAATAGGCTGTGTGATGTCCTTTTTTTAATCTGTCCTGAATCTTCTACCATTCAGCTTCATTGGGTGGCTCCTAAGTTCTAATATTTCTCCACCATGTGCATAGTTTTTAATACACCTCTATCATGTCCCCTCACCCTCTAAAAAGTCCCTTTCCTCACGGGGTGGGTGGGTGTTTGTTCCATCCATTTGATCATTTTGCTTGCCCCTTTCTGAAACTTTTCCAGCTCTACAGTATATTTTGTGTGATGCAGCAGCTGGAACTTTAGACAGTATGCCAAGTGAGGTCACACCACAGATTTGTATGATTATCAAGTTGTCATAGTGGCATCATGGGACTTTTGGGTTTAGAGAAAAGGTAAGAGTTGACATGCTAGAAGTTTATAAAATTAGGCATGGCATGGAGAAAATGTATAAAGAATTTTTTTTATCATAACACTAGAACTTGTGGACATCCATGTATGCAACAACAGCAGCAAGAATACTCATCGCAAGGTACTGGAAGACCCAAGATTTACCCACACTGGCAGAATGGCACACGTAACTGATAGACTATATGGAGTTGGCTGAAATGACTGGCAGAATTCGGGACCAGGGACAAGAGACGGTGGAAGAGGACTGGAAAAGATTCAAGGACTATTTACAAAAACATTATAAACTGTATGAATGCTAAGAGAGTGCACTATTGAAAGTAATAAGGCAGCAGTAAATCACGTTGTAAGATATGTGTGACTATGTGATGTTTAAGGAAATGATGAAATTCGAAGTAATATTATATTATGTTCAAGTGGAGTAGTCCAATTTATGAATAAGGTATTCTAAAAAAAAACACACAAAACTTTGAGACATAATACATGAGACCTATAAATTAAGATTTAAAACAGGGTAATAATTTGTTGTTTGTAATAGTGACCGAGAACGCAGGGAAGGGTGATGTGAGGAAGTCCAAAGTTTATGAAAATATGATTTACGAACAATGGATTTTATTTTATTTGTATTTATGTTTGTTTCTTTCTTTTTTCCTTAATCTTGTCTTTTTTATTATTTTCTTTCTGTATGTGGTTTGGTGATGGTATATTATATGTTTGGTATTTTGTTTGTTGTTTAAAAAATGCAATAAATATCTTTATAAAAAAAAAAAGAACTTGTGGACATCCAAAAGGAATGACTTTTTAATGCAATGCATAGTTAAAACTATGGAACTCACTCCCACAGGCCACAGTGATGGCCACCAACCTGGATGGCTTTAAAAGAGGATCAGACAAATTCATGGGTGTGCGGGCTATTGAGGGCTACTAGCCATGATGACTATGCTCTGTGCCCACAGTTGGAGGTGACCATGCTTTTGAATACCAGTTGCTGGAAACCGCCAGAGTAGAGAGTGCTCTTGTGCTGGAATCCTGCTTCCCACAGGATGCTGGACTAGGTGGGCCATTGGCCTGATCCAGCAGGCTCTTCTGATGTTCTCAGGTTCTTGTGATATCGGTGTTTTTATTTTCAACCCATTCCATAACCATTTCTAACACAGAATTCACCATTTTTACAGCTTCCACTCTCTTCATTTTGGAAGACAACCTTGGTTTCTCTCTCACACAGGAATGGGGAACCTGTGGTCCCCCAGATGTTGTTGGACTCCCATCTCCCATGAGTCCCAGCCAGCATGGCCAAGGGCCAAGAATGATGGGAGCTATAGTCGAGCAACATCTGGAGGGTCACTGCTTCCTCACCCCTGCTCTAATGGTCCTGAGAGAGGTCTCAACTACATGTGATCAGAGGGAGACAGAGAAACTGCAGAAACTGACTTTTTGGATGCTGCCTTCACTCATTTTTTTTGCAGTGCCTTGGAGGAGGAGGAGGAGGATGGCAGCAGAGCAAAGGTCAGGAGAGGTCCTTTCTCTATTAACCAAAGGACATAAGTTTTCCCCACTTCCCAGCCTCTAAGAGGAGCTGTTGGCACGTGCACTCTCTCCCACGGCCTTTTCTATTCTGAGAAGTGTTTTCCCCACCCCTCTCTCAGAACAAACAAAATATCCCCTAGAGAAACAGCGCCTACCATTTCTAGATGTGAAAAGGCCCAAGATGTTGTATAACTGGAAAGGACCAGTGTTGACTTCAAACTCACTTCTTTGTTGAGATGCATCCTTGTGCTCTCCTAGAGATCCAGGGCAGATTAATAAGTACCAGCACCAGGACCGCTTCACATAGGATGTGGGTGGGGAACGGCCATAGCTCAGTGGCAGAGCATCTGCCTTGCATACAGAAGGTCCCAGGTTCAATCCCTGGCATCTCCAGGTAAACCTGGGAAAATCCACCTACTTGAAAGCTTGGAGAGCAGCTGTTGGTCAGTACTGCAGACAGTACTGAGCTAAATTAACCACCGACCAGTTTGGGGCATCTTATTCCATCCTGCAGTATTGCTCTGGGCAGAAGGGTCTGTTCCACTGTTCTCCCTGACCATTTTATTTTCCTGTCTTTTCATGTACTTGGTAGGTAACACTGGATAGCCAGTGCGGTGTAAGTGTTGGGCCATGACCAGGGTTTGAATCCCCACTCAGCCATGAAGCTCCCTGGGTAACCTTGTGCACTGTATCACTGTATCTCAGCCTAACCTACCTCACAGGGTTGTTTTGTAAGGGCAGGTGAAGGAGTTATTTGGAGGAAAGGTGGGATATAAACTAATATATAAAATAAATAAGTCTGTAGCCACATCATTGTCCTACACAGACTTGTATTGGGATGCTAGTTCTTAGCCCAACTAATGCTTCTCTGGATAAGGTCCAAAATATCTTATTTAAAACAGCATCGGCTCATCACAGTATTGACAAAAGAAAAACGAAGCAGCAGCAGCTGCCTAGTTGGGATCCTCTGGCGCTTCTGCTGCTCCCTCTCTTTCACATTACCCCTCCTGCCAATTGCCTTCTCAAGGGATTGGAGGGATTGTAGATTAAAAGACCACAACAGATAATACTCTCTCTGATATTAGAGGGGTGCAGGGAAAGCAAGATAGAGAAAGGAAATTACAGGCACCGGGGGGGGGGGCAGTCTGGGAAATAAGAGTGGGGGGGGGGAGGCCAGGGGGGAAAAAAAGAGAGAATGTGTAGCTTTAATCCACCCAGCTTTGATAAAGCTGGTGAGCTTTCCAGGGATTTCTTTACATGCACTTGCTTATAGTAATCCCCTCTCTTTAGGGAAAGCAAAGCATTCTAGGTGAAAACCACCATTCACTGAAGCTATCAGGGTATTTGGACAGGATGCTTCCATCCTGGATGACCAATGGCTGAATCCGAGAAACTTCCTATGCCACCAGCCCATTTACCCTGATCTTCACGGTCTCCAGAAGAGACAAGTGTCTTGCCTTAGCAACCGAGATCCTTTAGGGATGGAAATTAGGGATGGATGGATCTTGCCAATTTGGTTTCTTGTGGTAGAATTGCTCTGGCAGACTCTGATCACATGGTCTCACAGCCAAACTAAATGGCATATGAAACATGCAATTGTAAGAAATAGTAGGCAATGCAATCAGGATTGGGATGTGCAAAGATCTTTTCCAGGTTGCACTTTTTTCTCTTGAAGGCGATGTTGATCTTAACCCTCTTTAGCCTTGTTTATGCAATGAGAGTTTTGCAGAGCGTCCAGCTAGGAACGGACAGGCATGGTCCACCCCCCACCCCCCGCAGCTGCTGTTATGATAACATGTTAGGACAATGAACCCTAGCCTGTTCTGCCTGCTAGGCTGGAGCTGTTCAGCAAACTGTTTAAAAGCCGGGCAGATTTTTTAAAGCGACGCCAGGCCAGGAAGGAAGTCTCGGCTACAAGTAGAGAAAGAGTGGTGCTTTAAAACAAACACTCAATTTGTTCGCATGTGAAACTTTCCCCTATACTTGGCAGCTCAGCATCCAGCAAGGCAATCAGATGTAAAATTGACTGACACTTAAAAAACAACCACCCTGCCCTATTGGA
This sequence comes from Podarcis bocagei, assembly GCF_964188305.1. Taxonomy (NCBI): domain Eukaryota; kingdom Metazoa; phylum Chordata; class Lepidosauria; order Squamata; family Lacertidae; genus Podarcis; species Podarcis bocagei. The sequence goes on along the minus strand of NC_138139.1, from coordinate 38,077,720 downwards.
GAGATCCTTTGATACATCATAGCACTCTAGAACAGTGTTTCCCAAACTTTTTTGGGCAACGGCACACCTGTTTACTGAAAAAAAATCTCGCGGCACACCACCATTAAAGCCCCGCCCCGTGACGTCAGCGCGCAGCGTCACGCCGGGAGGGACGCACGAAAGTGAAAGTTTTTTCCCTCCCCCCTCAGTCCCTCGCTCGGAATTCAGCTCGTTTGGGGCATCGCTCCGGCTGCTCCCTCTCCCGCCGCGCAGGAGCGATGCCTCTCTCTGGCTCTCCCTCCGCACAGGCTGAGGGAGGGAGGGAGGTGCGCGTGTGACCCGTCTCTGCTGGGAGACCAAACCCAGCGAGGCAGAGTCGCGCGGAGGCGCCCAGGCAGCGCTGCCGGCTGCGAGGAGGAGCGCCAGGCAGCAGCAGGAGGCGCGGCCTCTCCTCGCCGCCGCCACCCCGCCTCTCGCCGCCCGACTCGCCCGCCTCCCTCCAGGCATCTCGCGGCACACCAGCCGATGTCTCACGGCACACTCGTGTGCCGCGGAACACCGGTTGGGAAACACTGCTCTAGAAGAACATAACGTAAGAGCATAAGAAGAGAATTCAGTTATCAGGCCAATGGCTCATCTAGTCCAGTATGCTGCTCTCACTGTGGCAGATGCTTCTGGGACACCTTCAAGCAGGACCAAACACAAGAACACTCTGCCCTCTCCCTCATCATTTCCCAACAACTGGCAGTCAGATGCCTCTGCCACGGCTAGTAGCTGCTGACAGCCTTCTCCTCCATGAATTTGTCCATCACTGTCTCCTGTGGAAGGAAGCTCCATAGTTTAACTATGTGCTGCATGAAGAAGTGCTTTCTTTCATCTGTCCTGAATTTCCCAACTTTCATTGGATATTCATGAGTTCTAGCATTATGAGAGAGAGTGACTGGCCAAAGCTCACCCAATGAGTTTCATGGCTGAGTGGGGAATTGAACCATGGTCTCCCAAGTCCTAGTGCAACACTCTAACCACTACACAAGCTTTCAAAAGGGAGAATAATCAAATATAGGAACATAGGAAGCTGCCTTATACTAAGTCAGACCACTGGTCTGTTTACCTCACTGTTTGGAAGCCGATCTCCTGGATTTCAGGCAAGGGACATAGCTCAGTCAGTAGAGCATGAGACTCTTAATCTCAAGGTTGTGGGTTCCTGCATTGCAGGGGGTTGTACTAGATGATCTTTGTGGTCCCTTCCAACTCTACAACTTTACGATTCTATGATTCCCAGCCCTACTTGGAGATGCTGGGGATTGAACAAGGGACCTTTGCACGCAAGGCAGATTAGGTGCTCTACCACTGAGCTACATTCATTCCCCTTCGCAGGAAGCAATTCATTCCTAAATGAAATAAAATCATCACCACCTTGGAAGCTGTCTGCCAAGCAACCACCTGGATGGGAAGCCCCCTGGGAAACCTCTGCATACTGCCCTGAGTTCCATGATGGAAGAAAGTTGGGATACAGCTGATCAATAGAAGAAACAAACGTCTACCACTGTCCCCTTCATTATGGGGGCTGACCTCTCACTTGGGGACACTGACCCTTGAGGCAGGGATGGTGTTATGATGCAACCCTGACATCCAAGTAGGGCTCAGGCTGCACTATAGGAAAACAAAACTGTAATGCTGCTTCAGCATCAGATAGCCTTTGGCTGAGCCTTATATAGGAGCAGAAGAACTATCTCAACGGTAATCTCCACCTTTCCTGAAAGGTGACTAATAAGGAACAGTCCACTCTGGCATATATATTTTTTTACTCCAGTTGAGCAGAATTGTCCTAGGGCTTCTGTGAAGGAGGCTTCTGAGTCAGGGAATGGCAATTTCACATTTTTAGGTAGGAGGGGAACAGGAACTACAAGCTCTTCTTGTGTACTTGCTTGTATGGCTAGACTGGGATGCTGTTTGCCTTTAGATCCAGTCCTTTAGTTCAGGGGTGGCCAACTTCCAAGAGACTGCAATCTACTCATGGAGTTAAAGACTGGCAGTGATCTACCCCCTTTTGGGGGCTGCTTTGGGGGAAACCAATGATCTACCACAAATGTCCAGTGATCTACCGATAGATCACGATCTACCTGTTGGACATGCCTGCTCTAGTTAATTGCCCAAAGAAGGGGAATCTGATCCCAGGATCAAGACTGATAGGAAGCCTGTGCCCTGCCAGCTGTTGCTGAAATTACAGTGGTGCCTCGCAAGACGAAATTAATTCGTTCCGCAAGTTTTTTCTTCTTGCGAGTTTTTCGTCTTGCGAAGCACGGTTTCCCATAGGAATGCATTGAAAATCAATTAATGCGTTCCTATGGAAACCGCTTGCCAGGCTGGCGGTGCGGAGAAGGGCTTTTCTCCCCACCGCAAGCCTTCAGGACAGGTACTGGAACAGAGGGGAAGGGGTGCAGCGCTTCTCCTCTGTTCCCGGGGCTTGCGGTGGGAGGAGGGTTTTTCCTCCCCACCGCCAATATTCAGAACAGCATTCTGAATGTTGGCGGTGGGAAGGAAAACCCTTCTCCCACCGCAAGTCTTCAGGACAGCCATCCGAAGGCTGGCGTGAGGAGAAGGGCTTTCCGCCCCACCACCAGCCTTCGGAGCAGCCTTCCGAAGGCTGGCGCGGGGAGAAGGGCTTTTCTCCCCACCGCCAGCCTTCAGAGGAGCCTTCCGAAGGCTGGCGCGGGGAGAAGGGCTTTCCGCCCCACCGCCAGCCTTCGGAGGAGCCTTCCGAAGGCTGGTGCGGGGAGAAGGGCTTTCCACCCCACTGCCAGCCTTCGGAGGAGCCTTCCGAAGGCTGGCGCGGGGAGAAGGGCTTTCCGCCCCACCGCCAGCCTTCGGAGGAGGTCCGAGGACAGTGGGGAAGAAGCGCTGCGCTTCCCCGCTGTCCCGGAGATTTCCCTATGGGCTTTCGTCTTGTGAAGGAAGCCCATAGGGAAATTCGTTTTGCGAAGCGCCTCCAAAACGGAAAACCCTTTCGTCTAGTGGGTTTTCCGTCTTGCGAGGCGTTCGTCTTGCGGGGCACCACTGTACAACTCTTGTTATCCCCAGCTATTGGAAATGCTGGCTTGGGCTGAGGGAATACAACAGCATCTGGAGCGCCATAGCTTCCCCACTCCCCACTCCCAGGAGAACCACTGTAATAGTCCATAACAGTATGTGCCAATTCATCCATGCATTTTTAGTAAGTAGAAGTCTATCTCCCAATTGAGGACTTAACCCTGATGAACTTAAAATCCCTTCCTGGCAAATCAAGGCAAGCATATCAAAATCAAGGCGACTATGTTTGGAGTGGAAGCCAGAAAAATCGGAGGGGATTTTGTGAATCAGAATACAGCTGGTTGGTATGGAGACTCTTTGATCTAATATTCTACATAGGGTGGCCCTCCCCATCCTGGTGCCCTCCACTCCCTTTATGGCTAGGGCTGATGGGAGTTGGAATCCAAAGCATCCGGTTGCCACATGCTGTGACAAATCTGCATGGTTGGTTGGCTTTTCAGTTGTGTACTTTGAAGTTGCATTGGCCATCTATGTTTAGTCTTGTTCACTGAGTATCGCTTTATGACCTCAGCTTTAAAACAAATAAAGACTCAAATGCCTTTCTAGCCCTTTGTATATATGAATCACAATGAGAGTTTCCATTCAGGCCAATAGACTAGAGAAGTACTTTTGTAGAGTAATCCAACATTTGTAACCATAATCACCAGTTAAACATTTCTTTGGTTACTGGCATGGACATCTGCAACACTTCATAGTTTATTACTGAAAATGTGGAGCACTAGGGTTAGTTAGCTAGGGAACAGGTCACCTAAGATCTTCAGAATGTTCTCCATACATTCGAGAGGAACTCCATTGGCTCCTGAGCATCCACACTGAGTCTCAAGGCATCCTCAGAAACACCAACATGGCAGCAAATGTTTCAGATGTTGTGATCAGAACCTGGAATCCCCTTTTTGAAATTTATGACCAGATATGCCCACCTCCCTCTCTCTTTGTTTTCTCCTGTCATCACACTTCCTCCTCCATTCTACTTCTCTCTCTCCTGCCTCTCATTCGTATATATAAAAAATGAAAGGAAAATGGTGATGATGCTATTAGTGTCACCCATTTGTCCAGGCAATACCAACTTGTTGGCCTGATCCACCCAGTTGAAGACTATTGCTCAACATAAGGCTAAGGCCTCTTCTGCATGACTCATTTTTAAGTAGAAGCTCCTGCATTTCAGGCAGTTTTCCCCAGCCCTGCCTGGAGATGTTGGGGACCTCTTGCATGTGAAGCCCTGGCACTGAGCTATTGCCCTCCTGTAGTATTATATGGCAAGAGCAGTTATCTTGAGGATGGCCTGGGTGACATGTTACATTCTCCTTTGTAAATGGATCAGGGTGTTTTCTGCTAAGAAGGTTTTCCATGTCAGACTCAGTTTGGTAAAGGCCTACAAAAGCTGCTCTTGAGACCCAGCAGAAATAAATGTTGGAAATCTTCATCTACACTCCCCCCAATGCACATGCCAGCTGGCACACATACGCAAGACAAACAGAAAGCTCATGAGATCAGATGGTTCACAACCCTGACTCACCAGATGGTTTAAGCGGTTTGAATCCAATCCAGACTGAAAGCAGCAGAAGCAGCATGGGGAAGGGGAGGAATGAGAGGCAGGTATAAATTCAGAGTCCTTTCTCATTCAGTGGACCGTACTGCATGATCTAATCCCTCTGTATTTCCAGTGACGAGGAAGATTAAATCATTTTGATGCTGCAGTGGATTTTCAAGATAAACAAAGCATGACACTGGCCCAGCACCAATAGAAAGCAGTTTGCTATCAGAACGAGGAATTTCAAACTACTGCAGACCACTAAACTTGCTTAATAATAATAATTTTATCATTTTCAGAAAAAAGTCTCAAAGAAACAATGTAAAGCCAAATATAAAAACAAGGATAGATGCTCATAGCAAGCTGCCTTATACTGAGTCAGACCCTTGGTCCATTTAGCTCAGAGTTTACACCAGAGGTTTTCAACCTTTTTGAGTCCATGGCTCTCTTGACCAACAACATTCTTTCTGCAGCATCCCTGTGGGGCTCAGGAGCCCAGTTATGTCACCCGTTGCCTGCAGAGCTGCCAGCCTCTCACCCTTTTTCAAACTTCCTCCCTTGTGGAGTGGTCCCTCAGTCTCCTCTCCCCTCTCCTTGGAAGTCCTCTGGACAGCTGCAGCCGATGCCCCTGGTCTCTGAGCTTCCCCCCTGCCCCCCAAAGAGGTGCCTCCTCACACTGCCCCACAGGGGCCTGGGAAGCTCCCCCTGGCCAGCCCCAGAGCTGCTGCAACAAACAGTCGCACAAGCCTTTGGGAGGCAGAGATGCAAGAGGGCATCAGAGGCGGGAGGGATGGAAAGAGGGACAGAGGCCAGTGTTACCTGTGGTACCCCTGACAATCATTCATGGCACACTGGTTGAAAACCACTGAATTATACTAACTGGCAGCAGAGATGCACAGGATTGAGGCTGGAGCCTTCTGCATACAAAACAGATGCTCTACCACTTTACCTTTACCTTTTTACCACTATCACTTTGGAACTACAGTCTTAGAGAACAAGGCCATCCGTTGGGAATCCAGAGCGGCACCAATTGGGGCAGCAAAGGATGGTGGTCGGGGGCCCCTGTTTATGCTAGCAGTCTTGTGCCAGAATAGAAGTGAGCACACATGGGTGACACTATATCAAGGCTCATGCCTTTGGTTGGAGGACTGAGTCAAACAGTTGGACTGCATTAGAAGGCAAACCCCAGAAACCACAAGCAGAGTCTTTCTATGTAACTTAAGGAGGGAGATATTTCCTGCTGACAACATCACATGGCGCTTGAGAAAGAGTAGTAGTAGTGGTGTATTTCTACTTACGGTAGGGATTCTAGACCATAATCATTGCTTAAGATGCAGTTTTCATAGAATCATAGAGTTGGAAGAGACCACAAGGGCCATCGAGTCCAACCCCCTGCCAAGCAGGAAACACCATCAGAGCACTCCTGACATATGGTTGTCAAGCCTCTGCTTAAAGACCTCCAAAGTAGGAGACTCCACCACACTCCTTGGCAGCAAATTCCACTGTCGAACAGCTCTTACTGTCAGGAAGTTCTTCCTAATGTTTAGGTGGAATCTTCTTTCTTGTAGTTTGGATCCATTGCTCCGTGTCCGCTTCTCTGGAGCAGCAGAAAACAACCTTTCTCCCTCCTCTATGTGACATCCTTTTATATATTTGAACATGGCTATCATATCACCCCTTAACCTCCTCTTCTCCAGGCTAAACATGCCCAGCTCCCTTAGCCGTTCCTCATAAGGCATCGTTTCCAGGCCTTTGACCATTTTGGTTGCCCTCCTCTGGACACGTTCCAGTTTGTCAGTGTCCTTCTTGAATTGTGGTGCCCAGAACTGGACACAGTACTCCAGGTGTGGTCTGACCAGAGCAGAATACAGTGGCACTATTACTTCCCTTGATCTAGATGCTATACTCCTATTGATGCAGCCCAGAATTGCATTGGCTTTTTTAGCTGCCGCGTCACACTGTTGGCTCATGTCAAGTTTGTGGTCAACCAAGACTCCTAGATCCTTTTCACATGTACTGCTCTCAAGCCAGGTGTCACCCATCTTGTATTTGTGCCTCTCATTTTTTTTGCCCAAGTGCAATACTTTACATTTCTCCCTGTTAAAATTCATTTTGTTTGTTTTTGCCCAGTTCTCTAATCTGTCAAGGTCGTTTTGAAGTGTGATCCTGTCCTCTGGGGTGTTAGCCACCCCTCCCAGTTTGGTGTCATCTGCAAATTTGATCAGGATGCCCTTGAGTCCATCATCCAAGTTGTTGATAAAGATGTTAAATAAGACCGGTCCCAAGACAGAACCCTGTGGCACCCCACTAGTCACTCTTCTCCAGGATGAAGAGGAACCATTGATTTTTTTTTGTTGCTTTTAAGTGAAGCACTAACATAGTTTTGCAAGAAAGGCTCAGATAAATCATTTTTATTGGCAGCAGTAGCCTAACAGAGAAGTAAAGTCCTGTTTTGGCAATGCCAGGGCAGGGCAAGAGTTCCCAGGCGTTCTCCAATGCTTGGCAGAAGACAACACAGGCACTGACACTGTGCAGACAGAGAAGATCAGGCTGCACGTCTTCTCCCCTTAAGAGTTCTAGAGTGCTGGCATCAGCAAGCTGAGTGCAGCAAGCTGAGTGCTTGCTCCATTCTGCCTGTGACCGGAGTGGGATTGGCAAGCTGCCCCCCTCAGGCCAACAACAATGCTCACACCAGAGCAAGACCCAGGGAAAAGCAGACAGAAGAAAGAGGACATTCATGCAAACTCTCAGCAAATTAAGTAAAAGTGAGAGAGAAATTAGAACGATTTATGATCTCCATCCTGCAATGAGCATGGTGAGACGCACATACGAAGAGATTTCATTTCCATCGGGATGGTTCTTCTGTGCAGTATTGGAGTCTTGTTCAGAAACATGGAGTGTGTGACTTTACGAGTGTGTTTCCAAGGCCCACTGTGCATACACAAGACCACATGCATACAGAACAGGGCTCTATGACTAGGCACAAGTGTCACGGCTAAAGGTTGTCTCTGTTATGGCTTAAGAATATACACAGTGGCTATGTGGCAACATCAAATTCAATGCACGTCTGTCAACGTAAAGCAGGGAAATACAAATAATGGCCTCTCTCCGATGGGAGTCCATATGGTGAAAGAGAGACATGGAGGTGCTGCAAGGTGCACCCATGCTACTAAATGGGCCTCAATCATGTCACATCAAATCGCAAGGAAGGGCAACACTGTGTATTTGGCTGTTGCTACACGAGGCTGGCAGCACACCAAATGAGTCCAGATCCACAGCTAAGCAAGGGCCAGCCAGCTCCATGTTTGAAGGGGTCCCCTAGTGCCCCATCCTTGGCAGTGTCTCGAGGCCAGGGCCTGCTTGCCAAAACCACCTTGATTCCCCACTCCAGGGCATGGCTGTTTGCCTGAGGATGAAGTATGGAAGCACTGGCATAAATCGTGCCCGGGGTATGTCATCACTGTCTGTCCTGAGTAGAGAGTAATGTTAATGCTAAAGTGTGTGTGTGTGTGTGTCACACAGCTGAAGGCTAGTGGTTGTGCTATTAAGATTGGCAGGTACCACCTGCTATGAGGCATGGCGGAAACAGAAACACCAATGGGTAGGAGGAAGACATGTTGGAAATCAAGGACTGGTGGTGAAATGAACATTAAAGCTTTGACTTAAAAAAGGTTAAAAAAACCAGGAATGTTCTTGGCCATCATAGAGCCTTGAGAGGTACACCGATTATTGCTTTGTACTGTGGCACTTAGTAATGGCTCTTCAGTTGAAACTTAATGGCAAGGCAGTGAGTACTTTGGGCCTTCATCTTACATAAACACACTGACCTAAAACTATTCAGAAAGAATCTGCCCCAAGGACTTTCAATGGAGCTGACTTGAAAAGCGAAGTATGCTTCCAGTTTCTTGTCTAGGAATCATTTCTCTCACGTCAAGTTGCCTGAAATACAATAAAGTCCTGCTCCCAAATTAAGCAACAGATAAGACGCTATCCTGCCTGCACTTCCACCAGCTTCTATTAGGGTGCTCAAAGCAGATTTGCCTCCAATACAGAATTCAACATCCAATAAATTGGCTTAAAACATTTTTAAAAATCACCAGGTACATGGATCCATCATCTGCTTACTACTTGTTCTAGGCCTCACTAGGGCCAAATTATGTAATAGGGAGCTCAGAATGATCAAATACTAGATAATAAAGATCTTCTGTGGTTTCTGGTCTATGTTGTAAAAAAGAACGGCAAGTGTGTATTCTCTACTAAATATTTATATATCAAAGTTTTGGGGCAGTCTACATTTGTCCTAGAATTGTCCTACAGGCGGTGTAATACACGCGGTGACCATTTTAGACATGTCCAACTGATGCACGATCGGCTATGCACAGGTCCTTGGACCCAGAAGAAGGCAGAACGGGGCAGGGTGGAACAGGGTGGGACGGGCATTCTGCCGACATGCGCGGGGGCAGGGAACGTAATCCTTGCACAAAATGGTCACTGCCTGTAATGATTCCCCGCTCCACTTTTTAATGGACATATCACAATACCTTGTAGAAGTGCTGTGACAAGCTGAGTGGGGCTACTTTTGAAAACAACAACCATGTCATATAATCTATAAAAGAAAGCAAAAGTCTGGGATGAGTAAAACTAAATGTCGTGACCTGGGAGCATATTTACATAATTTCCAATGCATTTTTTCCCCAATTTTGCATAATCTGCTATGGGTTTCTAGTCACTTGCCAGGAGAAGGGGAGGCAAGGAACTCTGTAATTAACTATGGACCAGACTAGTCACAATGTTTGTCAAGTAGCATGACATTGTATAGCTGATTCCTTTTCAACAAAGAGCTGGTGTGGGTGGGAAATGGATCAGGAGTATGCCAGGGAGAGCATGTAACCCCTTGCTCACAGAATTCCCTCCACCTGCTATCTTCAATGGGAATAAAGTCCTATTAGCACCCATGAGAACTTTCTTCCTGTTGCAAATAGCAGATGTACATGGGCTCCATTCTAATCAGGATGGCAGAGGGTTAAAGATGCCATGGTCCTGATTCAGCTTGTCCATCTCTCACATCCCACCATGGCAGGTACTTGTCAAAGAGAAATCAATCACATAAGCTACATGATACATTTCAGAGCTAGCTTGCCCATTAATTCATAATACCTTAAGAACAAAGTCCTCCTGGATGAGGACATGGTTCCAACCAGACCAGCATCCTCCTGTCTCTGACAGTGGCTGGCCAAATACTTTTGGGAACCCTGCAAGCAGGGTATAAAAACATTGGCTCTCCCCAGGTGCTTGTCTCCCAACAGGAATTGATTGGAGCTGGGCAGACTCTTCAGACCACTGGATCTTATTGGCCAACCCTTTGGCTCCCAAGCTTGTGACAGGTGTTGCCCATACATCTTTACCTACATCATCACAATCACCTGGGCTAGACACTTGTATGTCAGGAGTGGGGGGAAGTGAAGCTGAAATTATCAAGAAGTGGAATTGTGTGTCAGATACCACACACTGGGCTCCTGCAGAAATGGCAGCTTACCCTAAGAAAACAAACAAACGAAAACAGATTTCCTCTCGGCTGTCGCGCTAATTTGGCCACCTGATACTTCCAGGCTGGTAATTTCTAACTCAGGATTAGATAATGTTTCGTTGAGTGGTGGTGGGGAGAAGGAATTCCCTCAATCTAGTGGAAAAGGGGATCCCATTCCTGAAATCAATCCCTCCCTCCCTCCTTGGAAACTGACCACCCAACACATTCCTGGCAAAATGAAGCATCCATCGGGTACCACTTGGCAGCTGCTGTTTCCAAGGTGTCTTTCGCCAGGAGTAACAGTACTGCCTCTCCAATGTTCCTTTCAGGCTCAAGCATTTGCAGTCCACCTCAGTTGCTGTGAATCAGTCCTGCTTCTCTCCTTTATGCTTCCAAGGGTAGATCAGCTCCCCAACAAGCAGCTTCTTGCACAAAGAGACCCAGGAGTCCTTGGGGTAGCAGCTGTATGTTGGGAGCTTGTACAGCTGCACCACGCGGCCGTAGGTCAGAGGGTTTATCTGCCGGGAGAGAAGGAGCGAGAGGGACAGTTGCAGTGGCTGTACCTGGACAAGGCTGAGTCATGCGCACAGGGTGAGCGGTGTGCCTGTGTGGATGTGTGCGTGCAACTCCTTTCCTGCATAAAGAGTTGCTCCTCTCAAATTAAAGCTTCACGCCTGACCGTTTGGTGATCTATTTCACACTCTTGGAAACAGGAGCGCAGAAGCTCAGCATAATGTGAGATCACAACTGACATGAGAATACCAAAGAAATGGCACTCTAAGTGTTTTTTCTGACATGGCTGTTGTTGGAAGACAGAATTAGGAGTGTGGAGTTCTTAACAATCTCTAAGCCACCGGAAATGGCTAGAGGATTCATAATTTGAGTTGACAGCACAAGGCTATTCTATATTCACTGCAAGTCTCACACTACATGTTATAGTAAGGGCTCTGGCCCTGATCCAGGAAGCCACTTAAACACAAGCTTAGCTCAGCATTTTAGGGGACTGAAGCCTATTCAGATTGGACAGGATCCAGAGTGCTACAACCGACACCTTCCTTGCTGGGCTAAATGTTTTACAGAAAACTGAAGAGGAGTCCTGTGCACTCTCACAGAAGGGAAATTTGGGGAGCAGATCAATATGGAAGAGCAAAATGTTGTTCTAAAAAGCAGGAAAAGTCCTAAGCACAGGCCATCAAACAATGAAATGATTTACCTGCATTAGAAGTCGAAGAGGTTTCCCAGCTTCCTGCTCCAGGACTCTGAACTTCACACCAGCTGAAAATACACAAGATACAGTGGAAAGATACAGTCTGTATTGGCCGATTGGTTTAGTAGTCAACATGGTGCCCTCCTGATCTTGTTGGGACTTCAGTGCCCATCACCCCCGACTATAGGCCAAGTTGGTGGGGCTGATGGGAATTGGAGTCTAAGAACATCAAGAGGGCATTATTTATTTATGGCTTGCATTTATACTCCACCTTTTCTCTAAGGAGCTCCAGGTGGCGCACAGGGTTCTCCTCCTCATTTAATCCCCACAATTACCCTGTAAAGTAGGCTAAGCTGAGAGGTAGTGACTGGCCCAAGGTCACCAACTGAACTTTATGGATAAGTGGGGATTTGAACCCTGGTCTCTGAGGTCTCCATTCACTTTGTTCAGGGTTCAAACAAGCTGGTGTTTGTTTAAATGCCCTTAGCATTTCTGAACTTCTTGCATGTACAGCATGATGGCACCATAGCTCAATGGCAGAGCGCCAACTTTGCATATGGAAGGTCCCTAGTTCAATCCACTCTTGGCATCCCCAGCTAACAGCATCAGGAAGCAGGTGATGTGAAAGGCGCCCCTCTCCATCTGAGACTCTGGAAAGCTGCTGCTAGTCTAAGCAGACAATGCTGAGTTAGATGGGCAAAGAGTCTGACCTGGTAGAAGGCAGATTCCCAAGAAACAGTCCACGGGGTTTTGGTGATCTCCCTTCTGACCTGTTTGTCAGTGTGACCCTACTGATGTATGTGGCAGGATCACCAGAAAACCACTGAATGCCCATAAGGTTTCTTAGCTGTTGGAGGTGATAGCATCTTGTTCATGAAGCATAATGACAGGTGATAATTTGCCTGAACTCCCCACCAGCAACCAATTAAACACATAGCCTTCCCAGTACCATGCAGGTAAAGGGGACCCCTGACCATTAGGTCCAGTCGTGACCGACTCTGGGGTTGCGGTGCTCATCTCACTTTATTGGCCAAGGGAGCCGGCATACAGCTTCCGGGTCATGTGGCCAGCATGACTAAGCCGCTTCTGCTGAACCAGAACAGCGCACGGAAACACCGTTTACCTTCCCGCTGGAGCAGTACCTATTTATCTACCTGCACTTTGACGTGCTTTTGAACTGCTAGGTTGGCAGGAGCAGGGACCGAGCAACAGGAGCTCACCCCGTCATGTGGATTCGAACTGCCAACCTTCTGAACGGCAAGTCCTAGGGTCTGTGGTTTAACCCACAGTGCCACCCGTGTCCCAGTACCATGCAAGCCTTATGCAAACCATTGTTATTGCAGAAGTGGTGAGTGTTTCTATGAAATTGAACCCTGCTTTAAAGTACACATGGCCAGTCTTCAGATGCCTGTCACTTGCTTCTAAGCAAAAATTTCCAACCTCTGTCCCCGCTAATATGCAACTTCTGAAGTCTTGCCTTGACTACAGTATGGAGCTTACATGCAAGTCTGTAGGATCGGCAGAGCCGGAGAATGACTGAATAAAAGGGCAGCGAGTTGATGAGGTCCACTAGCAGATGGATCAAGCCTTGTACAATCACCACCAGTAGACGGAGCTAGGAGGAAAAATGATTTTTTTTTAGTTCAATCTACAGCAGTACCACCACTGGACAAATTTGCCAAACATAGGTTTGGCAAATACTCTAATTGTTCTTTCTGAAAGAAGAAGCTGCAAGCAGAGGCCATTTGTACTCATTGGGACTTCTGGGGCAGAAGGCAGGGAGACAAACAGCAGGCGGAGCCAAAGCCAAGGACAATTAATGGTATATTTGTCCCCCTCCTGCTCCTCCCTGCAAAGTTCTCACAAGGGCAACACTGAGACTAAGGAGGACAAGGAGGAACTGCTAGTTCCTAGACTGGCAGCAAGCAGACATCTAAGAAGGCAGGCAGGTGGAAGCTGGCTGAAGACAGCAACCACCGATTGCAACAATTGACACAACTGTTTTAATCGAGTGCTACTCAGACACATTTTGAGGCGGACCAGCATATCAACTGACCAATCATCCCAGACTCTTTTCTGGTTCCCAGGAGAAGGGGAAGGAAAGTCCTCTTTCCCCTCCCAGTCTTGCATCCTGTCATCCAGCCAAGTGCTGTTTGGGCCATAGAAACCCAACTCCATTCCACTTCGGCCAGGAACTGTTCAGCCGCCCTTCATAACTTTTGTATATCCCTTTGAGTGCATTCCTATAGAAAAGCAACCAATGCATTTATAAGTAGCAACGAAATCAGCAGCAAACTTACCAAGGTAAAGACCAAATAGTACAGTGCAGTTGTGGGCAGAAGAAACAGCAAGATGGTAAACAGCAAAGTGCCGATGAATAGCTGGAGGAGGAAAAGGACACAAATCAATCCTATAGTAGCTGAAGCCAGCTATAAAAAGAAATCTAAGTTATGAGTCAGTAGCAATACAAGGCTAAAATACTCTGAGAGCAAAGAAGTCTTATCCTTCCTGTTTTCAGATACATTTCATTCTGGGCAACCTTCTGGGGCCACATGCCAGTGGAGGGCAGGGCCATAGGCAAAAGCAGGCAGAGTGGGGAAAGTAAATTATACCTTTGTACTGCAAGCTATCTTCTATACACATTCATACACCATCCAGGGAAGTGAGAGGCATTATCAAAACTCAAAGACACATTTCAGCCAGTGAAAATGTTTACAGGTTTGGCGTATGATGTCAGCAATATCTGCAGGTGAGGCAGTAGATGTGCTGGACTGTTGTCTTACCTTGGTAATGGACTGGATGAAAGCCAATAAACTGAAGCTCAATCCAGATAAGTCTGAGGCACTGTTAGTGGGTGGTTCCCTAGACCAGATGGCTAGGAGGTTGCCTGCTCTTGACAGGGTTACACTTCTTCTGAAGGTATGCAGTTTGGGAATACTTCTAGATTCTTTGCTGTTGCTTGAGGCTCAGGTGGCCTTGGTGGCATGGAGTGCCTTCCATCAGTTTTGGCTGGTGGCTCACCTGTGCCCCTATCTGGGCAGGCATAACCTAACAACAGTGGTACCTCGGGTTAAGAACTTAATTCGTTCTGGAGGTCCGTTCTTAACCTGAAACTGTTCTTAACCTGAGGTACCACTTTAACTAATGGGGCCCCCTGCTGCTGCCACAATGCCACCACATGATTTCTGTTCTCATCCTGAAGCAAAGTTCTTAACCCGAGGTACTATTTCTGGGTTAGCGGTGTCTGTAACCTGAAGCATCTGTAACCCAAGGTACCACTGTACTGTTGCCCATGCTTTAGTAACCTCTAGGTTAGATTACTGCAATGCATTATATGTAGGGCTGCCTCTGAAGATGCTTCAGAAACTTCAGCTAGTGCAGAATTTGGCAGCCAGGTTGCTCACTGGGGCAAGATGGTTACATGAATCCTGGCCCAAATGCACTGGCTGTCAATTAGTTTCCAGGCCCAATTCAAACTGCTGGTTTTAACCTTTAAAGCCTTAAATACCTCAGGACTGCAATACATCCATATGAACCTATCTGGAGCCTGCAATCATAATCTGAAGCACTTCTTCATGTGCCTCCTCTACAAGAGGTTCGAAGGGTGGCAGCATGGGCATGGGTCTTTTCTGCAGTGGCTCCCCATTTGTGTTATGCTCTCCCCAGGGAGGTTCAGCTGGCACCTTCATTATACACCTTTAGTTGCCAGGCAAAAACATTCCTCTTCAACCAGGCCTTGGGCTGATTGACATCCAATGCCCTTTTAAATGTGTTGTGGGAGGGGGAAATAGTGGTTTGTTTTTGGTCTTACTTTTATTATATATTTTGTGTTTTTTATATTGTAATCTTATGTTGTGAACCGTCCTGAGATCTTTGGATGAAGGGTGGTAGACAAATTTAATAAATAATGATAATGTTAATGATAACGATAACAAACACTTGGAGGGTGTGAAGCAGGGCCAGTAGGGCCTGGGGCTGGGCAGGGAATGTGTGATCCTGGGGCCAGACAGAGAGGCTTGGAAGGGCACATTCAGCCCCTGAACCTGAGGTTCCTGAACTCTGATATAAAAGATCGTCAGTTGACGAGAACAAGAAACAACTTGGTTTAAAGCACTTCTCTTGCCACCCTCCCACCCCCCAGGAAGGACTGAACAGCAGTGGCCTCCTTGGCCAACTCTAGACTGAGAAGAACCTGACAGCCCTCAGACAAAATTCAGCAGCACGCTCTGCTTAAGCAGATCTCCAAAGCTCAGAGAGACAGCAGCAGAAGCTGGAAGGAATATTTGCATCTTGCAACCCCCACCCCCAGCAATCTCTTGTCTCCTGGCAGACAAAGGAGTAAAACAGTGGTAAGGAAGTTCAGCCCTAGCTTCCTCACTTTCCCTGCTTTGTTTGAAAGCAGGGTTGGGGATTGCGGGGACCCAGCCTCCACACTGGTCATGCTGTTACCTTGACATTTTGTAAAAGGTAAGAAGCAGATAGAGCCACCCCCCACCCCACTTCAAAACATTATCCACATCCTGATGGGAATGTGTGGGCCCAACTCCATCTGATGTGAATTAAATGGAGCCTTTTAATAGAAACACAAAGCAGCAGGTAACTATGGCAACACTGTGGGGTATGGTTGTAATTATTTGGTGTCTTTTACTCAAATTGCTTCCCCCCCTCCCCACCCGCCCTTATCACTCCAGCGCTCTGACTTGTATGGCACCAGGCATCTGCCAAAGGAGTCTCTCAGGGATTAGGCCCCCTTCGGCTATAATTGCCTGAGAGCCAGGCAGAAAATTGGCCAGCGGAGAACAGTGAGATTCAGGGTTGAGTGATACACAGGGAGGCCGTGCCTGGCCATTGTATGGGCAAAGAGGAAGGTTGGGACTGAATGTTCCTGATATGCACCAGCATCCACGGTGTTCAGAAACAGGCACAAAAGGTTGAATTGCAGCTCTTTCTGCCAATACACCTACAGATGCACAGCCGGTGACAATCAGCAAACCATTGGAAATAATGCCAAATTAAGCCCTTTGCATATGCACCACGGGGAAGGGGAGGGGGTGAGTGTGCACATGCAAATCCACATGGAAACACAGAACTATCTCCCTCCCAGACACCCTGAAAACCCTCACCTGGTCCAAGTCGTAGGAGCAGGAGTCCACGCGTTGCCTCAAGACGTTCCACTTCTTCCCACGGAACAAGCGCCACAGTGACGACAAGCCATAGATTTTGAGGCAGTAGAGCCTGGGTCCAGAGAGGGGGAAAGCACAAAATCGTGACTGAGAGAAAATACCTCTGTCCACCCCCAAAAGTACCTTTAGGGGCTCTTGCTTCAATAGGGATCTCCTCAGCCAGCTGTCTAACCATGAGGTTCATTCCTTCTTGTGAACCACCCTGAGGTCTTTGGATGAAGGGCAGTATATAAATTAAATAAATAAATAAATAAATAAATACATAAAATTCCAATGGCAGCTTTCTTTGTTCCTGGCTGGGCACTCCACTGCACATCTGGCAAGGCAGGAGGTTTACTGTAGAAAGCCAGGTCTCTTTCTCCACCAGCTCATGTAAGGTGACAGTGAGGCCCAAAGGCAGAGAGGTTGAGGCAGGGGAACAAATGCAGCCTTTCAGGCCTCGCTATCCAGCCCTCACCAACCATGTTCTATGCCTTCCTTGAATGCTTCTACCTGGCTGGAATGAGTGTGAAAATGCTTTTTGCTCGCCCAGAGGGAGAGCTGAGCATGTGTGCAAATCCCTGACTTTGGTGTGGCTGGAAACACTGCCCACTGCATGAAATGCCCTGTTCACCTTATGACATGCAGCCCCTGGAAGGTTGCCTACAAGTGAATTCTGGAAAAGGATCTTGGCTCTTGCGGTAAACAAGTATTCTGCGTCTACCAAACTTGTACCCTAGAACCTATCTTGGAATGCTCAGGAGTTGAGGGGGTGTTTCAATAGGCCAGTAGTCCCTGTGGAAAAGGTTTTCTAAAGACTGAAGTTTGAAAACTTAGTAGGCTTCAGAACAGGAACACGGAAAGCTGCTTCACACTGCGTCAAAGTACTGATCCATCCAGGTCACTGTCTATAATGACTGCCAGCATCTCCCGGGGTTTTCAAAACAGAAGCTTTTCCCAGCCCTGCGGGAAAGTGCTGCCAGGGACAGAACCTGGAACTTTCTTGCAGGCGAAGTACCGTAAATTTCGCTCCAAAACACGCACTTTTTTGCTCCGAGAAAGTAAGGGAAAATGCCTATGCGTGTTAAGGAGCGAATGCACGGATCAGAGCCATGGCTGCTGTTAGTCAGGCAAAGCGGGAGCCACTTACACGCTCTACGAGGCTCTCACTTTGCTTTCTTTAAAGCGACCTGGAGCCAGGAAGGAGGGAGGGAAGGAGAGCCATAGCAGCAAAGCCGGCAGCAGCCGCTTACACGGGAGGAGGGAGAGACACTAGCAAAGGTCTGCGCGCTCTCTAAACAGAGCAATGAGGCTGCAGAGAGACGGCAGGAAAGATAAAATTTAAGCAACCAACAGCAAAATAAAACCAACCTCGAGCTCTGAGCCAGCGCAGTGAAAACCAGGAAGTAAAAAAAAGGCTGGGGAGGGCATGAGGGAGAGGGGAAAACTTCGCAAATCCCCCGCGTCTCAGCTGATCGGCTGGGATGGAGCAGCTTGTTTTCAGGCAGGATAGATTTGAGCATTGTCTGGGTCCTAGTGCCCCTACCGCTTTTTTGTGCTCCATTCTATTGCTGCTGGTGGCTGCTTATCATTCAGGCTGCAAGGAGGAGCAGTTTTACACAGCTAATGGCGAATCCCCTGCAATCCAAGTCCTCCTCACTTGCTCAAATCTATTCCGCCTCAAAACAAGGAGCGGAAGGAAAAGGCTGCAAACTGTTAAATGGAAAAAAAACCCAGGCACAGGGCAAATACCTTAAGTATACCTTTAAAGCAACAGTGCTCTTTCCCTCCCTCCTCCCCGCGGAAAAGCTCCTTGTCCCTTGAGTTATTTTCCTTCCCTCCCCACTTAAAACGTGGTTACAAAGCACGGATCCACATGGATCCTCAGGATTTTTGCATTGGGCTACCCCAAACTCACTGTCAGATCACATGTCTGTGGCCACAGCACGAACCATAAAAATCATACATCCACTGTTTCATTTAGAATATTTTTTCCTCGTTTTCCTCCTCTAAAAACCACGTGCGTGTTATGGTCAGATGCGTGTTATAGAGCGAAAAATACGGTAGATGCTCTACCACTGATTTATAGTCCTACCCCCTTTCAGAACCAAAATCACTTTCTGAAATTAATGAACAGATATATCCATCTTTCTCATTTTTCCTTTTCTTTCCTCATCTTTCTTTGTCCTACAATTTACTTCTCTCTCTCCTGCCTCTGATTTTCTAATAAAGAAGAAAAGAAGAAAAGAAGGAAGAAAGGAAGGAAGGAAGGAAGGAAGGAAGGAAGGAAGGAAAGAAAGATGGTGATGATGCTACTGGTACCACCCATTTTAAGCCAGGACATGAGCAACTTATAGGCCCAGCTCACCCAATTGAAGACTTTTGCTGTATACCAGGCCCAGGCCTCCTGTGCATAACTGTTTTTAAAGCAGCCACTTCCCACTCCTTATAACCCTAACCCTTATAAGTCATCAGGATGGATCTCTGGCATCCAAGTTCACCTGGAGAGTTGCTAATTGGGTTCTGGGAATGAACCACCTAAAAGCTTCCTCCTTGGTGGAATCAGTTTTGCAAGTAAAACTTCTGGCCACCCAGCCCAATGCTCCTCCTGCACCAAATGCTCTCTGCAGCTCTGACAACCTTATACTCCCAGTCTCCCGCAGCCCAAGAAAACGCTGCCCTTTTATTCCCCAGCATGGTATCCTTATGAGAACTTGCTTTGTTTCCCTGGGCTTCTTTTCTCCAATTGTCCTCCTTGTCTTTGGATACAAAAGATGCAGCAGAGAACATTTTGTTTGGAAAGGCTATGGTGAAAGTAACCCTGACGTATTGGGTATGAAATGTGATATGCGCTGTGCATACACATTCTCCCCGTTTTTTCCTGTTTGCGACAGTAAAGAGTGCAGCACCCTCTGGTGGGCCAGACAAGTGCAGAAGGCTAGGAAAAAAATATATTTTACCTGGGACCCTGGAAAGATGCTATCAGTCAGAGGAGACACTGCTTGCCTAGATGGACTCTGAAAAAGTTCGCTTCGTATGTTCTCTTCCAGCCCCCCACTGTGAAAGGTGACACAGCATGCTGACTATCCCACAGATATTCTTTGGTGCATAGTTCTTAACCAGTGGGTTACCAGTGCTCCCCCCCGCAGATGCTGTTAGACTCCAGCTCCCATCAGCCCCAGCCAGGATGATGGAAACTAGTTCAACAACCTCTGGAGAAGCACAGAGTCCCCCAACCCTGCTTTATAATAACTAAATTACTTGGGTATCATTGAGACTTCATAGCTCACACTCTTCAGAGTTCACATTACACCAACACCTGATATATTGTACAAGGTGTTTTACAATCTTTGGCCTAGTTCAGAGACACAACAATCCTGATTGAATGAGCCATGATTTGTGGGACTAGGAACAAGCCTTGTGCCCACACACTCTCTTGCGTGCCTTCATCCAACATTACTCAGTTTTCTAAAAACACACTTTTCTGTGACCTTTGTATTAGGAAACTGTGGCTTGAGTGATCCTTACAAACTAGGATACCAAACTATGGTCTGATAATCTGGTTTTCAGGAACCTCATTTTCCTGGCTTGCATGTACATGTAAACTGTGATTTAACAACCCAGCAAGTACTGAATTAAGATTAGCAATAGAAGGGAGGAAATGCATGGGCACATGCTCATTCCTGATCTGACAAACCATGTTTTGTTGGATGGGGCCATTATGTCTGAATCAGGTCAATATCTGGCTCATATTTTTCACAGTTCAGAGTGATCAGTCTCCACATTGTAAAGTTGGAGAAGATACCTGCCCAAAGGCCTCTCAGTGATCTCTTGAATGGTGAGATATAATCTCAGGCCTTACATGCTGGTGAGTAATGAGTTCACAGTGGTTCTTAGCACATGGGCATATGCCTAGCTGCAGCAGATAAACCACACCCACCTGGCTCCATAGACATAAAAACAGTAGATGTGAAAGGTCATGAGTGCAATGATATCAGAGACGATGGAAAGGGCCACTGTCAGGCCTAGACAGGCTGATAAGCCAACATGCCAGAGGATCATCTCAATGAAAGGAGACATCAGATGGATATAACCTGAAAGAAAGAAAAAGAAAGACCAACACTGAAAAGAATATCACTTCTGTTCATTGAGAGGCTTCTGAAACACAGAAGGAAACCAATGTAGCATCAAAATATCCACCCCCCACCATCTTCCTCAAAAGGCTAAGGACAAAACCCAAACGTCTCATGTACTCTCTTCTCCAAGGGGTGACCCCCTAAGGCAATCTTCCCCAACCAGGTGCTCTCCAGATGTTTGTGGGCTACAACTCCTGTCAATCTTGATCAATAGCCATGATGGCTGGGCTATTGGTCCAAAACATCTGGAGGACACTGGGTTGTGAAAGATTGCCATATAGGTTTGCATGGCTCTTAATATGTTCATTCAGAGCACAAATCCCAGTAAGCACACATTACCCTTTTGCCTGACTCGCATGGCAGGTGCATTTCAGCCTGTCAACATAAAGGAAGTAGAGTGGTGCATAGTTGATGAACAGCATCCCTGCAACTGATTTAGTTAAGCACAGGACAAGGATGGAACAGATTTGGCTTAATTCTTGAGTGGCTCACTTCCAAATTCACTCTGTCCACGGAGTATAAGCACATTTGGCCACAAAAGCTGGCCTCCTCGTGGATGGACAGGCTCTATATTAGTCTTTGCCATTCCAGTGCCCTCCTGAAACACTGGACTACAACTTCTGCATGATTTGCCTTGTATCTTGGGTCCTTTCAAATGCTACCAGAACGTGGCAATTTTGCTGGCTTCGCTAGTTAATTTGGGGAAATCTACTTCTCCAAAAGATCCGTCTTTCTGCAATAAGGAAAGTGATGAGGAAATGCAATGAAAACGGCCTGACAGCACTTGCTCTGATGCAAAGTCATTTGCAAACAAATCAGGAAGAATGCTAAAAAAGCAGGTCACCTGGATATGACCTTACTTTAAAAGTGAAAGTAAAATCCTTTGCATTTGGAAAAGTTCACAAAATTCTTTCTCTCGTTTTAAATCACAGGTAAACGCAGGTGCACTTACTAATCCAAAGGTGAATGTGATAAAGGAAGAACCGCCCCAACACTTGGTCCAGAGCTCTGTTCATTTTCAAACCAGCTGGCACACCCATCAGCCACTGCAGAAGGTCCTGGAGCTGCTGGGCCACATGCTACCATAAAGGATAAAACAGCTGGGGTTAGCAGAAAGCTGTTCTGTTGTGTGTGCAACGTGCTCCCCGCAAAAAGATGAGATCATCTGAAAGATTCTGTTACTCTTTCCTTTGTGGAAGGAAAAATAATGTTTTCATGGTTGTACTGGAAACATTCAGCTTGTTTGGAGTACACAGTGAGATTGGTTGGTGGGAATGGATTTAATTTTTCCATGTTGTGGAGGGGAAAAGTTGTTTGATAGTATAAAATGAAGACCACATTTCCAGAAACTGGATCACCAGTTGGCGAGTCAGCAAAACATTCAGCAGCAGAGGACAGCATCTGGTCTTCAGAAAAAGAACATTGCACAGTAAAGAACATCTTAGAAAGAGCTATGTGTGCAAATTAAGGCAAACAGAATGGATACTTGGGTAAAGTCCATCAACATCAGTGGGCTTAAGAACACACCATTCAGTAGACTTGCAAAAGACAGGGAAACAGGAAAGTTACCGCCATGGGAATGAACGCCAGAGGGGACAGGAAAGGGGCATTAGAAATAATTTATCAGGGCCTGACACGTTTCAAATGGTAGGAGTCTTACAAGAGAACACAAGAAGAGGAGCCCTGCTACATTAGACCAAAGGCCAACCTAGGCCAACATTCTGTTCTCACAGTGAAACCATATGCCTATGGGAAGCCCATAAGCAGGACACACATCCAATAGATCTCTCCTGCTTGTGATCCTAAGCAACTGGCATTCAGAAGCATATGGCCTCCCATAATGGAGTTAATATAGCCATAATGACTAGGAGTCATTGAGAGCCTTCTCTTTAGTGAATTTGTTGAATCCTCTTTTAAAGCTTTCCATGTTGGTGGCCATCACTACATCCTCACATAGCAAATTTCATAATTTAACTATGCATGGGGTGAAGAAGTATTTCTTTTTGTTTTAGCTGACTTCTGAATGAAATTCAAGAAGAGAACAGACAATCCTGCATGCTATCTGACCTTTGAGGTATCATATTTCTTTCATCCTCAGTCTTGCAAATAGCCACATGCCTGGTTGCTTATGGTTGGTTAAAATGACCTCCAAACCGGGCAGGATTCCCCCCCCCCCCCAAGTATTTGGTTTTCTATTTTCTTTCCCATAATGACTAACACGAGGAAGTGTAGTAACATGTATGGGGAATAAATACTTATTGTGCACTTATTTCCAAGGCTGATAAATAAAATAATATATTGAACATGTCATATATATATATATATAAAATAGTTGCCTTTTCTCAAGTGTACCTGATAATTCAGAGTCTCTTAAGATTCTTTGAAAATGCATGGAAGACTCTACTGGGAATCCCAGAGACCAACCTTTAGAAATCTGCTACCCTTCAGAGACAAGCACATTGTTTTACTTACAGCAAGTGTTCTATTTACAGTAAAGTACAGCTCATGCCTAAAGACATACTCCCAAGATAAGTAGTTCTGCTCTACTTATCAGCTGACCTAGAGACATTTATGAAGGGTATTCTGCAATTAATCTGGAGCCTCAATAGTGGCAGATAAGGATTCTTTCCTTCGTTAAATATTTCATTGTCTTTAAACCTTCATCTGAAGCATCAGTGATGGATACAGCTAAGCTGGATTTTTGTTTAAGTAGCAAGAACAATTATCCTGGGATGGGCTTAGCAGCCAACTTTTATGTCTACACTGAAGGCCACTTGCTACATTACCCTTTGTGTTTCCAGAAGTGGCTATCATGTCGTTGCCATCAGCCCTTCGACTGCTCAGCACCTCTGGGTTTTGATGCTGCTTGAGTGGAGCTAGCTGGCAATACTTTATCGGAGTGGACCATCACATCTGAGGTGCCTGGGATGGAGTTGGGTGTACAGCACCCATGTCTTCTTTACAACTTATGACCTTCACACAGCACAAAGTTAAATTGTGGCATTCACTATTACAAGAAGTAGTGATGGCCAGTTGCTAGGAATTTCAGGTGGAGAGAGTGCCTCTTGTGAGCTTCCCATAGTGGATTTCTGGTTGGCCACCATGAGAACAGGATGCTAAACTAGATGGCTGCTGGCCTGATCCAGCCTCATAATGCTTCCTGGGGAAAGAAAATCACATCTGTGCCTCCTGCTAGCCCCACATTGCACTACCACGTTGAAGTGACAATGGATCTGCTATGCAGATTCTACACCCCACTCCTCAAACATGCAGCCTTGGTAGCACACTATCCTTCCAAACACCGTCTACAATATTCTAGTGCCACCCTGCTATTACCTACTGTAAAATTCAACAAGGGAAGAATCTGTGTGCTTCTGGCCACGAGACGGAAATGGCAGGAAGAGAATTGCAAAATGGCATGGAAAACTCATGTATACTGAAAGAAAAGAAGAGACAAGCACAGGAAATCCTTTCAAGGTATGTAGTACTCAGGAGCACTCCTGTGCTGATGCTGTCAAGTGGCACAGCTGTTGTGAAGGCAGCAGAAGGCTGATGGCGCTGGTGGAGGAGAGCCTGGTATAGGGTCTAGTGACAGGAGAGACTGAATGCTGCCAGTGGGAATGACTGAAGGCCAAGGAGCCTGGGAGGGCTGGATTTCGCGTTCTGATTCAAAATAAATGAACCGAGCATTTGGCTTCAGATCTCTAGTTTCTATGATTTATGAACTTGAGGTTATCTCCATGTTTGCCACACAGCATTTGGCATTCAAGATTCAGCCACGGGCTAGAGCAGTTTTCATTAATAACCAAACTGACTGTGCCATCTCCCTTGGTTTCGCTCCCATCTGAGGCCTGGCTGGCTAGGATCCAGGGCTGATCTGTGCCACCGCTGACTTCCACTGACTTGCTGTTCCAAAGGGAAGCGCAAGACACTTTAGAAACAGATCTCATATAATATTTAGAGCATCCACCGGAATTAAAGATTTAAACATCCAAGATAGAGGAAAGCTATTTTGTGGCATGGCACGTGTTTGAATCTCTTGGTGCCTGCAGCTTTGCATGTCTGTCCACAGGATTGAAGATCCATAAAACTGTGGTTTTCAACTTAGCCTAGTATGAAACCCACAGTGCTTAACCATTTTGGAAAGGATCAGAGGTGGGGAACCCACAGCCTGAAATAGACTATGTCTTTAGCTGCAGTCATTCATATTAAGCATGCCTGACAATGAAAGGATTCAGGGCTGGTCTGAAAAATGCTGGGGCCTGGGTTGGAATATCTCAAAAGTATCTTCTTACCCAGTGGCTAACAAGGGGCACAACTCCCACCAGACCCAGCAAGTATGGTCAATGGTGAGGAATGATGGGGATTGTAGTTCAGCAACATCTGACGGGCCAAAGGTCCCACATACCTGCACTAGAAGGTCTGTCTGCACAAGCACCATTGAGTGTACATGGGGGCTGTACTTCTTTTGGAAGCAGGTAATGCAAATCATATTCAGTCAACCCAAAGTCTAATCTGATGGAGACTTGCCTTTGCAATTTGCCAGCTTTTAGACAGCTCTTCAGAAAAGAGATGTAGGAGAAGCCTCGTTAAATGTCTGACCCTCAGCCCCCATGTGGTCCTTGGCCTACTTTCATGCTGGTATTGAGAAAAACATTGGCTGGGGGGGGGGGAGAGAGAGGCAGAGAAAGAAGTGGAGGGATGGGACCTGCTCATCTTCAGTTCTGGCACAACCCGTTTTGGGCTCTGCTCCTGCCCATTTTACACTCCGGCTCCACCCACCTCTAGTAGGCAGCCTTGAGAAATCACCACCAAGAGACTGCATCTCTCAATGACCAAAAAGAAAAAGAAGATTTCCCACCCTTGCTTTTGCCGCACAAAAACGGGCCATTGCCTAGTACAGTGGTGCCTCGCAAGACGAAAAGAATCCGTTCTGTGATTCTCTTCGTCTAGCGGTTTTTTCGTCTTGCGAAGCAAGCCCATTGACGGATTAGCGGATTAGCGCTATTAGCGGCTTTTAGCGGCTTAGAAAAAGGGGGGAGGGAAAAAAACCAGCAGGAAGTCGCAAGACATTGTCGTCTTGCGAAGCAAGCCCATAGGAAATTTGTTTTGCGAAGCACCTCCAAAACGGAAAACTCTTTCGTCTAGCGAGTTTTCTGTCTTGCGAGGCATTCGTCTTGCGGGGCACCACTGTAATTTCTTTGTAAAGCAGCTATACTGCCAGATTCTGTAGGACTCTATTCCAGTCTGGGCTGAACGGTTCATTAAGAGAAAATGAGGGAAGACAGAAAAGCAAGAGAGCGCTAGTCATTTCTTTCACTGAATTTCAGGAAAAGGAACACTTAAATTAGGTCCTTGTTGTCACATGAACCTTATTTCCTAGGCAACTTTGCTCCATTCAGTGGCTGAAAGCAAACTTGCACCATAAAGAGAGAGTGAGAGAGCAGGAGTTCCCAATGCGCCACCAAATGCTCAGGACTCATTCCAGAACTGCTTCTGCTGGAGGAAACTGATGCCAGGAAAAGCACATCTTGATTTTCAGATGCCAGGTTGAACCTGCAGTGCAGGCAGTTGATTGCCTCCATGTGTGGCATCATTGGAAAAGGAGGAGAGAGGCAGAAGGGTCTCTCAGCAAGGTGATTAATATGTAGGGTTGCTATAAAATAGACACGGACAACTGTCTTCTCTAGAAACTGTAGAAGGTAGAATAAATATTTATTTATTTAAACCAGGGGTGGGGAACCTGAGGCCCAAGTGCCAAATGCGGCCCTCCAAACCTCTGTATCTGGGCCCTGGAACTCTCCCCAAACTGCACCGCTGTGATTCTTGCATTGCAGAGAACAGGACTAAATGACTCTTTGGGTTCCTTCGAGCTCTACAGTTCTATGATTCTGCACATCCTCACTGCACTGCTAGTGTTTATGATTTATGGATTTATTACCCAGTCTTCACCCTAAGGTCAGGTCAATACAATTTAAAATACAACACTAAAAACAGTTAAAAACAAATTACAACCACAGGAAGAGTGGGGGTTGGGGTAGGGTGTCCTAAAAATACAGGTCCCAGATGTCAAAGACCAGGGTAAAGAGATGAAGAGGTGTGTCTTCAGTATACAATGAAAACCGTATAATGAAAGTGCCAGACACACCTTGGCAAGTGACCCATCACCATATTGGAGCTGATGTCATTTTTAGTTAATCCTTACAGTGCTGGCCTCAGGGGTATGAGGCTCAGCCAAAAACTTACATCAGCCATTGGAACAAGGGCATTGGCAAGATGACCAATTCGATTCTTCTGGTACAGCCAGGACATCAGTAGTATCCCAAGAGTCATGTCAATCAGAAGAGAAAGAAATATGTTGGCTTTTCTGAAACCAGGGTAGAAATAAATATATTCAGGTTCAAGGCAAGAGAGGAATGGCTAGATTTTTGGCAATCCATATTTCTTCTCTTAATATTGTTATTGTACTTAATGCTGTTATTGTAAACCATATTGTAATTACAGTGGTGCCCCGCAAGACGAACGCCTCGCGAGACGAAAAACTCGCAAGACAAAAGGTTTTTTCGTTTTCGAGTTGCTTCGCAAGACGAATTTCCCTATGGGCTTGCTTCGCAAAACGAAGCTTGCCCCCGCACCCTGGACCTCTTTTGAAGCAAGGGGTGGCGGGGAGAAGATTGCTTCTCCCCGTTGCCAGCCCCGCAATCTCCGGGGACAGAGGGGAAGGCGCGCGCGCCTTCCCCTCTGTCCCCGGACCCCTTTTGAACCAAGGGGCGGCAACGGGGAGAAGCGATCTTCTCCCCTCCGCCCCTTGCTTCAAAAGAGGGGACAGAGGGGAAAGCGCGCGCACGCCTTCCCCTCTCTCCCCGGACCCCTTTTGAACCAAGGGGTGGCAACGGGGAGAAGCGATCTTCTCCCCTCCGCCCCTTGCTTCAAAAGAGGGGACAGAGGGGAAAGCGCGCGCACACCTTCCCCTCTCTCCCCGGACCCCTTTTGAACCAAGGGGCGGCAATGGGGAGAAGCGATTCTCCCCGCTGTCCCTTCCCTTGCTTTAAAACAGGTCCGGGGACAGAGGGGAAGGCCCGCGGCGCTTCCCCTCTGTCCCCGGACGGTCTCCATAGGAACGCATTGATTGATTTTCAATGCATTCCTATGGGAAACCGTGGTTCGCAAGAAGAAAAAACTTGCGGAACGAATTAATTTCGTCTTGCGAGGCACCACTGTAGTTCTTACTGAAAGGCTGTATATAAATGCTTTTAATTAATTAATTGCCTATAGAAAACAAACTATAGTTTAAAATTTCCAAACAGGCAGGTAAAACCATGGCTTAGAGTTGCTTCTTTACTTACACCTCCAGGAGCTTCTGGAGGTTAAACAACAAAAGCAACGATGCTTGTCAATTCAGACATTACACCAAGCCACAGCACTAACCATGGTTTGAAGTGGGTTTGCAAACCATGCTTTCTGGTTCTTGGGACTGTCAGCTGATCCAAATGATGGTTTCCCAGTTCAGACTTTACACTAACTCAGCCTCCACCAACCTGGCGATTTCATGATGTTTTGGAGTACAATGCCCATCAGCTTCCTATGGCTGTGCCGGCTGGGGCTGATGGGAACCGTAGTCTAAAATGTATAGAGGGCACCAGGTTGGCAAAGGCTGTATTGACTCAAGCTCTGACAGCCCAGCATCACTCAGCACTGAGGCAGGCACAGGGGTCAATTCTGATAAACCTATTTGCACACCACCATTATGAGGAAAGACTGCAGCTCACTGGTAGAGTATTCACCTTGCATGCGGAAGGACCCTGGAGAGCTGCTGTCAGTCAGTGTACATAATACTAAGCTACATGGACATAATGGGTTTGACTCAATACAAGGTATCAGATGTTCCAACAGCTGCATTATGCCAGCAGATCCTGTATGCATCTGGTAGAGTGGTCCACGGGACTGGATCGGTTCATTCAGTAAAGGTAAAAATATACTTTTTGGATTGGTTTTTCGGAGCTAAGAAGATTCAAAACTCAAAAAACCCAAAGTGATTCAACCAACAACAACAACAGTCAAATAAAAATATAAGGCATACAATGTAGTCGTTGGGTCATGAAATGCTGGATGTTCTCAAGGGGGTATCTGAGGTCACTGCAGCTGGGGAAGGAGCAGAAGGTAGGCGCTGGTACAAATATTCCCAACAGCTGCGTCAGTGCTTGCCAGGCTTGTTTCCTGGGCAACCTCTTTTTTTGCTAGACAGAAATGGAAGTTGTGTGGGTGGGAATATGGGGACACACATAAAAATATGTTCTAATCTAAAACTCTCAGGTACAGCTGTATGGACAATAAGTATCATGGAACAGAAAGGCATTTCCGGAAAAAGAGCAAAGCAAACAGACAGCAATTATATTTTGGGCAACGGGATAGTAGTCTTCCACCTCACTCATAACCCCCCCCCCACAAAGTCAGCCCTAAGCATTTCTGTGCTATAGTTAATCAACATATCTAAGTTGAGCAAGGCCATGAAAAAGAGTGGTGGCTGGTCCATCAGGGTACATGGTACACACTCACTCTGTCTTTAGCCAGCCTCTACCTGCCTGCCTTTACTTTGAACAGGCCCAGAGGGTGGCACTGCCTCTTCCTTCTTAACCTCAGCACTGCCATTGTAGAACTCTGCAGGGGGGAGGATGGGGACAAAACTAGAATTAGCTGGTTTTGTCTGCCATTGGCTCTGCCTCTGCCTCCTGTTGGCCACCCAACCTTCCATCCTACCAGTCCCAATGGCCACCAGATGACACAGTGCTCCTGGCTTTTAAGATTTCAGTAGTTATTGCTTACAAATGTCCACATCTTTCTTGAATGCTGTAAGGGCTGGAAACAGGCTGGGTTTGTGAAGTTGGGTTTGCCTACCAGCTTGTCACAGATCAGCATATACAAGAAGGAAAGAGAGAAAGAATATCCCGCTGGGCTGTGCCAGGGTGCTTGGGCATGTTTGGAGTAGTTATTTGGTTCCTGGGCAATACTACTAATAGGAACTGTGAGAGGTTTTTTTATGAATCGCATAGATTGTTTTGATGTATTTGGACACAGACCTGTTCACATCTACCAGGAGAATTCCCACCTCCAGGCCTTACCTCATTAGCTGAGTCTGATTTGGAGCCTTCCGCCTGCTACTGATAATTTGGAGGTGCTGCAGCCGGTGCCCCAGCTGCTCACAAGTTGACAGCTTGCTCCAGATGAAAGACAAGGGCCAAAACGTCAACACTCTAGATTTGAAAACAAAAAAAGGCAAAAATGTCAGTCAATGAAAATGATTGTGCAAGATTCCTAGGACTACCCATGCTTCTTCAGATGAAAACACCTGAAAATTTTGAAATGCTGCAGTGATCACATTATAATGCTTT
This sequence comes from Podarcis bocagei, assembly GCF_964188305.1. Taxonomy (NCBI): domain Eukaryota; kingdom Metazoa; phylum Chordata; class Lepidosauria; order Squamata; family Lacertidae; genus Podarcis; species Podarcis bocagei. The sequence goes on along the minus strand of NC_138139.1, from coordinate 38,047,699 downwards.
TACATCCAGAACCCGTGTCTTCTCCACACCCGTCAACCAGCCATTTGGGCCTCCATGGAAGGAGATCTCTCATGAATGAACAAGTTCACATGCCACCAGATTGGATTTGCACTGTTACACATTCCCATTGTTACCTGGTTGGTTGTCACACAAGTGTATCGGCTCAAAGGCATCAGGAATAACCATTAAGCTGGTAAAAGCCCAGCAGAATTCATGGTGGGCAGCCCTTGAGGCCTTTTCAGCTACCCTTCACAAAAGGTTTGTCAGGTTCAAAGCCTCAGAGCTCATCTCTGTCTGCCCCACCCTGGACAGTTGAGGAGCATTCCCAGTAAATGCAGCGCAGTGCAATTCCCCACTCACACTCCCCGAATTATTCTCCACTTTGCTGCAGCCCACCACCTTGGAGCGAAATGAACGCACATCCGTTCAATTGGCCTGCCTGGTAACAACATCTGAAGTGACAGAGGAAAGAAAGTGTCGCTTGTTGATTGCTCTAAAAGACCCAATGGGTGGCGGCAGCCTAGGGCTAACTGCTCTTCTTGGCGACATAAATAGGGAGACACATAAAGTCATGTAGGAAAACATAATTTCCTTTTAATATTTCCTTTTATTTCAAAATCACAGTCTGCAGGACCTTATTTTACCACAAGGGAATTCCAAAGCACAAAATAGAAACAGAAGTATGGAAAATGTTGTGCGTGGGGTTTTTTTGTTTGTATTGTTTTACATTTTTAAATCTAATATCTAGGGTTGCAACCTTCAATCAGTTTAATTAACTATATAGGAAACTGTTAAACTTAATGATGAATAATCTGGAATTAGCAACCATTTGAATATGACACCAGATTATTCAGGATGGTATAATCCTAAACAGACTACGAGGAGCTCTAAAGTGCTTTTCAGATAATGGTTTTGCTAGTGGCATGCTGCACTGTAGAAAAAACGTAAGTGTCTCTTTTTTTTGGGGGGGGGAGAAACTAACCCATTTCCACCTGAGAACACAACTAGGCCTTCTGAATTATTTAATCCAGGATTAAGATTTCTGTTCAATATTTTAAATGCAGAGCAGAAAGACCAGCAGGATTTACCTAGAAACTCTTCAACCCATGTTGCTTTTCATGGAGAATGTGATTACATTTGTAAAAAACGTATCTCCTTATTAAACAGCTTCCCATTTAAGGCTTGTGATATTATATATCTTCTGTTTTATTCCTTATCGGCATTAGTTTCTGCAACATTTATATAAAACTATTTCACATCCTGCAACACATTAAATAAATATGATAGCTCATGGAATTCTCCTTTATGTTTCAGTGACCAAAAAAGGCTTATTTGGCCTGGATATTATTCCAGAAAATTCATACAATTTTCTGGTAATACAAAAAGTAAAAAAAAAAAAAAAGGAGTTAATTCTGTGTAACAGCAATAGTGGTACCTCGGGTTACAGACTCTGCTAACCTAGAAATATTACCTCGGGTTAAGAACTTTTCTTCAGGATAAGAACAGAAATCATGCTCCGGTGGCCCGGTGGCAGCAGGAGGCCCCGTTAGCTAAAGTGGTGCTTCAGGTTAAGAACAGTTTCAGGTTAAGAACAGACCTCCAGAACGAATTAAGTTCTTAACCCGAGGTACCACTGTATGTTTATTTAGCCAGCCAACGTATCACAAAATAGTGTGCAAGCATTTCAGTTCTCCCGAACTCTTATCTATCTATCTTCATTATAACTAGCCTGAAGGAGGGTTCTGGAATTTTTTTTTTTTTAAGTATACTATTTTGTTATATTTTATTGACTTAATAAAGGTATTGCCCCAACATAGATTTTGCAATTTGGTGGGAAATTGATAGAGAACCACATTTGCAGTTTAGGGGTGGAAGGCTACTCCCTCGTCCTTCTCTCTGACACTATAAAATAATGAATGCCCATCAATCTGTTCTTTGAATTTTATCCAATGTCAGTCATACCCAGAGTATGCCACAAGGTGGTGCTAAAGAGCAGGATATAGTTCAATGTAGTATGGGGGGGGGGGCTCCTGTGAGATAGATTTCTATACTTATATTGGCATCCATTTATAGTGTGGTTTCATTTAATTTTCCAAGCAAAAGCTGAAATCTTCTGCTTCAATTGAAAAGCTGCATTACAAGCATCATATAGGAATGGTGTCTATACTATTTATGGGACACCCTGTTTCAGTGTCTATACTGTCTTAAACGGTTTTTAATTTTTAATTGTTGTGATCCACCCTGGGACATGCTAATGAAGGGCAGGTCATGAAATAAATAAATAATAGGCCAGCAAAGTTGTGTGTGCAGTCCAATATCCTCTCGTGTGACTTGCAGCCTGCTCTCCAACTTCTTGCATAGGGAAGGGTCTTCCCATTCACCCAAATAAGGTAGACAGGAGGGCCCCCAGAGAGTAAGCAGGGATCCAAGGGGTCCCAGCCAGTGGCGTAGCATGGGTTGTCAGCACCCGGGGCAAGGCAAGTAATTTGCGCCCCCTAACCTGTGGATTTTAGCTGCGAGTGCGAGCGCGCCCCCCCAGATGTTGCGGCCGGCCCCCCCTGCACCCCCCACGCTACGCCACTGGTCCCAGCCAATTACAGACCACTTGATTCCCTGCAGCTCCATGATCTGACCTTCAACTAATGCTCCACTGAGCTGCTAGAAACTGGTCACATCCAGAACTGCTGTAACTGCTTTAGCTCTACCCAGTGCTTTTTTTCTTTTTTTAAAAAAAATGTTTAGGTGTACTCTCATTTTGACTCAAGAAAATCACCATTTTATTGTTCAAATCGGGGGAAATAAATACAGTAAATGGACAAAAGTAAAAAGATTCACAAAATGTTTAGGGGTATGCATATTCCTGCGTAGCCCCAGAAAAAAAGCACTGGCTCTACCTATTACCTCTGGTAGCAGAGATTCATCTGCATGCACAAGAGTTTGACACAAAACCTCCATTCCTGCCCCAGTGTTCCCCCCAGGCATTTGAAGACATGCTGAAAGCTACAAGTTTTACACATCAGGCAGAAAGTATGAAAAAGCTGGCTGTAATATTTCATGACAGTATTAGTCGGTTGGAAACCTGTTGAGGAGTTCTACTCTCTGTAGCCCGAGGCAACACTTGCTGCAATGGTTTGCTCATGAATGCTTTAGGTAACTAGTATCCAAATGGAATTAATCAAAGCTGCCCTTTGCCAGCTTGGAAACAATACTTCAATCCCCCGGTTTTGGCAGCACAACCTGATCTCACTTGAAGGCCTGCTGAGCTTTACAGGGGAGAGCTTTTAAACTTCACATCCATTCAGAATTACACTTGGCCATCCTCCAGAGGCCTTCCCATTGAAAACAGGGGAAGAATCCAACATCAATGGCATTTCAACAGGGCTGGGGATTGGGGCAGCCATCTTCTGGCCATCTTCCCCCTCTTTAGCCTCTGTGTTGCCCCTTGTTGAACTCAGCAAGAGACAAATGTAGAACTAGTTAGCTCTGCCTATCACTGACTGTGGCTTCATCTCCTGTTGGCCTCCCTGCCTTCCGATCTTCCAGTTCTAACAGGCACCAGCTGCCACCGGAGTCTACATTTTACACAACAACCACTTTCACAGCAGGGACATCTACAGAAAACATGTCAAATGTGATCCATGTTCAGAAGCCAGGGAGCTCCAGCCCAATCAAGACTATCTGGGGCATGTACACTGGTGTTAAGGACACACTTCTTTCATTGACAGCTCTGACATGTGGCATGAAACGCAGGTGTTGTTGCCAGCGAATCAGTTAACACGAAACAGTGTTTCACAGCAGTTTCACAGTGCTACTGGATCCAGCTCTGTCATTGCAGGCTCAGGTAGCCTCAGTGGCTAGAAATGCCATTTACCAGCCGCGACTGGTTTGACAGCTATGGCCATCCCTGGACCAGGGGAGCCTGGCCACAGTTGTTCATGTACTAGTTACTTCAAGATTACTGCAATGTGCTCCATGTGTGGTTTCCCTTGCACTTGATCCAGAATGCTGCAGCACGATTGCTGATGGGAGTGAGGCCTTGTCAGCATATGACACCTGTGCTCAGAGGTCTGCTCTGCTTGGTGATCTGCTACCGGGACGAGTTCAAGGTGTTACTATTAGTATATATAGCCCTTAACAACTTGGCACCAGTTTACCTACGAGATTGCCTTACCCCATATGTGCCCACTTGACTGCTTCAAGTGGCAGAATTGGCACTTTGCGCTGAAATAAATGTATTGTTGAAATAAATAACTAAACGTTGTAGATTAGTTTTGGTTTTTAACCCATTGTAAAGCAATTTCACCACTATACATTCCTAAACCCTAAACAACTTTACTGCTATACATTTGTAATTCCTAAACAACTTGGGCCCAAAGTACCTTAAGGATAGCCTGTTTCCCTATGCTCCACCTTGATCACTGAGGCCTTCCGATGGGACACTTTTTGTGGTCCCACATGTCCCTGGGCTTTGGATGGTACTTACCAGGGGCAGAGCCTTTAGTGTGAGTGGCATGTATTGATCTGTACATGTAAATTAAGATGGATGAATTGATGTTTATTGTATTGTTAATGTATTGTTAATGTGAATTGATGCCCCCCATTTTTTTCCTTAATAAATTTGTGCGCATATGACTTTTCTGACAATATTAAGTCTGCACTAGGAAACTGACCAGAAAAACATAATTTTGCATATCAAAATATTACACAGACATTTTTAAAAACCCAACATTCTGATTTAAGCTATGCATAAACTGTGTTTGATTTTGTTCCTATTCATCCCACATGACATACCTGCTTTTGCAGACTCCACACACAAGTGAAAGTAGGAAAGTTATCAGCATACATGCAGGAACAGAGGCCTGTTTCAGCAGCTCCACAATAATACTGGCTTCTACTCCTTCTGACTGCCAGTGGGTGAGCTTGACAGGCCCCTCGTCATACCTGTCCTTCATGAATAGTAACTTGCTCTTTGCAACCGTGTCAAACACGGCAACTAATTTGGAAGCTTCCACTGTCTTCTGATCAGAAGAAACAACCTGGTCCTGTGCGGGGTGAAGCTGCGACAGCATCACTTTACGCTGGTCATAATAAACCAAGATATTTTCATCTTCCTCATTGCCATTAGAGTCTTTCCAAGAGGCGGAACAGCTCCAAAACTTGCTTCCTTTCTCCTTGCTGAGTTGGATCCAGGGGTCATGTGAAAAAATGGTGCCAAGGTCTTCAAGGAACCTGTCCAAATTCTCTTCCTTTGCTTGCTTGGTTTTAGTCCATGAGCCCAGAACAGACAGCTTGACTTGCGTTGCATGTTGCATTTCGGAGAGATACTGCTTTACCTGACCAGGAATGAAAGGGAAGTGGATCACAGCCAGGATAACAGCGGAGTTCTGTTCTGGGATCCATCTTCCAACCAGAAGGCCACTTTCAGCTGCCGAGCAGCAAATGGGGAAGAATATCTTAAGCACCATGATCTGGAAGCTTGGAAATCAGAAAGCCTGGAAATAAAAGCACACATGCAAATAATGCTTAATACTTATGGATCGAAGCACAAGGGGCAAACCAAGAGAGTGGTAATGTTAACTAAAGTTAAGAAACAGTGCTAGTGTCATTTGAAGATGGCAGAAGAATGGCAGGTATCTGGCCAGGTTTTGTAAAAACCAAAAGGTTTAAAAACAACTCTAAAAATGTAGTCAAAGCAACCAAATGAAACTCTATAGCCAGCATAGGAATTTTCCCCCAGACATTTATGCTAACCATCCTAAGAACTGCCACAGTGTATCAGATTAATCATCCAAATTTGAAATCCAGTTGTGAGTTATACTTCAAAATAAGAAGTGTGTTTTACATATAGGAAAACATTTCATTTGATATGTACAGTGGTACCTCGGGTTACAAACACCTCGGGTTACAAACACTTCGGGTTACAGACTCCGCTAACCCTGAAGTAGTCCCTCGGGTTAAGAACTTTGCCCCAGGATAAGAAAAGAAATCGTGCGGCAGCAGCGGGAGGCCCCATTAGCTATAGTGGTACCTCAAGTTAAGAACAGTTTCAGGTTAAGAACGGACCTCCGGAACAAAGTTTGTAACCAGAGGTACCACTGTATTTATATTCTCATGTACCGGTACATCCTCAGATTGAGAACAATGAGGATCTACTCTAAGCCCCATTCCTGATGCACTGTGCTCATCATAACACAGTGCTAGAGCATCTACCTTGCACGCAGAAGGTCCCAGATTCAATCCTTGGTGTCTCCAAGTAGGGCTGGGAACGCCCATGCTGTAACTCCAGAGAGCTGCTGCTGGTCAGAGTAAACAACACTCAGCTTGGTCGCCCAATGATCTGGCTTGGTGTAAGGCACTTTCCTATGCATCAATGCTCATGTCATTAAACTTTATTAGGTCAGTACTGGCAAACCTATTGACAACTTGTGGCTAAGGTTGTCAGCATTTTCTTGGGCAGGGTTGCTATGCCTTTAGCAGCTGCGCAACACAAAAACTTAGCCAGTAAAGCTGTTTTCACCGCTTACATCCATGCCAGGAAAATGTTTCACCTGCTAACTTTCTGCATTATAAGGCACAGCTATTAATTGTGCCTTGTATATAGGTTTTGCCACTCACCCTTCGCCTGTGCTTTGAACAGCAGCTTGATGCATACGCATTTAAAATGTGAAGGTTTTCCAACCACTTAGTTTCATGCTGCTAATTGGTTCAATTCGACCTTAAAGGCACAAGAACCAGGCCAGCAACAAAGGGAATGAGTCCACATATATCCTGTGTGAGACTCTATATAAAGTAGTGCAGACTCCTCAGATGAAAGCCACTAAGGCAGGAATATATTGCATTATTTAGTTTTTTTAAATCACTCTGAAATCTAAGGTGACATCAACGTCTCAGTTTTTATACACAGAAATGAAAAAATGACCCTGGAACTAACTGACACTGTCGCTTTAAATAACTCAGCAGTATCAAACAGAAACACCATTAGCAGCAAAGGCGGGGGCAAGCCCAGAGTTAACAACATCCGGAAAACATTGTCCTTCTCTGTCCTTCAGCAAAGCAAAAAACTCCAACCACCCCTCGGGCAGTATGCTCTGTGATGGGTCCAGTGATTGGAAAGGAAACCTTATTGTCTGTTTATGGAATATATACTGAAAGGGAGAGATACAGAAAATAGATGTCCCTGCTAAAACTTTCCAATTGATCTACGGTAATATCTGTGATTCTGACATTTTGCTCTGGAAAAGAAATGCAATTTGTTTGCATTCCGAATGCTTCTATTCACCCTGGCTGATCTACTCAGAGGCACCACCACCGCTACCAGCCTGTCAAGTGATGATGCAGGAGGCAATGTCTGTTCATGGATGAATTCCCAACCCCTTGAGGCAGAAAAGGGATGTCTGCTTGGTACATGTCCCGTTACTTGTAATGTGGAGAGGACCACTGTTACTGGTACTAAGGGCCAATTCCTCTCCAGTCCTTTCACTTATATAAGGGTTGAGGAACCACTAAAGGATGTGTGCAGCCAGGAAGATCTTAGGTGCACAGCTGCAGGCAGAGAGTGCACCTTGTAACAAGAATAAACAACAAAATGCATAGTGTTGCAATTCCCCTCCAGTGGACTGTAAAAGAAGCATTCAATGGCCTCTGAAATACTTGTGTGCGCGTGTTCACGCACATACTTTGGCTGGAGGGACAAGCTGGAGCTTCCAAGAAAGCAGGATCTTTGCGGGGGGGGTGGTGGTTACACATAATATTGGCAAACAAAAGTTTGGTAGATCACAGGGGCAGAGACGGTATTTGTAGAAAATAAAAGGCAGGCAGAAAGGCAGGCTTAATCTTTTCCATACCACTAGGTCTTCACTATAAAAGCCCTTTCTCTGCCCATATTTTTCCATCAGAAAAGGATCCAGAAATTGGGGGGAGGGGGCTTAGGCTTAAAAGCTGTTGGTCTTGGAGAATTTGTGTGTGGGGAGGAGGAAATCAGTGGGTGAGGGAATGGTAAGGATTTGTCACCTGTCCTACAAATGTTCCAACTTGGGACACTTCAAAACTCTTCCTTCTCAGGCAGCCTGGCCTTCAACAGTGAATATGTGGATAGAGCTAGCTGTCAACTGGCCCAATCCATACTTTGAAAGCTCTCCACAAGCAGGAGAGGTGCTTTTTACATGTGTGTTGACCCTGATTGTCCCCCTCGCCGCCATTGATCAGTGCCCCACAATACAAAAAAGAACCCCATGAGTAAAAGGGCAAGTTTTGTTGGGCCTTTATCAGGACAGGTAAAGGTCTGCCCCTGACCATTAGGTCCAGTCGTGACCGACTCTGGGGTTGCGGCGCTCATCTCGCTTTATTGGCCAAGGGAGCCGGCGTACAGCTTCTGGGTCATGTGGCCAGCATGACTAATCCGCTTCTGGTGAACCAGAGCAGCGCACAGAAACGCCGTTTACCTTCCTGCCAGAGTGGTACCTATTTATCTACTTGCACTTTGACGTGCTTTTGAACTGCTAGGTTGGCAGGAGCAGGGACTGAGCAACGGGAGCTCTCCCCGTCGCGGGGATTCAAACTGCCGACCTTCTGATCAGCAAGTCCTAGGCTCTGTGGTTTAACCCACAGTGCCACCCGTGCTCATCAGGATAGAATTTCATAATTCTGAGGAAGCCCAGCCAGATGGGCAGGGTATAAATAAATCATCATCATCATCATCATCATCATCATCATCATCATCATCACCCTACAGGCAAAGTGATTCTAATCATTAGGGGAAGGGCTCAGGGGTAGAACACTTGCTTTACAGGCAGAAGATCCTGGTTCAACCCTTGGCAGGTAGGGTTGAGAATATCCCCGAGAGAGCAAAATGGTCCACTGGAACTAACTGACACTGTCACTTTAAATAACTCAGCAGTATCAAACAGAAACAGAGGCCATCCAAATGCAGCATTACCCCATCATGAACACTTTAGAGTGTTCAAGGCACTTCATATACATTATCTTGTAATTATTACAGCAACCCTGTAATGTAAGTCAATATCCCTATATCCTTTTGCCAATGGGTTGCTTGGACTGAAAGAGAGAATGGTTCACATAAGGCTTTTTGGTGAGTTTGTGGCAGAGATTTGTAGCTCACATAAGCACTGATACAAAATTCAAATAAGAGAGGGTTACAGTTCACAAGTTTTGCAAAGGTACGCAGCTGTCTGAGATGATGTGGAGGACTGTCACATTTCACTGTACAGTGGTACCTCAGGTTAAGTACTTAATTTGTTCCAGAGGTCTGTACTTAACCTGAAACTGTTCTTAACCTGAAGCACCACTTAAGCTAATGGGGCCTCCTGCTGCTGCCGTGCTGCCAGAGCACAATTTCTGTTCTCATCCTGAAGCAAAGTACTTAACCTGAGGTAATATTTCTGGGTTAGCGGAGTCTGTAACCTGTAGCGTATGTAACCTGAAGCGTATGTAAACTGAGGTACCACTGTAATATGACATTGGGCCCAAGTGCTTTTCTGTCACATGAAACCCAGACTACATAAAAAACTCCCTGACATTGATATACACTGACTTAAAGGCAGAAAACAGGTATCTTCCTTTCTCTTACTCTAGCAGTCTAAACATAGCAGGGTCAGGTAATGCCACAATCACGTTGGTAAAATCAGAATCTGGCACTCATAGGTTCAAGCTGCTGGAGTATAAGGGAAGATAAAATCAGAAGCATGATGCAGAGCAGGAAAAACCCCTGTTGTGTTTCTCTAGAAAAGAACACCAGATCTTAATGAACTGCCAGTACCTAGAAAGAAGGAAGGGATCCCAAAGTTGCAAAAAGGTTTAAGGGAGGTAAATGTGTTTCCAAGGCTCTGTTTTACATTTGAGTTTTGTTCAGTGTTATTTGGTTGTATGTGTACTTGTTTCAGAAAACAATAAAAGAGCCTGATGGATCAGGCCAAAAGCCCATCTAGCCCAGCATCCTGTTCTCACAGTGGCCAACCAGATGCTTATACGAAGCCCAAAAGCAGGACGTGAAGGCAACAGCACTCTTCCCATTTGTGATTGCCAGAAACTGGCTTTCATGGGCATATTGCTTCTGACAGAGGAGGTATAACATTATCAGCAAGGCTAGTTGCCATTGATATAGCCCTCTCCTCCATGAATTTGTCTAACCTTCTTTTAAAGCATCTCAAGTTGGTGGTCATAACTAATTATTGTCAGAGCAAATTCTGTAGTTTATGCACTGTGATGTGAAGTTCTTTCTTTTTTCTGTCCTGAATGTTATGAGAGAGAGCACAATATTCATTCCATCAATTTTCTCTACACCATGCAGAATTTTATACATCTCTATCATGTCTCCCCTTACTTACCTTTTCTCTACACTAAAAAACCCAAAATATAATTTTAGAAATAAAAAAGGCTGAAGTAGTCCCAATATAGATGATAGCATATGCACCTTGATTCGCAATTAAGTAGGAATTTTCAGCATACAGAGTTTGCATGGTGTAATCTTGCCTTTCTCCCAAGAGATAACCTAAGGTGGCATGTACAGGGTTTTCAGGCAGTATCCCGCTCAGACACCAATCAATACCAGCATTACATAGCCTCAGAAAGGCTAAGCATTTTATGCCTCAAACCAGATGCTAGAGCCATTATGGATGGGATATAGGGAACTATGAGTATTATTAAACAGAGAGACTCAGGTTCCAATACTCTCTCAGCCACAAAGCTCACTGGGTGACCTTGAGCCAGTCACTCACTCTCTCCACCTGGCCTGCCTCACAAGACTGTCATGAGGATAAGGGGAAGAAAGGGAATGATACCACTCTCAACCTTGTGGGAGAAGCACACAATAAACGTGTAATTAATTAATAAATAAGCCTATGTGCCTTTCTCCAGCCTGGAGGATTACCGCCCACCTTCCACTACTACTCCACTATACAGAAGCCCCAATTCTCAGTCACCTCGGGTTTGGGAAACGCAGCAATATGCACAAGTATAACTCAGCTAGCCTCGCACAATCCACACAAGACTTAGTAGCCCAATTACGGTGACCAACTAGCCAGGAGGGGGAAACCTGCCTGCCCCGGCTCTTATGCCTTTAACAGCGGCTTATTCTGCAGGAATGAGCAGGTGAAATTTTGAGGGAGGCATGGCGATAACATACTAGCACCCGCTAATGGCCGCAGAGCAACCCAGTCACTGGGTCAGTTCAACAGCTGGCAACCGTGGTCCCAATTCCATCCCACCATGCCGCGCCGCGGTTCCCCCTCCCCCTTTTTGCATCCTTTTCTCTCCCAAGCCGTCAGAACTCCCCGCCGCTCGCCGACGACACTTACTTCCTCCCGCCACTCCTTCTAGCAGGCATAAAATAAAAGAAAGAGCCCGCTCCTCTTGACATTCAAGCCACTTCCGGGTGCTACAGGCCGGTTGCTAGGAAACGCAGTCCGTTCCTAAGAGCGCTCCGTAAAGTCCTTGCCTAATTGCATTCCGGACGGACCCCCCGGTCTCCTGAAGTGGCGTTCTGTTTGATTGAGTTCATTGTTTTTAAAAGGGCAGCAGATTCCTGAGGTTTCCGGTACGAAATTCTACCAACTCATTTTAAAACAATTTCTTTCGTCCCATTTAGCGGCCTGGGTTTTTTTTTGCCAACTCTTTTTTTTTTTCTACGAACATTTTCAGTATCCCCAGCTGTTGAGGAGGGAAATATTTTCTAAGGCTCTCTAAGACTGACAGTTTTTTAAAAGAAATACGAGATGTACCTTTGATTTATTTATATTTACTAATTAATCTGAAGAATTTACAAGCCACACGCTTTCAGAGCTGCTTACAATAAAATAGCAGAACAATTAAAGAAATCTACTTAAAAGATATCAGGTGATGCCAAAATGCAAGCAGATTCTGTACTAAGGCAGTACACCTCAAGCTAGCAGAGCAAAAACAAGGTATTTTATATCTGACATGTATTTGGCCTGTGATGTCATACTGACCTGATCAAGCCTAAAGAATCCCAGAAGGTAGAACAGGTTTCTAAACAGCAGAATACTCTTTGCCGCTCCCAAGAGGAGTAGTTGTTGTTTAGTCGTTTAGTCGTGTCCGACTCTTCGTGACCCCATGGACCAGAGCATGCCAGGCTCCCAAGAGTAACTATCAGTAATTTCCTCTACAAAACTGGGGGAGGCATGCAAAATTCAGCCGTTGTATACCACACCCCTGGGTGGAACCCATTCTTTCCCTCCAATTCAATGTCTGCATCTCCCTTCTTTTTGATAAGCTTCGTCTCTTCTATTAATTCTGAGAACTGTAGCTTGTGCCTTCACACTTCTGTTGGAAGCTGATAGCACTAGAAATTTGTTCTGTGCCTTCCTGTATGTCTTATTTGCAACCATCCATAATAAGCAACTTCACCCATGTGAGTGAGGGATGTGGGTGTTTATCACATTCATTGTATTGTTTTTGTTACCTGTTTTTGAAAACAAATTCCAACCAGGTCATTAGTCCAAAGGCTGAGCCTTTCCTGTCCAGTGGCCAACCATATGCCTGTGGAAAGCTCATAAGCAGGACTCAAGGGCCATGTAGCTCTTCTGCTGGGTTCTCCCAGCAACTGGCAGTCAGCAACTGGATACACTAAATTAAGGAGAAAAGTCTGGATTTTAGGTTAGTGCATTAGGAATAATAGGGTGGTCATGTGTGCAACTTTAGAGCCCTCTATTTGCAGGCATTCTCTATTGAAATAAAGGAAGATGTTAATAAGCAAAATGCTGACAAAGCAACACATGCATGGATCATTTAAATATTTTCTGCCCTTATATCCCTATTGCTTCATTGTAATTGCATTTATCAACGTGTCCCTTTACAATCCTCGCAAATGAAGTTAGTCACAATTTAAAATATGAAATGTAGACAGCATATATATTTGCTCTGAAAGTAAACCCCAAATTGCCTCCCAGTTAATATGGTGCAATATGTGGCATCCATTTCTAAACGTTATGAATAAAAACAAAATAAATAAGACAAGAAACAGTGGGGAGTCTTTGACCTCTTTTATTACTTTGACCTTCTAAATATCCTGCTATGGTCTGTGATCAGATAATTTTATTATAATTTACTCTAGTTTTTAACATTACCAGTGACAAATATAATTCAGGTAATCTTACTTTTCATGAAAACATATATTAGAGAAAACTTTCTCTTTAATAATAATGGCATGTCTGTGGCTCCTAAAAGGCTCTGGCTCTTTAGAAGAACCAGGTTTCTTCCTCAAGGGCTATCCTGGGCCAGCCCTACCATTGGGCAGGGTGTGACAGTCACTGTTAAATGCCAGGGGCAATGGCTGGTGTTGGAGGACAGAACTATATGGGCTTCATGGCCTTCTCTGTAGCCCCTAAGCTAGCTTCAGATGTGGTAGTACAGCCTTCACCAACCAAGTGCCCTCCCTCTGCTTTGGACTACAACTCCCATGCCAGTTAGGGCTAGCCACAAAGGTTATGTTCTACCTCTGCTGTCAGTGGCAGTATGCCTCTGAATACCACTTGTTGGGAATCACAGGTGGGTGATTTAAAATCATTTTAAAACAAATTGCAGTCAAGAGAATAGCACGGGCACTGAAACTATATATATCACGTGTCAAAGGCCAGGAAGAAGGCCAGTATGCCTTTGGCATACTGAAAGTGCCAGTCGCATCTCTGTGGGGAAGAAATTCCACAATGTAGGGGCTGCTACAGAGAATGCCCTCTCCAGGCCACCTTGAACTTCTGAGGGTACTGGAACTACCAAAAGGGCCCCCTCTGTCAGTCATAACATCCAAGATATGGATATGGGTCAGATATTGGGATCTAAGCTGTTTAGCTCGAGTCCACCATGTGACAAAGGTGTAGTTTGCTGCAGCAAGTCCTTTTGAGTGCTAGAAAAACTTGGATAACTGACTGTACTGTCAGATGAGGTAGTGTGGCAGAGGTCAAAGCAGAAGATGTCTGGAGGTGAATGATGGAATAATCCTACTCTGCTCTCCCTCTAGGAGTTAGGTTTGGACTGTCACTGGATATACAAAGATTGTCAGAGCTGTAATGGGGTCTCACACGGTACTTGAAGACTTTGACATAGTTATCTCCACTATCAGCAACTAACAGCAACCCCTGGGTGGAACAAGCTATTCCCATTGGTCTCTGCAGACCTTTAGAAACCAGGCAGATGGGAGACCCACTCCTAGGAAACAAGTGGACTTTCTGGTGCTGTTCATCAGCCACAATGATGTTGCCTTCTCTATCAGCGCAGACCCCAGAGGGATTGCCAAAGCAGTGGCCATATTTGCTGGTGATGGAAGAGACCAGTTTGTGGTTGCTACTGAAGAGCTTGACATCACCACATTCTTCACTCACCACAAACCCTCCTTCTGGGGCCAAGCACACGTAGCGTGGCCCACACAGGTTGGAGACAGAGTGGGTGCTTTGCACCTTGAAAGCACGGTCAAGGGCAAAGCTATGAACTTTTCCTTCCGTGTAGTCTGCCACCAGAATCTTTCCAGATGTATCCACTCCAATTCCCCTTGGGGAACAAAACTTCCCAATTCTTAGCCATTCTCCCTTGGAGAACTTGGAGTGGTTGTTGAAGATGCGGACAGTCCCATTGACCAGGTCTGTAATTGCCACCATCCCTGCCCTGGTCACGGTCACATCCTCTGGCAAAAAAGTCTCATTCTTCTTCCATTCCACACATGGTATAGACTGAAATGTTTGGCCTGAGCGGTTGAGGAAGTGGACCCTTGGTGCATTTTCACTAGTCATGTAGATAAGCCCATCAAGCGAGCAGTGAATTCCACACACACCTCCATAATGGTTGCCGTTGGGGTTTGGGATCTGCTGCACCAGTTCATCTTGCCGGTAGTAAAGGGAGTTTTTGATATTGTCCAGGTCATGGCAGATGACCTTGGCTTTCTCGGCCAGCTGGTGCACTTGGTGTTCTGTCACCATGCCTGTACCAGGGTGGCTGTTCAGGAGAGGGCTGGCTTTCTGAAATGTGGCATCTGATTTAACTTGGAGGGCATAAACAGTCCTCAGAAGCTTCTCCTTCCGTTGTGTGTCTTCCAAAGTATAATCCATCCTTTCCCCCTTTCAAAAAGACAAACCACAAGCAGTTTTCAAAAATATAATGCAGTTTTGTATGTTGCTATTATGAATATATGCATTTTTATGCACACAGTACCCTAGTGCTTGGCTGGGGAGCAGTATTGCAAAATTTGAAGAAGTGCAAATCTCAAAGGATGGTGCCGTTTCAGTCTGTGTATTGTTTCAGTGTGGTTTAAGCAGCCTCACCTTTAAATGTGAACTGAATCATATTTCTCCCCCATGCCCCTACCCTTTGCATACTTTTAACCCTGCCACTCCCCCAAACTGCAAAAAAGTCCAGGATTCTTTTTATTTTTGTATACACTATATGCTTAAATCACCTTTGAAGCTCATTATTTCCCTCAAATAATTCTGGACACAGTAGTTGGTTAAGGGTTTGCTGGGAATTGCAACTCTGCAAGGGGCAAACTACAGTGCCCAAAATTATTTGAGGGAAAGAATGGGCTTTGAATGGATTTTAAAGGCATAGTGTACACAACCCTAAATTTCCAGTATGTGATTAAATCCCTCCCACAGAATAATGATAGACTGGAGGTAACATAAGAAACCCTTTTGGATCTACTGCAAATCACCATCCATCTTCCAGTGGATCCAACTCTATCTAATACCACCTTTTGAGCTAAGATCAAGCTTTTGGGTGGCGCTGTGGGTTAAACCACAGAGCCTAGGGCTTGCCAATCAGAAGGTTGGCGGTTCAAATCCCCACGCTGGGGTGAGCTCTCGTTGTTTGGTCCCTGTTCCTGCCAACCTAGCAGTTTGAAAGCACGAAGTGCAAGTAAATAAATAGGTACTGCTCCAGCGGGAAGGTAAACGGTCCTTCCGTGCGCTGCTCTGGTTCGCCAGAAGCAGCTTAATCATGCTGGCCACAAGACCCAGAAGCTGTACACTGGCTCTCTCGGCCAATAAAACGAGATGAGTGCCACAACCCCAGAGTCGTCCATGACTGGACCTAATGGTCAGGGGTCCCTTTACCTTAACCTTACTATGGGGAAAACAGTTTTGAGCAATCCTGGGGTGATGGACTTGCTGAGCAGTGCAGGGTATTATCTGTCACCCAGGTGCCTAGACCATTAGCCCAAACTGCCGGACTACAGACTCAAATAGTAAATAGTCTTAGCTGAAGTAGGGAAGAAAGTTTAGGACTACTTACCTGTGATCAAAGTTGCCCAGGCTGTTCTCTTTCCCCCCCTGGTTTGCAAACTGCTCTATAGAGAGACCTAGAGTATTCTCCTGTTACCCTTCAAATATACCACTGAGATAAGTTTCCCAGGGCTCTGTTGTTAGTGACAGGAATTTGCTGCCCAATGCTTGTGTCAATAGGATTGTTTTGCCAGGGTAAACACAAAGGCGCTCAAGTTAAAATAGACAAGAGCCCAGGGGCGGCCCATCCTGTTTTGCCACCTAAGGCAAAACGGGAAGGTGCTGCCCCTGCCCTGCAACCAAAGCCTTACTTATCACGGTTGTGGGGCTGTGGCTTCTGACTTCTGGTAAGATATTGCAAGAGGTCCAGGAACCCAGAAGCCACCCACTGTGACCCAACGTGTATTTTGCACAAGCAAGAGTTGCAAATGCATCTCCTTCCCTCTCAGTTCAGCATCCCCCAAGTTGCTGGGTCTTCACGTTTTGAGTTGGGCCTATTTCTTTAACAGTGGTGAAATGAATTAAATAACTGAAGTTGACAAGTAAATAGGCCTGTCTCAGCTGGACAGTGGGAAGGCTGTGGGAGGCTTAAAAAAAAAAAAGCATCTCCCACGGCAACGGACTCTGACCTTTTGTTGTTGCTTTAAACACTGAGATAAACAAACATACCAACTAGGCCTCTGGCGCCCATTCACCTTTCTGAGGCTGAAGGCCTGTCAAGGCATGTTTGAAAGCCACCCCCAAGCCTCTAGCGACACCTCGGCCATGGGTTTGTTCGTGCTTAGGCTCTCCTTGCCTCCAGTGGAAAGCACAAAATGGTCCCCTGTCACCTCCATTTCTTATCTACCGCCTGTAAGGCAGGGTGTGTGCGAATCCATTTATTAATTATATTTTTGTGCCAGCTTCACACTCACAACAACAGCCTTGCGAGGTTGCTTAGGCTGAGAGAGAAATAATGATTGCCATCCGATCAACCAGTGAGCTTTGTTGTTGCTGTGTCGGAGCTTTGAACCCTAGTCTATATTGCGTTTGAGAGCATAAGGAGACACAGCCATTGGGGCTAGTAGCCACTGATAGCCTTATTCTCTATGAATTTTCCTAATCTGCATTTAAAGCCATCCAAGATGGGAGCCCTCACTACACTACCAATAAGGCTGTTGAAATAATTGCTGAGATAACATACAAGGAAGCACTTGAAATTATGTAAAGCAGGAGTGGCTAACCTTTGGCCTCCCAGATGTTGCTGGGCTACAACTCCTATTGGCCCTGACCACTGGCCAAAAACATCTGGAGGGCCACAGTTTGCACACTTCTGCTGTACCTGCTACATTACATTGGCTTTCTCTGATAAAGCTGATCTGTACATGGTCCCCATGAGCAGAAGTAGTGTCTTGGGCATAGCTGTCAATGTTTTTCTTTTTTTAAGGGAAATTCCCTTATTCTGAATAGGATTCCTTGCAAGAAAAGGGAAAAGTTGACAGCTATGGTCTTGGGGTATAGGCTGAGGACTGTGAACAGGTAGAGAAGCTGAGGCATGGAGAATGAAGGAGGTGTATGGAAAAGCTCCTGTGGTGCCTTCAGGGCAGGGCAGTACAGGGCTGAAATTCAGGGTCCCTTTCAGGCAAGTGAGCAAGAGGGCACCCAGATGCTTGCCACATTTTAAAGCAATACTCATTTGCATTTAAATGTGGAATATGAATTATCCCAGTAGGTATTGGATTTTAATTGATTGCACTGTTGATGTTTTAAACTGTTTATATAAATGTGTTTTAAAAATAAACACAATTGTTTTAACTGTTTTTATATATGCCATTTATAGATGTTTTTATTATATTGCAAATCATTTTGGGATGCCTCTGGGCAAAGCATAAAACAACAACAACAACGCCCTCCTCCACATGACCATACATAATTAAAATGAACTGAATTAAATCCAGAATCTAAAATTACCGAATTGCTCCACTGTGCAGTTCATTGGTAGCAGAGCACCCGCTTGGCTTGTAAGAAGTCCGCAGCATCCCCCAGTAGGTCTGGGAAAAGTGTCTGAGATCCTGGAGAGGGTGACTGGTCAGTCCATACATGGTTCAATTAGCCAAAGGCCTGGGAGAAGAGGAATGTTTTCGCCTGGTGTGTAATGAAGGTGGCAGGTAAGCCTTCCTGGGGAGAGCAAGATGAACTAATAGTCTGACTCTGTCTACGGTAGCTTCCTTTGCTCCTAGTAGACAAGAACCTGAAGAGAGGGTTGCATGCTTGTGTTATAGGAAAATCCTTGGGCTCACTTGGATTACCAGACACCAGCCAGGAGGCCTGGTCTTTATTCAAACGACTGTTGCAGCAGGACTTCCACCCATTGCATGGGCGAAGCAGGAAGACGCCCAGAACAAAGGATGGCTCCCACTTTTATCAGTTTTACAAAGATACCCACAACACCCCTAAAATTACATCATGTAAAGGTAAAGGTACCCCTGCCCGTACGGGCCAGTCGTGACCGACTCTGGGGTTGCGTGCTCACCTCGCTTAAGAGGCTGGGAGCCAGCGCTGTCCGGAGACACTTTCGGGTCACGTGGCCTGCGTGACGAAGCTGCTCTGGTGAGCCAGCACCAGAGCAGCGCACGGAAACGCCGTTGCCTTCCCGCTATAAAGCGGTACCTATTTATCTACTTGCACTTAGGGGTGCTTTCTAACTGCTAGGTGGGGAGGAGCTGGGACCGAACGACGGGAGCTCACCCCGCCGCGGGGATTCGAACCGCCGACCATACGATCGGCAAGTCCTAGGCACTGAGGTTTTACCCACAGCGCCACCCACGTCCCTAAGAAAATTACATCATGCATACATCACAAATTGGGAGGGCCTGGTGACAGAAACCTGAGCATCAGGTTTGCCCCCATCCTTCCCTTGACCTCCACCTCACACCCATTAAGTAAGACAAAAGAAATATTTACAAGTTCCTGGTTTCCCATCAAGTTATCATACTTTTTTGTCCTGACCAAGAACCTAATCCATTCCTGGATGGTTCGCTATTGTCCACGGGATGACTATCTGTCTGGCACCCATTTACCAGGATGCCAGTGATTATCTCCTATGCAAAAGGCTGCTGTGTACCTGATCCCAGGTTTCAGGGATTATGGCTGTCTTTTACCAGTTTCCGAAGTTTCGGTAGCCATCTTTTCCCTGAGCAGAACGACGTTGGAAATTGTGTGGTGTCGTGAGTTATGTGGTGCTTTGAGGAGACATTGTATGTGAACAAAGGGAGGGGTACACACTGCATGCTAGAGGGGCAACCCCCCCCAATCATTCTAAAAAAATCCTGTAACACTTGATTTAACAGGAACAGACTTGAGAGGGAGAAAAGAAAAACGAAAAAGTAGAGGATGCAGTAGCAGGGGGAACTTGTTGCCCTCAAAATGTTGGATGCCCAGTTCTAATGAGTCCCACCCAGTATGGCTAATGGTCAGGGATGGTGGATATTGAAGTTGAGTGGTATGGAGGTGCCACCAGTTCCCCTCCCGTGGGCTAATGAGACGGAGGACGCTGAAGAAACCCCATAATGCTTAAAATTTTCATTCTTACCATAGGGTGCTTCCAGAAGAGGGCTTCATACTGTAAATGGGTCATTCGTGCATCACAGAAGGGTGGTGAGTGGCGACAGTGTTGTTGTTTTTAATTAAGAAAATCAAATTTATTTTCATGAAGTTGGTAAATCTGGATTAAATGGGGTAGGGAGAATAAAAGCTGACACTTTTATGTCACTAAGATCATGTGGATGCAGAAAGGAAAGGAGAAGAGAAGAGAAGATGTGTTTGAGAAACATCATTCCATTATAAACACAGGCCTGGAAGCACCTCCTAATTTCTAAATCCAAAGGTTTTGTTGCAGTTTCAATGATGACCACTAGAAGGATCCATCAGTCCAACTAATAAATGAGAGAACGTAAAAACTATTGAGAGTATTGAGTGCTGGATGGGGGTGTTGGTAGGGGAACTTGCACACCTTCGTTGCAATGCATATTTTAAAATGAGAAATCCAGCACAAAGCAAAATGGGGATATATGAAGAGTAGACATAAATTAAGTTATGCATTAATGCATTTAATTTGGAGATAAGGAGGAAGCCTATCACTATCTGAGGAATTGTATTTGGAATAGTCATCGCAGGGTAATCCATGGAGCAAGAAATGGATTATTTTTTAAAAGTGGAATAAATTTATGAGTGATTTTCTCAAATCATTTTTAATTTGATTTTTCAGGTACCCCTCCTTTGAGCATCATAGGGCTTTGTGGTGGTTTAAAAATTAAAATTAAAATCCTGACATTTCAGGAACAGGATTGTTTCCACACTAGAGTCAGTTAGCACCGCTGAGGCATGACTTTTCCACAACCAGCCGGGAGCAGAATTAAGATGGATGTTTTGCACTGCACGTAATATAGTGCAATATTATCCACCTTTGTCCCACCCCTGTGGCCATGAGTCTTCAGTAATGTTTACTCAGGGCTGGGGACCCCTGTCCAGCAAATGGCCCACCATCTCTTTGAGGCAAAGAATGTGCTTCAAACTTGCTTTAAAGGTATACAGCACTTTGTATACAGCCTAGAGAACATCTTTCATCCCAACAGCCAGGGTGGTTCATATCACCATGCAGCCATCAAGCTTCTTAGGTGACTTTGGCCAGTACCTCTCTCACAGACTAAACCTACCTGATGAGGTGGTTGTGAAGATAAAATGGGTGGTGGTGGTGAGAACCATGTATGGCGCTTTAAGCTCCTTGGAAGAAGTGTAGGAGAGAAGTGTAAAAAAATGAGTTCTGTACTGCAGGGGGAGAGAGGTTAATCCAGCCTTGGTCTTTTCTCCCTCCTGCACCTGCTCTGGGGTGCCTCCAGATAATCAGTTTTTTGTGAGAGGGATTCAGTCCAGTGGCGTAGCGTGGGTTGTCAGCACCCGGGGCAAGGCAAGTAATTTGCGCCCCCTAACCCGTGGATTTTAGCACTCGAGTGCGAGCGCGCCCTCGGATTTTTCCGGTAACACTTGACTTTATAGAATCATAGAATCGTAGAGTCGGAAGGGACCAGATGGTCATCTAGTCCAACCCCCTGTGGTGATGATGATGATGATGATGCATTTTATTTATACCCCGCCCTCCCCAGCCAGAGCCGGGCTCAGGGCGGTTAACACCGGTAAAATTACAATAGAAACATAATGGGGGGAGGGACCAATTTAAAATACAGGTTAAAATGCAATTTGAAAAGCAGCCTCATTTTAAAAGTAGTCCACAAATCAAAACTGTAAGGGGAGGGAAGACATAAGGGTCCCACTGAGTCCAAACCAAAGGCCAGGTGGAACAGCTCTGTCTTGCAGGCCCTGAGGAAAGACGCAGGACCACGCAGCTGTCCCGTGCGGGGATCAAACCTGCAACCTTGACATCCCTATTTCCATAGGGTTCGGGTTTCCGAGTGGCTAGGGAAACCAAGCTGGATGGGGAGGGGAAGCCACAAACATGAGTCTGACCAAACTGCGGGGAAGCAGTGGAAGACAGGAGTGCCTCGCGTGCTCTGGTCCAGGGGGTCACGAAGAGTCAGACACGACTAAATGACTAAACAACAACAACAACAACAACAACAACAACAACAACAACAACAATGTATGAAGTTACATTGAAAGACCTACACTGGCTCCCTGTACGTTTCTGAGCACAATTCAAAGTGTTGGTGTTGACCTTTAAAGCCCTAAACGGCCTCGGTCCAGTATACCTGGAGGAGCGTCTCTACCCCCATCATTCTGCCCGGACACTGAGGTCCAGCGCCGAGGGCCTTCTGGCGGTTCCCTCCCTGCAAGAAGTGAGGTTACAGGGAAGCAGGCAGAGGGCCTTGTCAGTAGTGGCACCTGCCCTGTGGAACGCCCTCCCACCAGATGTCAAAGAGAAGAACAACTACCAGACTTTTAGAAGACATCCGAAGGCAGCCCTGTTTAGGGAAGCTTTTAATGTTTGATGTATTAATATTTTTTGGGAAGCCGCCCAGAGTGGCTGGGGAAGCCCAGCCAGATGGGCAGGGTATAAATAATTTATTTTTATTTTTATTAGACACCCCCCAAGCCAAGGAGATAAGTAACTCTACAACTTCAGAAGTCATCTGAAGGGAAGTTTTTTTAAATGTTTCATGTTTTATTATATTTTTATCCAAGGTGACTGGGGCAGCCCAGTCAGATGGGAAGGGTATAAATAATAAAATTATTACTATTATTATTATTATGGAATAGGGCGTCTCAATTTTCTTTGATGAAATGTTGCAAGGTATTCCGATTAATGCTTTTTATAGGATATTGGACACGGTGCGAGTTTATGGCTGCCAAGTATTGGCCTGAAAGGAAGCGCAGCCGGCATCAGGGAACTGCTGGAGGATGGAGCTTGCAAGTGTTAGAATGCAAAACGCGGACAGGTTCAGGCACCGAAGAAGGTGGGGGAAAGGGGAGCCCGGATGGCTCAGTTTAAGAGCACGGCGCTGATAAGGCCAAGGTTGCAGGTTCGATCCCTTGTAGGGGGGCAGCGGCGTATTACTGCATTGCAGCGGGTGGGACTAGATGACCCTCGGCTCCCTTTCAGCTCGACAGATTCTATGAAAGCGCATGGAGCGCGGAAGTTGCATTGCAAGTAGTACGCGGGGGGGGCAAGGGTTGCAGAGAGAGAGAGAGAGAGAGGGAGGGAGCGGGGAACTGGCCCTCCGCTGGACAACTGACCCGGCCGGGCTCTGTTTCCCAGGGAAGCAGGAAGTTGCAAGCCAAAGTTGCAGAAGCGCCCTGCTCCTTCTTCCGCGGAGGGAAACGCTCCTGCGGAGGCGAGAGGCAGCGAGGAGGCGACGAGGTGAGGCTTTTGTGAGGTAGGGAGAGGAAAGACGGGGGAGGGAACCCAAGGAGGATTTGCACGAGAGGGAATGAAGGGGAAACGCGCCTCCCACGCGGAGCACTTTTCCCCGGGAAATGCACGGGGTGGGGTCGTGGCTGATCCGTGCTGCGCGCTCGCGTCGTGCGGCCCAAAGTGCTGCAGGATCGTCAATGCAAGACCCCCTTTTAAAACCTCCCCCTCCCCCAGCTCTGGAAAAAAAGGGGGAAGGGGATGGCGTCAGGGTGCGGAGGCTGCCCGTGCCCGGCCAGGCGTCGGTGGCGGCGTCAGCGCTGCTGCAGCGGCTGCTCCTCCTGCGAGCAGTGAGTGGAGCGCAGCCGCAGCGGCAGCGGGGCGCGCGCGCGCGCTAGGGCGCAAGGCTGGCGGTGGCGGCGGCGGCGGGGAGCCCGGCCGAGGAAGGAACTTGTCCCTTCCCTCTGGACTCGCACCCCCCGCAGATGTTGCGCCCGGTGCGGCTGGCACCCCTGGCACCCCCCACGCTACGCCACTGATTCAGTCACATACTGTAAATTTAGGTTTGTGCAATTAAAGTGGATTAAAGCACTCTCTTGCAACAAATCCACTTTTTAAAGGTTGTTTTGTGGTTTGGAAAGTGCTGAAGAAAGTGTGGAACAACAAGTAAATTGATGGAAAGATGTATAACCTCTACACAAATTCAGGATGTGCACTCCTTGTCTTGCAATCATACCCCACCCCCAATGGATAAGAACAAATGCTGAATAAAGAACAGACAAGGTTTTCTTCTACTTTTGCCCTTCTCATTTGACCCATTTGTCCACCCCAGAGACCCAAATGCAAACATGAGACAGGTGCTCTTGTTGGTATGGGAGACTGGGACAAGGCAAGCTTCCTTCTTCGTTCACCTGAGACCAACTCAGATGTCTATCAGCTGGGCTGTACCATAAAGGAGAAGTAATGGCTGACTATCAGATTTCCTTAGGTTGACCAAATAACCATGTAATGTGGCTGGCACTGGAGCAAGCTGGGTGTCCTCAGGGCGTGATCTGAACCACGATAAGTCTTGCAAGTCGCTCAACTCCTATCCAATTATCTAAACACAAAGGTAAACACTTTGCTTTTTGAACTTGAAATCTGATTGCCTCGCTCCACGCTCTCTCCTCCAGTTCATAAGCAGGAAAGGTTCTTCCTCCTCCATTGTTTCATTTGCCCAGCAGCTATGTTGTTGCTGTTCTCAGAAAACGTTTTTTTTTTAGTATTCATATCAGTATTACTATTGCTACTAGTTAAGAGCAAGGAGTCCAGGCATGGAGGTGCTTTGCTGTTCCACATCTTCTTACTGACTTACCGGGTGACCTTGGTAAAGTTGTCTTGTGTTGGAGCCTGTGGGCCTCTCCTCCAGACTCCAGTGTGTGTATTCTGCAAACGCCATTGTGTGATCAAATCCACCATGTGTTGATGGCCACCTTATAGAGCGATTATTATTCTTTAAAGCCAAGGGAGGTATCTGCCCTGCCATGAATTGTGTGGAGACAATAGAGCAGGGGAACTGCCATCGGATCTAATTTTAATTTTAATTTATGTGGCAGGAGGATACTTTTTTCGCCAAGATTGTGGCCAAGGGGGGAAAGCTGAACCATGCCCCCCCCCACTCTGCTATTTTGTTCAGTAGGAAGAGGCATCAACAGGGTTCAAGGACACCTTCTGGGCACTCAAAGCAGGAACAGTGAGAGTCCTGAGGACCAGACAGAGAGACCTGGAGGGTCCCAGCTGCTCCCAAACCTGAGGTTCTCCACCCCACATGTAACATGTGCTTATGCCCTTCAAGAACAGCAAAAGAATGAGATCCGACAAATGCAGCATGTGTAGCCTTACTGGTCACATGCAGTCAGGACAAGGTAGATCTTCTGGCCCGATTATCAGCTTTAAGCACCATGTGATCTTAAGACAATGATCAGTGGATCAGTCAGGTGCTGCTGCTATTTGGACTTGGAGTGAATCCAGGCTCTTTGCAGTAAACCAACAAAGGCCAATGATTCAGAGAAAAGAGGCGATTGCCATCACCAGTTTAGGAAATACAGTAGTACCTCGGGTTACAGACTCTTCAGGTTACAGACACTTCAGGTTACAGACTCCACTAACCCAGAAATAGCACCTCAGGTTAAGAAGTTTGCTTCAGGATAAGAACAGAAATTGTGCAGCAGCCGCACGACGGCAGCGGGAGGTCCCATTAGCTAAAGTGGTACCTCAGGTTAAGAACAGTTTCAGGTTAAGAACGGACCTACAGAACAAATTAAGTTCTTAACCCGAGGTACCACTGTAGGTAGGTAGCCGTGTTGGTCTGCTGTAGTCGAAACAAAATAAAAAAATTCCTTCCAGTAGCACCTTAGAGACCAACTAAATTTGTTATTGGTATGAGCTCATGGAAGCTCATACCAATAACAAACTTAGTTGGTCTCTAAGGTGCTACTGGAAGGAAAAAAAAAATATTTTGTTTTGGTTTAGGAAAGACAGTGAAATTAATCTTAGCCAGTGTTCTGCAGGGCGTAGGGTGAGAATGTGTTTCTAATAATGAGGCTTAGCCAAATATTAGACAAGTCTATTACCAAAGCTTTAACAGCTAAATGGCTACCATAGTGAAGGAACGTCCAAACATTTCAACGTGTTGGGAGTCCAAGCGGGAGCTATTGGAGGGTGCTCTCGCTCAGGGTTCCACCCAGCCAATTCTCTTTCGGGAGATTCCATTCCATTCCCCAGTTGTCCATTCTCCCTGAACAGTCAGTTAGCAATTTTGTGCCCACTAATCACACCTGGTCTTCATTCAACCGTTTTCAGGCTTCCCCCTTAAGCAACAGAGACCAGCTCCATCAGTTACACTTGAACTTCTTGTTACAAGGACTACTATTGAACTTTTAAGAACTGGCGCCCAGGTTTGCTCCCCCCCCGCCCCCGCCCCGTTTGTGTCATGCTATTCAGGTGGTAAATCTGCAGACAGTGCTTGCCCATCTTGTTTTAATTGACTGGTTGTAAGCTGTTCAGATACAAGCTGGGTACAAACGGTCTAAATAAATTATATATATGGCCTGCTAATACCTCTCTCTTGGGTGATGCTGTTTAGGCAAGACATAAACATCAGAAGGAGAGGGAATGATTCATATTACTTCAATTGCAGAGGCTGCCTCTGCAACAATAGCAATAATAACCCTAGCAAAGAGATCAGGCTATTCACTTCCACTCATTTTTTAAAATTTAATTTATTTATCTTTTACATTCTTTAGACCTGTGGACAATAAATAACACATAATACTCTTTATCCCACCCCCACCCCAGTGACATCCCTCCCCACAGCACCATACACTATAAATAAATAAATATAGCATGTATCATTTATTCACCAGTGTTTTGCCATTGACTGATGCACGAAGTGCAGTGGGGTGTTGCCCCAGCATTGGTGTTTGAGTGACTGTTGCATTTCATGGGTGATTGTGGTGGTGGTGGATGCTGTGATAGGAAGTGTGGGCAAACAAGACAATGTTGTGGCAAACTCTGGACGTGCCTCCTCTCACCCCAGCATTTGGATGTTCACAGCTTAGCTTTTCAAATCGCGGAAATGTCCTCCTACATTAACATCGCTAGTAGAGCACTTTGCTGATAGACAGCGTGGCCTCCTCTGCACCACACGTTTAAAAACAGTAATTGTATGACTTAAAACAGCCAGGACTCCAAAGAATCATGAGAACTGTAGTCTGTGAAGTGTGCTGAGAGTTGTTAGGCGATTCCTTGTTCCCTTCAAAGAGCTCCAATTCTCAGAGTGGTTTAACAATCAATCCCTCTTCCCAGTAAACACTGGGAATTGTAGCTCTTTGAGGGGATATGGAATCGCCTAACAACTCTCAGCACCTTTAACAGACTACAGTTTCCTGGATTATTAGAGGGAAGTGATCCTGCTTTAAATGTAAAGTTCAGATGGGGCCTATGTCAACCACTGTCGGCTTCCAGATTTTGTGGAGGGCAACGGGGTGATGGACCTCCAGCCTATGAGCATCATCAGGCCTCCCCATGTAGCCTGCAAGGCTGTTTTGGCCAAGCCACGTTCAGCTGCCCTGCACCTGATGTCACATATTATGTCAGGTGTGAAGCAGGTAAAGGTGCAGCTTAGATGAACAAGTGCCTGCAAAGCACCTTGCAAGCGTTTCTGAAGCACCAGCTATCATCTGATTGGGGAGTGCTTTTTTTTGCAAAGCACACCATCAAAAATAGGTTACCAGGTGTCATTTTGACACCAGGTGATTGGCAGGTGGGCAACCCTACCTGCCTGTCAAATTTAGCCTAGCCCACAGGCTGAATGTAGCTTCTCATTCCTGGGATGCTGAAAGCTGGCCACAGGTTCCCCAACCCTGGCCCATGTGATACCATTTAGCACACATTAAATTACTTTGGGGCTCTTAGCTTGACATCCTTTCCTGCAGCTGTGATCCCTTATTCCTGTGCATTAGGTAAGAGAATATGGCAGGTCCTGCCTTTGGAAAGGCATTCCCAACAAATGGTTGGACACACACACGCACACACACACACACACGAGAAGAGCCCTGCTGTATTGGAAGAATGGTTCCTATTGTCCAGCATCCATGTCTTACAGTGGACAACCAAATGCCTCTGGAAAACCTAAAAGTAGGACTTAATAGTTATTGCTCCCTCACAGTGGGCATCCAGTGGTATACTACCACCGACTCCAGAGTCCAGAGGTTCTGTGTAGCCACCATGGAGCCAGGAGCTGAAAGTTGTTTGAGAAAGTTGCCCATGGTGCACATGTTTTTATCGCTCTCCAAAACCTGCAAACCTCCTTTTTCGTGCCCAGAAGTGGAGGCCACAGCCCTGTAGTAAAGCGTCTGCTTGGCATATGGAAGACAGCAGGTTCAGTCCCTGGAAGCCACAGGTAGTAAGTAGCCTTTTCCCATGGTTAATTTGATGATGAGGCTTTTGAGTTTTATATGTGAGTTTTCCCCGATCTTCCTGCTTTTATGGTGCAGCAAAAGCATTTTTATTTTTAGTGCCTGCCTTTACCATACTGTATTTATGGTTCTGATGAATGTTAAGCTGGCTTGGGGAATCTTTGAATGGTGAAGGCAGCAAAACATAAATCCATTAAATTCATTAATTTGACACGTCTCGAAAAGACAATGGACTGAGATCTTGGAGAGCTGCTGTCAATCAAACCAGATAGTGCTTGGTCAGATGGGATAATGGTCCAGCTTGATGTAAGGCCACTTTTTGTGTATTTGTGTATCCCTGATATGATGTGCAAATGCCACCTCCCTCATGCTGCTTCCAGCTCTCTAGAAACAAAAGAACAAAAAACCCAACCCTGTTGCCTACCTTGGATGCAGTTGCCAGCATCCAGACTGTTGCTATTTTAGGGTGGGATTCAATCACATGCCAGCATATTCAGGATGTGCCATGATAGCTGATTGGGAGCTCATGCACAACAAACCTGCTTCCTCAAAGAATCAGGCTTATGTGTGATAAGGAAAGTGACCAGAAAGTATGAAATGATACTTGCTTTTGTTGCAATGTCATCTAGCCTCCCTGTAAACAAATCAGGATGAATATTCAATAAACAGGTCATCTGGAAATACCCACTGTGGGTACAGCCTTGAATACAGTTCTGTTCCATAATAGTCTCTGCTGACAATTGAACCACATCGTTAGCCTGTGTTGTGTAAGTATGGTGTTTTTGTTTGTTTTGTTTTAAAGAAACGAAACGAAACGAAACGAAAGCAAAACTAGCAAACAGCTTCTGGCATTCTAGTGATGTAAACAACACTTCCGGAAAACTTACACATTATGGTAAACTCATATTCTTCTGTATTCAGGTGGGTAGCCGTGTTGGTCTGATGCAGTTGAAATAAATAAAAAAATTGTCCAGTAGCACCTTAGAGTCCAACTAAGTTTGTTCTGGGTATAAGCTTTTGTGTGCATGCACACTTCTTCAGAGAAGTATCTGAAGATAATACTGGACAATTTTTTAATTCATATTCTTCTGTGTGTAGAATAACTGCAATGTGTGCAGAATCCCTTATGGAATAAGACACCATGCTGATGCCTTCACTGTCTTCACATGGTATTCACTGCCTTCTCAGAACCATGGGCTAGGCCAAGAAAACTCCCTTCCCTCCTGAAATCTCAAAATGCTGCCATCTCCCAGGGCACTGAATCATAGAATCATAGAATCATAGAATCATAGAATCATAGAGTTGGAAGAGACCACAAGGGCCATCGAGTCCAACCCCCTGCCAAGCAGGAAACACCATCAGAGCACTCCTGACATATGGTTGTCAAGCCTCTGCTTAAAGACCTCCAAAGTAGGAGACTCCACCACACTCCTTGGCAGCAAATTCCACTGTCGAACAGCTCTTACTGTCAGGAAGTTCTTCCTAATGTTTAGGTGGAATCTTCTTTCTTGTAGTTTGGATCCATTGCTCCGTGTCCGCTTCTCTGGAGCAGCAGAAAACAACCTTTCTCCCTCCTCTATGTGACATCCTTTTATATATTTGAACATGGCTATCATATCACCCCTTAACCACCTCTTCTCCAGGCTAAACATGCCCAGCTCCCTTAGCCGTTCCTCATAAGGCATCGTTTCCAGGCCTTTGACCATTTTGGTTGCCCTCCTCTGGACACGTTCCAGTTTGTCAGTGTCCTTCTTGAACTGTGGTGCCCAGAACTGGACACAGTACTCCAGGTGAGGTCTGACCAGAGCAGAATACAGTGGCACTATTACTTCCCTTGATCTAGATGCTATACTCCTATTGATGAGGCCCAGAATTGCAGAGGTTTTTGATCTCTGTGCAGAGATCAAAAACCTGTGACCTTCCAGATGTTGCTGGACCCCCAACAATCAGAGTCCTGGACTCCTTCGGGAGGTTGTGCATTCTCCTTCATTGGAGGTTTTTAAGCAGAGGTTGGATGGCCATCTGTCACGGATGCATTGCAGGGGGTTGTACTCGATAACCCTTGGAAGTCCCTTCCAACTCTTATCATTCTAATAACAATGGAAGGCCACAAGTCCCCATCCACCATCCCTGTCATAGGACTGCATAAAGACAAGCGGTAATTTTGAACACTGTCACTTCTTTCAGCAGATGGGAGGGCTGGGGAATTGCTATGGGATCCTTTGCTTCCTTGCACCCTGTCTAAACTACAAGCTTGTGTCAGTTCTATACCAGTTTCAGTGGCTTGGTTTCCAGCAAAGAATCCTTGGAAAGTGTTGCTTGCTGTGAATTCTATTGGAGCTAAAATTCAGGGATGCTGAATCTATAACCCTCCAGATATTTTTGGGCTACCGTTCCCATCATCCCTACCCATCGGCCATGCTGGCTGGGGTTGATGAGAGCTGGTGTCCAACAACATTGGAGGAACTCAAATTCGCCATTCCTGTGTAACTCCTTTCATAAAACTATAGGGACAGGACAGGGAATGATGCTTAAACCAGTCTAACAATTGAAGCTGTGATGTAGAAAGATAACCACTTATCTGAATATTGTCAGGAAAGGGAAGCTTTTAAAATTCACATGAAGAAAAGAATTGTGCTTTTTAGTTGTGCCAACAATGCTGGTGACAAGCTTCCCCAACATTTTCCAGTACTAAACCAGTAAGTAAGTACACACAAAACAGTGCCATACCACATTAAACAGTCACAGCTTCCCCCA
Organism: Podarcis bocagei; assembly: GCF_964188305.1. NCBI lineage: Eukaryota > Metazoa > Chordata > Lepidosauria > Squamata > Lacertidae > Podarcis > Podarcis bocagei. Next base: position 38,016,902 of record NC_138139.1, on the reverse strand, counting down.
AAGATTCCTGGAAACTTTAGATTGTTAAGGGTGCTGAGAATTGCTTAGAGATCCCTATTCCCTTCATAGGGTTATATTTCCCAGAGTGGTTTAAGTCAATCCCTCTTCCCAAGGAACTATGGGAGTTGTAGCTCTGTGAGGGGGATAGGGATCTCCTAAGTGAGCTCCCTACAAACTCTGTGGAACCCAATCCATATGACAGGTTAATAAACAGGTAATCTGGAAGCAAGCCTTATCTGAAATGTATCTTGCTTAGCTGATAAGGGAGGAAATGGGGCAGATCCCCTTCTTACACATGTCCTTGCAAAAGGCGTTGATCTCATTTGCTCCCCAACCATCTCCAGGTCTGCAGATTGGGGACACAATGAGAGGAGGACTTATAGGTGTGGATGGGACTTTCCAAATACAGCTCAATTTCATAAATATCTGAAAAGGGGATGCTCTATGATCCACCTGGATTTCATGGCAGAAAGTTCAAGAGGCCATTGTGATGGGTAGGGCACCTTCCAGACCTCAAAGCCTTTTTCAACTGTTTGTTGGAGTTGGCGGGAAGAGTGTGGAAAGGGAGTTTTGTGGGCAGGGGACATGTCGAAGCGCTCTGGGCAAGTGCAGACAGAGAGGATCACGGGTCTGTGTTTATAGGACTGTGGATGCACACCCTGTCTGTCTCGTTTGGCAGACCACACGACAGGGAGCGTGGGATGGCTCGACACCCCATTGTCGGGATGTCTTCGGTCACAGGAAGTGGTGGGCCTTGGTTGGGGTTGGGTCTCCCATCTGTGCACAGCAGGACACTGGAGTCTGCCTCACACTTGGTGGTACGGCTATAATAGGGCTCCATCACGTGCCTGAGTTCTAGTGGGACAGTAAGTGGGAGCACCTCGGCTTTGATGACGGCTCCCAGGTGGGTGTCTGAAGAGGAGCTTCTCCGGAGAGCCTCTGAACGACTCATTTTGATCAACAGGTCAATGGTTTTGTTCTCTGTCTCAACAAGACGATCAGATGCCTCATCCTCTTCGCTAGCTTCACCCACCACCAAGCATCTATTGATGGAACCTGGATCTTTGTCATAGACTTTCCCAACACCAAGGGCATCCTTGGGTTCCTTCTTGTCCTGGTATCCTTTCTCCAAACCTTTTGAGGACCTTTTCACCGAGAGATCCAAAGGGCCCTCACTGGGCTTGGCTGCCTTCTCCAGCGCTTGATGGATATGAAACAGTTCCTGCCGGATTTTGATTAGCTGGTCCCTTAGCTGCTTCTGTGCTGGGCTGTCCTCTTTGGCCAGGTCTGAGAGCTTCTTCTCCACATCCTGATACTCCTCTAAAGTTTTGGACAAGTCACCAATGAGCACTGTTGTTGCCTCTGGGTCTCTCGGGTCAACAGTTACAGCTTCTGCTTTGCTTGGCTTGAGAAGTAGGTGGTCTGAAGGTGTAATTATGGGGGATAAAATGTCAGAGCCGCCAATCTTTTCCTGGTCTTCAGGTGGGCAGGCATGGAGTTCTACGTGCCAATGGTCCAGAGACTTTGAGGGTTGCATAGGGGCAGCTCTCAAACTGCTAAAGGTAGAGGGACAAAAAACAGACAGGGTGGAAGAGAACTGTTAATGAAGCAGGGCAAAAAACCAGAACAACATCTAAGGTAAAATAAGACCTCTCTGGTTTGGTTGAATGAGTTTGCAAGGGGCACTTTCAGATTGTAACTATTCTTGGGTGGGAATCAGTCACATCAACAAATTCACGTTGCAAAATTTAAATTGATTTGGCATTACCCTTTGTTTTGTGTTTTTCTCTGAAAGAGCACATTTTTTTGTACCATTGCCACTTTTTTTGTACAATATTTACATTCTGAAGTGTCTTCCAATTCTGAGCTACAATTGCTCAACAGCTCTTTATGATTAATGTCTAAATTTATATCCAGAAACACAGTGTTGGAGATGGATGTTGGTCCAGTGTTGACCAGCATTGTTCAATGTATCCATTGACCGGGAATCACATTGGTATCCTGGCATATCACCTTCCCAAACTCTTGCACCTGGGGCAATCCTACCACATGTGGAGGTATGTACTGACCAAACTTCACCCTCTCCAACATATAGGAGAAGCATTAGGGTTTAGCAAGGATAACTTCCTTGGTGCCAAATACCACTTTGGTAATATTTTCAATGACAGCTCCCTAGTAGCAGATGTTGTTTTGTATAGTGGCTTAACCACAGGGCATTGCAGCCTTTCATTTCCATGTATTCTTCAACAACCCTACCACCACCATTGCAATGAACTTTTCTGATAAGGGCAGCAAGAGGAACCTCATATAAGATTACATGATGTTGGCTATTCAACGAGCAATCTTTCTGATTTGTGTGCAGGGATACGTTGATACGTTGCATCAAAGTAAGTGTCACCCCACACCTACCAGTGCAGCTTCCCAGCCACTTTCCTTATTGTAATCTTTGGGGAAGTGGGTTTGTTCTGCAAGAGCTCCCAAGCAACTCCCAATCAGCATCACCTTAATTTGCCAGTATGTGATTGATTCCTAGCCAAATACCACAGCAGCCTGAAGACATGCCCACAGACTTTTTGTGATAAGGAAAATGACAGAAAAATGTACCGGACAGCAGGGAGATAAAAATGGCTCAACTTCATCTAACATCCTCAGAAATGAATTGAGATGAAAGCTCAGTAAATAGCTGATGCCATCTAACCTCCCATCAGACCCTGTGCAAATAAATCGAGATGAATGCTCAAGGAACAGACTGTCTGGAAGTAACCAATGTGCCTGGTGGGCAGAAAGATACATGGTTGCCCGCTGCAAAACAGAGTAGGCAGTAACAGCCTGAATGGCCAAAGTGGCCTGACTGCATCATGTGTTCCAAACAACTCTAAGCTTTGCTTTAACAAGTCTCTGGTCTGTGTGCCCATCACTCAGCATCAGGCCTGGCCTCTGCAGCAGCCTGTTAAAATAGAGGCCCCTAGCTTGATAACCCCGGATGTAACCCTAATCTCATTCCCCACTTTATATTTGTATGTATACATATTGAGGATAATTCATTTTAAAAAAGAAAAGAAAAATTGCTTGCGAAGCTACAGAGTAGGAGTGGGAATCTAATTCAGCTCAGGGGCCACATTCACTTCCAAGCAACTTTCCAGAGGCCACATGCCCATTTGCGGCCAGAGGCAAAAGTGGGTGGAGCAATGGAAGTGAATGTTATCTTTGTACGTGGGGCTACTTTTACATATACACACCCCTGCCTCTCCTCCAGCCGTGCAATCAGAGTTCAAGGAAACATCCCTGCCAGGCAAAAAGGCTCAAGGATGGTATGAAGTAGGGCTGCTGAGGGGTGTGGCCTGGAGAGAGGGGGTGTGACGGGAGAATCCCAAGAGCCAGACAGACAGGCTTGGTGGGCTGCATTTGGCCCCTGAGTCTGAGATTCCCCATTCCTGCCACACAGGATATCTTACGAAGCATGTATTAGGGATGGAGGCTATGTAGCGCATCATACCTGGCCTGGTATGTGACTTTTGCAGGAGTCAGTACATCAGAGCCTACAAAATCAAGGCCGTTCCCTGCAAATTTCCTCTTCAGGTTGCTGTGGTTGGTCCCTCCACTATCCAAGCAAGTGGCCATGGGTAGTTCTGCCTTCCTGACACTATTGGGGAGAAGCGCGACCCCCTCTTTTAAACCCGTGATGCTCCGGTAGGCATCAGGGGCTGGCTTTCTGCACAGGCTGTTGACACTCAGGAAAGAACCGCTTTCCTTCTCGTGGAGCAGCCATTTCTCCTCTTCAGCTTGGAGCAGCAACGCTTTGTGGCTTGTTTCTGGAGGAGGCGGCTCTTCCCGGAACCCTTTCACCCAAGGATGGCCAGTCTTCAGCACTGGCACCTTCAGTAGGCCAGCTTTGGGGGGCTCTGTGGGGGTTTTGGCCTGGGGAGGAGCGGGCATGGCGGCTGCGGGTTGTTGCTGGGCCTCAGGCTTGGCGGCGGCCATCTTGTTTTCCGCTGAACCGAAAGAATGCTCGAAGAGGAGCGGGTAGTAGAAGCGGGGCAGGAAGGCCGACCTCTCGGGGTTCTGCAGGGGCTGGAAATGAGCAGAATGGGGGTGCATCAGCTGGGCAGTGGAGGCCAGGAAAGGCAGCTGGGTCAGGTGGGAGTGTGGTGTGGTGCTGCTGGTCACAGAAGGGCTGAGATAAGAGAAGAGGTTGGGGTTCAATGGATAGTTGATCCCTAGCAAAGAGAGGTTGAGGCTCTGGGGTTCATGGTATTCACCGTATGCCGGAGGAGGATAACAGGGGATGATGTTGCCATCGGGAGACAGCGTTGGGACCTCGCTGGCACCTCTCCTTTGCCCGTTGGCTACTAGCTTCCATTGTTCCATCAGGACCCCGCCTGTCCCGGGACACTTTTTGGGCACTTTGCAATGCTTTGGTTTGGCTTCTAACTCCAGAGAGGAAGGCGGCTCTTTCCCCTTCACTACATGCTTCTTCAAGGAGAAGACATCCGTGATGATGAAGTCTGGTGTGGGTTCTTTGCAAGGCTTATCCCTCTTATTTTTAAACCGGAAGAGCAAGGTGTTCATGTCAGGCTCTGCCGAGTCCTCCCCAGCAGGGCTGGCCTCTTTCGCCTTCTCCTTCTTCTCCCCGGAGTCCATGTCCTGCAGCAGCCCAGACAGCTCCTCCTCTTCCTCCTCCTCTTCCTCTTGGAACTGGTTGGTTTCATCACTCATCCTTTCCGAGGCCAGGTCTTCAGTCCCTGTAAGTTTGTCTCCACTGCTCTCTCTGTCCACTGCCTGCTTGTGGTTTGTGGTTCCAGTGGCCCCCGAGGCGCGCATCTCGGGCTCATCGGACCTCCCGCGAGTCCGTGAAGCCTCTGTGGCATGCAGGAGCCGGAGATCCGGGTGGAGGAGGTTACCCTTCTTATAGGGCCAGTCCGACTCGATGAGCAGCGAGAGGGAGTTTTTGCACAGGCTGTACTTCATGTGGTTGTAAAGGTGGGATTTCTCCATGCAAGTGAAAGGGCACTGGAAGCACTTGTAGTTATAGGGCTTCCCCCATGGCCTGGGGATGTAGTGGGGCTTCTTGGGCTTGCGTTCTTTGTGCTTGTAGACCGAGGCCAGCTTACAGCCCGCTTCTTCCTTCGACATGGCTGCCCCCAACAACCCAGATCTCAAGTTATGGGGTGTGGGGCTCAAGGCATCCACGCCCGACGGCTCACCTTGCTGGAACCACAGCACAATCTGGAAAGAAAGAGAGCACAAAGATGCATTAATAGACAATGGGCAAAAATGTATAAATCTAAATCAAATAAGTGTTGGGAATGTAAAGAGAAAGAAGGTTATTTTTATTATATGTCTTGTAGTAAGGTTAAAGCTTACTGGGAAATGATATATAATGAAATGAAAAGGATGTTTAAAATAACCTTTGTTAAAAAATCTGAGAAGTTTTTCTTTGGTAATTATAGGGACAGAACTACCTAAAGTGCATGGAAACTTATTAATGTATGCAACTACAGCAGCAAGAATGTTACTCGCCCAAACATGGAAAGAAGCAGAAGTCCCAGCAAAGGAAGAATGGATACAAAAACTTACAGAATACGCAGAAATGGTGAAACTTACCAGAAGAATAAGAAATCAAGATAACAAACTTTTTATAAAAGAATGGAAATGGTTTATTGAATATTTACAGATAAATTGTAAACGGATAAGATCATTGGCAGGATTATTGTAATAACCTGCAGTTTTATAAGAGTATATATTTGAAGTAGATGAATAAATGAGCAAATTAAGTTAATTTGGATATGCAGAGGATATTAAAAATAAATTCATTGGAAAATATGGGCTTTAGCTCAGCAGAAGAACATTTGTACTGCGCACAGAAGGTCCAGGTTCAATCCCCAGCATCTCCCAGTAGGGCTGGGAATGTTCGTTCCCAGTATGAAACCCCGGAGAGCTACTGCCAGTCAATGTAGACAAAACTGACCTAGATGGACCAATGGTCTGACTCTGTATAAGACACCTTCCTGTGTTCCTGTCATCTCACACACACGTTTCACATTAAAAGGTGCATGATGCGACAGCTGTATGTACGGAGTACAGTAGCATCGCCTCACTTTTCTTACTTATTTCATTCATATATATATATATATATATATATATATATATATATATATATATATATGGTCATATCCAACTCATTCCTATTTCCTGTTCCTCAGAGATTGATTCATGCACAGCCTGAAATCGTAGCTGGGAAACTGGACTCCTCTCTCCTCTGCAAACACAGTTTGCAGGTCAGATGCTCAGAAACATTTGCTCTTCATGTGCCTGAGGCAGCCTCAGAAATATTCACAGGCAGACCAGGACTGGTTATTCAGTTTTGGCACACTTCTGCTGTTCCCCTTCTGCGCTAGACTGAAAAATCCCCCAGTGCACTCTCCCTGGCAAGAAGGGGGGGCGGGGGCAGCAGGAATGTGCTGAAGCATAACCACTCTGGAGAGAACAGAATATTGGACTAGATCAGCCTTTGGTCTCAACCAGCAGAGCCACCCTTATCATAGAGGAACTGCGCCTGGAGAGACTTCTAATGAGTCATAGTTCGCCTTGAGTGGGGCTGCTTGCTCCATTTTGGCACACTCCCACTGTCCTCTCCCTTCTATGCTAAACAGAAATGTTTGAAGCGCTTCATATTCGCTGCCTGTTAGCCTTATAACAGCCCTGTAAGGTAGGGGAATAAATTAGATTTAGTTCTCCTCTGAAGGGCCGCTTGATATTTTCTGAATTATTATTAAAACCAAAGCACAGCCACCTTTCGACATTCACACTTTACTAAACTTTGCAATGCAGTTCTCCAGCCACACAGCAGGTACAAAAATGCATTTTCGTGGGTAAAATATGCATTAAAATGTACTTATTGAAAATAACCAGCAAAAATGGGAGGGGGGATACTTTGCAAGAATGTGCATATTTGGGAAGAATTGCATACAAACTCATGCATGTTGTGAGAGATCTGAGTCAGATGCTGATGAATTTTCATGCCGTAAAAACAACAACAACATGCAAACTGATGTGGAAATGTGGACAGCATTGTGTTTTTATTATACAATGTGTGAAAGAGAGAAGGATAGGGAGGGAGAACTTGAAAGAAACCAAAATTGGCAGATTTGCCCCTCTCTAAAAGTAGGACAATGTTACTAGAGCATAGCAGATGAAGTTATTCTGTGTTTGGATGTGTATATGAGAGAAATTTGAGCTGCCATTCTGGGTTTGTGGGGGGTTTGCCCTTCTGTCTTTACCTCTGACTAAAAGGCAGCGGGTTTTTAAAAATCTGTTTTGGAAAAACTTGCAGGTACCAACACAATTTTTCCTAATGGGCAAGTAGCTATTTGGGAAGGGAAATTATATTGGGAAAGTGGCACTGGAGGAAATGGTTAAATGCCCTCTTCCGTCAGTGCTGTGGCCCTCATCTGAATCCACCCCACCCCAGCTGCTTTTTACAAAAAAAACAAACAAACCCAAAAAACAGAAAGTGGGGAGATCTGATCATAGATCTCCTCTAGTTTGGTAGCCAGAGATTACAGCTTGCCCTAAAACAGGCATGGGACTGATTTTTCAGCCCAAAGACCACAAATCAAATACAAATCAATATAAATGTTACCTTTATACAGTAGGCTAGTTTCTACACATTCATGGGGTAGTCTACTGCCTAGGCTGCTTTTGAACTCTCAGTAACAGTTCACAGTCCCTTTTCAAGGCTATCTGTGGCCTCTCAGCGCTGGACAAGGTTTTGCAGAGTAAATTTATGCATAGTACAAATTAGAACCATTTTAGCAAGCTGCAACAGGGAGGTTCTGGGGAGTGACCCCTGGCACCAATCCTGACCCCTGGTGTCTTGATTTTTCACTGGCAAAATTTTGGAGGTTTTGCACACCAGAGAGTGTCAGTTTGATCACATACACCAGATGAAGATGAGCAAGGGAGTGTCCAGGGGCAATTGGACCGGCTTGCTGTCTGCAGGGGTCTTTCTACTGCTACCTGTAGCTTTGGGAACAAGGCTCTGGGGCTCTGAGAGACAGGTGTTTGGAAGCCTGCTTGGCAGAGCCTTTCCTGCACTAGCAGATATTCTTGGTCTGTTGAATTCCTCTACCTGCCACAACGCATTATTTCCGCTGGGCTGAGGAGACACAGCATTATGGGGATTTGCCCGGGGGCCAGCGCCACGTCAAGAGATTTTGCACCTGTGCATGGGAATTGCTGGATCCCTTTGCCACAAGAAGCCTTGAGAAAAGGAGCCAGATGCAGGGCAGGGAGCGAGGAAGGCCAAGCAAAGGGGAGAGAGGGGTTTTTTTGGGGGGGGGAATAGAGGGTGGAAGCAAAGGAACAAGAGCACCCGAGAACAGAGAAACCAAAAGGGGAGGAGGAAGGAAATAAGCAATGAAGCAGCATTACTTGGTTGGAGAACTGCTTTTCAAAATTCAGCATTCCATTTCATGTACTGAAATAAGTTTGCCTTTAAATGCAAACAAAAGCAAACGTCTCCTCCATCCTTCTACTCAGACCAGCTGGGCTTGAGTGTCCAAAGTTCCAGAAAATACAGTCCCCTCTTTTGCTGCTTCTGTTTGCATTTAAAGGCAAACTTATTTCAGTACATGAAACAGAATGCAGCCATTCTTCGAAATTCAAACATCTCTGAATTTTGCAAGGCAGTTCTCCAACCAAGTAATGCATACAAAACTGTACATAAAGTTTGTATTCAAATGTAGATGTTAGTAAAAAAATAACATACAAATGTGCCTGGTATTAGGGTAAATCACTTGGGGGGGGGAGGGAAGTGTATATTAGGCAGAACCAAGTAGAAATTCTTTTGTTTAATTAGTGCTAAAAAGCTGGTGAATTTTCATATTTGTTAAAAAAATCTGAAAACTGATGTGGAAATATAAAGAACCGAACATTTATCAGAAAAATGAGAAACTGAGAGAAACTGAAACGGTGAGTTTCGTCCATCTCTACCTGAGAACACTGGTGCAGTTAGGTAATTTGAAACTCTGGATTTAATAGCCCCCCCCCCCCCGGTCTGTGTGTGTGTGTGTGTGTGTGTGTGTGAGAGAGAGAGAGAGAGAGAGAGAGAGAGAGAGAGAGAGAGAGAGAGAGAGATGGCAATGTCTATTACTTCAAATGGTCTCATGGGGTACAGGGTGAGGAATCTCTATCAGCCAGAGGGTCTCATTCCCTCCTTAGCAACCTTCCAAGGGCCACATGCCAGAGGCAAAAGTGGGAGGGGCAATCAATGCAAATGTTACCTGTACAGTAGGCTGGTTTATGCACATAGTGCCACACACCCCTCACTATCCTCCACCCAGACAAGCAAGAGGCACCATCAGAGCTTAAGGGACACATTCCAGCCAGGCAAAAACAGCTGGAGTCTGAAGCAGGGCGAGTGAAGGTTATGGGCCGAGGGAGATGGGCCTGGGGAGAGGTCCCAGGGCCACATGCAGAGGCTTGGAGGGCTGCATTTGACCCTGGGCCTGCAGTTCCCCATGTCTGCTTTAGATGATAATATGTATTACAGTGGTACCTCGGGTTACAGCTGCTTCAGGTTACAGATGCTTCAGGTTACAGACTCCGCTAACCCAGAAATAGTACCTCAGGTTAAGAACTTTGCTTCAGGATGAGAACAGAAATTGCGCGGGGGCAGTGGGAGGCCCCATTAGCTAAAGTAGTACCTCAGGTTAAGAACAGTTTCAGGTTAAGAACAGACGTCCAGAACGAATTAAGTTCTTAACCCGAGGTACCACTGTACTTCAAAATGTGACAATCCATCCCTGCAAGTCCTACTCTGTTAGCAGATTGTTGGAGCCTGCAAAGCGCTTTGCAGGCACCACTGACCACCTGATCAGTGGCGCCTGCAAACCCCCTTTTGACAAAGCCATGCCTTCACCTACCCCAGACCTGATGTCATACATGATGCCAATTGTAGAGGGAAGTGGGTGTAGCTTTTCCTTGTGGGCCAAACAGGGAGGCCTGGCAGACCCAATGAGGCCTGTGGGCTGGAGGTTCCCCACAACACAGGAAGACAATTCCCTGCCCCGAAGGGGCTGCAATCTAAAATTCTACATGGGGCGGCAAACGAGGGAGAGGAGGGCGACAGCGGTCATGATAAATTCAAATACAACTTGAAATACAACTTCATTCTAAATGTACATTTAGAAATCAGGATTTGTGTATACTCTGACAAAAACAGCAGGGAGGGGAGGTTGAGATTCAGAAACTGGAGTGCAGGGTAGGGGGTTGGAGCACTGTGGAGGAAGGGGTGTGACTCAGTGATAGAACACCTGCTTTGCTTGCAGAAGGTCCTGGGTTCAATCCCAGGCATCTCCTGGAACTCTGCCTGAAACCCCGGAGAGCTGCTGCCATTCAGTGTGGACAATACTGAGCTACGTGGACCAGTGGATCAGCACCCGCAGTATGTTCCTGTCATAGCTGTCAACGTTTTCCCTTTTTTAAGGGAAATTCCCTTATTCCGAATAGGATTCCTTGCAAGAAAAGGGAAAAGTTGACAGCTATGATTCCTGTGCTCATCTCAGCCTCCCTTTTATTGTTCTCTCTGCAACAGAGTGACATGGCGACCCCTCTGAAATCTGCTAATCCAGCAAAGGTTGTTAGACAGCAGAAAATGTGTTCCAAGAGTGCTGATATTCCTGGAAGCCAGCAAGGTACGCCAGCAACCCGTGCAAATGGGAAGGTTCTGTAGCTATTCGGCAGAAATAGCTGAAGGGGGTGTATGTCTCTGGGGGAAACCGGTTCTGCAAGAATCTGGGTAGTGTCCAGCCTCACTTGACCACCAGGCGTCACTAGTGCTTCGGCTGAGGCAGCTGCTTCTCAAGGGGTGAAAATTATCTTCCTTTATAAGGTTCAGAATCTGCCCCACAGCTTTTGCACAATGTTTGGTTATAAAGCACTCTTCACCAGGCCAGAGTTGAAATCCAACCCACTTGGAAGCTGGCAAAGGCTGTTATGACACCATCCCAAGATGATCAGAGTCGCTTTTGTCAATCCAGAAGGCAGGCATCAAGCCTGAGCTGTAGGAAATGGGGCAGACATTGCCTTGGTCAGAGCAGCAAATGGTGCTTCCCCCAAAACCAATTCGTGTATGTATTTCATATTTTAAGTCTGAGCTTCAGCACTTCAGTACCCAGGACAGAAAACCCCACAAGGACTTCTCCCCATCTTGTTTCTTATCTGATTAATAAGCTGAGTAACAATTTGCTCCATTTTATGAAACCCCAAATCAACTGCTGGGAAGATGCCTGTTTAACTGAGACATTTGGAATCTGTGGATACTCAAGGATACCTGGGCAGCACCCAGCAGCATTAAAACCACGGTGGATCATAAAAATGTAAAAGGAAAGGAAATAAAACAGTATCACAAGGATTTAAGAGACCAGGGTTCTAATCCCCACTTAGCCATGAAACTCACTGGGTGACCCTGGGCCAGACACTGCCTCTCAGCCTAGCCTGCCTCACATGGTTGTTGTGAGGATAAATTATTATTATTATTATTATTATTATTATTATTATTATTATTATTATTAATTGAAAACAAACCACAGAAGCAAAAATAAAGTATCACCAATGCACTTCATCCCCCCCAAACCAGCAAAGAGATGATTCCAAAGTGCATTTCTGACAGTTAACCTTGCAGACCAGCAGCACATCAAACGTTCCCAGTTCTAAATGGATCAGGATTTCCCAAAGCTACTCTCTTTTAAATTTTAAAAAATAATAAATTGAAGAATGAATAGTTGCATCTGTTTGGGACCTGAAAGTGAGGCACAGTGACCAAGAGAATATGGTTGGTGGGTTTACAAGTGTGTCCTTTATTTCTAGCTCGTAAATGTTGGATGGAAAACATGACATGAGATCGGGACTGTTTAGCAGATTCTCAAGTTTGTGTTCTGGTTTGCCATGTTTGAGCATCGCGACACTACCCAGGCTCACATTGCCCTATCTCTGCATCAGGAAAAGGGATGAGGTGCAATGGACTCATAGACTATCCACAAGGGAAGCTGTCAGTTCCAGGTATTTGTTACCATTACCCTTCTCCAGGTGACCAACTTCACTTGGGATGTTCTAGTTCTTGTGAAACAGAAACGGCCACCCCCAGGGACCAAGAGGGAAAGTGCAATAATGAGATCAGACAGCTGTGGAGATAGGGGTGGTGGCAGCAAAGATGCTGAACTCATAACACCTACAATTCCAGCAGGATCTTCAGCTCATTGATGGGAAGCGCTGCAGAGATGGGCCAAAGATTTAAGGGTTTATTCCTCAACCACTGAAACCAATCATTAATGCTATTTGTTTCCCTAGAAGCCTTCCAGATTTTTTTTTTAATTTAAAGAGGACTAGAAGCTTGTGGGTGCTTTTGTAATAGCTGCTTATATGCAAGAGGAGCAGGGGTTGGGGCATGCCAGATTCAACAGGCAGTACGAGTCAGTCCCCCCTCAAAGCTACCCCAAAGCTTCCCTACCTCCTTCCAGGGCCTTCTTGTCAGCCATTTGCAAAGATAAAAACTTTATTTTTCCACAGGACTTCTTTCCAAAAGGCCAAACACACTCTCTCCAGCCTGAACAAAGCAGGTGAGGGGCATCTAATAGTCATCAGCTACCAACCACCAAGCGGGACGCGGGTGGCACTGTGGGTTAAACCACAGAGCCTAAGAAAGCGGCAGAGATAGCACAGGATAGTACGCACCCCGGAAATGATCTCTTTCAGCTTCTGCCTTCTGGAAGAAGGTATAGAGTTATAAAGGCCAGGACTAGCCGCCTGAGAAACAGTTTCTATGCGAATGCAATTCTGGTTCTAAACGCAGCATAAGGGGTCTTTGTAGTATAGTGTATTTTAAAATAGGGTTTTAGAGTTTTTAGGGGCTTTTGAATGTTTTATGTAGTTTTTATGTAGTTTTGTGGTAGTTTTGTGTAGTTTTTATGTAGTTTTATGTAGTTTTGCAATTTCATTGTCCTGCATGGGACAATGACAATAAAGATATCTATCTATCTAGGACTTGCCGATCAGAAGGTCGGCGGTTCGAATCCCTGCGACGGGGTGAGCTCCTGTTGCTTGGTCCCTGCTCCTGCCAACCTAGCAGTTCGAAAGCACATCAAAGTGCAAGTAGATAAATAGGTACCACTCTGGCGGGAAGGTAAACGGTGTTTCTGTGCACTGCTCTGGTTCGCCAGAAGTGGCTTAGTCATGCTGGCCACATGACCCAGAAGCTGTACACCAGCTCCCTTGGCCAGTAAAGCAAGATGAGTGCCGCAACCCCAGAGTCGGCCACGACTGGATCTAATGGTCAGGGGTCCCTTTACCTTTACCAGCCACCAGTGCTGATTTAAGTCTTCAACACATAGTAAGGAAACAGCTAACAGCTGTACAAAAAGCTCAGTGAGAAGTTGGCTCGCTAATTCTGTTCCTCACAAAAGCAAACCCCAATACATGATGCAAGTGGAATGGTCACTTCTACATCACCAAAAAAGGGGAAAGCATCACCACCCTCCAAAAGAGGACACAGCTTTCCATAAAAGTTGCATGTGCTAAAAAAGATGGTGCTCCTCTGCCTAAAAATGGCATATGCTAATTTATATGTATGGGAGCATTAAAAAAAAAAAAAGCTCACCAATTTCATCACCATGGAGAAGGATGCAGCTTGAGGGTGGGGTTCAGCTCAACACAATAATACAATAAACACACACCATCTTCCTCCAAGAGTATTAAGTCCAGAGTCTAAAATCACCTCACATAGAGGACAGCTCTTCTGCAGCTTAAAGAATTGGGTGGAAATGGAATTTCTGTCAGAGCTGTTTTTCTCCTCCTTCCCCCTACAACACCTAGGTGGCCCAGAAGACGGCCTTCTTTGTGGCAGCCCCTAAGCTGGGCAATTCCCACCCCACAAAAGTACACCTGGCACCATCACTGTACTGCACCCTGGCCTTTGACACCCAAGGTGCGCATTACTAGGACCCAGCCTATTCTTCTGATTGTAAATGCTGGTTGTGGGAGGCAGGGTATTGTTTTGGTTTGATTGTGTATTTTGTGTTTTTATCCTGTATTTTTTATGCTGTGAACCACCCTGTGATATTCGAATGAAGAGCGGTATACAGAGTTAATTAAATAGTTTTAGCTGACTGTGTGTGTGTGTGTGTGTGTGTGTGTGTGTGTGTGTGTTATGGTTTTATGACCATCCCGGGATCTCATGATGAAAGGCAGGTAAGAAACCCCGATTGAACCACCACCACAGGACAAGCAATGCCTCCAGTCCCCCGCTCATCTCCATGCTTTGTTAATAACCAGCACTTTGTTAAGACCATTAACTCTTCACTGCTTTCCACAATAAACACTTAAAAGCTTGATCTGTTTCTACCCCAGGCTACAAAAAGCAGCAAGGGCAAAGCTTTTGCTAATAGCCAAGGAAGGCCTGGGAGCCAATAGCCCCACAAGTCATTGGGATAAATGGTTGGTATTGATCGGTGTTTATGTCTGTGGTGTTTCAGCTGGGGGAAAACCCAGCCTGCTGTTCCCATCCTCAGCTTGAACCTTTCACTTCTGACATGAAAATGAAAGAGGTGATGAACCCACAAATAGAGATTTGTGGGGAGAAATTTAATTCAGTTTGCACTTAAAAGCGAGGCTACCTGGTTTTGCACTTTACAAAAACAAAATGCGAAGTGAAAGGCAGCCACCCATCAAAATTTGCGTTAAAATGTGTATATTTGCTGATGAATTTTCATGAGGACTTAAAAAAAACAAATCACAAATTGTTATGGAAAAACATCGAGAACTGAATTTAAGACTGGAAAATGAGAAACTGAAAGAAATCAAATTGAACAGATTTACCCATTCCTACCCATCAAGCAATGAGGTTGGGAGACGGTTGTTCACGCTGGTTGTTCCAGAGAAGCGGACACGGAGCAATGGATCCAAACTACAAGAAAGAAGATTCCACCTAAACATTAGGAAGAACTTCCTGACAGTAAGAGCTGTTCGACAGTGGAATTTGCTGCCAAGGAGTGTGGTGGAGTCTCCTTCTTTGGAGGTCTTTAAGCAGAGGCTTGACAACCATATGTCAGGAGTGCTCTGATGGTGTTTCCTGCTTGGCAGGGGGTTGGACTCGATGGCCCTTGTGGTCTCTTCCAACTCTATGATTCTATGATTCTATCTCCCAGCAGCATGGCAAATAATCAGGGCAACGTGAGTTGTAGTGTCACGTTCTGATCCTGTGAAGGAGCCCACAGAGTGAGACTGGTCAGGACTTGCAGAACCATGGAGAGCTCCAAGTAAGCCACTTGCTCTGACAGCAGACTGAGCCTTTTAAAGCTCTCCCAGGCTCCACCCCCTTGTGGAGCATCTAAATTCTTAAAGGGCCAATGTGCTGGCCTGAAAATAGGCAGTCCTCCTACTTTCCATGGTCTCCCACCTTTGGCCGCTAGATGACTCTTTGGTTCCTTCCAACTCTACATTTCTATGATTCTATGAATGTGTGAATCAGAATGTAGATGCCTTTCAGACTTTGCCCTTCTCTCCAAATTTCGTGATAACAGTTCTGAGCACCAAAGAATGCAACCAAAAATGTTGGAAATGTGTGTTTTAGGATAAAAAAATACATTGTGAAATAGACACACTGAGATAAGATACATATTTAAGTATATCATGTGTGATCAAAATATTAAACTTATGTAAATCTACCCACCCCAAATCCTATCAATGGCAGAGGCAAATGAATAAATAAGAATAAAGTTCATTGTGGGCCTCCAGTTTTAATTCTGCAGCAACAAACCTTAGTTATCAATATTTAATTATTTAAACGTATTTATAAATGACTTAATTTAGAAAGGCGGGAGATCTGATCACAGATCTCCTTTCGTTTGGTCCTGCGAGATTGTCGCTTGCCTCAAAACAGGTGTGGGAATGCTTTTCAGCTTGAGGGCCGCACTTCTTTCTCAGCAACCTTTAAGGGCCACGTGCCAGTAGGGTCAGAGGCAAAAAAGTGGATGGAGCAATGAATGTAAATGTTAGCTTGGTCCAGCGCAGAGGGCCTTCTGGCAGTTCCCTTGCTGCGAGAAGCCAAGTTACAGGGAACCAGGCAGAGGGCCTTCTCGGTAGTGGCACCCACCCTGTGGAACGCCCTCCCACTAGATGTCAAAGAGAAAAATAACTACCAAACTTTTAGAAGACATCTAAAGGCAGCCCTGTTTAGGGAAGCTTTTAATGTTTAATAGGTTATTGTATTTTAGTGTTTTGTTGGAAGCCGCCCAGAGTGGGCGGGGTATAAATAAATTATTATTATTATTATTATTATTATTATTATTATTATTATAATACCTCTGTGCGTAGGGTATTTCTACACACTCTTCTTACTCTCCTTCATCCAGACAAGGGAGAGGCATTCCTGGAGTTCAAGGGCAAAGAGGGTCTGTGAGGTGTGTGGCCTAGGGAGGTGGGCTGTGGCCAAAAGAGGGTGTGAATGGCCTGGGGAGAGTTCAAGATTGGACTAATGAGAAACTGAGAGGACCAAAATTGAGAGATCCTTCCATCCCTACATTCAGGCACCACCCGTCCAACATGGTTGAGGATCGCTCACGCCAGGGAATATACATTTACAACTGTATCCCCATGGCAACATCAGCACATGGTCCTGAGTAAGCGGTTGGGTCAAAGTCTGCCACTGGCTTCTGGCTGCAATCAATGGCACGAGGCCCATTGATTGCAGCAACTCTGGGGTGTACACACAGTATCAAAAAAATAAAAAATGAGATTATATAAACACGCCCGCTTCCAGATGAATGAAAAGGTTGCTCTTTTCCCCATCTCGTGGAAATCACCCGGGGAGGGGCAGGGGGAGCATCTCGGAAAGGAACTTTCTGTTGAAAGCTCGCCTAGGAGCAAATGATCAGCTAAAACAATTGGACAGCTCATTAGGGGGTGTATTCAAGCAGAAGGACCACAGCTGACCTTCCCGTGTGCCAGAATCTCTAAACGGCCAGGAGTTAAAATCTCCAGGAAGCGGCTGGCAGCTATTGGGTCAGGGAGGACAGCTCCTTCAGATGCACCAAACCTTGAGCAGGACCAACCCAGTCCACCCCACAGGAGGCTTGGGAACATTGGGTTGTAGCCAACCAAGTCCTACTCAAAGTAGACCCATTGAAATGACTGGAGCAACGTTCGCCGTGCCCATTCATTTCAATGGCTCTCCTCTGAGCAGGAATCCTGTTGGATACAGCCCACAGGAAGCTGCCTTATACTGAGTCTGACCATTGGTGCACACAGCTCAGTATCACCTACACTGACTGGCAGCAGCTCTGCAGGGTTTCAAGAAGGGGCTTTTTCCCGGCTCAGCCTGGAGATGATGAGGACGGAACCAGGGACCTTCTGCATGTAAAGCAGCTGTGCTGCAACTCAGCTACAGACCTTCCCCTTCCAAGGGCTTCAGGATAATTCATAAAATCAAAGGCTGGTGTCAGCATCTGGGATCCCAGGATAGCTGCCAGATCCCCAGTGCTTAAATTGGCCCTTTATTTACTTATTGTCAGCTCTGAGCAACACCAGGAGACTAGCTTTGGCCACCATTTTAATTTCTCACAATGACACTGAAACAACATCACTCTGGGGCATTGTGTGAAATCAATAGGATCACCCTCATTCACCCACTACAGTGGTACCTCATGTTACATACGCTTCAGGTTACATACGCTTCAGGTTACAGACTCCGCTAACCCAGAAATAGTGCTTCAGGTTAAGAACTTTGCTTCAGGATGAGAACAGAAATCGTGCTCTGGCGGCACGGCAGCAGTGGGAGGCCCCATTAGCTAAAGTGATGCTTCAGGTTAAGAACAGTTTCAGGTTAAGTACGAACCTCCAGAACGAATTAAGTACTTAACCCGAGGTACCACTGTATTGCGAACCCTAACCCCAGGCCCAGTTGTCCTAGTGCGTTGCTTCACTCCATTCAGTTGTATGGAACAAGGCATTGTAATTGGGGAAATACTTGTGGCGCTCCTGTTGATACAGTCTGGATCTTCCCCAAATGCCCAAACAGAAACAACTACTATTTTTTAATTCCCGCTGCAGTTTGTTGTTAACAACTTTTCTATACCAATTCAACAAAAAGTCCTCTGGGTGGCTTACAAAATCATAAAATCCAAAAATAAACAGCAGCACATGCATTAAAACTGTCACAGAGACCAGCATAAGAACAAAGGAATCAACTATATACAGTGGTACCTCGGGTTACAGACGCTTCGGGTTACAGACGCTCCAGGTTACAGATTCCGCTAACCCAGAAATAGTACCTTGGGTTAAGAACTTTGCTTCAGGATGAGAACAGAAATCACGCAGCGGCAGTGGGAGGCCCCATTAGCTAAAGTGGTACCTCAGGTTAAGAACTTTATGCCAATATACTGCCCCAAATTTTGCAATTGGTTCCCCTAATTTCTGGGTTAATGGGGTTGCAGATAGAACCAATTAACATGAAAGGACACTAAGCTATATTCCACTACATTCCTAGAAGTGACTTCTACATTGTGTGAAAGCTCAAATAGAAATAGGAAATTAACAATGTCAGAGAAACGGAATAAATAACCACCTGAATGCAACCTGAACGGGACTATGGTGGAGCAGAGTTTTAAAAACCACTCCTGATCTTCATTTCCTCTCCTACGGAAGGTCCCAGAGCTTTGTTGTCTATTGAAGCCCTCTCCCAGCCACACACCCCTTCCAGACTCTCATTGGTATGTTGCCACCGTGCCCAAGTGACTTCAAGCTCTCAAACTGTGCTTAGGGGAACCCTGTGCCTTTCAAAGTCTTCTGATGTGCAGGTTTTAAGTGGGTTCAGCTTTTTTTCCTGGGATGGAGATTAAGAGACCAATGGTGGTGAGCTTCGCCTGATGAATCTCACAGCCTCTCTTGCGGGCACAGGAGCTGAACCCGAAAATAAAAAGCAAAAGGAAGCCATAAACACAGGAAGGTGCCCATCTAGCTCAGTATGGTCTACACAAACTAGCAGAAGGTCTCCAGGGTTTCAGACCCAAGGCAGCGGCGTAGCGTGAGTTGTCAGCACCCGGGGCAACGCAAGTAATTTGCGCCCCCTAACCCGGGGCAAGGCAAGTAATTTGCGCCCCCCCAACCCCTAACCTGCGAGTTTCCGCTGGCGCTGCCGCGCAAACAACGCTGCTTGCCCGGAGGAGGATGGAGGCAGAAGCAGCCGCCGCCTGTGGCTGGGCCGAGGGGATGGCAGCGGCGGCAGGGTGCAGAGGCTGCCCGTGCCCGGCCAGGCGTCGGTGGCGTCGTCGGCGCTGCTGCAGCGGCTGCTCCTCCTGCGAGCAGTGAGCGGAGCGCAGCCACAGCGACGGCGGGGGGCGCGCGCGCTAGGGCGCAAGGCTGGCGGTGGCGGCGGGGAGCCCGGCGGAGGAAGGAACTTGTCCCTTCCCTCTGGACTCGCGCCCCCCCAGATGTTGCGCCCGGTGCGGTCGGCACCCCTGGCACCCCCCACGCTACGCCACTGACCCAAGGTCTTCCCCAGCTCTACCAGGAAACGTCAGGGAATCGAACCTGGGAACTTGCTGCATGCAAAGCAGATACTCAAAGGCATGGTCAGTCTTTGTTTTGTTGCCTCTGCAACAAGGGCCCTGCTGGCATACAGTGGTACCTCGGGTTACAGATGCTTCAGGTTGCAGACGCTTCAGGTTACAGACTCCGCTAACCCAGAAATAGTACTTCGGGTTAAGAACTTTGCTTCAGGATGAGAACAGAAATCGTGCTCCGGCGGCGCGGCGGCAGCAGGAGGCCCCATTAGCTAAAGTGGTGCTTCAGATTAAGAACAGTTTCAGGTTAAGAACAGACCTCCAGAATGAATTGAGTTCTTAACCTGAGGTACCATTGTACTTGCAAATAGCCCCCCACCCAGCATTTTCACCTGCCAACTCCTGGAGGTTGAGGGAAGGACAGAAGGAGGGAAAGAAAGCAAATTGTCATGCCTTACAGTTAAGGATTAGTCTGTAATCCAACTTGCTGGCAGCTCCTCCGGGCTGTAAGCTCCCACTTTCAAAAGTTGCAGGTGGAGCAGGGTGGGCTGGTGGTTCTTTCCCTTTCCATCGCACTCACCTGAGCAGGTGAGCCAGGTAGAAGTGCCTAGGAGAGCAATCCTTCCGTCACACTGATACGTCTGTGGGCAGAATGGCATCCAAGCCTAGGTTGCGGAAAACAGCACATCCAACTGCTCTGCCCTCTTCTTCCTCCCCAGCCAGCACCCATTTCCACCCATTTGCCCTCCAGGCTTGTTTGTGATTTGCAGTGGCCCTGGCAAGATTTAGAGTGGGGAGGAGGAAGAGGACACAGCAGGCAGCGAGGGGGTGAGGTCTCAGCAAAGACAAACCCTGGCTCATCGAAAGCAGGTCAAACCCAGCCAAGCACCTCAACAGGCACAGAACGAGCAGGATCAGTGCACACAAACCCAGCTGGCAGGAGGGGAGGGGAAGAGTAGGCAGGTACTGCCAGCCAGGCTGGTTTGAAGTTGACGGGGCAAGTGGCTGGGCTCATTGGCTGCAGATCAGCCATGACAACATCTAAACTGGTGCATCCAACAATACCTAAAAGCAGCGGGTGGAGGACTTCAAACCCTAGGGCCAAATGTGGCCCTCCCAGCCTGACTCTTGGAAGTCTCCTCCAGGCCTCACCCATCAGTAGCTCTGCCCTACGTCCTCTGGTTGCCAGGCCAGGTTCAAGGGTCTTGTGATAATTCCCAAAGCCCTAAGCAACTTTGGCCCAAAGGACCTTGTGATTCTCTATACTCAATTGCTGAGATTCTATGATGGAGGCACTTCTGGTGGTTCCCTACTTGCCCCTGAAGATCATACCCTCCAACATTTCTCCAATGAAAATAGGGACAGCCTATTCAGCTGTTGTTGTTGCTGCTGCTGCATTTATACCCTGGCCATCTGACTGGGTGCCCTAGCCACTCTGGGTGGCTTCCAACATATATAAAAACATAATAAAACACTAAACATGTTTTTTAAAAAATCCCTATACCTTCAGGGCTGCCTTTAGATGTCTTCTAAAGGTTGTATAGTTACTTATCTCTTTGGCTTAGGGGGTCGCATAATTCCATACCCTCCAACATTCCTCTGATGAAAATAGGGATGTCCTAAGGAAAAATGGGACATTCCGGCATCAAAACAGACACTGGGAAGTGAGTTCCACAGTTTATGCTCTGTTTGAATAAGTCCACGAGGTCTAGTGCCATGAGAGGCAGAGAAACGTTTTTCTCTCTCCATTTCTCCATGCCATGCATCCATTTATGAACTTCTATCATGTCACCTTCTGCTGTCCCTCTCTCTAAATTAAAAAATCCCAAGCGCTGCAAAGTTTTCATTACAGTGGCACCTTGGGTTAAGAACTTAATTCGTTCTGGAGGTCCGTTCTTAACCTGAAACTGTTCTTAACCTGAGGTACCACTTTAGGTAATGGGGCCTCGCGCTGCCACCGCGCCGCCACTGTGCAATTTCTGTTCTCATCCTGAAGCAAAGTTCTTAACCCAAGGTACTATTTCTGGGTTAGTGGAGTCTGTAACCTGAAGCGTCTGTAACCCAAGGTACCACTGTACAGGGAAGTTGCTCCACCTCATTGATCAGCCCTTTTCTGACTCTACAATAACCTTTTCGAGGTGAGGCAACCCAAACTGTATGTGGTATTCGCATGATAGATTTGCACCCTGGCATTATGAGACCCTACGCCGGGGAATCCTACACTGGATCTGGCGATCCTACCCTGAGCAAAAAGGCTGGTTGGGTGGCCATCTTGTCATGGATGCTTTCAGCTGAGATTCCTGTATTGCAGGGGGTTGGGCTAGATGACTCTTTGAGGTCCCCTTCCAGCTCTAAAACTCTGTAATTTTGTGATTCTATGACCTCCCGTCTTCATCCATTTCTAAAAGTCTATGAATTTGCTTGGGGTTTTTTCCAAAGCCATCCACAACGGCTTAGGAGCTGTCAAGGGCCTTTCACTCTGCATTGTAAGGAAGGGGAGGCATATCCCACTGACCTTCATCCTCCCAGATGGCATAGCTTAAGCCTGCACAGGTGGCTGTCCGGATGGCAACAGCTTGGCAAAGTGAGCGGCTTCTGTGCAGTCCGGGAAGGAGCTCTTCCTGAGACTTACCTCCCTGGGAACAGCTTGCATGAAAAGATGCCCAAGGAAGAAACAAAGCGAGGCAGCAGCCAGGAAACGCTATCAGGACTAGAAGCGCCGCAAGCGGAAGTATTGTTCACTGCCTGCTCAGAAATGGGCCTGACCAAAGAGGTCGTAAAAAACAAAAAGCAAAAGTGGGTGTTGTGAAGGGCAGCTCATGGGAAACAGGTAGATCTGACCCATGGACACATCACCCCACCTGGGAAGCTGTCTCCTAGAAATGACCTTGAACTTGTATTTGCTCATCTGCGCCTGGATTGTCTACCGGGACTGGGAAATGGCTGTAGCTCAGTGGCAAAGAATCTGTCTCGCAAGCAGAAGGTCCCAGGTTCAAACCCCAGCTGCTGCCAGTCATACTGTTCTGAGCAAGATGGACCAAGGGTCTGATGTGGTATAAGGCAGCTTGCTATTCTTGGGGGAAAGGCTAGCTCAGTATTGTCTACACTGACTGCCAGCAGCTCTCCAGGATTTCAGACCGACTCTGCTTTCTCCAGCTCTACCTGGAGACACCAGGGATTGAACCTGGCACCTTTAGCTTGCAAAGCAGGTGCTCAACCACTGAGCTACGATGGCCCTTCTTCCATGCTGCCAATAGGAGAGCAGTGAGTGTCCAGGATGCTGTAGCACCAAGCCAGCACTAAACGCCCCACCCCCATCCCTTTCTCCTTGATTAGGTACATCTACTTCTCGTTGATTTCTGATGGGAAACCATGCTAATCTCCCTGTCATTTCAAGAAGTATTTTTCCTGTCCTTCCCCAGGGCAGCCTTTTCCTCCAAGGTCAAGGTGCTTATCTCTCTGAAACAATCAGTATTTACATTCCTCAACCCTTCAAGTCCCAAGTTATGCATGGTGGGAAACTGCGCCAAGAGATCTTGTTGCCGAAACATGTGATTTATTATTATTCTTAATCACAGATCTCAGAATTTCAAGGGTTCCCCTCTCCCCCGTTTAAGGTCTTGTGAAACAGGAGATTTTTCAGGGTTAAGTCCTGCTCAGAATAGACCCATTGAAATGGATGAACCTAAGTTAATCTTGGCCCATAATGAGTCAGCTCTGAGAAGGACTAGAACTGGATACAACCCTTCAACCTATCCCTGTCCACTTGATAACAACGAGCAGCCTGTCTAGGAAATACTTCTTCACAGAGCAAAAATCAACTTGTGGAACTCACTGCCACAAGATATGCCTAGTGCAGAGGACATGGGGTAGGTAGAACAAGTTATCCGCTCCTATGGGAAAACCCATCTGCTCCTATGCACAGCTCAGTATATCCCAACACTCTTCTGAAGCCATGTCTTTCAGAGAAAGATTGGTAATGACAGAGAGGCTATCTTTGGGGCAGTCAGTGTGGTCCCATCAGGGTATGACTTCTGGGCAGATGTCAGGGCCCCAGAAACCAGAATGAACAGGAGGCCCCCCAGATACAGCAGAAGCTTCTCGCCACATTTTTAAGTAAGTGAAGTAGAACACATTACCATCTAAAGAGTCCATGTCCCAGAAATCCAGAATGTAAAACCATCTAGTTGCACACTGAGGGGAGATTGTCAGTGGCAGAGCATCTGCTTTGCATGCAGAAGGTCACAGGTTTAATCCCTGGCATCTCCAGGTGGGACTGGGAGAAACTACCATCCGCAATCCTGGACAGCTGCTGCCAGTCGGTGTGCATAATATTAAGCTAGATGGACTAATGGTCTGACTTGGTACATGGCAGATTCCTGTGTATAACCTTGTAGCCACATGTAGGCCCTGGTCAGTTTTGGATGGTAACGATGGACAAATCTGCCAGTTTTGGTGTTTCTCATTTTCTTATCTTCCCATTCTTCAGTTTGACCAATTTCCCCATCACCTTGAAAACTACTGTACAGTGATACCTCAGGTTAAGTACTTAATTGGTTCCGGAGGTCCGTACTTAACCTGAAACTGTTCTTAACCCGAAGCACCACTTTAGCTAATGGGGCCTCCTGCTGCTGCTGCGCCGCCAGAGCACAATTTCTGTTCTCATCCTGAAGCAAAGTTCTTAACCTGAGGTACTATTTCTGGGTTAGTGGAGTCTGTAACCTGAAGCGTATGTAACCTGAAGCGTATGTAACCTGAGGTACCACTGTATTATTTTTTTAAAAAAAGTTTGCATTGAAATTCATATGCATTTGTGTCTGCATTCCTCCAAATAGATGGATTTTTGCAGCCAATTTCCACAGGCATCAGGTTGGCCACTGTGAGAACAGGATGTGGGACTAGATGGGCCACTGGCCTCATCCAGCTGACACTTCCAATGTTCTTAAAATACAAAGACATCAGAATTGCCAAAGGCAATTTGGTTCAGAAAGGGCTCATCTGCAGTTACCTTTCATCTGCACTTCGAAGCACAGGTCTGGGATTTCCAGGCTTGTATCTAAGCGCTCCTCCCCTCCACCACTTTCCCCATGAAAACTCACTCTTTGCTGCTGAATCGGAGCATTGAAAACCCGAATGGACCAGGGAAGCCTGCACCTATGCCTTGAAAGCACAGGGCAAAAGTTAAGTGTGGATAAGTCCTGAGTGCGAATGAGCTCAGCTCACATTCCGCACCCATCTGCACACCTGCCAACAAAGTTTGAAACCACCAACATAACTCAAAGATTGTGCTTTCAAACTGTGTTGAGACATAGCCGAGCAGCAGACCATCTGCTTTGCCCGCAGAAGGTCCCTGGTTCATTCCCACCATGTCCTGGTACATGTCTGGAACCCTGGAGAGCTGCTGCCAGGCAGTATCTACAATACTGAACTAGATGAGCCAAGGGTCTGACTCAAGATTAGCCAGCTTCCTATGTTCCCAAGATTGACAGATGCACTCTGTTGAGGATAGAAGCCCATCTCTGTTTGGGGTGTGTGCTATGACTGCTGGCTCCTTGGTTCACTCCAGGCCATTTGGAACGAAACGATGAGCAGCTCCTGCGACTCTTCTTTAGCTGTTCCACAAGCTGCCCCAGGGATATCCTTAACTCCCCACAATACTGCGCTGCCCTTGGGCGCCACTCCTTTCTACCAGTTCCCAGGCTTGATTACCCTCTGCCTTCCACTCCCCCTGCCAGTTTCTTAATGGCCTTATATATTTAATCTTGCGTTTGGCAGCTGCCTCTATTTGGAGCAATGTCAGGTTAATTCATAACTCATCACCACGGCTTGCAGTTCAGAGAGGCCTGCGGTCTCCAAGGGGAAGCTGTCCTTTGATAAGATGATAACAGAAAACTTGCTCCGCACGTTATTATTATTTTTAAAAAACAACAACAGGTAGCTTGAAAGTTTTATTCCTCTCTCTCCTCCCGGCTGAAAGGTCAGGGCGTCCTGCCTGCTCCACTCCCCACCCCCTCTGGTTTTTGCCCTTTGTGTTTTGATAGGAGACATGTTCTGTTCCGAAGGCTCCGTAATGGCCAAGCTCTGATGTAACTGACGGGCCTTGCCAGCCTGGCTCACCCTGCAAGGGGCTTTTGGGGCTAGGGAAAAGGTAAACTCACCCTGACGGCTGCTGTTCGGAAGATAAACCAGGGAGGTGGCGGAGGAAGAGTGGGGCCAGGAGAAGGAATAAATCAGGGTAGGGGGAACTGTGGCCCTCCATCTGTTCATGGACTCCAATTACCTTTAGCCCCAACCAGCACAGCCAAGGCCCAGGGTGCAGGTGCTTCTGTTGATTTTAAATGCCCTGAATCACTTGGGCTCAGGATACCTCAAGGACTGCCGGAGCCCTTATAACCCTCCCTGATCATTGAGGTCTTCAAATGGTCCACCATTGCTCAGATGCTCAGCTTTTTGCATCTGCGGGAAGCTAGGCACAAACTATTTGGGTCCAATTTTATGGAATTCCTTTCCAGGTGAGAACAGACAAACCCCCTCCCTGTTGAACTTAGTGTCTATGGATGACTAATCCAGCAGGAACCGTAACTGAATTCTGAGTTATAGTTGTACAGTAAAGGTAAAGGGACCCCTGACAACTAGGTGCAGTTGTGGCCAACTCTGGGGTTGCGGCGCTCATCTCGCTTTATTGGCTGAGGGAGCCGGCGTACAGCTTCTGGGTCATGTGGCCAGCATGACTAAGCCACTTTTGACGAACCAGAGCAGCATAGGGAAACACCGTTTACCTTCCCGCCAGAGTGGTACCTATTTATCTACTTGCACTTCGACGTGCTTTCAAACTGCTAGGTTGGCAGGAGCTGGGACCGAGCAACGGGAGCTCACCCAGTCGCGGAGATTCAAACTGCCAACCTTCTGATCTGTGGTTTAACCCACAGCGCCACCCACGTACCAGCTGTACAGTTGTACAGTAGTTTTACACAATTTTCATTTTTATTGCACTGTGCTTGTTCTACACCACTCGGTACCACAGAATTGTAGAGTTGGAAGGGACACAAAAGGGAATCTAGCCCAAAAGGGAACCTCAGCGTATGGCTAGATACCATAGATACCATGCCTTATAATGAATCAGACCATTGGTATTGGCTCAGTATTGTCTTTTTTTTTTAAAAGGTGTATTTGCCATTTTCATAATGAAAATAGCAAATGCCTTCCTGCCCTGCTTCTCCAAGTACAGTCCCAGTCTCATTCAAACGCACCCAAATATTTCGCATTCAAATAAAAGTACCTTTCCATATGTCCCTGTGAGTTGCTGGTGATCTATAGCCATGCTTTTTTTGCAGTTGCGTAGGAAATAAAGCCAAACCCTGCAGTAGCTCAATACTGTCTACACTGACTGGCAGCTGCTCCCCAGCATTTCAGACAGGGAATCTTTCCCAGCCCTACCTGGAGAGGTCCGGGATCAAGGCCACCGAGCTACGGTTCTTTCTCAAGCAGCGGCTTTCTCTTGGGTCACAGCATTTGTGGGTATTCCAGTCTGCCTCTGTTCTAATGGGTGCAGGCAAATTTCAGTCGCACAATTGAAATGGATTTGACACTGCTCCGCAACAAACCTGATTCCAGGAAAACAAAAACTGAAAAGCAATGGACTTCTTGCAGTAAGGAAAGTGATGGAGGAAAGCCTGGGGTAAACGCTTGTTGGGACAAGGTAATTATCACCTCCCAGCAAAAAAAATCAGGACAAATGCTCAATTAGCTCAGCTGGTAGAGCATGAGACTCTTAATCTCAGGTTCGTGGGTTCGAGCCCCATGCTGGGTAAAAGATTCCTGCATTGCAGGGGGTTGGACTAGATGACCCTCATGGTCCCTTCCAACTCTACAATTCCATGAAAAATAGCCAATGTCATCTGACCTCCCCATCAACTCTGCGCTGACAAACCAGGATGGATGCTCAACAAACAGGGAACCTGGATGCATCTGCGTTCAGACTAAAGCCCAAACGAAATGAGACATCATTGACATCATTAGCAGTTGAACAAACTGCTTTTAATAATGATATTGCCAAGGGGAGAAACAAGAACCCTTTCTTGTCTGGATTGGTCCCCCTAAGCTTGCTATTTACATGAGAAGGGGGAATATCCCATTTGCTCCAGTGGGAATCGCCCCCCCCCATGCAAATGGCAAGAAAGGGGGAATGGGTTTGGGCAGCAGCAGGGACCCAACAGTTAAAACACACACACACACACACACACACACACACACACACACACACACACCAGGGTCTCAGTCCAAATCAGGGTTCCTGCACCTGTTATTTACTTTGTAGAAAGCTATTAGCACAATTGTTTACTGTTCAACTAGCACCATGTCTCATTTGAGCCCAAGTCCCGGAATTAGTAAAGAGAGTCATTTTCAGCTACTTCACCTGCTTTTTTTGGGGGGGGGGGAGACACACATCAATGTTGGCCAGAATGTTCATTTGCATCACAAATGCCTCCCCTTCCATTTCTGCATTAAAGCCTGATCGTACAGGTTCGCTTTAATAAAAGAAAAAAAGTGGCGAGAAAGAAATCTCCAAGGCGATTCAAAACCTCGCGTGGATTTCCAGCCCTTTGAAATTAGGAAAGAACTGACAATTGCAGCAGGATCAGACCACCCGTGGGCCACTCCTTTACTGCTTCGTGCTCTCCTTGCACCTGTCTCTGTGATATTATATTAATATGGCCCTCCTGCTCCTGATTTATAAAGCAGCCTGTAGCCCCAGGCCGACCAGAAGAAGCTTTTAAAACACACGCGCGGGGGGTGGTGATGTGACTTCTTTGTTCGTATATATAGCAAAACAATTCCCAGCTTGGAATTTATAGATTGGCCCCTTTAACTAAAACAACCTCCAGGGCCCAGAGAAACAAAGTACACTTTGGTTGATGGTTGATTCTCTTTTTTATTTTTATAAAAAAAAATTCTTAGACAGACAGCCTTTGCCCAGGAGGGGCAAGCATGAAAAATGTATGTGAGGATCCAGAGAAGGGAAAGATGCTGAACAGAGGCAATCGATCATGCAGCTCCGAAAGCCACACAGCTGTGCTGGTTTCCTTGTACTCGTACCTCGCCTGCTATCATCCGTCTCGGGGAGAGTTGGACCGTGGGTTTGCTCCACAGACCTGCTTCATGCAAGGAGGGATAATGTCAGCCAAGGACCTAGGGATGGGAGAAGGCATTGCTTTCCCTCCCACCCTGGATTTGCCGCATGCACCACCGTCCCTATTCCGCTGCAATTTGTCTTCCGCCAAAAGCTACTTGCTTTGTCTCAGGGTCCACCGCGATTAAATTGTGTGGTTCACAGAATCAATGACTTAAGTTACGCTGCCGTTACGTTATTCCTTTTTTTAAAAAAATTATTTTTTATTAATTTTTAAACAAATTAATTATCATACATACCACAAAACTTCACATCTTATATAATCTTTTTGGACTTCCATCAGCACCTCTGGTGACCCCCCATTTTTATCATTTCTTCTGCATTTCTTAAATTCATATTGACTTTAATTATCTTAACTAACAATCCTCCTCTTTATCCAATTATGCAATAATTCAAATTATTCACCTCACAAAACTTCTTGCAAACCTACAAACATAATCTGATCATCACAATTACTTTTCAAATAGTCCGTAAATTTACACCAGTCTTCTGTGAATCTCTGGTCCCGTCGGTTTCGAATTCCTCCTCTTAGTTTGTCTAATTCTGCATAGTCCATCAATTTCATCCTCCAATCTTCTTTCGCCGGTAATTCTTCTTGCTTCCATTTTTGTACCAATAATATTCTTGCTGCCATCAGAGTCACACCTAGGGATGAGAGAAAGCATTGCTTTCCATCCCACCCTGGATTTGCCGCATGCACCACCGTCCCTGTTCCACTGCAGTTCGTCTTCCGCCAAAAGCTACTTGCTTTGTCTCAGGGTCCGCCGCGATTAAATTGTGCGGTTCACAGAATCAATGACTTAAGTTACGCTGCCGTTACGTTATTCCACCTCGTTCGTTTATGGATGCGTAGCTCCGGAGATAGGGCACGAAATCTCAGAGTTGTGGGTTTGAGCCCTACGTTGCACAAAATTTTCCTGCAGTGCAGGGGGTTGGACTAGATGACCCTCGGGGTCCCTTACAACTCTACATTTCAGTGATTTGGCGAAACGCAATGCAAATGTGCGAATCATTTGTGGACTCAAAGCAACAGCAGCAGTGAATACTGATCAGATTTGCTGGACTGATCTCCATTTTGGACATGGGGTGAAAATGCAACCTGTGTGCTCGGAGGGAAGCTCCTGACCTCGTCTGAAGGTTTTACCAGTTTCGCACCATGTTTGTTGAAATAAATCAATCAATTAGGGTGTCAGCACCTACTCTCTGAAACCCCCTGCTGATTAATATTAAGCAGACTATTTTGTTGTACTGTTGTGGTTTCTTTTTGCATGAGCTGGAAAAAATATTTGTTTAGGCAAGACTCCCCAGACAAACAGACATTTCATTACCTACATTTGTTTTTAAAATTCCTTGATTTTACGTAAAGTTTGATGATTTTATTATGTCTGTTGTTTTAAAGGCTGTTTTATGATTTTGTCTATTTCACACGATTATAAAAAAGCAGTACATAAATCTTGCTAAATAGATAAAGAAAATAAGTAAATACCCACCAGCTCCTGGAGGATCCATTAAAGATCTGAAATTTTTGGGGGGGCACCCCTCACTCCACTTCTCTGGGGCTAGGAACAGGGTAGAAAATCAGTTCATTATGTGGTATAATGGTTAGACTGGGGCTTGAGAGTCTAGAGTTCAAATCCCCACTCAGCTATGCAGCTCACTGTATGAGTTTGGGCCAGTCACGACCTCCCAGCCTGGCCTACCTCGCAGGAGCGCATGTTATCCTGCCACAGAATATGTACAAGAATGCACATAATTTGTAGAGAGATTGGCAATTTTTATACCCTCTTGGAATGAAAAGTTTGAGGGAGATGTAAGACCTTATTCATTATTTTCTTTGGTTTCAAACTACGGGTTTTCTTTTCGGCGAATGATTAATTAATTACTTCCTTTTCCGTGTACCATTCTTCTCTGTGCATTGTTTGTAATTCTATTTTAAAAAATGAATCTATTAGATATAGCCTGCATAACAATGCACCTGTTCATGAAAATGCATTATACTGGGGGAAATAGCTAGCGAAAACTTGCATAGAAGGCAAAACTACATATAAAAATATGCGTATAAGGATAAATCCATGCTCAAACGCTGACGAATTTTTAGGAAGGGTTGTTTTTTATTTATTTAATGCAAACCGATGTGGAAACATGGAGAACTGAGTTGAAGATGGGGAAAACGAGAAATTGAAAATGACAGATTCACCCATACCTACCTGGGGCTACCCAAGACTTGCACACCCTGAGGGAAGGCAGGAGAGGAGAAGCCCAGGCCAGGGGGCGAGTGAAGAATATTTTGTACTGTTTGTTTGTATTAATATTTTAACATTGCAAACCGTGCCTCAGATACCTCGGCAGAAAGACAGTATTGTGATGCGTTTAGCTGAAAAGCTAGAGAGCCACAGCAATGGGTTGATCTCCCTTTGAATCCGAGGCTGCAGCTATGGGAGAAACAAGACCCTCTTAGGGTGCTGATGCCCAGAACCCTTCCATCGTAGCCTCAGGTCGTCTATATGCGCAAATAAGCCGTATAGCGTAAAGAGACCACAGTCTTCACCGCAAGTAGTATAAACGCAAGCAGTAAGCAAGCAAGTAAACAAACTACCCATTTCGCAAAAGAAACGGTGGCAATGCGCACCCGCAACAGGCAAAACACTCCCACTAAACAAAGAGCACACAGGCAAAGAACAAGAATCGCCCCTCAAAAGGCAAACTGTATAAACAAGCCAAACAACTCGAAAGAATGTGAAGGGGTAGAGAGGCTTGGTGGGACTGAGGGCATTATGGTGACTTCAGGAACCATTTTGAAGACCTCAACTCTAGCGTCACACTTCGACTTTTGTGTCGTTTTGTCAACCCTCTCCACTACTCTCCACTACTCTTCTTGGGGGAGACAGTACAGTCATACCTCATGTTACATTTGCTTCAGGTTGAGCATTTTCAGGTTGCGTAACCTGGAATTACCGGAAAGGCTTACTTCTGGGTTGCGCAACCTGGAAGTACCGGAAAGGGTTACTTCTGGGTTTCACCGCTCATGCATGTGTAGATGCGCAAATTGACACCATGCAGAAGCGGCAAATCGCGACCCACACATGCGCAGACACGGGTTGCATTCTGCTCATGTTGCGAATGGGCCTCCGGAATGGATCCCGTTCACAACCAGAGGTACCACTGTATATGCTTTTCGGCAACACCCTGTTAAAGGATGTGATGGATCTTCTACTAAATTAAAACCATAATTTGGGGTCTCCACCCACCCATAAGCCACCCACATCGGCCATGTTCAGGCATTCGTCCACAACTCCATGACCACATGCTCCTCCCTCAGCACCCCTCCGATCTCTCTCTGCATCGTGCACCAACTTCGATACTGATAATTTGCATTAAGCCAGATTTTCCTCCATGGCACCAGTTCTAACTGGAGATGCCAGGTACTGGACTTGGGACCTTCTGAATGCAAAGCAGATGTCCTCCCCTAGTCCCCCTGCCTTCTGCCCTACTAGTCCCAATGGGCACCAGCTATCACTGGTGCCATGTCACATGACAGTATTCTCTGAAGTCTAATGGGCACCAAGTGGGAACCAAGGAAGATCTCTTTGGGCGCACTGTACGCCATCCATACTGATAATCCCCGCACTAGAACCTTTGCTGTGGGCTCCATTTTTATCACCCTCTTGGTTTTCTTAGCCAATCTTCTAATTACTGCTAAAAAATTATTTTCTGGTTACTCTTTTCAAAAATTAAAAAAAAAATATTGCTTAAGGATGCTTCCAACAAATGGGTCACTGAGTTATTGCAAGCAGGTTGTTAGCAAGAAGAAGAAGAAGAAGGAGGAGGAGGAGGAGGAGGAGGAGGAGGAGGAAGAGGAGGAGTTTGGATTTGATATCCCGCTTTATCACTACCCAAAGGAGTCTCAAAGCAGCTCACAATCTCCTTTGCCTTCCTCCCCCACAACAAACACTCTGTGAGGTGAGTGAGGCTGAGAGACTTCAGAGAAGTGTGACTGGCCCAAGGTCACCCAGCAGCTGCATATGGAGGAGCGGGGACGCGAACCTGGTTCACCAGATTACGAGTCCACCGCTCTTACCCACTACACCACACTGGCTCTAGGGTGTGGTTCTGTTTTCTACGGAGCTGGAATGCATGAGAAGGACTGGGCTCACAATAAACACCAACCTGGAAGCATCCTAAAAGAACGTTATAGCACTATAGCACTTTTTAAAAAAAATGCTGGGAAGGGCAATGAGGACATAAGAAGAGTCTTGCTGGATCAGGCCAATAGCCCAGTTGGTCCAGCATCCCGTACTCACACGGGCTAACCAGATACCTATCCAAAACCTGCAAGCAGAACCTAAACACAAGAGGACTCTCGGCTTCTGTGGCTTCCAGCAACTGGAATTCAGAAGCATTTCCTCCAACTGTGGAGGCAGAGCTTAGCTATCATTGGGCTAAGCCATGGATAGCCTTTACCTCCATGAATTTGTCCAATCCTCTTTCAAAGCCATCCAAGTTGGTGGTGAAGGAGGGAGTTGCATAGTTTATCTACGTGTCACGTGAAGAAACCCTTCCTTTCACATGTCCACGAGTTCTAGTGTTACGAAAGAGGGAGAAAAAAACCTTTCCTCTACAGTGGTACCTCTGGTTACAAACTGAATTTGTTCCGGAGGTCCGTTCTTAACCCAAAACCGTTCTTAACCTGAGGTGCGCTTTCGCTAATGGGGCCCCCTGCCGCTGCCGCGCGACTTCCGCTCCCATCCCGGGGCAAAGTTCACTACCAGGAGCACCTACTTCCAGGTTTGCAGAGCTCATTACCCAAAGCGTTCGTAAGAAGGACGGTACATAACCTGAGGTTCCACTGTATCCCCTATTTCCATGTCATGCATCGTTTTATAAACTTCTAGCCTGGTACCTCTGACTTGCCTTTTCCCTAAACTAAGGAGGTCCCAGATGCTGCAACCTTTCCTCATCTTTGCTCCATCCACTGGAAATCTTTTGCTGTCCCCGTCCTTTTAAGCAACATTCCCCACCTCCCCTTACTAGACAATTCCAATCTATACTTGTGATCCAAAACAGATTAAGTGCTCAGATTGCCTGCATTTTGTGGCGGGGATACAGTCGCATCCTGGAAATCCAGTCTGGAGCAGTTCAAGTGGATTAAAATGCTCTGTTGCTATTTAACACAAGACTAACACAACAAATGCGCTGCAGATAAATCCCCACAGTGAGGTTTCTTGCTGGAAAATGAGTGGGGGGGGGGATGATGCAATGAACAGTGTGGGATGAACAAACAATTAACAGGAAGACAGCTAACCACCACACAAACAAATCTGGATGGCTGCAGGATGAATGCTTTATAAAGAGCACACATAGTCAAATGAGGATGAATGCTCTACAAAACAGGTCATCTGTAGAAACCCATACTTCTTCTCTTTTTGCTTTTCGGCATTTCCTGGGGAGCAGCGAGAAATCGTGCTTCAAATGAATTAAGCACCCAGTGATAAATAAATAATTGGGTTTTTTTAAAAAAAAAATAAGGATCACTCAGGATTCTTGGCTCTCTCCAAATGGTCAGTTGGCTGAATTGGGCCTTCCCCTTCTGCACTCCCCAGCAGCTGCACCATCTCAGCCCACTGCTGTGGATGTAGTGCCGCAAAGGGAGAGAAGGAGAAAGAACAGCATAATATCATCAGACTAGTGGAACAGCCATGGAAGTTCCACCTTAACAGCTCACTGAGAAAGAGCAGCAATTCTTAGTGCTAGGATCAGCCCATGTTGAGGTGATATGGGTCACAGCCAGAATTTCTCGCAGACAGGATTTCCTGCAGATTTGAACTATCTTACTGCTACTTGCAACTATGAAGGAGGGGTTGGGATTGGGAGAGGGGTAAAAATGGATCCCCTCTATGTTTTGCCCTGCAGAGAAGTTTGGGGCAGGAGGGGGCGGGTTTTCATCCGGGAAATGGCACGGCAGGGGGGAGGGTTAAGTAGCGCTCTCTCAATGCTGCAGTCCCAATGTGATGGCTTCACATTAGGAGAAGTGCTCTTAATCCGGATTCCAGCCAACTACGTGTTTCAGGATACTTAGTGCTTTTTTTCTGGGGGTACGCAGGGGTACACATACCCCTAAATCCTTGTACTTTTGTCCATTTGCTGTATTTATTTTTCCCAATTTGAACCATAAAATGGTGATTTTCCTGAGTCAAAATGAGAGTATCCCTAAACATTTTTAAGAAGAAGAAAAAAGCACTGCTTATAAGTTGTCCTGGAAATCATTCTCCACCTGTCCTTCGGTTTTCTGTTTTTCTTTTCCAGCTGGCATTCAACTTTCTATGACTCCCTCTGTCCACAGAGCATGCCCATATTTCACAGGGCTGCTGGGAGCAAGGAGCTCAAGAGTTCCTGTTTTTCAGTTGTGCAAACCTCAGCCTACAATATTTTCCATGTTTCACAGCGGCCCCCTTTTAACTCCGCTTTCACTAGAAAGGGGTCACCGGTTTGAAGGCATGATACCAGTTGACGGTAATGGAGTCGGTAATCAACAGAACCAAATAAGTCTTTTATTTCAAATTAATTAGCTGCTCATTAGAAGGGCTTAGATGTGCTTTTGTTTTGCTTTGTTAAAAACACACTGGCTCAAAGTTTGCTTCTACACGTCCCATATATTCAGCACCTCTCCCATTAAACAAAGGATGAGTAATTTTTACTGCAAGAGGCCACGAGAGAAAAATCTAAAATATGGAATACATATCTCATAGATACTGTATGCAAAGTACGAGGATTGTAGGGCAGTTTTCACCAACAAGCTGCCCTCCAGATGTTTTGGACTACAATTCCTGTTATCCACACTTCTCTCTCCTGTTTTCGCAAAACCTCTCTGTGGAGGGGATATATATATATATATATATATATATATAGAGAGAGAGAGAGAGAGAGAGAGAGAAAGAGAGAGAGAGAGAGAGAGAGAGAGAGAGAGAGAGAGAGAGAGAGAGAGAGAGATGGTGTTATGATTCTATCAGTGTTTAATTGTTTACATGTTTAATTGTTTTTCAATAATAGATTTTTCTATATTTTTGGCAGCTCTTATTTTTATCTATAAACACGTTAAGTCCTATCAGGGAAAAAGGTGGGTTAGAAATAATAATAATAATAATAATAATAATAATAATAATAATAATAATAATTTACCTAGGTTATTTTCCACTAGCATATGCATTTTTATGCACACTTTACTTAGTATATGCATTTTTGAACACAATACTTGGCTGGAGAAGTACATTGCAAAATTATGAGAAGGGTGAATCTCATTTCAGTTTGCATGTTGCTTTAGAAAATGCGAATTAGGTAGATTCACCTATAAATGTGAACTGAAACAAATTTCTCCCCCTTTCCCAACTGGAATCAAGCGTTGTGCGCATGAAACTGCCCTTGCCCACTCTCTTGCCTCCCTCTCTTTGTCTTTTTCTCCCTCCCTTGCATTCCCCACTGTTTTAGACTGCAAGCTCCTGGAGAGCAGAGACCTATATTTTTTTAAAACCTGTGAAATTCTGTAAGGCTCCATATACATGGATGCAGCAGTATTTAAATTGTAATTATTAGCAACATACCTGGATGCATCATCTCTGAACATAGCAAAGGGTTTGCGGTAAGAAACAGTGGTGCGTTCCTCTTATTTGCACCTCACCACAAATAAATAAGCAACAACAACCCGAACTCTAAGCTACTGGAAAGAACAAGCTACGCACAGACATATTCCTTTATGAAAATGCTAAGAGAGGTTCATAAGATGGTAGATGCCCTTGTATTGTCCCATTTTGTTTTGTTTTAAGCTGCTTGATCGCTTGTGCCTGCATACGCTAAGTGTTTTAATCTCTCCACGCCCGGGTAGGTGCAAATGGTTTTGTAGAAAAGGTTACGCTGCTAAGAGCACTGATGTGATGTGTGATTATACATCGCCCACTTGTCACCAGAACAGATCCAGATTCCCTGGGACCCAGATATTCCTAGAGCATTTAAGATTGCCGTGGATTCAAAGCAGGACATGCTGCCATTGGAAATGGGAGACGTTCGTAGATCGTTTCGTGGAACTATGGATTATAAGCATCTAACACCGCAACGGGACTCTGGTGGTGATTAAAGCTTTAAAAAAAAAATTAACAGCAGCAGACAATACCAGTCTCAACAAGTATCTTTGTAATATCTGGTGGGCAAACACAGCCCTAAACTAATGTTTCAAATGCTTCTGGTACACGGAATAGTATTCCACCTGCCATTCTAATAATGCCATTGCAACCCTCACCTGCCTTCCCACTAACCTAGCTGGGTCTTTGCAATCGCTTCGAGGGGAGGGCTGCAGCTCAGTGGTACAGCATCTCCTTTGCAAACTTGCCTGCCTAAACTGGACTTGGATACAACTTCTATTTGTACAGCAACTTGGGACACATTGACAGCACTCTGAAACACTGAACAGCGGCAACAGAAACGGCAAAAGGCTGGTTTCAGCAAGCAGGAAGCAACCGCACACCAAGCAGATGGGAGAAGCGCCAAAAGAGGACATTGTCTCCCTGAAATCTATCAAGAGTTCTTACTAGTGCTTCTTTCCTTTACCCCAAACAGGCTGCCTTTCCCCTGGGTCTAAAAACCAAGGTGCTTGCTTAATTAAATTCCTTAAATGACATTCCTCAAATAACCAAAACCGAAGGTGGCACCACGGCAGGTTCACTGATGGGCTATCGTGCCGACGCTTCATTTTCCTGTAAAATCAGGGATTCCCAGAGATTTTGCCATACCTATCACACGGTCCATCGCTGTGAGAGAACTGTTTACGGTGTGATTCCCTCCTGCACTTATAGACAAAAATCGAACCAGGGGTTTGTGTGGGTGTAAAACAGCAGCGAAAAAGCGACAGGTTGCAGGGAAATGCTGCAAAAGGAGAAAGGTTAAGTGGCCTTTGTGCGGCAGGGCTCCAGAATTCAGGATGCGTCTCCCAGGCTGAAGAAGCAGAGAAAGGGGGAGCAGAATTGCTTCACTAGAGCTTTGCTGGATTCATGATGTTTCTCCTGACAAAAGGACGGGAGCAAGGTGAACACCTTCTGGGTTGGAGCAAAGGCCCGTTCAGCATCCTACTCCCACAGTAGCCAATCAGAAGTCTCTCTGAGAAGCCCACAAGCAGGTGGCAGCATCAACAGTCCACCCTAGCTGTTGTCCTCAAGAAACTGGCATTCGGTGGTAGACTTCATTTGCACATGGAGGTTCCATTCAGTGACAGAGGCTAGTAGGTTGTATCATGGGCTAACATTGATCCTCATCTGACTCCCCAACCCACTATTAGTAAACAGGCCCTGTTTCTGCTCATATTCACACCATTTGGCAGCTTATTTGACTGAGCTGAAATTCCTCAGGGAGTGCAGCAGTGATGTCCCTGCACAAACTGAAAAGCTTCCACCTCCCTGTTGGGGGCTACACAATCCCCACTGAGCCATGGGAGAAAGCAAACACACTTTAGACATCCTGGGTATACATCTAAATGATATATAAAGGCAATCTCTAGAACTTGTACATTGGCCACTAGCAACAAAGCATATGTGTAAGATATTAATGTGTAAGATGTCTAAATAGGATGAGAGTTCGGAGATACGTGCAAATGTATATGTGAACCCGGTCTTTGGGTGGGTGTTTGATTTTCGTTGTTGTGTATACTGTGTATATACGGACAATGACAATAAATTTATCTATCTATCTATCTATCTATCTATCTATCTATCTATCTATATTACTGCAGATTTAGCATGCATTTTTTGTGATATACAAATGATAGGAGAAGACTCGGTCTATTTATTTGAATCGTTTATCTTATTTATCTTCCTTTTTTATATATATAAAACCCAATTTCATCCCTGAGCCGAAACTGACATCTCAAAATCTTTATCTGAAATCAGAGTCAAACAGCCAGCCCTGCACATTGCTTGCAATCCCTTTGTAAAGGTCACCTCGTAGTCATCCCTGGACTTCTCCCTTTCTGCAAACCTATACCCACAAGCACAAAGAAAGCTGCCTTGCACCGTGTCAGACCACTGGGTTCATCTGCATCAGTATTGTCCACACTGCCTGGCAGCAGCTCTTTGGGGTTTCATGTAAGGCGCATCATTCCGTGTCTCACCTGGAGATGCAGGGGAATTGAACTGGGCACCTTCCCCATGCAAGGTAGAGGCTCTGCCACTGAGCTGTGGTCCTTTGCTAACAAAGGAAGCTGCCCTAAACCAAAGTCAGACAGCTGCTCCATCTAGCTCAGTGTTGTTGGCACAGACAGGCAGCAGCTCTCCAGGTTTCCGTGGAAGTCACATTCCCATCCCTAACTGATGCCAGAGATTAAACTTTCTGCATGCAAAGAAGGTGCTATACAGTGTTTTCTTTCTGGGGGGCACCCAAGGGTACACAGTACCAGCACATTTTGTTCTTCTAGAAGAAAAGCACTGGCGCTGCGACCCCCCCTGATCAAAACCCAACGGTTTCTGCCTCTTTCCCCCTCAGTTCCCACCAAAACACAGGGGTCCCCCAGCTGCCATAAAAGTGATGCAAAAGTCATCCATCAACATGCTGAAACTGCGAGTGGGGATCACCAGGGACCTTCCAAACACAGCCCCCTTCCAATTCCGTAGCAGCCACTGCCTCCCTTAACCTTCAAAGTCCCCTTGGTTCTAGCATGGGGAGCATCCATGGAAGATGAAGTTTCAGTCCAGACAAACCAAAAGCCCAGGCTGGGATGCAACACTAAGTCAAACCATGGCTTAGCCCTGAGTAGTGCAGAAGCAACCGGGGTGAAGGGAAAGCACGGCAGCTGTGATTTTTGGTCCGGGAATGCGTGTGTTTCCCCTTTTCCCACTAAGACTTGGTTTGGCTTAGCATTAAGTGGGCCAGCAATTCCAGGAAGGGTGTTCTCTGTAGCAGCTGCTGCAGAGGTTGACGAAGCTGCCCAAACTGCCTTGGAATATCACCTGTGGCTTACTAGGCACAATTTGGCCTCTGAAGGACTATATGTGTGTGTTGTATGCAAATAAGGAAGCCTATTCCGGTTAAAGGTTAGGAGAAACATCCCGAGAGGGGTTGCTTTGCCTTGCTGATAGGCAGATTCTCCATCACTGGAGATATTTAAGCTGGAGGGATTTAGGGCTGGGCTGCAGTTTCATGCCAGAGCATCTGCTTTGAAGGTCCTGGGTTCAATCCCTGGCATCATCTCCAGGTAAGGCTGGCTGACACCCCTGTTTGAAACCCTGGAGAGCCACTGCCAGTCAGTGCAGACAACACTGAGCCAGCTGGACCGATAGTTTGACTCAGTTTAAAGTAGCTTTCCACTCCCATATTCCTAAGAAGAAGATGGATGAGATGCCATATTTCCAAGGTCCAATACTGAGCAGTTAGTTGGCTGCGTTAGATGACCTCCAAGTTCCATTCCAACTCTAAAATTCTATAATTCTAATTGCATGTAGATTTTTAGCCTATACACACAGCAGACTAGGAAAGCATCCTCTTTGGAATAACTGCAGTTAAAGACCAAAGTTGGAATCCTGTACATAGCGAAATCCTGCTGACTTTTCAGAAGGATTTAAGCCGTGTAACTCCATGCAGAACCGCAAGCCAGGAACCTAAAACGATCCGTATTCTAAATAAGTCTTTCAATTCTGGATCTGTGAGAATACTGTTTTTAAAAGGGGGGGGGAGTGGGGGAGTGAAGAAGCCATGTTTAAGCTAAGTTTGCAGTCTAACTAAAGTCAGAAACTCGAAGCAGCAGATGCCAAGGCAAACCACCCAACAACTTGGGCATCAAGTATGGCAATAAGCAGAATGCTCTCAGAATGACTCAACCAGGCAAATTCAGTAGTTTTAGTTTCACCCAAACAAATACCTCTAATAATAAGCTTTTAAAGAGAGAAAGGTGCTCGAATCAGAAAATTCCATACTTAGGCAAAAGTAATTTTTTTAATATAAAAAAAGTGTTTTGATGTGATCAATAGCCCCGACAATGAGGTTGCCTGGAAAGGTAGGGATCTCATTAGGGATTGGCAATCAGGTTTCTTAAGCAGGCTACTTAATGCACAAGAAGAGGAATCACATTTTGCACATTCGGGGAAAGCTCTGCCCAGAGGACGTGCCAGGAAGGAGCCCAAAGTTCGATCTGTTTGTTTGCATTTCCCACGTTTTTCTGTAATGCCACGAGAACTTAAGAAACTACATAAAAGGTAGGGGAGGTGGAGGGAAGTTTTTGAATTTATGCTTTCTGCGAAGTCCATTCATCTCACTTCTGCAGAGGGCCAGTATTGTTCCAAAATCTGTTCCCACACACTTTTCCAGAAGAGAGATTTCCCCCAGAAAACCCACCCAGGTAGAATTTGGAACTTAAAATCCTGTACACTTGCTGCCTCACTCGCTCCTAAAAGTTGCCTTCCATTCCAGCCCTCCTGGAACCTCCTTCTTAAGGGGGGAAAAACCAGCACAAAGTGTCTTACCTTGAAGCAGGACCTTCTGTCTCTGCTGCCTCTCTCCCCCTCTCCCTCTGTGCTCTGCCTGATGTTCTCTCTGTGAAAATGAGAAGCGTTTGAGATTGTGCGGTAGGTATATATTGTCTGCAAGTCTGGCCTTAGGGCGTCCATCACACGGCCTTAGTTTACTTCTGCCCCTATAAGGAAGATTTTGTCACATGCCTGGCAGCTCCCAGCTATTCGTATGGCAAAAATGGGAAAGGGGAGGGAGGGAGGGAGAAAGAAAGAAAGAAGGAAGAAAAAGGGGGGGGGAGAGAAAAGACGTGGGGGGAGGAAGGAGAGGAGGGAATCTTTAATCATGGGAGAGGTGGAGAAAATTTCCCAGCACAAACCCCACAAGAGAAAAATCCCCGCCTGACCCAAAGTTTTTGGATTCGCTTCTTTTTGTATCTGTGGCTCCTGGCAGAGTCTTTCAAGTCGCACCGGAGGCCTGGAGGATGTGGAGGGAAGTCTGCCTTGATCCACCTTCACTGGGCTCTCTGCCTCCGTGGGATTTGAGGGTCGGTTTGGCGTGTGGATGGTAGACGCAAACACACACACGCACTTTGCAAACACAAACCTCCTCCCTTGGAAAGCAGAAGGAATCAGATCTAGATTCCATTCATCCCATTATTATTCATGCACACTTTTCAAAGAAAACAAACCGGTCCACACTCTCTGCTCCCTCGTAAAGTGAAAGAAATAATATCTCGATTCCTTCAGATATATTCTCACACGTGTATTCTGAATGCTGAATCTTCAACTCTTGCTCCTCTTGCCTGCCAGCCAGCCTGCCTATGTATTTACGCACGCACCCACCCCAGCAGAATAGGCAAGTTAGTATATGGGCGCTTGCAGACTGCCACAATTTTAGGGTGGTATTCAGT
This sequence comes from Podarcis bocagei, assembly GCF_964188305.1. Taxonomy (NCBI): domain Eukaryota; kingdom Metazoa; phylum Chordata; class Lepidosauria; order Squamata; family Lacertidae; genus Podarcis; species Podarcis bocagei. Next base: position 37,974,766 of record NC_138139.1, on the reverse strand, counting down.
CACATCCTGGTCATCCAAGCTGCAACACTGAAGTTTACCTGGTGCTCTTTGCAACGACACTGCTTCTCCAACCCTCCCCCTCCTGCCCCCCCCCGCACTGACTCTTTTTTATAAGGAAAATGAGAGGGCAATCCACTGGAGAACAAATGCTGTCGATGCAACTCACCTCACCTCCTTGAAAACAGATCAGGATGCCCACTTAATAAATGCGTGGCCTGGAAGCAGCCTCTGTGTAAGTGATCACTGCACATTCCTTAACATATAAGACACAGAATTTCAACGTGTGTCAATGACCTGTAGGGAGGGGTGTTAGAGAGATCAATGGGAAGTTATGGTTAAATGCACTGGGTTCCCAACTTTAGAATTGGGAAAGTGGACTCTTTTCTTGAAATAAAATAAAATCCCAAAAAGTTTTCAACAAACAATGAAATCACCCCCCCTGTAAATAATAATAATAATAATAATAATAATAATAATAATAATAATAATAATAATAATAATAATGTCCCAACTTTCCTCCAAGGAGCTTATGGTGACGTACATAATTCCCTCTCTCCATTTTACCTTCACAACAACCCTGTGAAGTAGGTTAGGCTGAAAGCCTGTGGCTGTTCCATGGTCACCTAGATTCAAAGTGCTGGGGGAAAGAGGTAGAATGTTGTATATGTAAAGGTAAGGGTAAAGGTAAAGGGACCCCTGACCATTAGGTCCAGCCATGTCCAATTCTGGGGTTGTGGCGCTCATCTCGCTTTATTGGCTGAGGGAGCCGGTGTACAGCTTCCAGGTCATGTGGCCAGCATGACTAAGCCGCTTCTGGCGAACCAGAGCAGTGCACGGAAACGCTGTTTACCTTCCCGCCGGAGTGGTACCTATTTATCTACGTACGTTGACGTGCTTTCGAACTGCTAGGTTGGCAGGAGCAGGGACCGAGCACTGGGAGCTCACCCTGTCGTGGGGATTCGAACCGCTGACCTTCTGATCGGCAAGTCCTAGGCTCTGAGGTTTAACCCGCAGCGCCACCCGCAATTTATAAGCATGGCTTATCTCACCACATTGCATTCATGGTTTGCTTGGTTAAATATGGAGTTGGGAAACAGGTCACTAGTCGCTAATGGTCTGCCAGTCCCTTCTCCAGCAGGGCCATCGATAGACAGCACTTCATAAACAAAAAGACGGGGCCTCTGCCCTCAAGCTGATTACACTTTAAAAATTGAGGAAGGCAAAAAAGTGGAGGGGGGTGATGTCACATAAGACTATAAGAAGATACCTGCTGCAGGCCAATGGTCCATCTCCTCCAGCATCCTGGTCTCAGATTGGCCACCCAGATACCTCAAAAGGAAGACTGCAAGCTAGACCCAACCCCTCCTGGAGGGTGAGCCAGTAGCCATTGATAGGCTTACGCTCCATGAATTTGTTTCATCCTCTTTTAAAGCCATCAAACTTGGTGGCCATCACTGCCCCCTGTGGGAGTGAGTACCATAGATTAACCATGTGCCATGTGCAGAAGGGCTTCCTTACATTTGTCCTGAATCTCCCAAGTTGTAACCTCGTTGGCTGTCCATGAGTTCTAGTGTTATGAGGAAACAGCGAGCAAAACATGGTCCACTTTCTCCATGACAGTCCAAGCTAGTGTCCCGCCTGCCTGCCTTCTTGCTTCCATGCTTCCAGTGCCAGGGGGTGGCACTGCCTGTCCACTTCCTGCCCCTGCTCCTTAGTCTCACCACTGTTCTTGTAGAACTTAGCAGGGAAGAGGAGATGGACAGGGACAAGACTAGCTTTAGTTGGCTCTACCTGTCATTGGTCTGGCTCCATTTGCTGGTGGAGTCTTTGCTTTCTGCCCCACCTGCCCCCATGGGCAAAGCAGCATAAAGTAACACAAAAATGGTTGTTGTTGTTTAGTCATTTAGTCATGTCCTATGCTTTGTGACCCCATGGACCAGAGCACGCCAGGCATTCCTGTCTTCCATTGCCTCCTGCAGTTTGGTCAAACTCATGGTAGTAGCTTTGAGAACACTGTCCAACCATCTTGTCCTCTGTCGTCCCCTTCTCCTTGTGCCCTCCATCTTTCCCAACATCAGCGTCTTTTCCAGGGAGTCTTCTCTTCTCATTAGGTGGCCAAAGTACTGGAACCTCAGCTTCACGATCTGTCCTTCCAGTATGCACTCAGGTCTGATTTCCTTAAGAATGGAGAGGTTTGATCTTCTTGCAGTGCATGGGACTCTCAAGAGTCTCCTCCAGCACCATAATTCAAAAGCATTGATTCTTTAGCAATCAGCCTTCTTTATGGTCCAGCTCTCACTTCCATACATCACTACTGGGAAAACCATGGCTTTAACTATATACGGTATATACGGACCTTTGTTAGCAAGGTGATGTCTCTGCTTTTTAAGATGCTGTCTAGGTTTGTCATCGCTTTTCTTCCAAGAAGCAGGCGTCTTTTAATTTCGTGACTGCTGTCACCATCTGCAGTGATCATGGAGCCCAAGAAAGTAAAATCTCTCACTGCCTCCATTTCTTCCCCTTCTATTTGCCAGGAGGTGATGGGGCCAGTGGCCACGATCTTAGTTTTTTTGATGTTGAACTTCAGACCATATTTTGTGCTCTCCTCTTTCACCCTCATTAAGAGGTTCTTTAATTCCTCCTCACTTTCTGCCATCAATGTTGTGTCATCTGCATATCTGAAGTTGTTGATATTTCTTCCGGCAATCTTAATTCTGGCTTTGGATTCATCCAGACAAAAACAGCAAACCCATCAATATCCCTGCACTTTAGAGAAAAAGAGAAAAAGGAGAATGAACAAGAATCGAAGACTCCACTTAATCCAAAGGAAGAGACAAGATATAGTTTGGTGGCTGAGTCCATATCTGCCTGTCCCTGGGGAGGGGTATTCCACAGTGTCGCCACCACAACCAAGAAGACCCTGCTCCTAGATCAGTGAAGGCACTTTGAGCAAGAACTCAGATGTGGAGTGGAGATTTCTCTTTCAGGTACCCGGGTTCCAGAGGTTGTTTTGTACATGCATGGAATTTCTTTAATGTTAGCCCCTTGCTCTCTGTGCTTCTCCAGTTCACAGAACCATAGGGAGCTTGGGGTGCATTAAAATGTAGGGGAAATTGTTAATTTTCCTGATAATGCTCCTGTCCTATTTTCTAATGTTCTTTTCACCTTGTGATATCTGATGTGTTATGGAACTGTGGCTTTTTGAATGATCTCTTGGTATGTCATGCTAAATGTCATGCATACCGGTGGGTGTGGCACAAGAAATCCGCTCCACTTCCCAGTGGGGAGGAGTTGCAGTGGACCGTGTGGCCACCCACTCCCCACCAGGGACTTTGTCCCCCTTTGCCTGGGGGATCCCGGCCATGTCAGAGCCCGGCCAGCCAATCCGCTAGCCAGGGGGGGCGTGGCCGGGGCCATTTAAATGGAGGAGCGAGCCAGAGGACTTCCTTTTGAATGTCTTCTTTTGTCCCCTTGGAAGTGGCAGGAAAGAACTGTAAGCAGATCTACTGCCTGAGATTTTGGCACTTTACTCCCACAAGTTTTTTGGTTAATGGGTTTCCAAACAGATTTTTTTTCTGGCATCAAAGAACACAGAAAAGAGCATTAAACATGTGTTAAATTCCATTAGTTTTTTGGAAGTAGCTTTTATATCACATGAAAGCTCACATATAATGCAAAATTTAGGCATACAAATTTCATACATTAGGGGAAATTTGTAGTTAAAAGCCGTCAAATTTTTATGGGGACTTTTTTTTGCAGACTGATGTGGAAATATGGAGCACTGAACTTGAGAATGAAAAATGAGACATTGAGAGAACCTGAAAGATTTCCCCATCTCTACTTATAGCAGCTCCTGCCAACCTAGCAGTTCGAAAGCATGTTAAAGTGCAAGTAGATAAATAGGTACCCCTCCGGCGGGAAGGTAAACGGCGTTTCCATGTGCTGCTCTGGTTCGACAGAAGCGGCTTAGTCATGCTGGCCACATGACCCGGAAGCTGTACGCCGGCTCCCTCGGCCAATAAAGCGAGATGAGCACCACAACCCCAGAGTCGGCCACAACCGGACCTAATGGTCAGGGGTCCCTTTACCTTTACTTTACTTATAGCAGACTTCTTACAGCAGGCATTACCAGTGCTTCCCCCCCTAAAAAATATTTAGGGGTACTCTCATTTTCCCACTCATATTGAAATACTGCCCCTCAATGAGGTCAAACGTAGATTCACAAAATGTTTAGGAGTATGCGTACCCCTGCATACCCCCCAGAAAAGCACTGGGCATTACCCAGGCAAGAGTGTAGGACCTGGGAGACCAGGGTTCAAATCCCCCCTCAGCCATGAAACTCGCTGTGTAAGCTTGGGCAACTTAATATTTTTCAGCCTAGCCTACCACACAGGGTTTTTGTGAGGAGAAAAAATTGAGAGGAGAACCATATATACCAGCTTGGAGTAAAGGTGGGGTATAAAATTAATAATAAATAAAAAGAAGGACATGGCAGGGTGTGGCCAAGAAGAGCAATTCCACTCTCCCCTCACACAACCGTAATCATACAAGGGGTAAAATCAGAATACAGTGGTACCTCAGTTTACAGACGCTTCAGGTTACAGACTCCGCTAACCCAGAAATAGTACCTCGGGTTAAGAACTTTGCTTCAGGATAAGAACAGAAATTGTGTACTGGCAGTGCGGCGGCAGCAGGAGGCCCCATTAGCTAAAGTGGTACCTCAGGTTAAGAACAGTTTCAGGTTAAGAACAGACCTTCGGAACGAATTAAGTTCTTAACCCGAGGTACCACTGTAGAACTCATGTCCCAAATACTTTCTGGAATCTTGTGAGCCTTGTTCTTTAAAACACAGGAAGGGCAAACCTGTGGCCCTTGAGATATCTTTGGACTCCAGATCCCATCAACCCCATCCAGAATGGTCAAGGAGGATGGGAGTTGTAGTCCAAGAACATCTGGAAGGACATAAGCTCCTGCCCTCACCCCCAGTTTCAACATTTGTAAGCAAGACGGGTCACTGCGGCATAAAGTGCCCCAACTTAGTCTTGCTTACTCTTTCCACAAGCCTCACATACAAAAAGTTACACAAACTAACTGACTTGGAAAGAGTAAATAGAAACAATCAAATTTTTAAAACTTGAAAAATTAGAAGAAAATACAAACTGAGTGAGTTTGCGGGGAGGGGGCTTAAGGAAGGAAACTGATTTTGGCTAGAAAGAAAATAAAAGGTATTAATATTCTACTTTGGCCACGCCTACTTCCCCGACTTGGTGACACCCACTTTCCCATGAAGCCCCTGGAGAGTTGACGGTGGGTCAGTGTTGTAGCCCTTGGCCCAATAAAGATGAGCCACCACTAGCACACTTTTCCCATCTTCATATCAGTTCTTCAACTTTTACACTGGGAGGCTTTTTCCAAAGAGAAAATGAAAACTCTTCAGCATTTTGCTGCTAATTTCTCTTAATATGCACCTTCCGTATGCAATTTCCCCTAATGTACATTTTTGCAAAGCACATTTCCCCCTAATATAGTGCATTTCTGCACACTCTTATCACTCGTGTGTACATTTTTATCCACCTCCAGTTTTGCAGAAGTTGAAATAAAGAAATAGGGGGAACCCAGTTGGGAGGGAGAACCTCCTGAAACAAGGTGACAACGACTGAGGGCACACCAAATGCCGTCTCCTTTCACCAGGAGTGAGTTGAGGTGGAACTGGAGCTTCCTGGAGGAGGGACTGGTTGATTCACTGGAGCACTAAATAGGAACAGTATACACCTCAACGTTTTGTTACAGTTGGCTTTTTATGTCGTCATGCATTCTATTTCCAAACCAACTGGCCATGTGCCGCTTTGAAGGCAGAGCACAAGGACAATGCTCAGAGACGCTCGATCAAAGATTACAAATTTTTCAGTTGCTGTTTTTAACTGAAGAGGGTCCACGCATTTCCCTCAGTTGTGGATGGTTTCCATGTAAAACGATAAGGATGTGTGGAGGTTTTTAAAAGGCATGGGCATTCTCTAGACCTTCAAGAAACCAAGTCATTTGACTTGAGCTTCATTTTGGACAAATGGACCATTTGGGTTTCCCCCCACCAAGCCAGCATAGACTTCTTTCAGGGGCATGGAGGGGAACTCTTTCAATCTCATGAAGCACTGGGGATGGGGGCTTCTGTATGTCATTGGAAGCTGCTATATACTGAACCAGACCATGGGTCTATATAGCTCAGGACTGTTGACAGTGACTGGCAGTGGCTGTCCAGAGTTTTAGGCAGAGGACATTCTTCCCAGCCCTACTTGGAGATGCTGAGGACTGAACTAGGGGACATCAGGTGCTCTGCCACTGTGCTACGACCCTTCTCCAAGGAGCGCATGGCCTACAGAAGCTCCTCAGGTGTAATAACAATGGAAATGAAGAGCTAGAACTATCAGCTCCTCCGTTGTGTTGCAGGGGGGCTTGTATTAAAAGTTACACACAAGCATAAAGAGAGGGAGACAGAAAGACCTGTACAATGTGCGTCTATAGAGCTCTGAAGGATGAGTGCTTCTGTACGACACAACCATCCTGTACAGAGGGAAAGACTCTATTTACAATGAGGGTATGAAGGACATTGCATGGCTGTCGAATGTGGTCTCCTGAGAATTGGGTGCGCTTCGTTTTCAAGGACAAATGACTAGCTCTACCTCAATCACTGTCGGAAATGCCACCATCTCTGACCACAATCCCAGCACCTGCCGTACTGAGCCAGTGGTGGCATGGAGGGCCTGGCTTGTATCTGCCTTGTGCATGTATGTGTGCAAGCAGCACACACCGCCGCGCTCATGCTTTCAACAAGCCTGGAGGCTGCTTCGGGGAGGGGGTGGGTGGGAGGGAGGTGGAACGGCAAAACGGTGAGCATGCCAGTTTCTCCCCAGGTCCACCGAGAGGTGTCTGTAGGGCTCATCTCAGAGAATGTCATAGTGCATGTGCTCCGCGAGAAGGCCTTTCAGGACTCATCAGCCCCGCTGTCACGCAGGCCGCTGCAAATCGGGAGTGACAGCTGTCTCTGCACGCACCATCCATCTGTGGCAAATGTGTCAGCTAGCTGAGCACTCCCGAGGAAACTGTTACACAGCCCGGGAATGAGAGAACGAGATAGAGGCAGACAAAAACAGGAAGCATGGGGGAAGGATGGGGCAGAAGGTGAGGGCTGATGAATGGACCATAGTAGTTAGCAAGCTGGACTTGGAGGACAAGGTACCCCAAAATTGATTCCTACCATAGGAGCAGATGGGCGGATGATGACCTATGTCCAACCAAAGTCCATCCAGTAGACACAACTCAGTTAATGAATTGAGGTTGATCTACCAGGCTTTTGAAAATCAGGTGAGGGAAAGGACCTTCTGAAGACTGGAAGGAAGGCTACAGTACTGGACTGTGAGGGAAAGTGGGTCAATAGAGATAGTTTGAATGGTTTCCATTGATTTCTTCCACATAAAATAAAAGGGCATGGGTAAGGAATGTTGGTCCTTTCTTAGCACTGCTGTCTACTCCACTCTTGATTTCTTCCCCTGGTATGGTTTTTCCTCCCATATATCATTTTCTTTTTGGATATAAGGTCAACTTGGATACACTGAAGGCTGAAGCCATGTGCTCCCTGTCCATTAGAGAGTCCATCTTTGGACGTAAACAGCTTCAGTTTTGAAGGAAGATGCCCTAGAGTAGATACCCAACTTGAAGTCTGCCTTCTGACAGGCATAGAACCCTTGGAAGACAACAGGGCCCCAGCTGCTTTCTGGGCTCAATTCAAAGTGCTGATCATAGCCTACAAAGTCCTAAATAGCTTGAGTCCACCATAACTAAGAGATTACCTCTGCCCCTATATCCCACCATGATCCTTAAACTCTTAAGCCTCCCATGTGTGCCAGGAGCACTGTGTGGAAACTATGGGCTACTGCCCCACTGTTCTGGAATTACTTTCCTCAGAAATAGGAATGGGGAACCTGTGGCCCTCCAGATGTTGCTGGACCACAAGACCCATAATTCCCTGGCCATTGGCCATGCTGGCTGAGGGTTGATGGGAGTTGGAGTCCAACAACATCTGGAGGCCTGAAGGTTCCCCAGCTCTGCCCTGGAAATTCTAGGTACCTTCCAGAAGAAGCAAAAGACCAGTTTATTCAAATCAGCTTTCACGGTCCAGGGATAAGGTGGGAACCTGCCTTCTACCAAGTCAGAGCTTTAGTCCATCTAGCTTAGTATTGTCTGCTCTAGGAGTTCTGTGATCTGCAGACCACCAGTGGTCCTTGAGCTTCATTTGGGTGGTCTGCGGCCTCTCTGTGGATTTGTGGCTCAAGATGGGAGACGGCCCATCCATCACATTAAATATGCATATTAATGGGCCTTGTTTGCTTTTGCTTATTTTATTTGTTATATTGGATCTTATTGTATTACTGTTCTAATTCCATGGAATTCAATTTGTAGTACAATAAAATACAATTAGGAGGGAAGCAAAGTTTGGGAACTGCTACCCTGCAGCTGCTCGAGGTTTCAGGCAGGGAATCTCCTCCAGCCATACCTGGAGATGCTGGGGATTGAGCCTGGGACCTTCTGCATGCAAAGCAGGTGTGCTACCCCTTAACTAAGGTGCTTTGAGTTTTGAGATTCATGCTTGCTCCAAGCCCTTGGGACTGGGCAGACTACACACTGAATAAAATAAGAACAGCCAAAGAACTTTGTTGGATCAGACCATCCTTTTCCATATACTGGCCAACCAGATGCCTTCAAAAAACAGGACATGAAGGCAAGAGAACTCTTTTACTTTGGCCCCCCAGTGTCAGGCCTTTAGCGAGCTGAAAGACAGGCTGGAGCTGGGTCCCAGTTCAAGTGCCGGCAAAAGCAGGTGGACAATAGACATGTTCACGATGGCCTGGGAGGTCAAGCACCAGATCAGGCAAATGAGGATCAAAGCGCCAGAGGGAGAGGTGGAGTCAGAGTAATTACCAAGTTTCAAGGCAGCAACAGAGGGTTGAAGACCCCAGGAGTAGATATAAGTTCAGAGGCCGCAGGTGGGCGTCACAACATAAGGCAGCGATCAAGACCAGGAGGAGACTCAAGGCAGACTGCTCAGAGGGATGTGTTGGTTCTTCTGCAAGGGCATTAGAGGGCTGGGTGTGCCAGAATGTGGAAAGCTCAGGAAATTGGGTATAGTAACTCTGAAGTGCAGTGATGACATTTGCAAAAGTATTTGAGAGCTGGAAGTTGCATATTATAGTATTACAAATTTTAAGGAAGATAATTTAGATTATGAATATACGTCTTTCTTACAGTAGTCAACGGAGGTACATTAAGTAAGGCCTATTTTATTCTTAACCTTTTAATTTTTATTTATGTGTTAAATAGTTATATATAATAGTTTTGTAATAACATATATAACTAATTTATTATGATGGGTGATATATCTTAAAAAGTTGTATATGTGTATTACTAGCAATGGTTGTTAACGGATGATCTGTTACATGTTATTTCCAAATAAAATTTATTCTTAAAAATACTGATGTAGCCAGACAAATGGTCTGACTTTGCAGAAGGCAGCTTCCTATGTTGAACACTCATTTTTTTATTTTTTTACTCCAATGGGGCTATTTTAGCCCTTTTTTAAAAACATGCTTGCATTTCCTTGCATCTTTTACCATATTTGGTATTTTATTATTATTTGATTTGCTGTTTCGTTTGTATTGACAAAATTGCACGGCACCTAGAAGTCTAGGTCAGATGGGCAACCAAATGTGTGAGAACAAGGTATAAATGAAAGCCTTTAGAAGGAGAGAGATTGACACACAAACAGTTCCCATCACCTCTCTTAAAAGAAGGCTCTACCAGCACAAGGCATATGGAAAGGAAAAAGGAAGAGAGAACCAGGGCAGTTATTTAACTGGATCACGGACCTGAAAATTCATAGCGACTGTCCCTAGTGGAGAAAGGATAGTTGAAGTCCACATGTCTCCATCCATCCTCAACTTAGTTCTGGGCCAGTTGGAATGGCCTTAATTCACAGGTAAGGGCATCATCGAGGAATGGAAATTTCCCAGATCCAACATTAATGAAAACAAACAAATCAGAAGTAGTCGAGGTTTTCTTCCTTTACATTTGTCGATAATGATTCTTGAAGGCAGCCTGGCTCTATAAAGGAAAATGGAGGGGGGGCTCTTGCACTGAACAGACAAGCGAGCCCTCAGGTGGGTGCACTGGAGTAAGGAGGACAGAGTAGGGGGGACAGGCCAGGACACTGGGAGGTGTTCTTCCTCCCTCCCTCCTGATTTTCCTTCATTTAACTGCTTGTTTGCTGAACAAAACTAGATGTCCAGCTCAGAGCCTGAAAAGTTAATTTTAAAAACGGAATTAGTTTCAGTTCAAGATGTTGGGAAAGGAACTAATTTCAGTTCATGTTGTCCTTTCCAGTGCCTTTTTTCTTTAAAAAAAATGTTTAGGGGTACTCTCATTTTGACTCAAGAAAACCACCACTTTATTGTTCAAATCGGGGGAAATAAATACAGTAAATGGACAAAAGTACAAAGATTCACAAAATGTTTTGGGGTATGTGTACCCCTGCGTACCCCCAGAAAAAAGCACTGGTCCTTTCCCCAGACAAGCTAGATCTTTTCACGTTCAGTTCAGTTTTGTTCAAGTTCACCCTCTGTGATTTTTTTCCTGCAGCATTCAGAATGCTACAAGCTGCTGTGCTGAAGTTTAAAATCTATTATGAAAACTCAGAAAACATAAATGCAGACTCAATGCAATGTAAGTTGTTTGATTTATTCTTTCCGAACAACTATGATCTTTGAATTTAAAGACCCAAGGAGTCTAGCAAGTAAAAAACACATGAAATAGAATGAAGCTCTCCAGGGTCTCAGGGTGGGTTCTCTCCCAGTACTACATGTAGATGCCAGGGATTGAACCTTGAGACCTTCTGCATGCAGGGCAGATGCTCTTGCCGCTGTATTATATGGCCATTCCACCAAAAAGTTCAGTTCTACCCCAAACTTAATTCATGTGGAGTTCACTTTACAGCTAAGGGAGCTGCTGTCAGATGTAGTTCAGGGATTTTTGAGCTATTGTAATTCAGTGAGCTTTGCTAAACCCAAGTAGTTCGTTCCAAGCACTGGGCCGGCAAAGTGAAAAGAGGCACATCCAGAGGTGCAATGATCCTCAGGTGGCTCAAGGGGTCAGTGAGTTTGGCTGTAGGTTGGTAGTTCAAGCCCACCCAGGGACAGATTCCTGCATTGCAGGGAGTGGATAAGATAACGCTCTGGGCCCCCTCCAACTTGTGATTCCATGATCTTTTTAATGCACGTGTAGTAAATGATAGTTCTTGCCTTTATACTGCTTTAACGTGAAAATGACCTTGCAATATTTATGGCATTGCTTTCCCAGCAAGGTGGGCTATCAATGTTATCTTTGGAACTGAAAGAGAGAGGGTGACTTGCCTAAGGCTGCTCAGCAAGTCAGTGGTAATAATAATGGTACCCAGCATTTATATTGGTGATGGGGAACCTTTGGCCAAGAGATATTGCTGGACTCCAGCTCCCATCAGCCCTAGCTAGCGTGGTTAGCGATGATGGGAGCTGGAGTCCAACAACATCTGGAAGGTCAAAGGTTAGGCACCCCTGATTTATATAAAATGTACCGCAAATAAAGGTGAAGGTAAAGGGACCCCTGACCATTAGGTCCAGTTGTGGCCGACTCAGGGGTTGCGGCGCTCATCTCGCTTTATTGGCCGAGGGAGCCTGCGTACAGCTTCCAGGTCATGTGGCCAGCATGACTAAGTCGCTTCTGGCGAACCAGAGCAGCACACGGAAACGCCGTTTACCTTCCCGCTGGAGCGGTACCCATTTATCTACTTGCACTTTTGACGTGCTTTTGAACTGCTAGGTTGGCAGGAGCAGGGACCGAGCAATGGGAGCTCACCCCGCCGCAGGGATTTGTACTGCTGACCTTCTGATCGGCAAGTCCTAGGCTCTGTGGTTTAACCCACAGCGCCACCCGCGTCCTGTGTACCGCAAGTGCCTTCATGCAAGTTACCCCAGCAAGTCTTTCAGATGTCCTGTAAGGTGCCTTGATTGGTATCATATATTACCTTTATATCCCAGCTTTCCTCCAAGGAGCTCAAGGTGGTGTTCCTGGTTCTCTCTCCATTTTATACCCCACAGCAACTCTGTGAGGTAGGTTAGGCCGAGAGGCAATGATTGGCCCAGGATCACACAGGGAGCTCCGTGGCTGAGTGGGGACTTGAATCCTGATCTCCCAGGTTCTAGCGCAACACTCTAAAGATGAAACACCGCACCACACCGGCTCTCAGGGAATAAACCAGGTGCTCCACCACTGAGCTACTTCTTCCACCATAGGGGGGAAATGTGCAAAGCTACTCTTGGGGAGGGGAAGAGGCAAACAGGTACCCAAGGCATTGGCTTTCCCCACGTACACACCCACACGGCTCTGGCTACAGCCAGGCTCCTGCTGTGCTTGTGCGCCACGGAGCACTAGCCTGATCGAGAGGTACGCGGCCCGCGTCTGCATTGTTAGAGTGACTCAATATGACATGGAACAGCTGTTGAGTGGAAAGCAATCTCCTGCGGGTGGAAGCGGGGAAAGGGGAGGGCAATGGCGGGGGGAGTTTTTGAGCTGTTCAGTGGATAATTATATCTGTGTGGGCTAAACCCTTCGCTCACAGTTAAACCTACGGGTCGTGAGAAAAAGAGCAAAGCTGTCAGGCCCAATCAGCATTCCCAACTCTGACAATCTCCTCTTGCCACTGGGATGGGGAGTGTGTGTGTTTGTGTGTTGAGGGAGGCGGGGGCAAGATGGGACCAAAGTGGGAGATAGGAAAGAGTGGGAGGAAGCAGGGAACGTTTTGACTAACTTTCCCATTGGTAGAATCAATGGAAAAGAGTTTGGACTGATTTCCCATCAGTAAAATCAATGGGGAATTTCTGGCTAGTCACATGCAGCCTACAGATATCAAACATAGGCCACATTCTCACCATGCCCTTAAACCTCCATGATACCGCTTTAAACAGCAATGGCTTTCTCCCCCAAAGAATTCTGGGAGGTGTAGTTTGTTAAGGGTGCTGAGAATTGTTAGGAGATGCCTATTCCCCTCCCAGAGCAACAATTCCCAGAGTGGTTTGGCAGTCAGAGAACTCTGAGGGAATTCCCAGAGTACTCCTAGGAAACTTTTCAAAGCTGAGGGCAGCTGCAGAGTAAGAGAGGCAGGTTGAGATGGAGATGGGTTTTATGAATCCCAGAACTTGCCCTAAAATCATACCTCCAACCCAGGCTTGGCCACATAATTCCAGACGTGGCTGCCATTCAGTTGCTGATGGATGAAAGCGTTGGAAATTTTGCCACCGTTCTTACTGTTTAGGGTTTTGAGGCTTGCTGTTGAGGGTTGCTCATGTCTTCGCGTCCAGATACTCTCCATCAGCTCACCTCCCAGTTAGGATGTGGGCTTCGAAGAGTCTTTTTGGATGCTGCCGGACAGTGTCAGCCCTGGGCCACCCCCAGGACCTTTTTGGGGCTCACGTAGCCTCCGCGTTGCCCCCCAAAGTTCCTTCTAACAGCTGCTAGACACGGAGAGCCTGCGAAAAGCACCCCACCACGGAGGGCGGGAAAACAGGAAGTCCCTCAATAAACACTTTTATTTTGACATATAATATGCAATAAATACAAACATTTTAGAATAAGCCACATTTCCCCCCTTCACCCCTGCCACATAGAAACACCAAGCTTATGTAAATCTGGCGTAACAATACAAATATCAAAGGAAGAGCAAAATTTTTGTGTCTATTGTTAGCTATTATCACCCGTTCTGCAACAGCCTCCCTAAATGGCTATTTAGGTGCCCACGTTGTATTCCTTTTGGTATGTTGTGAAGACTGTTTTATTCTTTCAGGTTTTTCAATTTGTAATGCATTTTATTTCTTTGGCACATAGCATTTCCCCCTTTGCTTTTTTTTAAGGCTGGCTTTTATATTTTATTTTATGCCACTGTGCTGATTTCATCTTGCTTTTTGCTGATTCCAAAGTAGTTTTCAGTATTATATTGATATTGCTTTACTTTTGATTGCATTTTACCAGTTGCTACTGTTTTGTAAACCACCCAGAAGACTTGGTAACAAGCAGTATAGAAATGTCACAAGCAACCAAACAAGTAAAAACAAGTGTAAATTAATTGTTTGGCGTGGGGTGGGGAGTTTACAGTGGGCAGAAGTGTATCCTGCACTTTCTAAATATGGATGTGTACATTGCGGATTTCTATGGGAACATTATGATACGGTTCAACATTATTTTGTCTCTGCTTCCTGGCTGTCACTAACATTCTGTTTTCTGAGTGACAAGACCCAACAGAAGCAAGTGCAGTGAACTTTCTGCAATTAAGCAATATCACTCTAGAAACTGATTGCTTAGGGGCAACTTGCAAAGGCACCCATGGCATCCCATAATGCTGGAAAAGATTCACCCTTCCTGCTTATGCTCCAGGAAAAAGTGCTTATGCTCATCCATTGTCTTTTGCTCACATGGCAATTAAAAAGCATCTAGCAGTGCAAACCCAACCACATCTGCTCAGATGTTAAGTTCTATTTAATTCAGTGGGGCTTACTCGCAAGGTTTGGATTACACACCCTAAGACAGCAAACCCCACCATTGACATGTGAACATAGGAATACAGAACAGGGACCGTCACTGGAACGCCCTCCAGATGTTGGTGGACTTCCATCATCTCTGACCATTGGCCACACTGGCTGGTATTTATGGGAATTGTAGCTTACCAACTTCTGGAGGGCACTGAATTGGGTATCTCTGGTTTAGGGAAGTAGGTGGTCAATCTGTTTTGACAAGTTTTACAAGTTATTCATATTGATATAGTGCTGCTCAAAGAGGGTAAGCAAGAAATTGTTGCCCTGACCACTGGTCCTGTTAGCTAGGGATGATGGGAGTTGTAGTCCCAAAACATCTGGAGGGCCGAGTTTGCCTATGCCTGTTCTAGGAGTTGCACCGACCTTGCGATGTAGGATATTTGCAGAGCTGGACTGCCTTTGTTGGGTCTCGATGTGTGTCTAACCTCTGGCTTCCTAATCACTCTGCAGTGCAGGCATCTCACCATTCAGTCTCCTCTGCTGTGCTGCTACTTGGAATCTGCTGCCCTGTTTCTCCTCCCTGTTCATCATCTCTGCTAGGTGGTGTGACAGTAGAAAGCAGATTTGGACTGTTATACGTCAATTCAGGAAAGTACACGAGGGCTTGTGTTTCTTTCTCTGACTCCTCAGAAAAGTTACTCTCTTGTCAGCTTCCCCGTGCTCATCAAAATGAACCGCATGTCTTGTGCTGACCTTTCCCGTATTCAAGTTCATCACTTTGTAACCTTTGCCTCCAATACCATATCCAATCATAACTGTCTATTCCACTCTGGAGTCCAATCTGTGCCTATTCACCTTGGGTACATAGGCAAAAGCAAAACTACCATGCACAATACTGCAACAAGCAAAGCACGTATGTGAAATGTGCTAGGTACTCTTCCATGCTAAAGCTCAAAAGGTGTGCATGTATCTCCCTTGGTTGACAGTCTGTTCTGTTCTGGAGATATACTGCCATGGCTGCTGCATTTCCCCACATGCATTTGGGAAGTCCAGAGTCATTCAGCATGTGCCTAGTCATCTCCATAAGAGACCTAAATTTTCTCTCAGTGATTGAGTTCTGTTGTGGGGTGAGGCTGGCACTCCTACATATGTTGTCTCTTCCTCTTCCAGGAGGGTTCTCATGTGGCTTGAAGGAAACTCACCTCCATTGTTGCCGACTAGAGCAGCAGGTTTCCTCAGAAATTTGTTGCTTACCATGGCAATATATCTCCTGAACATCTCCACTGTTTCACTCTCCTCCTTTAGAAGACACACAACGCCTCTTGGAAAATCATCAAGAAAAAATAGAATGTATTTATTTTTTGCTAGAGAGGGAACACTAAGTGGACCACACACATCAATGCACACAACATCAAGCACTCTGGTGCTTCTCTGTTGAGCGCATGGAAGGAAAGACTCTTGACGCTCTTCTCCATGATGCAACTTATGCTCTTTGTTGTGGTAGATACATTCTGGATTACCTTCAACCCTTCTGCAAGCTCCTTGCATTGCAGGTTCACAAGGGCTTTGATGTCTCTGTGATGTCTCAACTTCTTTGCCAGAGTTCTGCATTAGCTTCATCCTTCTGGCGTATGTGTGCCACATTTACAGTCTGGAGTTCTGAAAGATTAGTCTCATAGACACCATTAATCAAATGTGCTTCTGCATACAATCTGCCATCTTGGGTCACATGGTATTTACCATTTCCAAATTGTACAAGGAAATCTTTTCTGTCCAAGGTGTATGCACTCAGCATGTTGCAATTCAGTTGTGGGACATAGAGGACCTGCTGAACAAGATTCACTCCCACTTGATTGCTTAGCTTGCAGTTTAAGGTTCCTGAACCTGTACCATGTGTTTTTATGGTTTGGCCATTTGCAATTTGAATATTGCCATCCACGGATGGGTCAATATTGTCAATGCCTCCAAAGAAATCTTCATCATTACTCACAGGATGAACATGCAGAATCAATCAACTATTTGTCTGATTATGAATCACAACTGTTTACAGTTAGATTCTTCTCTTCCAAAAGAAAATTGCTTTCTCTGTCTTTTCTCCCCTTATTTTGATGGTTGCTCAAATTAAGGGGATTTTGCTGGTGGTGGGACCTCACAAAATTTGGATGTGTGTCCCTCTTTGTTGCATCTGAAATTCTTTTGGGTGGAGCCTTGGCTCTCCTTTGAGACTGGGACACATAGTTTGAGTCACTGGGTTTTGCATTCCTGGCTAGATAGATTGCTGTTCTCTCTACACATTCCTTTCTCAAGTGACCAATTACATCAATTAGCATTAACCTTGGCTTGTCATTCATGAGGGTGGCAAACATCTCAATTTTAGATCCTAGTGACCCCAGGAAGTAACTTCAATCCATCATCCAATTTGAAATCTGCAAGTTCTAGCTTCTCAACAATGGCCAGGAACTGTCACATGACTGTTTTTCTTGGTCTCCAGCTTTAATTTGAACAGCTCTATCATCCAAGCTCAATGAAAATGTTTGCTTCTGTTTGAGAATTTTGTAAATTCTCAAGCATCTCAGCAGCTGTATGACATCTGTTAGTCTGAACCATTTGAGTATACGAAATACTGTCTAGAATAATAGACACTTCTAGATCATTCTGCCTTTTTGCAATCTCCTTCTTAACCCTGCATCCTCTGTGGGTTTTGCTTCTTGGACACAGTTAAAAATTCCTCTGACCCTTAATCTGGCTTCCAATCTCATTTCCCACTGAATGAAATTGCTGTGGATGAGGCTAAGCAATCTGGGGCTTCCATTAGCAATGGAATTCTGGCAATTCATTTAAAAATGGAAAATGGGAGAAAATTTCCAAAAAGAACAAAAAAAGCTGGCAAAAATGCCAAAAATAAATATGGAAAAAATCTTTTGCCTTGCGCTGGAGTAGTAGATGAAGAACAAAGGAAACAATAGAAACAAAAGCTCTTCTTCTGGAGAAGCCTTGTGATTTGAATCATGTTTCAAAATGCCTTCAAAAAACTTGAAAAATTCTATAAAAGACTCTCACATTCTGGGATCAATTCCCTCTGGGGCCATAACTTTATGTGAATCCTTGAAGGCTTTACTTCCTTTCTCATTGGAGAAGAGGGGGCATGACCTAGCTGAGTCTAGGAATCTAACTCTGTTGTCTTAACTCCTTCATGCACTAACTAGCAGTCTTGCATAGTTATATTTGACTGCAATTTCCCACAGGGACTAGGAGAGACTCCTGTCTGAGTTGCTACCAGTCTGTGTAGACAACACCGAGCTAGATGGACCAA
This sequence comes from Podarcis bocagei, assembly GCF_964188305.1. NCBI lineage: Eukaryota > Metazoa > Chordata > Lepidosauria > Squamata > Lacertidae > Podarcis > Podarcis bocagei. The sequence continues at coordinate 37,956,847 of NC_138139.1, read as the reverse complement.
TGGTTTGACTTGATCCAAGGCAGCTTTCTATGTTCCCATGACTGGGAGTGGCCCTGGGGCCTTCCGCATGCATAGCAGATGCTCTACCACTTCTCTGCATATTCTTATTGTGGTCTTCTATTTGCACCCTCAGTTTGCCCATGTCCTGCTTCCTTAGCTGCACATTATAGTTACTACAAGCAGCCGGCACAATACTCACAGCCAGGTTATCGTTGGCAATGATGAACAATTGAGAGGAAGATAGCAGATAAGCAGAAATCTTAAGTGTCCATTTCTGAACCCTGCAGCCATGCAGACACCTTGTGGGCGGCTTGAACGAAACAATTGGTTATTTGTGAGATTCCCTAAAACCTTGCTGCAGGCATTTTGTGCTGTCACCGGCTGTAAACACCAAGCATTTGCCCAAGTGCACAATCCCAGACCAGCACAGAATTGGACCTGGACATGACAGTGACAGCTAGGACTGTACGCAGAGGGCAAGCGGAGTTCTCCCAGGTTGCAAAGTGCAAGAGCAAGTTGGTTTCTCAAAACTTTTGGGAGGCGGCCATGATGGCCAAATCAGCTGCATATGAGAGGAGGAGAGAAGGAAGAGGAACAGATGGCTTCTTCAAAACAAAATAATTTTGGTCCCCAGTGATCACTGATCAAGTGGATGCTAATCCACAAGGGCTTATCCCATAAAAAAATTGCTAGTCTCTGAGATGCTAATAATAATAATATTTATTTATTTAATTTCTGTCCCAACTTTCCTCCAAGCAGCTCAAGGTGGCATACACAGTTCACCTTCTCCCCATTTTATCCTCACAACAACCCTGTGAGGTGGAATAATAATAATAGTAATAATTTATACCCCGCCCATCTGGCTGGGTTTCCCCAGCCACTCTGGATGGCCCCCAACGGAATATTAAAAACACGATAAAACATCAAACATTAAAAACTTCCCTAAACAGAGTTGCATTCAGATGTCTTCTAAAAGTCAGATAGTTGTTTATTTCCTTGACATCTGAAGGGAGGGCGCTCCACAGGGCGGGTGACACTGCCGAGAAGGCCCTCTGCCTGGTTCACTGTAACCTCACTTCTTGCAGTGAGGGAACCTCCAGAAGGCCCTTGGAGGCTGGATCTCAGTGTCCGGGCTGAACGATGGGGGTGGAGACACTCCTTCAGGTATACTGGGCTGAGGCCGTTTAGGGTTTTAAAGGCCAGCACCAACACTTTGAATTGTGCTCAGAAACATACTGGAATAGGTTGAGAGGCAGTGACTGGCCCAAGGCCTCCCAGTATGCTTCATGGCTTAGTAGGGGTTTGAACCCTGGTCTCCGAGGTTCTACTTCAACACTAACCACTATTCCACAATGACTTACATTAGAGCTCTGGGGAAGCTCTGGCCCATGGGCCTAATGAAGCTTGGCTGGCTTCCCCATTGGCCAAGAACCAAGCCACGCCCACCTATCATAGGAAGAACCTGCTGGATCAGCCCAAGAGCATCCTAGTTATCACCTAGTTATCTTGTTATCACAGTGACCACCGAGATGCTTCTGGGAACCAGCAAGCAGGACTTGACTGCAATGGCACTCTCCCAGCCACTGGAATTCAGAGGCATGCTGTCTCTGACAGCAGAGTAGAACATAAATGTCATGGCTATGTTACTACAAGTAATGCCATGCATGCTATTAGGCTCCTTGCCAAAAGTGGGGTTTGCAGTTCCCATTAATTGGCTGGTTTTTGGTGCCGGCACAGAGCTTTGCAATCAGATTATTGTCAGTCCCTGCAAAGTCTGGTTCCTTTGGCCGTATGCTTCACCTGTGCCCGTATGGTTTGACTTTCAACGCCAGGGGCCAAGAAAAATGCTCCACCTGATTTCCTTGTGATGTCAGGTGACTCACAGGTGGGCAACGAGATGGAAAGTCTAGAGGGAGTGAGAAGGTACCTTAAAATAGCTGTTGCCCGCCTGGTACCCTCCAGGTGTTTTGGACTACAACTCCCATCAGCCTTAGCCTGGGCTGATGGGAGTTGTAGTCCTAAAACACCTGGAGGGCACCAGGTTAGTGAAGCCTGTCTTGCAATGAAGTGAAGTCTTCCTTTTTCAGTTTAACTCCAAGGCTGGCTTTGTCACTGAGCCTAGGCTTTGTCTGAGAGGGATGCACCCCACCCCCACCCTTTACACCTCTTCCTGGCTACTCACCTACACGTTTCGGCTTTAATTGGGTGCTTTGAAGAGTGATTTCTAACTAAGTTGCCTCCGCCTTCTGTGCAGTCAACAGGACAGTCACCGCGTCCCTAAAAACAATGCCACACTCTAATTAAGGCAGTGAAAGCTCAAGAAATCTTCTGTGACTTGTTTGTTATTTGAGAGCCTGAGGCGACTTTCTGGCCGGTACGACCTTGACAAGCGGCCAGGGAAACCTTCTAATGATGAGTCCACCTAGCCAGTCATGGAGAAAAGCGGTTTGTGGGTTGTGCGTGTGTTTGTGTGGGGACGAGGTGATGGAGGAAATAAAATGATGGAGAGAAGGACAGAACAGTAATGAGGGCCAGGCCTAGACGGCTTGTGTGGTGCCATGAGGAACAAATGGAGACTCATCTCCTCCTTCCCCAGTTGAGGATTTAGGAAGCCTTGGGAGATTATTTGCAAGCTAGATAGACATTGAAATATATATATATATATTCCATAATTACCTTTGTGAGGTAGAAACTGGTGGTTCTGCTGCTGAATTGAGGCTGCAGTGGATGAAAGCTACACACTACTTCAGAAGCCTCATGGCCTCTACTTCGGGCACCATGTGGTAAGTTTGGATTCAGGATCTAGAGACCAGAGTTAACATGGTGGAGCTTCTCCAGCCAGCCAACCTTCAGCCCCTCACATCATTCTCCAGGGATCATCTCTAATCTCCCATCCCAATGTTTTTTGCAAGGAATTGTCTCTAAATTACTACAATCACTATAAATAATATAAGAACATGTGTAAGAACGTAGCCTTTTTGTGCCGCAGTACTGGCACCTCATTTTTATTTTAAAAAGTACACCCCCCAAAAAAAAAGCACTGCATAAGAACATAAGAGCCGGCTAGATCAGGCCAGTGGTCCACCTGGTCCAGGATCCTGTTCTCACAGTGGCCAACCAGATACCTTTGTTTCCTTTGCCACTTCAGTCAAACACTTCCAAGAGACCTGGGCAAAGCGCACCAGTGCAAGTACTTGGCAGCTCATCTCAAAAGTGAGAAACCTCCAGATGCTCCTGGACTACACCTCCCATCATCCCTGACCACCGGCTATGCTGGGCTGGGGCTGATGGGATTTGTAGTCCAGCAACAACCAGAGGGCAACAAGTCAAGCTTCTAGGTCTAGCTCAGCCTTCCCCAACCTGCTGCCCTCTAGCCATGCCAGCTGGGGCCGATGGGAGTTGTAGTCCAAAACAGCAGATACCCATAGGAAGCCAGCAAGGAGGACCTGAGCCCGAAAGCACTCACCCCACCAGCAACCCCCAGCAACCTGCAAATATGGCCTCTGATAGTGGAGGCAGAATATGGCTACTTATATGAATTTGCCCAGTCCTCTTTTAAAGCCATCCATATTGGTGGCCACCACTGCCTCTAAGTGGGAATGGATCCCAGAGTTCAAGGATGTGCCGTGCAAATAAGTCCGTCCTTTTGTTTGTTCTGAATCTTTCACTATTCGTCGGATGCCACCCCCACCCCCAAACCACCACTCCCTCCCTCAGCCACACACTCCCATTTCCAGGCAAGCCCCCAGCCCCCCGAAGAGTTAATGGGGAGGGTTCTGCCATTAGCATTCTCACTAATAATCCCAAATACCATCCCTTGCCAGCTTGTCATTTTCATTAATGCCATTAAAGTGAGGCCTTCAACCAAGACAGGGAAGGAGGGAGCCAGGGGTGGCTGAGGGGCCCAGCAGACAGTTTTCCATTCCATTGACAGGCATTAAACTGCTTCCCAGTGACATCAAAAGGTCACCTCGGCACCAGCTGAGGACTCCATCTCCACTGTCACCACCAGCCTGTGCCTCTCCTTCCCTCCCAGCGCCTTGCACAGGTGGGGCGGAGGAGACGGAGGCCTGTCGCCCAGGTCCCCCTTTGCATCCCTAGGTGGAGGATGCCTCGAAGCCGGGTAGAGCTCCATGCATCAACAAGCTGCCGCCTCCTCATCACTCTCTCCGGGATGTTGGAGAAGCAAGCCGGCCATTGCCCCGAGCGGCTGCATTCGGGGAGGTGTGTGGGGCTGCTGTCACATCACATCAGCATCTGAGGCCCGGCGCGGTGACTCGATTAAGTCCTTAGCCGCAGAACCAGTTTAAGGAGTCAGTGATTCACTCCACTGGCTAAGCGGGACCAATCAGAGCGCAGGTCACTGACAAGACACTGGCAACGTCTCCAAGGGATGCTGCTGCAATCTGGGGAGAAGAAGCATCGTTCGGGAAGGAACCCCCCCCCCCCCGCCAGCTCACCACATCCCTGTTCATGTTTCAGTGTGTTGAAGTCTTATGGCGTCCTGCTGCTCCGACATCAAGCAGGATTGGGTCAAAGCCAAGGCTGGCCAAGTGGGAAAACAAAGACTTGGGTTGCAGAATAACCCTGCCTGGGCTGCATTCAGATGTCACAATAAACGATATGGTGTGCAGTGCCGGATTTACGTATAAGCTAAACAAGCTATAGCTTAGGGTCCCCACTCTCTTGGGGGCCCCTAAAAATTTAAAGGGGAAAAAACTGGATGTACTTTTCCAAAATATAAGATAAAAAACAAAGAAAATGGCTTTAGATACCTATTAGGTCCATAAATTACCATATAGCACATATTCAATACGAAAAACAGTGACAATTTATTGCTGACAAAGGACAGCTGGACATATATAGGGCCCCATTACCTTCGGTAGCTTAGGGCCTCATCAAACCTAAACCCAGCCCTGATGGTGTGACCAAAAGGAGACGCAGACACTTAAAATTTCCTCGTAGACATGCTGGAGGAGTGGGGAGTAGTGATGAATCCAAGATTTGTTCACAACGCCACAGTTTAAACAGCAGCCTCCTTTTCCTCCAGTACGGGTATGAGGAGGAGATTTGAAATATTCACATCTATTTTTGGTTACATCAGCACCATACAGTTAAAGCACATGGCATTCTGAGCAAGAATCCAAGGAACTGTAGTTTGTTAAGGGTGCTGGGAACTGTCACCCTGTGAGGGATAAACTAAAGTTCTTGGAATTTTTGGCAAGATCTGGTAATACACACACACACACACACACACACACACACACACACACACACACAAACACACACACACACACACCAGTTAACAAAAACAGTCAAAAATCAATACATGTTACCAGAAAAAAATCTGGATTCAAACATCAGTAATTTGGGTGTGACTTCCAATCACCCCATTGTGGTTCCTAAATTACGTTTTTGACTACGTACTTTCCTTTGTTTCTTCTAGGTTGTTTCAGTTGTATTAATTTAGTAAAGGTCTCTTATTTTATGCAGAAGCCATGTATTTTAAACATGGTTAAAATGTAACATGTGGATGCGATAATCAACTAACTGCAGTTATGTTTTATGGCAAAACCCTGATAAACTCTAGTTATGCTTAACTATTGTGTATTGAAGCAAACAATTTAAAATCGTGGTTCACAAAGCTTAAGGTGGTGGAAAAAACAACAACCCAACTTTAAAATAAACACTATCTCAAAACATGACAACAAAACTAAAGCTGTAGTTGAAACCACCGCAGGCAAACTCCCAGCATCTATTACAATGCTCAGGAAATATTTATTAAAAGCAACTTAAAAGTTGCTTCAAATCCAGTTTACCAAAGATTTATAACAGCCATAGACCAATATGACACAAATAACACAAAACTCAAAACATTAAATCAAAATTTCTCCAATCTTATGCTCACTGCAGTTACAAATAACTTTGCAAAAAAGTTCAACCTGTGATTTGGAGAAATAAAGCATCCAATTAACTCATTAAAGTATTTCCTTAAATCTATCAATAACTGACATCAGCACCTGCCAGCCTCAGGCTCCTCTGAGCACCTAGATAGGCCAGCTGCCATTTTAAATTTCTTGCGACCTAATCAACATTGTGTTGTTCCAGGGAATTATGGAAAATTTTAGAAGGGAGCTTGGGTTTATGCTTTTCTGAGGGACCCCTCAAACTTGGAGCAATCCCTGCACACTAGTGGCGTAGCGTGGGTTGTCAGCACCCGGGGCAAGGCAAGTAATTTGCGCCCCCTAACCCGTGGATTTGCGCCCCCTAACCCTAACCCCCAGATGTTGCGCCCGGTGCGGCCCGCCCCCCCCTGCACCCCCCACGCTACGCCACTGCTGCACACCAAGGAATTTTGTTTTAAAGCCTGGAAGCTACACTGCCTGTACGCCAAGCATGCCAAAAGTGAGATAGTGGAGCGTCCTGAACTTGTATTGTATGTTCAGCCTGGATAGCTCAGTTGGTTAGAGCATGGTGCTGATTAGGCCAAGGTTGCAGGTTTGATCAGTTACATATTGCAAGAGGATGAGATTGATGATCCTCATGGTTCTTTCCAGCTCTCTAATTCTATTATTCCCTCTGGATCCCTCTGGGTGGGGCATACTGTAGGAAGTTGCCTTATACTGAGCCAAACCATTGGTTCATCTTGCTCAATATCTTCTTTTTCAGCCTGAGGGCCACATTCCCTCTTGAACAACCTTCTGAGGGCCACACGGCAGTGGTGGGTGGGGGCAGAGGTGAAACTGGGTCAAATTCCACCTGATGGCAAATTCCACCTTTGTGTCACAGTCCGGTTCACGGGCGATCGAAGTCCCGGCAGGGGACGTCAGGGGTCCAGAAGCCAGGAGTCAGGGGCCAGGAAGCAAGAAGTCAAGAAGTCAAGAAGTCAAGGGTCCGAGGATCAAGAAGCAGGGAATCAAGAAGCCGAGGTTCAAGGATGAGGAAACAAGCAAGGCAGGAAGTGTGTTGCTGTGGCCAAGATCTGAAGGGAAATGCTGACATTATATCCCTTCCCAGCTCTTGCCACCAGGTGCTGTGAGTTACCAATTGGCCTCACCTGTGAGGCCGTGCCTGCTTCTTCAGAACAAACTTAGGAAGGCCCCAGTCCTGCAAAGTCCTATTGGTTACAGGGCTTAGCTCCTGCACGCACACCTTTGTACAACAGGCTGATTTCTGCACTCATTCACACACCCTTCTCTATTTGGCATGACCCCCGTGCAAGGACACATTCCAGCCAGGCAAAAATGCTCCGGGTACAAAGCAGAGCCAGTGAGGGGTGTGGCCTGGGCAGAGGGAGGCGTGGCCTAGGGAGAGTTCCAAGGGCTGCAGCTGGTCCCCAGGCCTGAGGTCTCCCTCCCACCTTGTCTGCAGTGATTGGCAGCAACTCTCTGAGGCTTCAGATAACTCTTTTCCCAGCCCTACCTGGAGATGCCGGAAATTGAACCCGGAACCTTCTGCATGCCAAGCAGGCACTGTACTGCTAAGCCACAGCCCTTCAGGCACAGAGGGACAGGGCAAGGGGACTGGAAGCAGAGAGGAGGAGGAGGGCCCACCTGAGGCATCTTGCTCAGATGTCCTGCCTCCCCAATAACCTGGAAGCATCAATGCTGCTGCAGCCTGGTCTGCTCTTTCCCCCCTTGCAGAACAGGGGATGCTGCTGCTGCTGCAGCCAGCCAGCCAGTCTGCCTGCCTGCCAATCCCGAAGCGGCCAAGTGGTTTGTAATAATGATCACAGCACACAGATGAAAGGGACCATATGGTGAGAGGAAGGAAACAAACTTGTCTTTTTCTGCACCCGCCGGGCTCAACCTCTGTGGGGCTTGTCACAGTTGATTTGCACTGCCTGAGTGGCGTGGCCGTCGCCTTCTCCGCAGAATCGCCTGCGCCGTGAATGGTGCCATTCTCCGTAGGGTCTTCCTTTCGCTGAGCTCAAGTGAGAGCTCTGAGCACCGGCACCTGTCCTGAAAGCGCCACTGCAGCCGCATCCTGAGGATATTCTTCCTTTGCACCTGTAAGACTCGAAGAAAGCCTTCCAGGTGCATTCTCTCCATGTGATGCTTACGGCAGCCTTGAAAAGCAGGCCACGGATTTCTCACATGCTCCTGTTTCTCACACAGCAAATAGGTGCCCGGGTCAGCTCCCCTCCTTATATGCACATGACTACAAGGTCCTCGAGATTCTACCCTGCCTGCTGTGTGTGTGGCATTCCTCTTCTTGAAATATCAAAAAAGTAAATAAAAGGGTGATTGTTCTTCAGTGTGTTTTTAATGAACAAATGAATAAAACAAGGCATAGCTGGCTTACAATACGCTATCAGCAAAATATACTCCAGCACATGGAGCACATTAAACACTGCATGGCACCTTACTGCCAATGTGCTTGCATTTATGCTTCCATGCACAAGAGACACCAGGCACCATGGTTTCTCCCTTTCCCTATAATTTAACTTCCAAAGACTAGGGATAGACAAACCTGGCAGTTTTGGTTTCTCTCAAGCTCTCCCATCTTAAATGCAGTTCTTCACATTTCCATATGATTTTCTTTTTGAAGGCACTGTGAAAATTTGTTTTAGCACATTTTTGTGTGCACTTTTCCCTAATATGCATGTTTTTATACAAACATTATTTGCTCATATTTTGCACTTTGCCTGTAACTTTCTTGAATGTCTGCGTTCTTATACACAGGTTCCCCTAATATACACATTTTAATGCACTGTTTCGTGAGAGAACTGCATTGCAAAAATTCAGAAAAGTTCAAATTTTGAAGGATAGCTTTATTTCAGTTCACCTATTGTTTCCAGAAGTCCAAATTAGGTAGGTTTACATTAAAATGTGAAGGAAGCTGAATTTCTCTCCCATCCCAACTAGAGACCCTGAGGACAGAGCTGAACCCCAAAGAATGTAGTAGCTCTAGCAAATCATACTAACAGAATTTTAACAGAGCATCCCAAAAGCCAAAGGCAGAGAGAAAGGTGACACAGCAATTTACCAGGGCCAGGGCTTTACCAATCCTTCACCTGTGTCTGATCCCATGTTACATGCAAACCCTTCCCACAACAAACACTCTGTGAGGTGAGTGAGGCTGAGACACTTTAAAGAAGTGTGACTGGCCCAAGGTCACCCAGCAGCTGCATGTGGAGGAGCGGAGACGCGAACCTGGTTCCCCAGATTATGAGACTACTGCTCTTAACCAGTGGCGCAGCGTGGGGGGTGCAGGGGGGCCGGCCACACTGGGTGCAACATCTGGGGGTTAGGGTTAGAGGGCGCAAATCCACGGGTTAGGGGGCACAAATCCACAGGTTAGGGGGCGCAAATTACTTGCCTTGCCCCGGGTGCTGACAACCCACGCTACGCCACTGCTCATAACCACTACACCACACAGAATTTCAAAATACCGGATGCAGAGTTATGATGTCTGACATGGATGTTGCCCTGTGTTTCAACTACCAAGGGGAATTAGCCAAGGATCACAGAGTCTCAGCGTTCAGGGGTGGGAAGTTCCCCGTGTGGCCTAACAGACCAGCTTCTGCTGAACTTCAGCAGTGCTGCAGAACCATTCCCAGGGCTTCTGGTCTTAACAGAGCATCGATCCCAACAAAACCCAGCCCTATGCATTTGTCGAAGAAGGAGGAAAACAATATGTCTGGAACATACCTCTAAGGTAGGCAAACAAAAAGAAGAAGAAGAATTGAAATCTGGTTTATGTGAGCAGGCTCCATAGTGACTCTTCTAAACAAAGAGCAAACTCCAAGCCAAGGTCACCCTACATGCACATGCTTTCCTGTTACTCAGAAGAAGGGCCAACCTCTGGCTAAACATCTCCCTTTCTTCTCATTCTTGGCTCCACTGGTCTCCTGGTGCCGCCCCTGTAGGGAGCTTGGGAAACCCTGCAGTGCTGGATAAAAGGGAACCGAACAAGGCAGAGAGATGGGGGGTGCCAGATCCCAACAGCTCAGTCCTCCTCCTCCTCCATCATACAGGCTGCTCTTGAAAGACGTCAACTCCCTTCTTCTTAGGATGCTTTGAAAAGTATTGGCTAAACATCACGAACCTGGCTTGCCCTTGCCTGCCTTGTTGACTGAGTTGCAGGTAAACAATGGGCATTCAGCAAAGAGAGAATGATTTGCTTGATAGACCCGGTGGAAACACTAGGAGGAGCTGAGAATTGGCTTTGGGAGAAGAACTGCCAAGGCCGGCCTTGTTCAAAGGGTTTCTTTTTGCCAGGTGCATCTCCAGATCCTATATGAAGTTATTTTGGGTGTGGGAGAGAGATAAGACTCACCAACAATGCACCTTGCGTAGAATGTACAAAAGAAGAGCTTGCTGGATCAGTTCAATGGTCCATCTAGGCCAGCATCTTGGACAACCAGATGGGACAACCTCAATGGGAACCCTGTAAGCAGGACATGTGATTCCAGCAACTGGTATTCAGAGGTTCACTGCCTCTGACGTAGCCACTGTGGCTAGTAGCCATCAATAGCCTTCCTTTCCATGGATTTTACTAATCTTTTATGACCATCCAAGTTGGTGGCCAACACTGCCTCCTGTGGCAGTGAGTTCCATAGAGAAACAGATGCCCCTAATCTTTTGTCACTACAAACTGATCTGTGGTACTTAACTACTAAATATTTTGGGATGTGGTTTGTCTGTTCACATTGTGTTCGGACACTTCTTAATATATTTTAACTACATTTTGCACGATTGTTGCTGAGATCATCTGTGTTTGGATACAGTTGGAGGCCATTTTGAATCAAGATGGCAGGATGCTGCTTTCAAAATTACACTGTTAATTATTATTATTTCTTTGAATTGCCAAACAAGACTGGGTACAGGGCTGCTTGTACTTCCATACTAGTTGTGCAAAAGCTGTGGAGGAAATCCCATTACAAATTTCTCTTTCTGGATGCTGAGCAACAGATTTCTGTGGAAATTCATCTGCTTATTTTAGTTTTGGCTAACGCCTTCCTTCAAAAAATGTCAGTTGCTTGCTTCATTTGAAAGACTCCAGATATTTTGGGCTATACTTCCACCAGTCCATTTTTAATTTTGCTTGTGGGTTCAATGTGTGTGCAAATATATTTTGTTGAAACTCACACTGCATTATAGGTTTTGTAGTTTCAGTTCCAAAGCAGAGTAAACTCACTATTCTTATATACATGTCTGTTTCAACTTAGGTTACTCCTGCTACTGAGGGATTTGATGAGATGATAGGAGATGATTCAGTACAAAGGGAAATATTGTGAGACTGTATACCAAGAGCAACCACAATTTTGGAAAGAGGGTTTGCAAATTCTGCAAGAGCAATTTTCAGCTCAAATTACATTTTTACAGATTTTAGCAGCAGGCACGCCCCTGACCCTCACCCAAATTCTTGCTTAACCAATCCTCTCTTCCTGCCATCGTCACACAGCTCCTTGCTTCGCTTCTATGTCTGATGTTTAAAGATGCTGAAGAGGCAGATTCAACAGGATTCATATTGTCGCTCTTGGCCCTGGTCCCTGTTGATTTGTGTGCCCAGGCGGAAAACCTTTTTCATCTCAAGTTCCCTTCTGAGCTGCCCGGGGTGGGGGGGGCAATCACATGCCAGTGGTGGGCGGAGTCAAAGGCAAAAGCGGGTGGAGCAATGAATGTAAATGTTACACACACCCCTCTCTGCTCTCCAGGCAAACAAGAGGCATTACCAGAGTTCAAGGGCACATTCCAGAGAGGCAAAAACACTCAAGCAGGGCTGCTGAGAGGTGAGGTCTGGGAAGAGATGGCTTGGCTGTAGAGAGTCCCAAGGGCGAGAGAGAGAGAGAGAGAGAGAGAGAGAGAGAGAGAGAGCGCACTGGGGCAGTGGTGGAGCGTGGGTTGCCAGTCCCCAGGGCTGTGGAGGGAAACGGACAGAGTACGCAGGTGCATTCAACTACCAAACGGCATCCACATCACCCAGGAGACTATAGCTGAAGAGATAAGAAAAGTCGTTCCGTTGTTTGGAGAGGTCACTTCCTAGTTCGCATGAAGCAGCTGTTTTCAACAGAGCCCAGCTATGGAAGTGCGCAGCTGTAGTGAGGCAGATCCAGGTGTTGAAATTTTGTGTGTCTAGTAATTTTGTGCCTAGGGCAACTGCCCCTGTGTCCATCCCCACACTATGCCACTGAGTGGGGGGCGGGGCAGGGCCCTGTATTCAGTCCCTGGGTTTGATGTTCTTCACACTTGACCCAACCAATTTCTCTCTGTATCTAGTGCAGATGCTTCTCTCCTCCTTTTGTCTCAATGATACCAGCGACTTTCTCCGTATTCCTGGGAGCCTGTACAAATCAATGGACGTGCAGTTGGTTGTAAGTCCGGAGCCTGTTTTCAGTCATGTCCCTGAGCTGCAGATTCGCCTCCCCCTTTTCCATGGTCTAATAGCCAAAATCTGTTGACCTTCAGGGCACAAGGCAGTGCCCATCTGTCCAACCAGACTTGTGCCTCAGGTCCGCATTGTGGGTTCTTATGGTTCTGATCAGAGTTTTCATTCCAGGGCTGAGTTTACTTGGTTAGACACTGGCCATTGGACTGTCACTTTTCAGATATCACAAGCATGTGCCTGAAAATGGTTCTGATGGGTGCATTCAACTAAACAACTGATTCATTATGCAAAAACAAAGTGGCACTGGAACGATTCAATTCAGACTCATTATTTATCCAGATTGCAGCAGTGACATTTAACCAGTAAATAACATCACAGGTCTTCCTACTTATTTTCCCCATACAGTGAGGTCCTAAAGGTGGTTATCCTGAGTCAGGGGTAGATGATGCCATCCGCTCGAGATATTGCTGGACTACAACTCCCATCATACCTCAACACAGACAATGCTGGCTGATGGGACCTGTAACCCAACAACAACATTGGCTACCCTAGTTCTGAGTTAACCATACTCTTTTCTGAAACCCCTGGAGAGCCACCACCATTCAAGATAGACCATACAGAGCTAGATGGACCAAAGGTCAGGCACCCTATGTTCCAGATTCTGGCCTTGCCAATCAATCTTTCCAGACCCTTCCCAAATATTGCATCTCAGAGCATTAGAACCCACATAAACATAAACTTAGAACCCTCAGAAAATTGAAGTAGTGAGGAGGAGGTGTAGCAGCAGATGGGAGAGAAGGGTTAAGCACTCCCTCTCCACACTGTTTCACCACTAAAACCCACCCAACGTTGCATTGCTCTAAAAGGATTTCTGTACCTGGGCTCTTGGGTGGCATTACATGTGCCACCAAATTGGGGGGGGGGACTCGCATAGGAAAACCTGGGGCTAAGCAAGCCTTATGAGGAATGGTTGAATGAGTTGGGTATGTTGATCCTGGAAAAGAGGAGATATGATAGCCATCTTCAAATATATGATGGAAAAGGGAACAAGCTGGTTTTCTCCTGCTCTGGAAGCTGGGACTCGAATCAATGCCTTCATGTTATAAGAAAGGCAAGTCCATCAGGAAGAACTTTCTGAGGGTAAGAGCTGTTTGACAGTTGAGCAGTCTTCTTTGGAAGGTGGCGGTCTCTCCTTCATTGAAGGTTTCTAAGCAGAGGGTGGATGGCCCTCTGTCATGGATGCTCTAGTTGAGATCCCTGCATCGCAGGGAGTTGGACTGGATGACACTCGGGGTCCCTTCTAACTCTACAATTCTATGAATTGGGGTGGTGGCAAGTGGGTGAGTGGGGAACGTTCCCTTCCTGCCTCCCTTGAGTCCAGCCTGCATGAAACAGTTAAGCAGAAGTCGGCGGTATGGATGCCGAACAGTTACTTGAGGCTCCTTCTCTGTTTTTTCACTTGTGAAATATTTCTGTCAGAACCAGTTAATGTACAAATTAGCAGCGGTGGTCTCTCTTACGTCTTCTGACTCACTAATTTGACAGGGGGGTTGGTTCTGTCCAAGGAGCAAACTCACAGCGGGCAAATAGCAGGTCAGGCAGCTGAGGCTTCTCCAGGAAGGACCCGCAGGTTAATCTTCCTAGAGGGACTGGAAGGAGGGGGGAGACATTTGTCACTGTACAGCTGTAACAATTAGGGAACCGGGCAGGATATGCTTCCGAAGGAAGGGACAGGGCCCCCTGCGGAGGATATTCCATTACGAGAGTGTGAAAGGCACAGCGGCATCTCTCTTACCTGCTCCTTGGTTAAATTCCTCTGGTGGATTCATGCCAGTAGTGGCTGAGCAAGCGGAGTTAAATAGAATTGCTCTCCGGAAGTTGCACTGGGCTAGTGTAGCATCGGCAGAAACAACTGGGTAGGACTTTAAGGCAGACAGCCAGAGCCCAGCTCAGGAAGTTGAGCAGGAGGACCCCAGAATGCAGCCGGGGTAGCTCACCACAGAGGGAAGCAATCCATGTTGCCATCTAATGTAAGAAGATACAGTGGTACCTCGGGTTACATACGCTTCCGGTTACGTACGCTTCAGGTTACAGACTCCGCTAACCCAGAAATAGTACCTCGGGTTAAGAACTTTGCTTCAGGCTGAGAACAGAAATCGCACTGCGGTAGCGTGGCAGCAGCAGGAGGCCCCATTAGCTAAAGTGGTGCTTCAGGTTAAGAACAGTTTCAGGTTAAGAACAGACCTCTGGAACGAATTAAGTACTTAACCTGAGGTACCACTGTAGTGTGAAGCAAGGGGTTTCCCCCGCCAGCCATAGGAAGCTGCTTTATAGAGACTCAGACTGAGACCATTGTTCCATCTAGCTCAGCATTTCCCACACGGACTGGCAGCTGCTGTCCCGGATTTCAGGAAGGGGCATTCTGAGCACTACCTGGAGATGATGTGGGTTGAATTTGGAACCTTCTGCATGAGTTCAGGCAGGGAGTCTCTCCCAGCGCAGCCTGGAGAGAGCAGGGATTGAACTGGGGACCTTTGGATGCTCTTCCAACAAGCTACAGCCAGTCCAGAGTCGAAACTTCCTTAATCTCACCACTGAGTACCACAGCAGACAGAGGGCTTGACTGAGACCCAGGTTCAAATCTTTGGTCTACCATGAATCTCTCTCTGTCTCTTAGTTTAAACCACTGCCCAGGGTTTTCGTGAGGGTAAAACTGGTAGGGAGAAGGGCATGGAATTGCTGCTGTTGTTAAAATGTAATGAATGATTACAATTAAAGGTGGGGTTCGCCTAACAAACCCCACTAGTGGAAGTCCTGTGAAATGGGGTTTTCCCTCCCCTGTGCAGGAAATTGCAGTGATGGAAGAATAAACTTAGTGTGCTGTTGAATTCATCCCCACATGTTTTTATTGCCACACAGGAGGAGTGGGGCAGGGGGAGGAGAGCTTGGTATTCAACTAATTTTTGCTCAAAGTAGACCTATTAAAATTGATGGACCTAACAGCCATGCTAATTAATTTTACTCTGAGTAAAACTTAGCTGAATGCCACCCTATGTCACAAGGAACCTGCTAGGACTGTGAGGATAATCAATGTGGGTGAGTTGGCCCTACATCTGACATCTTTGGGGTTTAAATGACAGCTCCCTCTTTGGGCAGCATATTAGGGGAGGCATCCTAGGGCAGCCATTGCCAACCAGATGCCCTCCAGATGTTATGCACTGTAACTACCATCAACCCTTGCCAGCATGGTTGTGCTGATGGGAGTCTTAGTTCAAAACATCTGGAGGTGTATTTTGCTTCTGCCAATGAGGTTGCCAGGCCCAGAAGTGGGAGGGTGGAGGGGGAGAAACGAGGGAAGAAGACGAAAGCAAGCCCAGCAAGAGAAATAGCTGGCAGTCAAGTTTAAAAGTCTTTGCTTTTGGCATGAAAGCATGATTCACACAAGGAAAGTTACAGTATCTATGAAGAAGCCTCTGTTTACAGGACTTCAAGGAATTACAAGATCACCCTACGCTTGGCAGCGCTGGGACTGCTAAGCCCCAAGGGATGCTGGGAGCTCAGAGGATTACCGAGGGAATGTGGAGCAAAAGAGAAGGATGCCAGAAGAGAGAATTTTCTTTTCTAGAAACAGCAAAAGGAAAACCATGTCCATCTTCCTGTTAATTCAGTGGTGGCTGTTGGCCATTGAGGCTGGTAGGGGAGAACGCTGGGAACCCGAGCCAGCGTCAGGCCATCACCTAATTCTGGTCCTGTCTCCATTCTTCTCTGAATTAACAGGAAGGTGAACATGGTTCTTCTTGGTAGTTCTTCCACCCCCTGAAGTCTGGGGGGTGGGGCCCAGGAGAGGGTATTCTATGAGTCCTGGGCCCGTCTGTCATGCTAGAGTGTCCTTCCACACAATAATGCAGTAACACTGGGGAAACATAACAGAACAACAAATAATGCTGAGGACCCACCACTATAATCATATTGCAGAACATACTGCCAAAAAACCCCCCACTCTAGTCAAGAGGACACCAGGTCTAGGATACAAGTTACTTGTTGTTGTTGTTTAGTCGTTTAGTCGTGTCCGACTCTTCGTGACCCCCTGGACCAGAGCACACCAGGCACTTCTGTCTTCCACTGCCTCCCGCAGTTTGGTCAGACTCATGTTTGTAGCTACGAGAACACTATCCAACCATCTCGTCCTCTGTCGTCCCCTTCTCCTTGTGCCCTCCATCTTTCCCAACATCAGGGTCTTTTCCAGGGAGTCTTCTCTTCTCATGAGGTGGCCAAAGTATTGGAGCCTCAGCTTCAGGATCTGTCCTTCCAGTGAGCACTCAGGGCTGATTTCCTTAAGAATGGAGAGGTTTGATCTTCTTGCAGTCCATGGGTCTCTCAAGAGTCTCCTCCAGCACCATAATTCAAATTAGGACAGGCAGTAAAGGCAACAGAAGTCTGAGGTTTTACAGCTGGCAGGCAGGCAAGAAGCTGGGGCAGATTCCATAAACACGACTGTGGCTTTCTGCTGCATTACCAACTTGCACAATCTGCCCGGTCCCTCCTGCTCAACCTGCATATAAAATAAGAACCATGCTAAATCTCCACTACTTTGTGCTAATTACAAAGTTAAACTTGTCCAACACGGACGGGGAACCTACAGCTCTCCATACGTTGTCGGGATGCAGTTGGCAGAGCATGAGGCTCTTAATCTCTTAACACCAGGGTTGTGGGTTTGAGCCCCACATTAGGCGAAATATTCCTGCATCACAGGTAGTTGAACTCAATGACCCTTGGGGTCCCTTCCAACTCTTCATTTCTATGATTCTACCTGTTCCCAGCTAGCATGGCCAGTGTCTCAGTGGGAAGGAGAGCCCAACCATATCAAGAGGCCATAGGTTTCCTCTTCCTGCCATAAAAGATTTCCCCTGGAACCTCCCGCCACTTGAGCAATGGTGGGGGGAGAAAACACACTTGACAATATGGATCAGCTCCAACTTCCTAGGCTTTAAATACCACCAGCTTCCAACTAGGGGCACAAATGGAGCATTTCTTAGAGGGCCATAGACAGACAGAGGGGCCAAACCCACAAGCATCCAGAGGCTGCTTCTCTGTTAGCCTGGACCCCAGACAGTGGACAGCCAGAAGGCCTCTCTCCCTGTCTGGTGAGCTCCTAAGCCCAGCCTTTGCCAGGCCGCAGAACATTGTTCTGACAGACCGTTTTGGAGACCGCTTATCCAGCCGCGAAGGGGGATTTGCTGGGGAAGGCCCAGCCGTCCCTGCCAGGCAGGTGGGAGGCAGAGAGCACACCGGCTGCCTCCGGGTCCTGGGGACAGCATCCACCAGCGCGTGATGCGTTGTGGCAGTTTCCCTGCAGCCTGGAGCCTGCCTGGAGCGAGCGCTGCTGATGTCTTTAATTGCTTTCAGATTCGATAGCCCGGCTCTTGACAGCCTCGGCTGCGCAGCTGCAGCGCTGCCAACTGTCCCCACTTAGCTAGGGACGGAGCCCCACATTCATCTCCTCTCCTGGCGGCCTTTGAAAAAAAGGAGGGATCAAACAGGACGAGCTGCCCAGCTCCCTTTGCGAGCAGAGTAGCTCAGAGAGTTTCAGAGGCTTCTGGCCTTCAGAGGGACTCTCGTCCATCCGCAGCTGTTCAGGAGAGCCGCAAAGGAACCGGCGCTACAGAGCCTCCTCGCCTTTATGCTGTCGGTTGATACTTGTTCCCATTACAGAGGATTCTATTTGTTTATTGCATTGATATCTCTCCTCCCCTCCAAGGTGCTCAGAGTGATGAACAGGGCTCTTCCCCCGCCTGCACTGTTTTATCTTCACAACAACCCTGTGAGGTAGGTTAGGGCTGAGAAACAGGGAATGGCCCCAAGGTCATTCGGTGAGTTCCCTGGATTAGCAGGACCTTTGTAGTTTTGTCTCTGTGGTACAGAACTCCCTTCTCTAGGGAGACCTGTCAAGCGCCCCAGAGTGGCCAGCAATGCCTGTCTCCCACCCTTCTGCCCTTAACACAGGCTTCCTCAAACTCAGCCCTCCAGATGTTTTGAGACTACAGTTCCCATCATCCCTGACCACTGGTCCTGTTAGCTAGGGATCATGGGAGTTGTAGGCCAAAAACATCTGGAGGGCCAACTTTGAGGAAGCCTGCAACAGCACCCTACTTCTGACATGCTACCTCCACATCAAAGCAGAGTTGTCGTTGTCCCCTGCGACTTCCACTGCTAAAATCCATTCCTCCACTCAGCTTTGACTTGGGCCACATCCATACAACACATTTAAAAATTAATTTGCATTGGGTTAATAGATTAGAAGACAATATAACTGCAGAAAATGAAAAAGAAAAATTTACCCTCCCACTCTCGTCGAGAAGTGATGTCTGCGTGAAGTGAGAACCGTTCTGCAGTGGGATAGATTGCCTTCACTAGAGGTTCTTAAACAGAGGTTGGATGGCCATCTGTCAGGGATTCTTCAGCTGTGGTTCCTAGAGGACCATTGGAATACCTTCCAGGTCTATAAGTTCTATGATCCAGATTTGAAGTCTGGATCTCAGGGTTTGAGTCCCACAGTGGTTGAACAGCTCAACAGCTTTTGTGTGCAGATTTTCACTTTTTGACATATGGCAACCCTAATGTTGGACAATCAATATCTGGACTTAATAAGCCAATTTGTTCCTCCTTTCATGAAAATCTACAGCAAACCAGGAAGTCTTGCATTAGCCCCAATGTTCCAGCTTGCCCAAACCAGGAAACCATGGTCAATCACTTCAGAGTAAGCCAGTATATTAAACTATGGTTTTAAATTAATATGTATATAACAGGACACTCTGTCCTTTTTTCATATTGGGTGGTTGTTCCATCTGTTCCCTTGTGTTCTTGCACCTGGGAAATATCTAAAGAACTCCCAGCACTGACAGCAAAGTTTTGTACCTGGTTGAACCCAGCACTCCAGATCCCAGTCAGGAGGGACAGATTGCCCCTCGAGCAACTTTGCAGACAGGGATCCATTAGACACACAGCCGGCAGCAGCCCTTGGAGGCTGGAAACTCCATTAGAGGGCTGTGGATACAGAGCTGGCTTTGGAAGGAGAGCATGTTAGCAAGACAGGAAAAGGCTACCCCTCCCAGCCTGAGACTAGACCAGCTTGTCTGGCCCCTTGCATCCTTTCCTGGGCAACACCTGCCAAGATTTCCTACGTATCCAACCTGGCATAGGCCAGGCATGTCAGGGAGCTGCAATAAAATGTTGTAGCGGGAGAGTGCTTCTCACTCAGGATTCTAGACTCTCTATTTTGCCACTGACATAGAATAATAGACTTTTAAGGAAATTAGTTGATCCCAATGCATTTTACTCTGTTTGGTTCCCAGACATATATTTTGTAAACACAGCTGTGTGGAGTATTGGGGCTCCAATAGGGAAGAGTTTGGTTTGGAAAGAAATGCTTGTATTTCCATAATAGCAATGTGTCAATGCTCTCTTACTCGTTTTCATTAAGAACAGTAGCTTACATTGTGAAAGGAGAGGAAGAGAGGGATTGTGCATCCTCATGTTTTGCTTTGCTTTGCTTTGTTGTGTCTTGTTCAGTTTTGTTATTTGCTTCTTTGGAAAATAGTGTTACAGGTTTTGGAGGTGGTCAGTCTACATGATACCTGTGGGTCCCTTCCAAACTCGTGGTGTGCATCTGCAAGGCTAGAATCTATTAGAAGAAATCTGCTGAACCAGCGAAACCAGTTTCTTTTTTAAGGTAATGGCCTTAGCTGGCCAATTAAGTACCACCATTTACATGTCCAAAGAGGCCGCCCTGTTGGCATAGAGACAAATAGGTGCGCCTTTTCCCACCTTCCCTGGCTGAATCCTATATCATTCTAAGATGGAGAGCAACAGGGTAAGTGGGCCTGGCTGTGTGTTTGAGTTTTGTGTGAATGCTGGAAGCTGGAGACACAGAGGCTTGTCTGGCTCTGTGATGAACCCAAAACTATGGCATGGGAAACCCTGTAGAAACATAATTTGGAAGTAAGATCTGTTGGAGCATGAATGCTGTGAGCCCTTCCACCTTATGCTCAGGTTGTATATAAGTGTATATAAATCCACATATCCTAAAGACACCACTGTTTCCAGTGACCTTCATTCCAAAGAAACTGAACCCCACTCAGCAATTGGGGTGCATGCAACACTACCAACCAACAAACAAAATTAAAAATAGGGGGATGTGGATCATTGGGAAACTTTTAACTTTTAATGTCAGAAAGAGGAGGAAAAGACCCACAGCGCAGCCAGTCCCTAGAGAACGTGGTGAGAAGTGCTGGCTTTAAAGCTTCAGAAAGGCAGACTTCAGAGAAAAATGTTAGGAAGGATTTCCAAACTTAACAGGAGCAGCTTGGCAGTGTTGCTCTCAGAAGCACATACCCCGAAGGCCCATTAGCCGCCATCTGCATTATTGACAAGGGCATGGTGCTGCAACCACCGAACACCGGGCGGGCCCCAGGCAAAGCACTCTGCTTACTCCACAAAGCCACATGACAACACCCGGGGAAAGGTGGGCTGGGGAGGCTTGCGAAACTTGCCAGGCCTTGCAATCGGGTGCAGGTCAGCTGGGTAGCCATGTGCCCTACTTTGAAGAGGAAAGTCCTCTTTGCGGAGAGGCTGCCTTTTCAGCTTTAGGAACAGGGAGCCTGTGGGCCGCCAGCTGTTGCCAGACTACAGCTCCCATCATCCCTGGCTGTGGGCTGTGATAGCTGGGGCTGATGGGAGTTGGGGTCCAACAAGTCCAAGCAGCATGAAAAGCTTTTCTCCCTCTCTCATAGCACCAGAACTCGTGAACCAATGAAGCTGAATGTTGGATGATTCAGGACAGACAAAAGATGGTGCATAGTTAACCTATGGAACTCAACCCCACAAGAGGCAGTGATGGCCACCAATTTTAAAAGAGAACAGCAAAAGCAGCTGGGAAGGGGGAAGAGGAATTTAGGGATTAAAAACAAGTTTTATAAATTGTGTGTCTTTGTTTCTCAATTTGATCCTTTTACGTGGCTTTGTATGTATTGTGGTATTTTATCCAGTGTGACTTGCCATTATTTTTATTGATCATAGTTTAGTAATGATTTATTGTAATAGTTTAGAATGCAATTCTTTTTAATTATTATTTGCTGATGTTCTGAGAGTTAATTTTACTGTGTGACATTACATTCTAATAGATTCTAATATTACTTTGTTTGATATAAATCATTTCATTTTAAAGTTAAATCTTTATTGTGACTTTTTGTATTGGATCAGATTATTATAAGGTGTGTGCTCTTCGCTGTACATTTTGTTCCTGCAAACTGCCTTGTGTATAGTAATATAGGAAGGCGGTATGGGAATTAAAAGCGAAAAGAAAAGAAAAGTAAAATGAAAAGAAGATTGGACTACTTAGTCATGATGGCTATTGCTCCAGAGCTGGGGGCAGTAGTGCTTCCGAATACCATTTGATGGAAACCTCAGGAGGGCAGAGGGCTCCCAACCAGATGGGAAACTGGCAAGTAGACTCGTAATCTGGTGAACTGGGTTCGCTTCCCCGCTCCTCCACATGCAGCTGCTGGGTGACCTTGGGCTAGTCACACTTCTCTGAAGTCTCTCAGCCCCACTCACCTCACAGAGTGTTTGTTGTGGGGGAGGAAGGGAAAGGAGAATGTTAGCCGCTTTGCGACTCCTTCAGGTAGTGATAAAGTGGGATATCAAATCCAAACACTTCTTCATCCTCTTCTTCTTCATCACAAAATCCTTCCTTCCTTCCTTCCTTCCTTCCTTCCTTCCTTCCTTCCTTCCTTCCTTCCTTCCTTCCTTCCTTCCTTCCTTCCTTCCCTCCCTCCCTCTCCAACAATTCCTTCCCTGCCCACCTCCCCCAGAGAAAATGTCTGCCTGGTTCTCTCGCAGCCTCAGTGCCGTGTCTCTAGGCGGAGATTTGTGCTGTAAAATGCACAATATGTTCTATCTGCCCGTTGGGAGCCATCAAATATTCACCAGCAGCTCCCATTTTAGTCAAAGCAGATTAGGCAGGCCGAGCGAGGAAGCAGAGAGGGCCTGCGATGCCCGCCAAGCTCTCCAACACCCTCCCCACCCCCCGGTGCTTTTCGTTAATGGGGTAAACGGTACAAGCTCCCCAGCCATGGCTACCATTCAACAACATAGCAAAGTGGGAAGAGGGGGGCGGGCAGGCGGGGAGATGGCGTGTTCTCAGATGACCCATCCCGCAACCAGCAGCCTCCAATGGCTGACCAGTGGTGGCTTGCCAAGGGGGGAGACAGGAAGAGGGAGGGAATAGAAAGCCATTAGCTCATGAAATTGTAAAAAAAAAAGGGGGAATCACAAGTTCTCAGGAGGAGCAATAAAAATTCGGGAGGAAGGCAGAAAGGGGAGAGACAAGCCTCAAAATGGTACTGAGAAATATGTGTGTGTGTGTGTGAATGGAAGCTTTAAAGGAGAATTGGACTAATTCATGAGGCTGACAGTGGCTACTAGCCACAAATACTATGCTCTGCCACCATTGTCAGAGGTCATGTGCCTCTGGTAATCAGTGGCTGGGAATCACAGGAGGGGAGAGGGCTCTTGGGTTCGAATCCTGCTTGTGGGCTTCCCTCAGGCACCTGGTTGGCCACTGTGAGAACAGGATGCTGGACTAGATGGGCCCTTGGCCTGATCCAGCAGGACTCTGGTTATCTTCTTAAGTCAGCTCCTCTCTAATGGCGCCTCCAAGAGTGTCGGGATTTCACAGGAGGGATTCAAGCGCGCCTTGGAACTCTAGGTTTGCACAGATAAAGTGAATTAAAAGTCTCTGTTGCAGAAAAACAACAATACTTTAAAGGAGAAATAAAAAATGAAGAGGGTGGAGCAATGGGAGACAAGACGATGGGGTCTTCAGCTGCGAGGGAAGGGGTGTTTCTAATGTAATTCTCTTCCCCCCTTTTGTTTTGATGTCTCTGTGGGAAGGGGCAGGTTTGTTTCTTTGGTTGTAAGTCACTCTTTGGGTTGCCTTGGGCAAGCTCCAGCGACCAATGAAAAAGAATAATAAACAAATAAAAATAAAAGGCAAGGGCCTTCGGTCCTCACAACTGCCTCATTGGCGCAAGACCTACTGGGAAGGGTTGCTGCAACCACTAGGTCATGCTGTTTCATTTCATTGACCCATGAGTTAACACCACTGACACCAGGTACTTTATTGTTTTATTGCTGACTCTGGCTCCTGACACTTAAGCACCAAATGAAGAAGCTGATTCTTTGAGAGCTCTCAGCTGCTTTGGGCACCACTGGCCAGGGATGGGGAACTTCAGGTTGAGGGGCCAACAGGTCCCTCTGTCTGGCCCTTGCAATTCTCTCCAGGCCACACCCCTCACTGTCCCTGCTTTCCACCTTCCTTGAGTGCTTTTGCCTGGCTGGAATGAATCCTTGAACTCAGAGAATGCTCCTTTCTTGCCTGGATGGAGAGGGCGGGGGTGACTGGGCGCATAAACTAGTGAACTGTACAAAGGCAACATTTACATTATTTGCTCCTCCCACTTTTGCCGTTGGCCCCACTCACCACTTGCATGTGGCCCTCAGGTTGCCCAGAAGGGAATGTGGCTCTTGGACTGAAAAAAATGTTCCCTATCCCTATTTAATGCCTCAAACAGCTCAGGGGCTGATTTATATGAAGGATCCCTTTTCTTCTCACCTGTAGCTGGTCCTGGAGAGCGTCTTTTGAAGCTTTTATGTAGGTCCTTTACCAAAAGAGGTGCAACAAGTGGTTACCAGGGTGAGGGTCTTTTCGGTGGTGGCCCCAGTCATAGATTGCTCTCCCTAGAGAGGCTAGCCTGGTGCCCACTCTGTACGATTTACGGCACCTGGTTTAAGAGGTCTTTTACAGGCTTTTACAGCTCTTAAGGTTGCTGCTAGGAATGGACGACTGTTAATTATGGTTTTCATTTTTCTATTTGTAAGTTCAATTCTCCTCTTTGCCACAACATTTTTTTTTAAGCCTCATGAAAATTCATCAGCATTTTAATCTCTCCTAACATGGTCATTTTTGCAATGCAATTTTGCCTAACAATGCATTTTTATGGTTTGTTGTTTTTTTTGCTAACTTATGCATTTATAGGCACACTTTACCTGAATACATGCATTTTTGTATACATTACGTGGCTGGCAAACTGCACTGCAAAACTGAGAGAAGTGCAAAATTTCAAATGATAGCTGTGTTTCGGTTCGCATATTTTTTTTCAGAAAGTGCACTTTTGGTTGATTTGCCTTTAAATGCAAACTTTATCGAATTTCTCCCCACCCCCCTTATAAGACAGTAAGCAAAGAGGCAGCTGCTAAACCATGAGAACATGGAAGCTACCAAATTTCTGGCCTCATCTCTTAGCTAGGGATATTTCATTTCTGCAACAGAACAACACATGAAACAAGGAGGAAAAGGAGAGTCGCTCCTTTTGCAGATAAAGACTCAATTTGAAGAGGGCTTCCCCCTCCCATTTCCCAAGTCCCCCCCCGCCCCAAATTAACTCTCCATCTGTTCCTCTGCGGCTGAGGCTGATGGCTTCTGACAAGGCCTCCTGAACGCAAAGCTGTTTTCCCCAGAAAATCTATTACAAGTTGCTCTAAGACAGGCAGAAATCCTCTCCTTCTGTCTCGCCGAGCTGGTCTCTCTAGGTGTCCACCCCAGGCAAGGCAGGGAGACTAGGCCCAGCATGGGCGAGCGGGCTGCTGCCTCTGCTCAGCCGGAAAACTCAGCTGGGAGGGAGCTGGAGCTTTGGTAACTCCCTAGCAAATGGGGAAACAACTCCCCAAGCCCGTGGCTCAGTGCTCCCAGCCATCAAGAGGACACGGTGAGGGGTGCAATCTAACCAAAGTTCAGCACTTTTCTTTTTTAATTAGGAATTTCAACATAACAATTTATCAAAAACACATCATCCGCATCCCCCCCATTTTCCCCCTCCCCTCACCCCAAAATAACCCCCTCCCCCCCCACCCCCAGACTTCCCTCAGCTCCCCTCTCTGGTTTTTCAGCACATGTTATTCTCTGCATATTATAAAATTGTAAAGATCCTTCATTTATCTATCTATCTATTACCAATAAAAAGTTTGTGTATGTTTATTCAAAACCAAATATATGTTGGAAATGTAAGGAAAAAGAAGGGACTTTTTATCATATGTGGTGGGATTGTAGTAAAATTAAATAAATTTGGGAAATGATATACAATGAGTTGAAGAAAATGTTCCAATTAACATTTGTAAAAAAAACTGTAGCATTTTTGTTAGGGATTTCAAGAAAAGACCTGCCAAGGAAATTGAAAAACATTTTCATGTACGTGACAACGGCTGAAAAGGTCTTAATAGCACAAGGATGGAAGAACGAAGAAATCCCGACCAAAGAACTGTGGCAAGAGAAACTGATGGACTACGCGGAATTGGCGAAATTGACACACAAACTACGTGATAAGGACAACTGTGGCTTTAAAGAAGAATGGGAACCTTTTACAAAGTACTTAAAAAAAACCCAAAATGAACTGGACTCTAAAGTTCAGCACTTTTCAAATCTCTCAGCAGATTCTCTGGGTGAGCTCAACACATATGCTTAAATCCTTCCCCTACTGAAATGCGACAAGATTGCAAAAGGTGCTTGATTTAGGGGAGGATGGTGGCTTGGTGGTTCTTTAAAGGCATTGCTCCCCCCCCCACTTGCTCATTAGTGGGGGTTTTAAAGAAGAAAAACTTTTCAATTCCCAGGGTGGCTTACAAAATTAACACATGCATGAAAACATGAAAACAAATGTAAAGCATTTTTTAAAAAATCAAAGACACAAGAGGCATGGGCATCACCAGGATTTATATTGCAGAGGGCAAAACCTCAGTTAGTTAAGTATTTTTATTGATTTACTTGATTTAGGTGGAGGGGGTGCATCTGCTCAACATTTCAATGCCATTCTGAATCAAGATGGCAGACCGAACCTTTCAAAATTGCAGTGATTCTAACCACTGATTTCAGAATGGCACTGGTTACTTTTAGTTTGCAGAATTCCTGGGCAATGCAGAGTATGAGGCATACAGACAGACAGACACATTTAGAAATTTTGTTGTTGTTGTTTAGTCGTTTAGTCGTGTCCGACTCTTCGTGACCCCATGGACCAGAGCACGCCAGGCACTCCTGTCTTCCACTGCCTCCCGCAGTTTGGTCAGACTCATGTTAGAAATTTAGAAATAAGAACTGTAATTTAAATAGGAATGCCTCTCACCCTAGGAGCGAAGACTGTGGCCAGGTGATGTGGGTGTTCCTGCTCAGTCTGCGGTCCACGTGCTGCTAATGGCAGATGAGAAGAAGAAGAAGAAGAAGAAGAAGAAGAAGAAGAAGAAGAAGAAGAAGAAGAAGAAGAAGAAGAAGAAGAAGAAGAAGAGTTTGGATTTGATATCCCGCCTTTCACTCCCTTTTTAAGGAGTCTCAAAGCGGCTAACATTCTCCTTTCCCTTCCTCCCCCACAACAAACACTCTGTGAGGTGAGTGGGGCTGAGAGACTTCAGAGAAGTGTGACTAGCCCAAGGTCACCCAGCAGCTGCATGTGGAGGAGTGGAGACGCGAACCCGGTTCCCCAGATTAGGAGACTACCGCTCTTAACCACTACACCACACTGGCTCTTAGACAACTTCAAGGCCCTTAGAGATCTCTTTTCTTCAAATTCTTCGGCTTTAAACCAGACTTGGACTGGATAGCCCTTCAGACAAAGGAATGTGCTCTGTAAAGTAGCTCTCCTCATCCCTTCCAATATTAAGATGAGGGGCAGTAGCTTTGGAGGCTTGGTGGAGATAGGCAAGGGCAGCTGAGCTTTGTCTCTTCCATGCACACAACACTTAGCACCAGATAGCCTGCAAAGGTGCAACTGGGATTTGATTGACAGGCTGACAAATGTACTGTAGCACTGAGTCCCAGGGCTGTTTTTCACTGGCCTGCTGTTGCCTCCAAACCAGGACACCCTGGGCCATCTTGGGCTGTGTGCACCATGCAAGGGGAATCAAGACGCAGAACAGGAAGCAGCCGATTCACCCAGCTCCCTTTACCAGCATTGCAGCGCCTCCCTGCAGAGAAAATTCACCTAGCTGGTAGCTGATTCTGAGAAATGGGCGGTTGCTTGTGAAAGCTCTTATCTCTGCAAATATGGTGGGCTGGATCGTGAATTCGATGTTCCACTGATTTTTTATAAGAGGGTTAAATATATGCTGAAGAACCTAAGAGAAGCTCTGCTGGGTAAGGACCAGGGGTCCATCTTTTTTGCAGTGGTTAATCTGATGCCTCTGGGAAGCCCACAAGCCAGGCACAAGGGCAATGGGCCTCTTTTCCATTTGTTAGCACACGCTGGGCAAATACGTACTTAGGGTGGTGTCCAGTCCTCATCCTGCCCATAGCAGGTCCATTAAAGTTTGCACTAACTTAGATTCAATTATTTCACTGGAAACCACATTTTGTCTACCCAAGTAAAGGTAAAGGTAAAGGGACCCCTGACCATTAGGTCCAGTTGTGACCGACTCTGGGGTTGCGGCGCTCATCTTGCTTTACTGGCCGAGGGAGCTGGCATACAGCTTCCGGGTCATGTGGCCAGCATGACTAAGCCGCTTCTGGTGAACCAGAGCAGCGCACGGAAATGCCGTTTACCTTCCTGCTGGAGTGATACCTACTTATCTACTTGCACTTTGATGTGCTTTCGAACTGCTAGGTTGGCAGGAGCAGGGACTGAGCAACGGGAGCTCACCCCATCGCGGGGATTCGAACCGCCGACCTTCTGATTGGCAAGTCCTAGGCTCTGTGGTTTAACCCACAGCGCCAGGAACGTGTGCTAATCAGTTTCATTGGAGTTCCAATGTTTTCTCCACCTTATACAGGAATAATTTAAGAATCCCACCCTTAATCGCTTTTTTCCTAGGCTGAAAAATCCAAAATGACATTGCCTTTCTACGCATGGAAGGTGTTTTAAGCCTTCGGATCTTCTTAGGTTGACCTTTTTGTACCTCATTCACACCCCCATTTTTAGAGTTAGTATAATGTAACATAAAATAAAACAACCACCTCCTTTTTGGACTGGATAATGCCCAATGCTGTCAGACAGGGACTGAGCCCTTTGTGAAGGCAGGAGAACAAAATGTGTCAATGCAGAGCTGCTTTGAACTTGACTCCTTGAAGTGGAAACCCAAGATTGCATTTCTTAATTTTTACCATATAGTTGCATAGTGCTGCTTTTGTGACCCACCTTCGATCTGGTCACCATGGCCTGGCAGTTATTCTTCTTCACCCACCGGCTGAGGACCAAGTGTGTAATGTGTGTAAATTGTTAAAACAAAAAAGCATTAAAAATGAAATTGGCCATCTAGTTATTCCAGATTCTGCATGAAATAGAAGTAGAGTTTGCAACCCATGTAAATTGCACAAATTAAATACATTTGCATAATATAGTCTGCCATTTTAGCTTGGTTGCATAATTATCATGGTTCTGCAAGAACAACCCAGATGTATTTAAGCTTATCATTACAGCAGTAAGGGCTTGCTTTCTTCTTAATGGAAATTCTTTATTTGGGTACAAATACCCAAATTCTGCACTTCTGTGGAAATTGTGGGGCACACACAGCTCCCTGCATATTTAATCAAACTAGAATTTGTTAAGCATGTAAAAGCATGGGAAATATATATTTTAAAAGGCAGACTTCAAATGACTAAAAGAAAATCTAGTTTAAAAACATAGAAAGTTGACTCAGTTCAAGAGGAGCACATTGGGTGCAAGAGAGTCAACTTCAATCACATGCAGTTGCACTCAGCTTTCAAAGGGACACATGGCTATGGAAGGTTCTCCCAGTGAATCCTCAGAATTAATAGCCTTAGTGCTCACAAGCACAAGAAGTAATCTCTGGACTAGATGTACCTTTGGTCTGATCCCAACAAAACTCTTCTAACATTCATGGAGCCTGTAAGGAGGCAGAAGACAGGAATTATAATATAGTTTACCATCTAAGCCAGCTACAACTCAGGTGGCTAAAATAGTGTGTAGTTCCCCTAAACCTCGGAGCCGGCGCCTCCTTCTCCGCTACCACCACACTGCGTTCTTCTGATCTCAAAGCTAACAGCTCCCTCTTCTGACTAGGCTTGGAAATGAATCACAGATACTTATCTTTTGGCTAATGCTGCCACCTTCTGTTGATCGATCTATTTGCATGTCCACATCTCATTTTTTTTTTTTTAAATGTGTTGCTGTGGGCAGGTACAGTTGTAACGCCTGGCCTCTTCAATTTTGCAAAAATCTTCAACCTTGTGTCCCACTTTATGCATCTTTATTCACAATAGTTGGACCTCTACACACTTTCAAGGTCTGCCTTTCTATCACGACCTTTAAGATCAACAGAATAGTCAGCACCTTTGTAACTGTACCAAGCCTATGTGCCAAGTTGGAAAGAGCAAAACAGGCACAAAAGCACTCTTCCTAGCCACCCCAAAGTTGTTGAATTCCCGTTTCTGTATAATTCATTCAAGTGCTATATCATGTTCCTCAATGGACTGGGGTGGGTTAACTGTTTCATGCCAGCTGCTGATAGGACACGTCAGTCTCAAAGCAAATTAAGGGACACCAACGCAGGTGGCGTTCTGGGTTAAACCAGAGCCTAGGGCTTGCAGATCAGAAGGTTGGCAGTTTGAATCCCCACGACGGGGTGAGCTCCTGTTGCTTAGTCCCTGCTCCTGCCAACCTAGCAGTTTGAAAGCATGTCAAAGTGCAAGTAGATAAATAGGCATTGCTCCGGCGGGAAGGTAAACGGCGTTTCCGTGCGCTGCTCTGGTTCGCCAGAAGCGGCTTAGTCATGCTGGCCACATGACCTGAAAGCTGTATGCCGGCTCCCTCAGCCAGTAAAGCGAGGTGTGGTTTGAATTGTGATACAGCATTAGTTTTCTTTCCCATTTAATTAACCAACCTAGCAACATTGGTGCTATTAATGTTTGCTGTTGCTGATTGTCACTGTGCTTATATTGTTCAAGTAGTTATTTAACAAAATTTATATACTGCTTGATTGTAAGTAGAACCTCTAAGCAGTTTACATGCACACCCTTTTCAATAAAATATGTATTTCTTTGGACTATGCTGCTGTCTAAAGTAATTGTTACGGTTTATTTGATCTTTTTGCATTCCATTTCATTCTTTACACACACACACGACACCTGTGTGTGTATGTGTGTTTGCCAGCTATGGACTGATTACACTTCACACATCTGATGAAGTGGATTTAAATCCAGAAAAGCTTACACCATAATGGATATGTTAATCTTTAAGTTGCCACAAGACTCTCATTTTGAGCCTCATTTTAACTGCTACTTGCCTTAGTAAAGAGCAGGGTTGAAATGGAGCGAGCACATACCTAAAAGTCAAGCAAATCATGTCAAAAGTCTTTGGGAGAGGGCCGCAACCAGTGGTGACAGATGCCCAGTGAGATGGGTAGGGCGGGAGAAGGGGAGGCCAGGAGTAGATGGAGCCAGATCTAATCAACAACAGGCAAAGCCAACTCATTCTACTTTTGTCCCTATCCTTCTATTTGTTGAGATCTACATGGACAACATTAATGCAGGAAGTTCTAGATGTAATCTCTCATAACTACTTGTAGGACTAGGAGACCCTTGTCTGGAGACCCCTGGACGGTTAAGTCCAGTCAAAGGCGACTATGAGGTTGTGGTGCTCATCTCGCTTTCAGGCCGAGGGAGCCGGCGTTTGTCCACAAACAGCTTTCTGGGTCATGTGGCCAGCATGACTAAACTGCTTCTGATGCAGTGGGACACCGTGATGGAAACCAGAGTGCACGGAAATGCCATTTACCTTCCCACCACAGCGCTACCTATTTATCTACTTGCACTGGTGTGCTTTTGAACTGCTAGGTTGGCAGGAGCTGGGACAGAGCAATGGGAGCTCACCCTGTTGCGGGGATTCAAACTGCCAACCTTCCAATTGGTAAGCCCAAGGGCTCGATGGTTTGGACCACAGCACCACCCGCGTCCCTGCAACAACAGGACCTATGGTTTGGTGTGATGTAAAAGAGCTTCCTATATTCCTATGTTTCCATGACCTGGTGGACTGCAACAACCTTCTATCTCCCTTCCCTGCCCAGAAAGAGTCTGGGGAACAGAATAAGAACAGCACCCAATGCCAAGTATTCGTCAGTTCATGAATTATGTCCAGGGGCAGATGTGAAGGACACCACACCCTCCCCTCCAGTGCTGCTATCATACCAAGCAAGACAGACAATTAAAAAACAAAATTTTTTTATTTGGTCCTTTGGAACCTGAGTTTGAAAACCACCCATGGGATAATTCGTATTATACAGGGACTGATTACAGATTTGATTTACAATTGATAAAATATCCTATGTTTTCTTAAGAGCTGGACAATATTTACATGGTTAAAAACTATTCACAGCTCGAAGAGAGTGAACAGAAAGACACACACACATACACACACACACACAAAAGAACATCATTGAAAAAGAGGGGGGGAAAGGAAAGGAGACATTTTGGACAGGGGTAAAAACAAAATACAGAGGAACTCACATGTTCAGCCACTCCCTGGCCTGAGGTGACTGAGCTGGGAAAGGTGGAAGGAGACGCAGAGTGAACCCTGATTGATAGTGGAGATGGTGGGGGAGAAGGAAAGGGGGAGAAAAACCAACTTTCTGTTCATTGCTACTTGATTAGGTGGAGAGAAAATGGAACAGGACACTGGGGAGTAGGGATGGAAAGGTAATGTACTGGCATAATGAAATGATGGCACTGCTACCCTGTCCCCCAAAGGTCCTTGCAATGCCACTTTAGCCCTCAACTTGGCCACACCCTGCCTTTCCGAGCTCCCCAACACCAGCTTGGCCATGCTCCCGGGTACAAAAAGCCCAGCTACACCTGCCTCCTGAGACAGCAAGGGTGCATCTGCGTTACCAACACATTGGGCTTTATACTCGCTTAAACCCTAATGGCTTCTTTCAAAGAATCCCAAGGAAATCGCACTCCATCGTCTCTCGAGACAGACAGATGCCAACAACTGTTAAGCAA
The DNA here is from genome assembly GCF_964188305.1 of Podarcis bocagei. NCBI lineage: Eukaryota > Metazoa > Chordata > Lepidosauria > Squamata > Lacertidae > Podarcis > Podarcis bocagei. Next base: position 37,924,461 of record NC_138139.1, on the reverse strand, counting down.
TCCCTCCCCAATGCTCCCTGGAAAGAGGAAAGGGGTATTAAACCAGTTTAACTCCGTAGTGAAGATATGCCCTACAAGAAAGCTGCTTCAAAAGGGTGGGGCTGCAACACAATAGCTTGCATTCATTGCTCTCTCCTCACAGCACACTGCAATGAACTGTAGAAATTCATATACAGTGGTACCTTGGGTTACAGACGCTTCAGGTTACAGACTCCGCTAACCCAGAAATAGTACCTCGGTTAAGAACTTTACTTCAGGATGAGAACAGAAATTGCGCTCCGGCGGCAGCAGGAGGCCCCATTAGCTAAAGTGGTACCTCAGGTTAAGAACATTTTCAGGTTAAGAACAGACCACCAGAATGAATTAAGTTCTTAACCCGAGGTACCACTGTATTCAGATTACGGAGAGTGCCTGAGCCCTAGAGCTTAGGAATTCAACCCTCTGCAGGAAGAGGCTTCCAGAAAGGATTCATGTGACATTACTGACCCACCATACAGCCATGTCATTGTGGCTACTATACTCCAGCAAACTGTGTTCCTCAGAAGTCACTGTAGGAGGGATTAGTGCAAATCTTATAACCTCCTTGAAAGTCGGGCTTCCACCTTCTTATGGCAGGGCTCTCCACATCTTCTGCAGCCACAAAGCAGGCAGAAATTGGTGAACTGTTTCCTGGTCCCTGCATCTGTGTGCTTCCATAAAGGCTCACACCTGCTGCGATTTCTGCCTGCTAGAGATCGGCCACAAGAAGGGGGGGAGGAGATGGCAACCCTTCTTGGGAGGCAAAATAAAGCATGGCTTGAGGGGAGGGGAGGAACACACGCTTCCTCTCACTGGTTCCACCACCACTGCACCCCTTTGTCTTTGAGGGAAGCGGGGAAGACTGGGCCCTGCAAACAAGCAAGGATTGGGAGCTACTCTAAACCAGAGCCACAGATGCATCCAGGACAACACACAACTTAATTTCCATTTCCCAGCTGAAAGCTGCCATTTGCAGAGCAAGGGCACGGTGTAGAGGGGGCATTTTTATGGTCCCCCAATTTATTATCACTGTGCTCTCTCTGACTTGCCTGGCACTGGCTGTGCCCCATACATGGCAACGTTCCACCTTTGAGCAGTCAATGGTGGTGGAGTGTCATTCACGTTCCCTACTTTTTTTGCTTGAAGCTGCAACGAGCCCAAGAGCAGGAGAGGCCAGTGGTGTTGGGGCTGACAACAACTGGCATGTTATCGTATTTCTCCCTGAATATGGAAGTGAAAGGAATGACTGGGAGCAGCCTCGGCCCAGAGTACATTATCCACAATGTTCCCAGGTGGGCATTTTGATGTCCCAAATCCTGTCCCAGCCTCCCACTTTCCCACTCACCCTCACAGTGCTCCACACGTCAACATGTGCAGACAGGGGTGGGCGGGAGTACAAATGAACTCGGCTCTTGACTGACTGCTTGTACCGGCAGAAAGGCCCTTTCCTAATGGAGGGATTGGACTCATTTTATAGAGCAACACAATGGGGAAGACACTGCTGGTGATGAGCCCCCACAGCTTTCCGGGACGCCCTCCTCCCACCCTGTGCCCGAACCAATGAAGTTGGCAGGAAGACACCATCCCTGCTACCCTGTGCCTGAGCCCACAAGGTGGACTAGAAACCCTGTCCCTGATACCCTGTTCCCGAGACCCAACTCCACAGATCTCCATCAAGCTCAGCCCCACACTGGGTCCCCTGAAGGGCAAAAGCCATGTCCTGTCAACCTCAACTATGCATCTGTCCCAAGTGAGTGATGGTGAGCACGTGTACCACTGGCGATCCATCCAGAATCTTCTTTAAGGGTGATGGCAGAGACCAACCTCTCCCTTACGGAGGGTCCAGAGGCACAACATACTCCAGATTCCTTCCCAGCATAAGGCTATTCTCCTTGGGTGGGGAAGGAGTGCAGAAATTCCCACTGGTGCATTTCTAAACTCACTTTTCTGGAGGCTAAGCATCTGACTGCAAAGCAGAACTGGTGGAGACCAAAAGTGCTAAATTGACCGAGCTGTACATGAAAGGTTTTCGGGTAGCTTTCAAATCAGCGCCAAATTGGAAGCGCCAGAAGGCACAAGGGGAGGTCAGTCGGTAAAGGGTTCCTTGTTCTCCTCCACCACAGCTGCTGACCCCTGGCTATTCTTCCTTTGGACTGCAGACTGCCAGGAAGGGAAATTGGGAGCAACCCTGCTCCTCTGTATCATGTGAGCTGCAGGGACCACAAGTGTGAATGAACTTCCAAGCCCTTCTCAAACACCCAGGCAGCTGTGTGCCTCCCTTGCAGACTCCCAATCACTTCCTTGCAGCCTACACCCATGTCCCCAAACCCCACTCCTCCCCACACCAAGTGTCCCCAGCAATATATATATATACAGACAAGCCCCTGTACAGATCAAAAATGCCATGATGCTAAACTTAAGCCCCAGGGGCAACATCTCCTGCAATACCCATGTGGGTGGGTCAAATGGCTTGAAGCCTGCTTGGAAAAATGTGCTTCTCTAGGCTTTGTTACTACACTTGCTCCTCCACACAAGACTGTGGTGCCAGTCTTTCTGAGGGGCACGGGGGCAGGAAGAGAAGCAAAGAAGGCAGGCAGAGACTCTTATCCCAAACACCACATAAATTTGGCAGCAGGTTCCACGGCTCGTGCTTAAATCAATCTTGCAGAAAAATACAAAACAGTAAGAATAACATTTTCATAGCCAGCACTCCCACCATACGTGTTGCAAGACAGCTTGCACGTTGAGTCTAGCCTGCCACTCGTCCTGCAGAAAAATGGTGCTCACGCTAGGGGAGTAGTTTAACACAGATTTAGCTAGTTTGCAGTTAACAGCACAATGGCTCTGCCATTTTTTTGTACCCCTCCGGCAACCCAGTCTGCAAAACAAAAAACAAAACAAAACTTCACCACCTAGCCAACCCAGTGCTGGAAGGGAGATGGAAGTCCATCTTACGAGTCATCACCCCTCCATCTGCCAATGACAATTCCAGACGTGAGAGAGACAGAGACAGGATGGGCCTACATACCCCTCATCCCAGACCCCACCCGACCCCATTGCAGCAGCCAGCTGACATTTTTAACAGTGGGGTGAGGCACACACACAGACAGACACATTGGCCAGAGGTATATTATTGTTGCAGCAGCCTTAGGATTTTTGGCGGCTGTGGGAAGGGTCGAGTCCCAGGACCTGGCGCCTGGGAGCATCTGAGCATCGCCTGCACCTGGGGCTGGGACACGTCCCTCTCCAGGGCTGTGACATTCCCTTGCTCTCCTAACTTGACAGCAGCTCTGGATAAAGTGCATCATCTGTGGGGAGGCAGGTGGGGAGAGGAGGGAGAGAGGATTTCAAGGGAGGGGGAACCTGAGCAGCTCCCTGCCTGACCCCAGGGGATGGGAGGAAAGGCGCTTGGCTTGAGACACCCAGTCTGTCTGTCTGTCCATCCTTCTCAATCCCGATGGCTCAGTAATGGCGGCTCGGGCAACGCCTGAGACAAGTGGGGCCAGAAAAAAGGCAGAAGCAGAAGAGTGGCAGGGAGGGCGGGGCTATTTGTCATAGCGGCCGGGGCCCATGTAGCCCCGCCACCTCGGGTGTCAGCAGCGGATTGTGCGTCCCCTTGGTCGACATCCAGTCATTCAGAAAGGCCTGGGTGGCTTTGCGATGTGCCAGGCGGTGGGTGATGGAGAAACCGGCGTTGCCTTCCAGCTGGGACAGAATCACTAGAACCTGCCTGGAAGAAAACAAAAGGAAAGGAGATAGACAGGTCAGTGAAAGAGAGAGGGAAATAGTGCTAATTCTCACCCCCGCGAATCTACAGCCACAAAGGAAGGCCCAAGAGCAATGGTAGGAATACAATTCTAATTGGGCAACAGCCCCCTGGCTTTCCAAGTAGCCCTTTCATCATGCAGGAAGGTCTCAGATTCCCCAAAGGCTTCCAATACACAACCACTCTCTGGGATCTCTCTGGCCTGGTGCAGACATAACATTCCAGGTCTCTTAACCAGGTGAAGAGCAGAGGTGTGAAACTTCCAGCACACAGGTCAAATGTGGCCCACCAGGCCTCACCATCTGGCCTACAGTCATTTGGGAGAGGCAATGCCCATCCAGCCTACAAGTGATATCATCCATCAATTGTTTTTGTTCTTATATTTATTGTGTATTTTGTGTTTTTGATATCTATGGATGAAGGGCAGTATACAAATTTAATAAATCATCAAAGGACCAATTGGGAGCTTAAGGCGAGATGGACGAAGGCATGCTCCAATTGCCCATCAGATGATGGGTGGTGTGGGTGTGCCTTGCTTCAGAAAGGGGAAGAGGTTTCTATTGAAATTACTGTCCAAATCAGGATGCGGTGGAGTCTCCATTTTAGCAGTGGTTTCAGTGGGATCTACTTCTCCCTCCCAGTGCTGCCCCTTGAACTTCTCAAAACTGGAGGTTGAAAAACAATGAAGGCACCTGGACTTGTCAGTTGAGGAGAGAGGGTGGCCCTCCTCCTTACATTCTACAAGGTGGCAAACTGCTTCATCCCCCCCCCAAATGTGGCAATTCTGCAACTTAAGCACACCAACGGGAAATTAAATCAAGTTCTCTCAGCCCCCCGCTAACTCCCTCTCACCTGTGCAGAGGGGGCACACTGTCCTGCGTTTTGAGGCTGCCTCGTGTCGACACAACGTTGAAGCTGTCTGTGCAGTCGCACTGGACGTGCAGGTAGGATTTAGGGTGCCGGTTCTCCACCACCACAATGAGACCTGCCCAGCCATGTGTCAGGTAGTAGCAAGTCATCCCCTCGCGCCCCTGAGGAAGCAAACCAGCTAGTCAGTCTCGGCCCCAGACCAGCGAATCCTGCCTGCCTCCACCTCACCACCCACATGGCAATACAGAGTCCCAACCTCCAACACTCGGGGCCCATGCTCACTCCAACTCCTTGGAAGATGCACGTTCCCAGGAGCGCATGCGCAGCTGCAGGTGCTTGGCTGCTTTCCAGAGAGAACATCCACATACAAAACCCACCCATCCAACTAACAGCAGGACACCTGCCTGCAGAAAGCTGTAGGATTTTATGTAGCTTAGTAAGCTAGGAATTAAGGAACTCTAACCTCACATCTGCTATGGACTCTGTAGGTGGTCTTAAACAAGCCACCGAGTCTGCTTTGCGCCCCAAGTGTTTTGCCTTGGAGTCTGATAACACCTCTTGCTTTTCTGGAGGGAGGATAGAGAGGGGTGTGGGAGTACCGGGGACAGTTTGCATTTGCTGCTCCACCCACTATTTACTCTGACCCCGCCCACCACTGGCATGCAGCCCTTGGGAGATTGCTCAGAAAGGAATGTGGCCCACAGGTTGAAAAAAGGTTCCCTAGCCCTTACATGTACAGTACTGAGACAGTGCGTGTGAAGCAAGTTTGAACACTTTAAAGCGCTCCATAAATGTTTAAGCATCACGGCCACCGTTTTCCCAGTAGGAAGGCTCTTAGGCAGCTGGGGTGGGCAAAATATCTGCTGCAAACCCTGGAGAGCTGCTGCCTGTCAGAACAGATACCAGCCTTCTCCAACCTGGTGTTCTCCCAGCCTTCTAGATGTTGCTGGGAGTTGTTGTCCCTCTGATGGTAGTCAATATGCTGATAGTGAGAAGCAGGAAAGAACAGACTCTCTGAAGCAGCCGGGTGGGGCTGGTGCCTGCACGTACCTCGTGCCGTTCGCCCTTGTTCTCGGTGAGAAGAATGATGGCATCTGCCAATGTGGTGGACTGAGCCTCAATCTGTTCCACCATCACCAAGCGGGAGCTGTAGATGGCCAGGATGTAGCTAGAGATGTCAGCAGCTGGGCATGCACTGCCAGTAGTAGGGCTAGAAACTGGTAGAGGTCGAAATAAGCAAGTGAGGCAGCATCAGGCTGCAGGGCCCCCTGTCCACAAGGGAGTCCCCACCCCCAAGAATCCCTACCCACCCTGCCATGTGGCCTTTCCCTCACTCAAGCATTTCCAGATGCCAGCTTAGGAACATGAACTGCCTTCCTGATTGCAATACAGGTCTGGTACTTAGTCTCCAACACAAGCCAAGACTTGCATTCTTGAAAAGAAGTACAGAACTGTGCAATAGTAAAAAGGAGAAAAGTACAGAAAAGGCCATCTAGAGAAGCCCCCGCCTTCCCAAGTGTAAAATAAACCGGTCCCCGCCCCTTACACACAGGGGCATTCAGAGAACTTGGACGACAAGCTTCAAATCACTACATACATTGTTGGTATTGTCTACTCAGAAGGAAGTCCTACTGAGTTCAATGGGGCTTTCTCCTAAGTGATTGGGGTTAGGACTGCAATCTGCAAGAAGCCAATGTTTAAGCAATGAAGGCAAATTTCAACTGAGAATTAAGGCTGGGGAAGGGAACCTTCCCCAAATGAGACTCCCAACTCTCATCCGTCCCCCCACCAGGATGGCCAATGGTCAAGAATGAAGGGAGTTCCGGTCCCAGCAAATTCTGGAGGATTACAGGCTCCTTCGTTGCTTGAAGCTGTTCTGAAAACACAGGTGGCTTTTTCTTCAAACAGTGACCCCCCCCCCACTTTTTTTAATCCTCCCCCCAAGCTCTCAGCAGGCAACCCTATTGCTGGAACTGGCAGCCCCACTGCCCGAGGGGAGTCAGAAGTAGACTCTGCCACACAACACTTACCTTGGCTTGAGGAGGCGCCTGTCACTGGGGTAGTCCAGTGGTTGAAGGCACAGCACACCACAGCATACTCGCCCGGCTCCAGCATGACATCACAGTTGACAAACTTCTTGACTGCCCGCTTGCTGTGTGCCATCAGGCGGCCCAGGCTGAGCTTGCTGCCATTGATGAAGGTGGCTCGGAAGACCATGATGCAAAGGTCCAGCAAATGGCTGTCCACTGTGTCTGAGCGCCTGCCAAGGGAAAAAAGGGAAGGGGCCATGGCTCATTGGGAAAGCATGCAGGAAGTGCCACGTCCAATCTCTGGTGGGGCTGGGAATCAGTCTGTGGGAAACTGCAGCCAGTTGCTGTAGACCACATTGAATTGGATGGGCCAATTGCTAGACTCCTGGTGTAAAGGAGTTCCCTACATTCCTGTGAAGTGCAGTGGAGTCAGAAGTCACTGCACAACCCGTTGTACCCCACTCTCTTTCACCAAATAGGATAACACAAACAATATGGGGTGGGGGGCAAAAATATGGGTCTTGCCAGACTGCTGTCTTGGTAATAGTGGCTTGCAGCAGTGACCTCACCACCATTTCCATTGTTTCTTTGTTTAGAGTTTCTGTCTTCAGTGAAACATAGAATTGTAGATTTGGAAGGGACCTCAAGGGTCATCTACTGCAGAGAGAGAAGGATCCAAGGCAAAAGGAGGGTAGCCCTTCTGCTCCTTTAATAGCTGATGAAAACCTAGCTTCTCCAATGACACCCTGAGCAACAAGCAGCATCTGTTGCACAACTACAGACAGAGCCCAGCCTGAAACCCTGGAGGGCTACTGCCAGTCAGTGTAGACAGCACTAAGCTAGATGGATCAATGGTGTAAACTTTGTAAGAGGCAGCTTCCTATGCTTCCTAGGTACAAGGGTCCTGCTTTCTGCTACACATCTGGCCACCCTAGAGAAAAAAGCAGGCAGATGAGCATGTTAAAAAAACCCCAACATCCCATTACTGGGTCCTGTGGTGAAGTTTGTAGCAGTTAAAAGTGGTTTCTGAGTCTGAAAATCACAGAAACTAATGACTAAAAAAATGCCTGTCACTACGAGGGAGGGATAGACGAGAGAAGAGGACTTGTCTATTGTAAGGACTCACAGGGGAAAGAGGCAGTGAATGTCTATACATATATAAACACCACACCTTTTAATGAGGGCCAGTGTCATGGCTTGAGGACCAGATTTTCTCGGCAGTGCTTTACCTTCCTGATAAGTATTAAGTGGCAGCCTTTCACTGATATAGAAGGAAAGGGATCTTCTCAGGGCCAATCATTATGGTAGGGGCTAAACCTGTTCCATTGAGAAACAATAATGCCCCTATCTGTGTAGCCACAGTTATCCCGTCTAGATAGCTGCAACCTTCATTCTGTTCCTTAGTCATGTTAGAGCAGGAAGAATGGCAGGAAATGGCTTTTATGTTGAGAGAGGATAGCAGTGCCACCACCATCATGCTATGTGTCAGCTCAATAGCACAGTTGACCTGGAACTGGAGATGGGATTAACAAGAGGGGTCAATGCACAAGTGACAATTGCCAAGACGCAATGCCAGTTCTAGAGTAATTAGGGTGATGTAAACAGTGTGCAAGAGCCTTGAATCTTTCTCAGTGGCTGATGAGTGTGATCTGCGACCTCACCTGCTGCCTTCCTGGAAAAGGGCGAACTCCAAAGTTGCACGCTCCAGCACAGTCAGTGAGGTGACGGTAATGGGTCCACTGGCTTTGTTGGGAAAGGTGCCCTGCACACGAACCTCATGCCAGTCTGAATGGAGCTTGCAGATGTCCACTGAGTCGAAATACCTGGGCAAGGGAATAGGCAGTTGTCAACCCCGGAAGCAGCTGTAGCCAAGATCAGATGAGTCTCTTTTAGACAGCAATCAAGGCACCCCTGTAAAATCTTCATTGGTAATGGCAGTTTCTTGGGGGTGGCGAAAGGAGGACCACCTTTTTGTGGAAGAGACAGCTGTGTTGCTGTCCATCTTTCTCTTCCCTCTACACTAGGGTGGCAAACCTTTTCTAACCTGAGGACCAAGGGCAGAATGCAAAAGGGGGTAGTGCCACTCTCATAACCAGCACAGACAAAGCTCCTAGTGTAGAGGAGCACCTCAACCAATAAGTGCCAATCAGCTGGAGGATGGATGGAGCATTTTTCTCCCATCATAGCATGAACTGAAAGATTCTCCTCTCCTTCCAGGAATGTGCAGTAACATACTTTGCAACGGCCTTCCTGACACTGCAAAAATTGCCTCTTTGTTCTCTTGCCTGCCACTCCTGCTAACAGGTCGAGAGCGCTCTGGAAAACTGGAAGGAGTGATTCTTCCTGTTCCCAGAGTACTTCCACCTGCTTGCAATGAAGCACTCAGGGGTTCCCACATTCAGCGCCATAGTTGTAAATTTTGCCGGGAGCTTGAGGCCCACATTAAATGGCTTGGCGTGCCTGATTCTGGTCTCACACTTTTAAAATATTCTAGTTTTCTGTGAGCTCCATCACAATAGAGGGAGAATGCACAGCCCCCAAAGAACTGGAAGCAAATTCAAACTAACAACTCATGAGAAGGACAGGGGATTCAGAGCATCAATGCTATTTTACCATTGGGTGCTGTGCTGTTTTTTAAATGGAGAGGAGCAGCAATTCTTGTTTCTCGCTAACAAGCCATGATCAGCAAGCTAACAATAAACCATGGCTTAAAACTGGCTGGCCATCCTGACTTGTTAGGGAGAAGCAAACCACAAACCCTGGTTCAGAAGGAATAGGTTGGTTTGTCCCATTCGCGCCAGGGGAGGAGCAAAGTGGGAGTGAATGAGCAGTGCGTATGAGCACTCTGCCTGTACACAGTAAAGCATGGTAAGTCAGCAGTACATGTGTCTGTGCCTTAGATCTGCATCAGAACAAGGAGGTCACATTCCAGCCAAATCCAAGCTTCTAAAGGCAGCAGAGAAAGGACCCAGAGACACAGGACAGTCTGTGCAATTTTGGCAGTACCTGATGAAGTCACTGTACTCCATCCAGAAGACCCCTTCACTGCTCCCGTGGGGCATCAGCTCATGCCGCAAGTGTGCCGGCCAGTGGGGCCATTCGTCAGACCAGCTACCGTTCCAGGAGAAGCGGCCCCAGGGGTTACGGAGTCGCAGGAGCCTGAAAGAAGCAGCAAGACAGAACTGAACTTAAGCTTCTTTATTCAAGTTATGAAGTTCTACTCTGCCTGCTCTTAAAAAAAGAAACCCTAAAGAGGGCTTTGACACCATCCTTTTGGGAAGAAGAGAGATCACCCAACACAGCTTTGGGCTTCTGTTTGATTAAGACGTGATGTAAAAAAACAACCTTTTAACTGACACACAAACACACACAGGTCAGCAGAGGAGTGAAAAAAGAACCTGTCCCTGCTTTGAGGTCTAGTCAGTATGTCAGGCATAGATGGATGGTGGCTCCTGGGGCAGAGCTTCCTCCTGGAGACAGAAGGTGGGATGAGCACATATTGGGAGAGGTGCTCATTCCCCAAGGCTTGATGAGCCCAGGGAAGTGGTCTGTTTTGAACTTTATAAACCCAGAACCAATTTTAACCCCAATCTCCAACGATTCCTTAAATCATTTCCTGCCTATGCTCATCTCTCTCACTCTCAGATGGCCAGACACAAAGGTCCAGCAGACCGTGTTATGTCTCATTACAGTTGCCAAGACTGAGCAAGAAAACACACTTTGCAATCTGGAAATTCTGAGGCCCTTTCACCTCTTTGCCTACCTCTCAAAATGATTTCACCCTGGGGAGGCAGGCAAAGAGCTAGGTAGGAGCACCAAAGTACCAATCTCAACACACCCTAAGCACTCTGCTTTGCCATGCTATTTTTACTGAGAAAATGTTTTGGTCTTTGCAAGAGTCATGAATTGGCTCCAGTGGGATAAAATCAAAATTGCAGAATTCATCAACAAACAATGATGCAGTATCTTGGGGAAGTTGTAATAGTATCTTACCCTACATTAAACTCCTGGCTCTTTTCTGGGAAATAGATCTGCAATATTCTTTAGTTCTCATACCTGCATCTTTCCTTAGTGCATCTCCATACGGCCTTACAGTGATGTTATGTGGGCAGATAGTTGAAGTGAACAACAATCCACGAGTCAACATTTTAAATCAGATGTAGTGAACCTTTGGTCCTCCAGATGTTGCTGAACTACAACTCCCATCATTCCTGGACACTGGCCATGCTTTCTGGGGCTGATACGAGTTTTAGTTAAGCAACATCCGGAAGAACAAAGGTTCCTGCCACTTGCTTTAAACCAAACAAGCAGCCTGCCTAATTAGCCAAGAGCCAGCAATCTTTTCTTGGCCATTTTTACCTGCACCCTTGCACATCTCGGACGTCCAATATGGAATATGCATGCCGTGGACGAAGGCCCATGCTTTCGTAGGCTGCATCATCCACCTTCATGTTGCCCCCTCCACAGGATGCACCCATCAGAAAGCTGAAGGATGGGAAATAAAAGGGAGTGGGGAGGGGATAAGAGAAACACAAGGTTTACACTACCTGTCTTAAAGTATGTATCATCCCACATTTTGCATAAGCTGGAAAGGTTGTTAATGGCATGCAGAAATGCAAAGCTAGTCTGCCATCAGGCTAAGGGAGGTACGACAACTATCACTACAAGATGCAGGGACTGCAGATGCAGGAATTGCTTGTGCTTTTTAGGGCTGGTCTACACATACTGCAAAATGAGATAGCACAATCCTGGCATGGCAGAGTGGACTGTACCAGACTGCAAGGGGAAGAGAGTGCCATTTCTTAACAATCCCTTGTTGTGGAAAAACTCCCTGCAAATAATTTATTTTGGGGGGCGGGCAGGAAACAGCATGCCGGGCTAAAATATTCTAATCCACTCCTTGCTGTGCTATTTTTCTGCTTGTAGAAGGTTTCCTTTACACACAGAAGCAATCAGAAATATGATCCTGTACCTATAGCCTGATGTAGAGCAATATTTTTTACCACTTGATTCTGTTGCTTGTGTAGACTAGGCCTAAGTTTCTGATTATAGTATAATGATATAAATATGAGATTGGGCCTGAGTTTCTAGGTTAATTCCTGGTTTGTTTCATATCAGTAGTAAGGAGGGACTTTGGCAAACATGCCTTGCAGCTGATGCTTTACAGTGCTGCTAAAAGCTGGTAGCAAAAGCCTCCTTGCAGGAATGCCCAGTTCCCAACTGCGCACGTGACACCGCCTTTGAGCCGCTTACACTCAGTTGTCCAGCCTCCTGCTCCCCATGCAATGACTACATGCAATATAACCCTCACCCACCTTCCTGCCACGCTCCTCCTCTGCCTTGCAGTAATTGCTCAGCCTTGCACTCTTGGCAGGTGGAGCAAAGTGGGGAGGCGGCCTATATTCAGCAGCTGTTGCATGCAGAAGAGTATTGCACACAGGCAGGCAAAGCTGTGAATGGAAGGAGTTCTAACATTCGTATACTACTGGGTTGGGGCTTTAACGGTATGATCTTTTAACAGGGGCTCTGAATTAGGTCACATCCACACCATACATTTAAAGCACATGGCCTCCCCTCCCCCCCCAAAAAAAAATCCTGGGAACTCAACTGCTCCAGCTGAGAATTCAATAGTCCATGCAGCAGAAGCACAGAACAGAACAGCTTGGGGCTTCTCTTTTCTCTTGGGCTGACGGCACAGGCTGCACCTAGCTCTGAGTGTTCATGGGCATTTTGGACCAATACAGAAAGCATCCCATGACGCTAGCCTCTCCAAGGCAGCTCACTAGAGCAGTGCATTCTCAGATTTGCAGTCTATCTGCTGTTCCAGCTTACTAAGGATGAGGGTAGCCAAGGGGTGCATTTTACAGCAACAGGCCTCACTGGCCCACCTTAGCTCTCTATCTTTGCTAGAGCCACAGCAGTAAGCTCAATGCAATTCCACTTTTCCCTTGGTCTAGATGCGGCCCGACCGGCCGCAGATGCCAAATCAGTCTTTATGCTCCTCACAGCTGAAGGGGAAAGCCCTCCCTCCTGCCTCGTCTTACCCAGCCTCCTTAGAACTCAGCATTTTGGCCCAGATGAGGTCAGTGTCAATGGGCTCCTCGCGAGGGTTAGTGGAGCTGACCTGCAGCATCAGGCTCTCGCAGGGGGCGCCGGTTAGCGTAGCTAGGCCTTCAATAGCGCGCCCTGCCTGGAGGGCAAAGTACGAACCATGGAGTTTGGCCAGGGCCTTCTCAATAAGGGCGACCCATAGCTGCTTCCTCTGGGCCTGGGGGAGAAGAACACAAATCAATGGCTGCAAACAAGGCTGTCGACCAACATCAGAGTTCATAATTGATTCTTTCTCTTTTAAAAGACTGTGTTAATTGCATTTAAATACATTTGCATGCTACAGATGGGCTAAGGGTGACCTTATCCGCCTACAGCACAAGCGTTAACAAAGGGTGGACACCCTTGGCAAGAGTTGTGTGTACTCTGCATGTAATTAAATGAAAACTCCGAGCCCAGGCAATCCAAGATCTATGCCAAGGAAAAGTGGATTTTGCAACTATATAAATTATGCAAACTGAGTGCAAATGCATAACTTATTCTGCTTTTTCAATGTTATAATCATAATATAGTCTGACATTGTTAAGTCATAGGAAGAGAAAGGAGACTTCAGCCATGTCGCTCAAACCCTTAAAATCGGATTCAGTCCTCTCTGTGGCTCCTGAAATTTCAGTGTGTATTGTCCAAATATTTTTTGAGCCTTCTTGTGCAGGATAAGAACTAGAAACCTTTTTAAAAAGCAAAATAAAATCGAAGCTGAAATTCTCAGGAAGCTAAATTCTGCACCCACCAGCACATATTCACTCTTGTAAACCACATTATGAATTCAGCCCTCTCCTTGTTCTAGACCAGATGGTCAATCTGTGGCCCTCCAGATGTTGTTGGACTACAACTCCCATCAACCCCAGCCATTCCCAGTCAAACAACATCTGGAGGGCTGCAGGTTTCCCATCTCAATGAACTTCTAAGCTGGAGACCCCATGTAGAGTCTTTTACAGGACACATAGCACAGCATCTCTCAGTTTGCTATAAAAGAGACACTTTCACACAACTCTGTTCCCAACCTCTGGCATATCCCCCTCTGTGGTTAGTGCTGGCCATATCAAATCCCAGCACCCACCTGAGAGAAGAGGAGGTAGCCACACTCATCACAGGGCAGCATGTCATCCACCAGCACAGTGGTCCAGGTGCCATCTTTGCAAAGCCGCACCTGATAGGCTCCCTCTGGACACATGGTCCGTGTAATCATGACCCGTTCCACCAACTCAGGCCTTTCTGCCAGCACAGCCAGAGCACTGAGGAACCTGAAAAAGAGGTGCCAGATGAAGCCAGTTAATACTGGGAAGGCTGCTCACCAGCAAGTCAATGACCACATTCAGGTATCATTCTAGACCAGGCATAGGCAAACTCGGCCCTCCAGATATTTTGGGACTACAACTCCCATCATCCCTAGCTAACAGGACCAGTGGTGATGGGATGATGGGAACTGTAGTCTCAAAACCTCTGGAGGGCCGAGTTTGCCTATGCCTGATCTATGCTATGGTTTCATGAGATGTGCCTAGTCTCCTCCTGAACTCACACACTCTCCTCCTCTCCTTCTGTATGGGACTCACTCCTGCTTTCAGTTAACTGTAGCTTCCTGTGTCATCTGAAGCAAGAACTGTACTTAACATTTGTATTATTAACAACAGATAATAGCAATCTACAAGGCACAGGAGGGGCAATTAATTATGCTTCAAAGTGAGAAGCTGACTTGCACTATCATTCACTCGATGGTTTTTGGAGGTATTTTCATCATACAAGATAAGAATTATACTTTCTTTTCCAAGAAAAATCAAATATATTCAGTGGTGGATTATATTATTACTTCTCCAGGTATTATTAAAGACTGTAGAGAAATAAAGAATGTTTCAATTTTGTATGCAGATCATGCACCAGTGAAATTTGAGTGGCTCTATTTTAAAAATACTCAGATTGGAAATTACATAATTTGATCTTACAAAATAAAGAAACTGCAGACAAGCTGAGACAGCACATATATATATATATATATATATATATATATATATATATATATATATATATATATATTTGCTTTCGTAGATTTTCACGGGTACAGGAATGCAGGTTTTGGTGTTTTCGGGTATCTTCCCGTGTAAGAGTTGGGGTGTCTAGGCGACGTTTCGACGAGGTCTCACTCGTCATCTTCAGGCTGGTGCTTTCGGCTTCTTGTTACTAGAACAGAGCAGGATCTCAGTGTTTGAGTTCCTATAAATACTGTTGAGGGGGTGTGGTGTATAGCCTCCAACGTTCTGGGCAGAGAGGAAGTTCCCAGGTTATTGTGCCTTTTCTTCTTTTGTTCATTGATTACTTGAGGGATATCTTGAGTGATTTCTTGAGTGATATTCTGAGTACCACTTAGGAGGGTCATTAGGTGTGGATTAGTTGCTAAAGCTTTTGTGTCTTGACCTCTTGAGCTTGTGAAGAGTTTTTCTGAGTTTTTCTGAGAAGAGTTTTTCTGAGAAGATGGCTGTACTGCACTTAGTTGTGCTCTGGCTTGGCTTCGTGTATAGGGGCGAGCTGTGGTTTTGTGCCCTGTGCCAGCCAGATCTGTGTAGGGATTGCAGGGGGGTGCAGCATCCGGAGGTGCCACTATGGTTTGGCTACTGGATGGTGTCTGTAATTTATCTGTGGAGAGGGTCTGGGTTTGGGTCTGGTGTGGTTGATTGGAGATGGCGTTCTGTGTGCCTCTGGTTCTGGTGTCGGTTTTTGTGGGGAGGGCTAATTTCCAGATGTCTGGCAGGCGGGACGTGTCGTCACGCTTGTTCATGTTGTGAGGGTGTTTCTCTATCTCGATGGCTTCCATGATTATTCTCTTGTGGTGATGTTCCATGTTAAAGAGCAATTTGGAATCTGCAAAATTAATTTCGTGTCCTGTTTCTTTCATGTGTTGGTAAAGAGAGGAAGTTTTTTCTTCTTTTTTGACGGCATTCTTGTGTTCTGCGATACGTGCATTTATTCGTCTGTTTGTTTGTCCAATGTACGTGGCTGGGCAGACTTTGCAGGGTATTTCATAGACCCCTTGGTTTTCTAACTGGATTTTATCTTTTGGGTTTCTGAGGATATTGGCTATTTTTTGGTTGGTGCAAAAGGCTGTTTTGATATTGTGTTTATGGAGGATTTTGCTAATTTTATCTGTGGTGCCCTTGATATAAGGAAGGAGGGCCATGCCATTGTTTTCTTCTGTGTCTTGGTTTTTGGGGGGTGTTTCTTTTTGGATTAGCTTCGTAACCCTGTTTTGCTGGTATCCGTTGGCGATTAACACATTTGAGAGATTCTGTAACTCAGTTGTCAAGTGGTCTTCGTCAGCCAGGCGTTTGGTTCTGGAGATGAGAGTCTTGGCTACGGAGTTTATTTGTGCAGGGTGGTGGTGTGATTGTGCATGTAAGTAGCGGTTGGTGTGTGTTTTTTTCCGGTAGATAGTGTGTCCTAGGGAGCCATCAGGTTTTTTGTAGATTAGGACGTCAAGGAAGGGAAGTTGGTTGTTGGCTTCTATTTCCATAGTGAATTGTATTTTGGGGTGTAGGCTGTTGAGATGTGTGAGGAAGCTATCTAGTTTTTCCTTCCCGTGTGGCCAAATTACAAAGGTGTCGTCAACATATCTGAGCCAAAGTTTGGGTTTGTGTTCTGACTTGTCTAAAGCATTGGTTTCAAAGTGTTCCATGTACAGATTTGCGATGACCGGTGAGAGGGGTGATCCCATAGGTGCTCCTTCTATCTGTTTGTATCTTTGTCCATTGTGGATGAAGTACGTGTTGGTTAGGCAGTGGTTGGTCAGGTCCAGGATGTATTCGGGGGGATTGTATTTGTTTTGAATGGCTGTCAAGGCTTCATTAATGGGCACTTGTGTGAAGAGAGATACAACATCGAAGCTCACAAGTAGGTCATCGGGATGTAGGTTTTGCTTCTTTATTGTTTCTATGAACTGGAAGGAGTTTGTAACGTGTGAAGCGATAGATTCTGCATAGGGCTGAAGTTGCTTAGCGAGAAATTTAGCGAGATTTTGTAGAGGTGAGCCTATGGAGCTGACTATTGGTCTGAGTGGTGTTCCTTCTTTGTGTATCTTGGGGAGACCGTAGAGTTTGGGGCATCTGGATGATTTTTCTCTGGGGATGATTCTTAGCTGGATTTCTTCACTGATAGGAGAGGCTTTTATTTTGGATTTGGTGGTTTTTTCCAGATAGGTGGTGGGATCTGTTTTTATAGGTTGGTAGGTAGGGTCTTGGAGTAGATTTGACAGCCATTCAAAACAAATACAATCCCCCCGAATACATCCTGGACCTGACCAACCACTGCCTAACCAACACGTACTTCATCCACAATGGACAAAGATACAAACAGATAGAAGGAGCACCTATGGGATCACCCCTCTCACCGGTCATCGCAAATCTGTACATGGAACACTTTGAAACCAATGCTTTAGACAAGTCAGAACACAAACCCAAACTTTGGCTCAGATATGTTGACGACACCTTTGTAATTTGGCCACACGGGAAGGAAAAACTAGATAGCTTCCTCACACATCTCAACAGCCTACACCCCAAAATACAATTCACTATGGAAATAGAAGCCAACAACCAACTTCCCTTCCTTGACGTCCTAATCTACAAAAAACCTGATGGCTCCCTAGGACACACTATCTACCGGAAAAAAACACACACCAACCGCTACTTACATGCACAATCACACCACCACCCTGCACAAATAAACTCCGTAGCCAAGACTCTCATCTCCAGAACCAAACGCCTGGCTGACGAAGACCACTTGACAACTGAGTTACAGAATCTCTCAAATGTGTTAATCGCCAACGGATACCAGCAAAACAGGGTTACGAAGCTAATCCAAAAAGAAACACCCCCCAAAAACCAAGACACAGAAGAAAACAATGGCATGGCCCTCCTTCCTTATATCAAGGGCACCACAGATAAAATTAGCAAAATCCTCCATAAACACAATATCAAAACAGCCTTTTGCACCAACCAAAAAATAGCCAATATCCTCAGAAACCCAAAAGATAAAATCCAGTTAGAAAACCAAGGGGTCTATGAAATACCCTGCAAAGTCTGCCCAGCCACGTACATTGGACAAACAAACAGACGAATAAATGCACGTATCGCAGAACACAAGAATGCCGTCAAAAAAGAAGGAAAAAAAAAAAAAACTTCCTCTCTTTACCAACACATGAAAGAAACAGGACACGAAATTAATTTTGCAGATTCCAAATTGCTCTTTAACATGGAACATCACCACAAGAGAATAATCATGGAAGCCATCGAGATAGAGAAACACCCTCACAACATGAACAAGCGTGACGACACGTCCCGCCTGCCAGACATCTGGAAATTAGCCCTCCCCACAAAAACCGACACCAGAACCAGAGGCACACAGAACGCCATCTCCAATCAACCACACCAGACCCAAACCCAGACCCTCTCCACAGATAAATTACAGACACCATCCAGTAGCCAAACCATAGTGGCACCTCCGGATGCTGCACCCCCCTGCAATCCCTACACAGATCTGGCTGGCACAGGGCACAAAACCACAGCTCGCCCCTATACACGAAGCCAAGCCAGAGCACAACTAAGTGCAGTACAGCCATCTTCTCAGAAAAACTCTTCTCAGAAAAACTCAGAAAAACTCTTCACAAGCTCAAGAGGTCAAGACACAAAAGCTTTAGCAACTAATCCACACCTAATGACCCTCCTAAGTGGTACTCAGAATATCACTCAAGAAATCACTCAAGATATCCCTCAAGTAATCAATGAACAAAAGAAGAAAAGGCACAATAACCTGGGAACTTCCTCTCTGCCCAGAACGTTGGAGGCTATACACCACACCCCCTCAACAGTATTTATAGGAACTCAAACACTGAGATCCTGCTCTGTTCTAGTAACAAGAAGCCGAAAGCACCAGCCTGAAGATGACGAGTGAGACCTCGTCGAAACGTCGCCTAGACACCCCAACTCTTACACGGGAAGATACCCGAAAACACCAAAACCTGCATTCCTGTACCCGTGAAAATCTACGAAAGCAAATATCTCACCTCTACGGGGAGGAAACCTTCCAGCTGACAAGAACCTACGAGAAACTAGAAATCCGAAGAGCCACCATCTTATGTGATCTCTTGTTCCTACGCAACTGCCGAGACAACAACTTAATTCCCACATGCTTCCAACTTAAATTCCACTCTAAAACCCCAGCTACCGAAAGGATCCTGAAACGAACTGAACTATCCCTAATCAGAAACGAACTACATAAGAAAAGATACCTACTAAACCAAACCAACAAAGATCTGCTCACTCTTCACCTCAAACTCTGTAACAAAATCCACCCTGCACTCTGGGACAAATGCAAACAACTAGCCGTTTGGAGAGCTGAAACAGAGTCCTCACATAAGACAGACACACACACCAACAAACTCCACAAACTAGAGAAACGCCAGAAGCCCAGCCACCCTCCACAACAACCCATGAAACAAACAGTACATAACATATCAGACAGGATCCTCACCTCAACTGAAACCAAAGTACTCTCCAAAGGCTTCAACTTTGCAGTCGCCCCGAGACGCATCCCCACGGAAAACATCATATGCGGAGTCGAAGCTAGCCTAACCAAAATCAACCCAGATGAAGCCAATAAAATCAGACTCGAAGTCACCAACATCCTCTGCTCCAGCAAACCACCCAGAAGCAATTTACACAAAGAAGAACAGAAAGCACTCACCAACCTGAAGAAAGACAACAACATAATCATTCTCCCAGCAGACAAAGGTAATGCCACTGTTGTGATGAACACATCGGACTACCAAGCAAAACTATCAAATCTACTCCAAGACCCTACCTACCAACCTATAAAAACAGATCCCACCACCTATCTGGAAAAAACCACCAAATCCAAAATAAAAGCCTCTCCTATCAGTGAAGAAATCCAGCTAAGAATCATCCCCAGAGAAAAATCATCCAGATGCCCCAAACTCTACGGTCTCCCCAAGATACACAAAGAAGGAACACCACTCAGACCAATAGTCAGCTCCATAGGCTCACCTCTACAAAATCTCGCTAAATTTCTCGCTAAGCAACTTCAGCCCTATGCAGAATCTATCGCTTCACACGTTACAAACTCCTTCCAGTTCATAGAAACAATAAAGAAGCAAAACCTACATCCCGATGACCTACTTGTGAGCTTCGATGTTGTATCTCTCTTCACACAAGTGCCCATTAATGAAGCCTTGACAGCCATTCAAAACAAATACAATCCCCCCGAATACATCCTGGACCTGACCAACCACTGCCTAACCAACACGTACTTCATCCACAATGGACAAAGATACAAACAGATAGAAGGAGCACCTATGGGATCACCCCTCTCACCGGTCATCGCAAATCTGTACATGGAACACTTTGAAACCAATGCTTTAGACAAGTCAGAACACAAACCCAAACTTTGGCTCAGATATGTTGACGACACCTTTGTAATTTGGCCACACGGGAAGGAAAAACTAGATAGCTTCCTCACACATCTCAACAGCCTACACCCCAAAATACAATTCACTATGGAAATAGAAGCCAACAACCAACTTCCCTTCCTTGACGTCCTAATCTACAAAAAACCTGATGGCTCCCTAGGACACACTATCTACCGGAAAAAAACACACACCAACCGCTACTTACATGCACAATCACACCACCACCCTGCACAAATAAACTCCGTAGCCAAGACTCTCATCTCCAGAACCAAACGCCTGGCTGACGAAGACCACTTGACAACTGAGTTACAGAATCTCTCAAATGTGTTAATCGCCAACGGATACCAGCAAAACAGGGTTACGAAGCTAATCCAAAAAGAAACACCCCCCAAAAACCAAGACACAGAAGAAAACAATGGCATGGCCCTCCTTCCTTATATCAAGGGCACCACAGATAAAATTAGCAAAATCCTCCATAAACACAATATCAAAACAGCCTTTTGCACCAACCAAAAAATAGCCAATATCCTCAGAAACCCAAAAGATAAAATCCAGTTAGAAAACCAAGGGGTCTATGAAATACCCTGCAAAGTCTGCCCAGCCACGTACATTGGACAAACAAACAGACGAATAAATGCACGTATCGCAGAACACAAGAATGCCGTCAAAAAAGAAGGAAAAAAAAAAAAAAACTTCCTCTCTTTACCAACACATGAAAGAAACAGGACACGAAATTAATTTTGCAGATTCCAAATTGCTCTTTAACATGGAACATCACCACAAGAGAATAATCATGGAAGCCATCGAGATAGAGAAACACCCTCACAACATGAACAAGCGTGACGACACGTCCCGCCTGCCAGACATCTGGAAATTAGCCCTCCCCACAAAAACCGACACCAGAACCAGAGGCACACAGAACGCCATCTCCAATCAACCACACCAGACCCAAACCCAGACCCTCTCCACAGATAAATTACAGACACCATCCAGTAGCCAAACCATAGTGGCACCTCCGGATGCTGCACCCCCCTGCAATCCCTACACAGATCTGGCTGGCACAGGGCACAAAACCACAGCTCGCCCCTATACACGAAGCCAAGCCAGAGCACAACTAAGTGCAGTACAGCCATCTTCTCAGAAAAACTCTTCTCAGAAAAACTCAGAAAAACTCTTCACAAGCTCAAGAGGTCAAGACACAAAAGCTTTAGCAACTAATCCACACCTAATGACCCTCCTAAGTGGTACTCAGAATATCACTCAAGAAATCACTCAAGATATCCCTCAAGTAATCAATGAACAAAAGAAGAAAAGGCACAATAACCTGGGAACTTCCTCTCTGCCCAGAACGTTGGAGGCTATACACCACACCCCCTCAACAGTATTTATAGGAACTCAAACACTGAGATCCTGCTCTGTTCTAGTAACAAGAAGCCGAAAGCACCAGCCTGAAGATGACGAGTGAGACCTCGTCGAAACGTCGCCTAGACACCCCAACTCTTACACGGGAAGATACCCGAAAACACCAAAACCTGCATATATATATATATATATATATATATATATATATATATATATATATAAAATGAAACTTAGAATGAATGAAATCTCCCCCAAACTATAATAAGGTATTCTTCAGATGAATTTGTATTAGCAGGTTGGAGTATTTCAAAAGAAAATCAGTAAGAAAATACAGTAAAATAGAAAAATCAGATGCATGACTCTCTCTCTCTCTCTCTCTCTCTCTCTCTCTCTCTCTGTGTGTGTGTGTGTGTGTGTACATGGTCTGCTGAACTGATGCATCGAGTTCATATTGGAAATAGCAGTTACACTGGTGGCTGGTCTTCTTTGTTCTACAGGTAGGAGTAGCTAATGTGTCTTCCAAATGCTGGACTCCAGCTCCCATCAACCCCAGCCAGCATGGGTAGTGGCCAGGAATGATGGGAACTGTAGTCCAACAAAGTTTTTGAACCCCTCAAAATGTTGATCTGTGCCGGATGTGTGAGAAACTGGGCTTCATATGTTTATGTTTGTTTATTGATTAACAGTATTTGTATATTGCCTGACAACTTGACGTTCTCTAGGTGGTAAACAACTAAGACAGATTAATGAGCATACCCTAGGAAAGCCTTCCTCAACTTGGTGGCTCAATATATCTTTAGGACTACAACTCCTATCATTCCTATGCACCGGCCATGCTGGTTGGGGTTGAAAGGACTTGCATTCCTCAAAATCAGGAGGGCACCTAACTTGGGAAGTCTGGTCTAAGTGAACAGTGTCCATCCAATGTTTATAGCATTTCTCATATGATGTCTTTCTGTAATAAATTGTATTTAAGGTGGCTTAATAGCATTTAATTGAACAAGTGTTTTTTTAAAAAAATTAAAATAGATGCATGATTGCAAAATTTAGAAAGTCATAGGCTACAGGGAATAATCACTCTAAAGGCTAATTTTTCACCAATTGCGTGTGCAGACCACAATGAATTGATTTTTTTAAAAAAAATCATAACATGGCACTACTAACTGAAAAGTTTCCAACTCTTAAAAATCCTTATTGGAGTCGTATTTCCCCTAACAGCTGATTCTACTGGATTCTGAGGTTTCATCTACTGACACCCACAGTTTTCAGTGATACTGAGCTGTGGTCTTCCAGTATGGGCAAAAGTGAGGGATGGTGGGAGCTGGAGTCCACCAGGTGACCCACTTTCACTTATACCACCATTTGAATTTAGTAAGCAATTTATTTATCCATATCTATGGACTGCAGCCCACCCCCAGGAATCAGTATGTACCCCTCCAACCAGAGCCCATTGCTTCTGGTATCCGGTTAGCATCATTCCACCAGGAAGGGGCAATATGACAACATGTTAATGGCTTTCAGACCTCTGTGGAATCCTGAGAAGCTTATCAGAGTTCAATGAGAATCAATTTTTGGATTCATCTTTAGGTTCCCAAATCATCTTATAACAAATCACAACAGGACAAATTAAAACAAGAACATTACAACAAGATGAACATCAAACACAAACAAGATTAATCGAAAGACAGCTTGTCTACTATAACCAACCTTGCTCAGTCATCGTGTAGCCGCAGGTGAGTGATGGGTGCAATTCTGGAGCATCTATTCTCACTTGACTTGGCCAGCATTCTGCGCAAATTGAGCGTGTACCTTAATATATGGTCTAGAATCTATGTCAGGGTTTGTGGCAGGCATGCAGAGTTCCTTAGCAGACACACTGATGTGGAAAGTGTTCTCTCAAGGCTTGACAGCTTGACAGCCTCCAACAGAGATTATTATGGTTCATATTTTACACAGAGGAATGTGGAAATGTGATGCAGGCCGTGCTATTGGCCTGCAAGAATGACCCCAGAGGCTTTCTTTTCACTCCTGCCTTCCCTAGTAATGCACACATGCAGGAAAGTACTGCAAGGCCCAACAAGCCCAACCAGCAGCCCACATGAATACTGTCCATGCTCTATAACAGTGTTATCCAACCTTGCACCCCCAGATTATGTTGAACTCCAGCTCCCAACAGTCAGCATGGTCAATGGTCAGGGATGATGGGAGTTGTAGTCCAACGTAATCTGGGGAACACAGTCCTAGAATATGACCCCATAATCCTTTGGAGCGCCTCAGCAGATTGATCACTGTGAAAAATGCTGCTTGAATGATAACATGTGAAAATCACAGGGCTCAAAAGATTTAAATGTGATGTACATGTGCACATGCTAAGTACAGTCCCGCTCATGAGAAACTTTTCCATTGAGGTCCTGGCTTTGTAGCTCATCTTTTAGCCCTAAAGTGATCCGCATGTTGTCCCTGCTGAGGGGGAAAGCTCCTTTATTCTTGCTGGGGAAAGGTGGTTGGTTTTTCAGATCTTTATTGCATGCCACCAGGGGGCAGCCAACATCTGTAGTCAGCAGAAAGAACGAAAGCTCTGAAAGTAGAAATGTAAAGGCCTTGGGGTGTCCTCCCACTCGGTGCTAGGAAGCCGGCTGAGCTGGCCGCAAATGCACCTGCCAGAATCTTGTGTCAGGATCTACCAAGTCCAGACCACACTCTCTGCTCGCGTACAGTGGCCATTAGCAACAAGGTTCCAACATATCTAATTCCCCTTAAAAGTCACAGTTGAACCCGATTGCCCTTCATTCTTACCAGCAATTTCCCAGGAGCCCTTGCAGGATGTCAGAGGGCCGAGGTGTCCGGAAAACAGACCACTTGACTGAACGGTCCTTGAAGATGCTGCAGTTGATTTCATGAGGCCTCAGCCACTGCTTCACTCGCTGCTGGACACTGTCCCCTTCGGGGAAGCCAACTGACTTGGGCCCTGGAGGGAAACTGTCATCCACAAAGTTGACCTTGTTCTGCAGAGACAAAAATTAAGAAGCCCAAGGGCATCCTTGTTACTGATATTCAGTTCCACATGAAAGCAGGGGCTCCTGCAGCAACTGTTGGACACATGCTGGCAGTCTTGCTTTAGAGACATGCAGGTCCCATCTGCACCATAGACTCAGAGCAGTACTATGCCACTTTAAACAGCCACAGCTTCCCCCAAAGAATTATGGGAACTGTAGCAGAGGGTTGTTAGGAGATCCCCATTCCCCTTCAAAGCTACAATGCCCAGTTTCCTGAGCAGGACTGACTGGCAAATCACTTTAGGAAATGAAGGTCTTTGAGGGGAAAAGGGGTCTCCTAACAACTCTTAGCACACTAAAACTATAGTTCCCTGGATTCTTGGGGGGGGGGAAGCCATGACTGTTTAAAGTGGTACGATACTGCCTTAAATGTAAAGTGCAGATGGGAATTCAGTTCATTCCAACTTTCTTTCCTGTGCATATGCTAGAACAAAAGGTGGCTAAACAACAGCTAAAGCTGCTCCTTATCCAACAAACCCAGTACTGCTGAAGTCTGGCTCTCTCTAGGGTTACAGGTCAATGTCTTTCTCAGTTCCTGCTATCTGAGGACTAGCCTGCACATTGAGGCAGGCATACAGTGAGTCATACCTCTGCCCACTAAAGCGGATGAAACTGCCAACATCCTTTCCTTGATCAGCACCCATGGGGGCCTCAGCTGATGAAATACGAAGGTAAACAGGCAAGTGAGTTAAGCACCTGGGCATGCTCAGTAACAGGCTGAGTAGCCCAGTACAGTCAACCCCTTCTCCCCCTTAAATCTGTCATAGCTCCACTTTACATGTAAGCAAAACCAAGGAACAACTGCTATGAAGGCAGAATGCCCTGAATATCAATTACTGGGGAACAGCAGAGGCAGAGGGCTATCACCCTCATGCCCGGTTTGTGAACTTCCCACTGGCATCTGGTTGGCCACTGCGGGGAAGAGAAATCTGGAGTAGAGAGGACATTGATCTGATCCAACTGCAGGGCTATTCTTACGTTAAACAGTGAGACTTAGACCTGGGACAGTTCCAGGCAGGTGACTGAATACTTGAATCCTCCAGTATAGCCCCGTTTTCATATTTTCAAGCTTAGCTCTGCAGTCAAGTGATGCAGGCAAGACATTTTAGCTCAATATAACCCAGTTTTGTACCAAGCAATGCAGGTATGTGACTTGTGTACATTTGCTGTTATGCAAAATATTCTGCTTTGCACAAGAATGGAGAAGGTGTCCTACAGAGCTATGAAATATGGCTTGATTACTGGGAAAGCCAAATTAGCAGCCTGTCTGGCTTCTTCGGTTTTACTAAGCATGGTTCATGCACTTGTCTCCAACAATAAGGGCTAGAAACTTGTTTTATTTATTAGAAGTGGGGGGGGGGGTGGAGAATGAGATTCTTGGGATGCTGAGTTCTGCATTGCTTGTTCAGGTTACAGAATGCAAAAGTCCCTGATCGTATCCGTATTCAGAAATAGTGATTAGAAAGAATGTGTCAAGAGTCAGACAACCTGATCTGTTCCCCTTCAGCTGCTGTGAAGAGAACCGGAGATCAGCATCCATGATTCCTCGCTTTGCAGGCTTCCTGCAATACATTTCTTCCAGTTAGAGGAAAGGTCGTCATCCTACACACACTTATTTGGAAGGAAGTCATTTTGAATTCAATGAGACTTGCCTTGAAATGAATGTGCAAAGGAGGACTGTACTGCACAGTTGGCTTCTCTCCCTTCCCCTCTGTGCTGCTGTGTCCAGGCAGCAGCCACTGAAGCTCCCTCAAGCTTCAAACCTCCCAGCAAATTTCTACCCCAACGGCCTGTTCTCAGTGCTCGCTGTGCTCCCATTGCCAAGGCATGCGCCGGGGTCAGATGCTCCCTTGAGGTCCCTGAATTACAATGTGATTAATGCTGAAGGCTCTCCCAAGAAAGAAGCAGAGATGAAGGGATGGCATTTCCACATGGAAAGAACATTAGCAAGCTAGAGGAGAATTGAGACCAAGTCGGGGAGAAGTGTGGATCTATTGTGTGTGCGTGCGCGCGCGTCATGCAAATCCCTGGCAGCCAACAAACTGCCTCTCCTTTAGGGGACCAGCCATTGGGGCTTCTAGCTCCAGAGTCTGGATACTGATGCTTCAATACAAATCCATCCTCCACAGCAGAAGACAGGCAAACTCAGGACAAAGTACAGAATTGTCTACTGTACATGGGCTTTCTCATGTACATGTTTCTCAAGGCACATGATTCTTGAACTCCTGGGTGCATGCTACAGTGATAAGCTGCAAGCGCAAGATGTGCCCTCTGAAGGGCTCATACTCATATTAGGCCTGAGGGCAGGTGGCTAAGACTGAGCTGAGAATCAGAAGCCTCCTGTTTGAACCTCACCTCTGCCATAAACTCACTAGATGGCCTTTGGCAAAACATTTTCTTTCAGTCTCAAACCTGTCACACACACACACAGCCCCATTCTGCAATAGAAGGACAGCACCACAGACTTACCTGATAGAGCTGATGTAAGGAAAGAGCTTGGAGTAAATTGCTTTGAAATTTTCTAGACAGAGTTTTCAGCTGCAGTAGCTTGTGTATGAAAACACTCTTCCAAAAGAAGCTTATCTGGCATCCATTGTTTTGTCTATCTGGTACCTCCCCAAGACATTTTTATTTTCCCAGGCCTACGTGAAATAGCTTTATATGCTATGCTTTTTTTTAAAAAAAAAAATCGCACTGATATTCTCCACGCTGTTTTTCCTTTTGTGTTTATTCATTGTGATTTTATATTGACGCATTTTTAAAAATTATTTTCTTCACTGCTGCTTTCACAATTTTACCTAAGGGTAGCCTAATAACATCTTAAATTAAATATATATATATATATATATATATATATATATATAGACTGTACTTTAGCACTGCTGCACGCAAGCAAGCAAGCAAGTGCACAGGAGCTGTGCCACAACTACCCTCACCCCAATAATACACAAAATTGGAACGAATCCCTCAAGTCACTTCAGCACATGAAGATCTGTTCTTCTCAGCACCTACAAAGACCTTCCTCTTCCAACAAGTCTTTGAAGTAGGTATCTTTCGCAGCCTGCATCTTTACTGGAATTGTTTTTAGATGTTTTAATTACTGTATTGGTTGTATGTTTGCTGCCCTGAGCTCCTTTGGGAGGAAGGGTAGGATAGAAATTTAATTAAATAAATTAATAAAATCTGGGGGAAGAGAGAGAATAGATTTTGTGCTTCAGCAAGAATTGGGAGCTGGTGTGTGTGTGTGTGCCAGGGTTTGAGGGAACACAATGAGGGAACATGAGACACACACACACACACGGAGAGAGAGAGAGAGAGAGAGAGAGAGAGAGAGAGAGAGAGAAGGCTTCCTCTATTCCTTGGCTGGAAATTTGGATGCCCTGCATGAAGACCACCTGCTGTGCCTATGCACTGCTCCCTCAGAAGTCTAACACGATTAAATTTCATTTCAGGCACCCGCTTGATGCGGCTTCAATCACCACAGGCCGCTCAGAAATAAAACAGCACTTGATCATTAAAGCCACCGCACAATTAGTTATTAATGAGCGTGGCGAGTGGCCTTTTCCTGAGGCTGCCAAGCGGACCCAGAGGACACCTGTTCTTGCTAATTATACAGGGTGAAATCCCGAAGTTCTTCCTTGGGCTGAGCACCCTTTCACTGCATTCTTTAAAAGAGCACCTCAGGGGTTGGATCTCTGGATGGACTGACCCAGGGCAGGAGGAGGAATATTCCTGGTATGAACATGGATCAGTTGCTAGATAGAACTTAAACCCAATTCTCCTAAAGTGCTTTGGTATTGCTGCTTATTTCAGGGCCAGAACGTCACAAAGATGATTGATCATTGAAAGCCTGCATGCCTGTTAATGACAGTGTCTCACTAGGGGCCCAGGTTCAAATCCCCACTCAGAATGGAGCCCATTGATGCCGCTTTGAGTTCCTTGGAGGAAAATGCAGACTATCAATGCAATAAATTAATAGCTCATAAGTAGGAGCAAGGAGACTAAGCACTTCATGTGCTTCCTTTCCCCCTCCATCCAAAAGATATTAAAAGCATGAGAAGATTTGTCAAAGACAACAAATGCAGTCTGTAAATATGAAACGTGCAACTGAAAGCTAAATAACAATAACAGATACGAATAAAAAACAATGAATGTTAGTTGATGGCGCTCAAGTATTAAAAAATGGCCAATACAGTAGGTAGTAAGCAAGACCAGATAGGGCTGCTACACCAGCTCTCAAAGGATCTTCAAACACTCTCCTTGGTCTACCGGAGAACACGAAAATAAGAAACACATGGAGATCACACACTGAAAACTCAAGAGTTTTGCCCAGTCCTCCTCTGCACTAACTTCTAAGATTTCAAAGAGCACTGCCTATGTCTTTTCCTGCCTGTCTACTGAGTACCCACAGGTCTGGAAACTTACTTTGTATAAATAAAAAGGACTTCTCTTATGGATACAAACTTTTCCATGGTGTAATGACAGGCAAGAGGACACTAAGAGAAACTCACCTCTTGACAGAAGGAGACAATGTTTTCCCAGAGGGCTTTGGCCTCCCCTTCATCTGTCTGCCGCCGCTTCTCCACGTGCATACTTTCCCGGCGCCTGAGTGGCTTGGCGCCCTTGCGCTGCAACAGGTACCCCTGGGGAGTGTGGCAGGCGACACAGTGCTTGGCCTTGAACTCATTGAGCAGCGTGCAAGCCGGGCAAGGCCACTGGCTGGGCCTTTCTGGGGTCACAGGTGGCTGCGAGGGGAAGAGGCGGGCCACTTTGCGGGCCGAGGGGGCCTTAGAGCTGCAGGCTGGGCAGCTGCCTTTGTCTGAGCCACACTCAGGGCATTTGAGAGCCAACTCTCCCTGTGCGCCATGTTCCTGGAAGCCATGCAGCTTGGAGGAGCCGCAGGCCTTGCACTTCTGAGAGGCTGTGGGGTTCTTCAACGTGCACTTGGAACAGGACCAGGTGGTGAAGTCGGGGCTGGATGGACCGCAGGGAGTGAAGCGCACAGAATCGCCAGTCAAGTCAATGGTGTCACTTCCCTTCTGGGAGCTACAGGCCTCGCAGGCGCCAGCTCCCGAGGTGTTGAGGAGGGAGCAGGTGCTGCACTTCCAGGGCGATGGGCTCACCTCCATTTCTTCTTCCAGCACACTCAGCCGCTTTGTCGCCATCAGCTCCTGGAAGCGAATGGCCTTCTGCACAGGTGCTGGTGGGGAGGCCGGCTGGGAGGTCTCAGGCACCGGTGGCTGCAGCTGGGGGGGCACCTCTCGGCGGCTGCGGGGAACGGGGTTGTTTTGGAGGCCGGGGGAGAAAAGGCTAAAGCTTGGCATCTTCTGGCTCTCTTGCTCAATGGTGGCTGCACCTGCGTTGGCAATGGGATGGCTCTCGGGGTTGTCCGTAGCAACGCTGGGCTGCGGGGTGGTGGGTGCTATGTGGAAACCGGCAGGAGCAATGACTTCAGGGACGACCAGCGCCTCTGGGGGGATCTTGGGCAGCGAGAGCTTGCGGGGGCCTCCACAGGCCGAGCACGAGTTGGCCATTGGGGTGTTGTGAAGAGTGCAGCGCTGGCAGGCCCAGCCATCCTCCAGCCCCACTTCCTCCGGGCTCTTCCCCCCAGAGTCCTCACCAGGGCTCTCGGCCTTGGGAAGTTCCTCCTTGCAGGTGCCCTTGGGCTCCACCAAGGCGGTGGGCTTTGGCAGGACTCCGTTGATGATGGGCAGCGGGGAGCCCCCGGGCCCAGGCTCAGGGGTGAAGCCACACACCTCGCAGGCCTCTTTGCCCAAGAAGTTCCGGAAGGTGCAGCGGGCGCAGGCCCATTTCTGCTCTTCTACACTGAGGCGCAGGATTTGGTTGAGGTCGGGCTTCTGACGCGGGGCCTCGCAGATGGAGCATTGGCGCTGTCCTACGGGGTTCAGGAACGTGCAGCGGGTGCAAGACCATTCCCGCACAGCGGCCATAGAACCAGAAGAGTGGGTGTGGCTGCAATAGACAAGAAAGAAAGGCAACCATTACTTGACATCGTAAGACGGGAGCAGAGGGAAGTGTGCTTCCTGCTACTTACAGAATGGGGTCACCCATAGCGTGCTCATGGGGGCAAGGGTGCCCCTGAGTTCTTCTCTGAATGCCTACAATATCTCTGAAACCGCCCCTCCCCACAACAGCCCCTTGGATCATCAGGTGGTGAGGATACTTATGTTCTTCCCTTGGAAAAAATACCAGCACTTTCTCACTTCCTCTTTCAGTTCTATGCACTTTCTAAGGCTCTGATTAATTATACTCAAGTGTCCAGAGGGGGTGGCGATCACCGCATTCATCCCAAAATCCACATGTGCCCACAGCCCTAGGAAAGTCGGCAACTCCCAACTTACAGAATGGGATCCAGACTAGATGTTCCTTTGAGATCAGGTGGCCTTCTGCATGCAAAGCATGTACTCTAACTACCAAGCCATGCGACAGATCCACTTGCCTGCCAGGCCCTTGTTTCAGGGCAATTCCTGCACAGCATGGAACACACTCATGGAACACACAGAAGCTTGCCAGGTCAATGAGGGACAAACTGGAAGCATCTGCCCTTCCCTGCCCTGCAAAGAAGCAGCAGACACAATCTCCCTTACACAAATGGCAAAATCTGCCCTGGTTAAGTCTGTACTTCTGCCTTGCCAATTCAGAGGACAAAGCAAGAGAAACCAACTACACTTTCAAGTTATCAGCTGCTCACCTTGCATGGTAAGCAGGCTGCTACCTTACCCAACAGTAGCAGTTTTTCTTGTATGCTAACTTTTACCAGTGACGCACTTCTAAGGGCATGCTTGTAGTGGGCAAGTAAACAAGTGTTGCCCTGCTTTGTTTTAGCCCCATTCTGAGAAGGAAATAGGGTAGCCACAGTCAAAGAGTACTTAAAATGCCTAACAGCCAGCATCAAATTGTTAAAAGCCAGCCCAGCAGAAATCTGAGGACACATCAGAGCATCAAAGTACAAATGTATAAATATCTGGGCTTGTTGGATCCCAAATTCAATAGTACTTCACATTTTCTTGGTAGTGCTAAAAAGAAGAGAGGAAGTTGCCTTGGGCAGACTATCCATTGCAAACTATTTATATCCAAGACAAGGGCTTGGATAGTGAAAGAGTTAATCCTTGGCTCAGAATTGTCCACTCACTTTACTGTTTCTTTTGGGAAAGGGTGTAGTTCAGGGGTAGAGCACATGTGGAAAGAAGCTTCCAGGTTCAATTCCCAGTATTTCCAGGAGGAAGTGGGAAAGATCTTCATCTGAAAACCTGAAGAGTCTCTGCCAGTCAACATAACGTAGACAATGCTAAATCGAACCAGCTGTCTGACGCACTAGAAGGCAGCTTTCAACATTTCTATATACCACCAAGAAAATCTGCACTTAAATTTGCACAGTATGTCTCTAGAAATCAGTTTATGGGGGTCAGAAAGTGGCAATTTCCAGACTAGACTTGGCCCCTTAAGACGAGCCACTTGGCCATTAGCTTGCCAAGCCCTTTCCCTCTATGGAAACAGCTGAAGGAGGCAAGAGAGCACAGGAAAGAGTATCTTTTTCTTCCTTGATTCTATCTCCTTGTCTCCACCTCCCCCCTCCCCTTAAGGGCTCTTGGCCAGCAAAAGTACCCATAGAATGACATTTAATAGGTTTTTAGCTCTGCTTCTTCAGCGTGAGCATTAACAGAGGGGTGATTTGGGGGAGCAGCTCTCTAGGGTTTCAAGGCCTGAGTCTTTCCCAGCCTACCAGGTGATGCTAGGAATCAACAATGGGTCCTTCTGCATACTGAGGAAGGTCTATGACAGGGGAAGGTCTATGACTCTGTAGGTCCCAGGTTCGATACCCTGTATCTCCAAGTAGGACTGGAGAAAATCCCTTCTGAAACCCTGGAGACCTGCTGTCAGTCAGCCTAAACCACTGGTCAGGCCTCTCTAATGGGTTCACGGCCTGATCAAGGAGGGCCACAACAGGAAAACTACCACCATGCATATATATGGTAAAATATTAAGAAATGGGTCACCAAATGCATGTTTGAATTAAAAGTGGGTCCTGGGTCTGGAAAGGTTGAAGATACCTGACATAGACAATACAGAGCTAGATGAGTCAATGGTCTGACTTGGTATAAGGCGGGTTCCTATGTTCTTGTGAGAAAGCCACACTGCTGCAAGATGCATAAGGGCGCCTGGAGTCTCCCACACCAACCACTGCAGACTTGGACTTAAAACTCCAGTGCTTTGTCATACTAACAGCCTCAGCAGTGGAAATTAATTGTGTTCCCAAGAACAACAGTCAGTGATCTGTTTGGAGGGGGCGGTGGTGAAGGGGTGAACCAGTTGTGCGCTTGGTATCAGGTTATGCAGTCTCCCACTCTTCCATTCATTTCATCCTCCTTGTTGTCATTGCCCTTCTCCTCACTCTGCTGCTTCCACAGGACTGCTCTCCCTCCCCTCTTGTCTCCAGCTGGCCAATTATTTTTCAAGCCCTGGGTTGCTGCTGTCCTAGTTACAAGGACATCGCTGCCTGCCATGCGCACCCTGCCTGATGTCTGACTAGCAGCAAGGAAGGAATGGCAAGGGGAAGTCCCGAGATGCACACTCCACTCTGCCTTGGTTATGCTAGGACACAGTCTCAGTTTGCTTTCCTCCATCAGGGACTAAGCCAAAGTGTGGCTAAAACATCTAGCTAACTGCAGAAGACCTAAGGACCATCAGGTGAGCACACTGAATCAGCCTCCCCCAACTTGATCCATTGCTTTGGCCGGGTTCACATGGACAGCAGCAAAACAGGACCCCCTGCTTCTCTAGAGTTATTTCTGCTTGATGTCAACCATAGCTGACAGGGTACAGCAGGCATCAAATGCTCCTGGGATTCAAACCTAACATTTTACGTCAACCTTCCCCAATCTGGGGCCCTTCCACCAGTCTCAACCAGTAAGGCTGAGGAAGTCTGTTTTACACCATTACAAACGGAAGGAATGGTGGCAGCTTGGGGTGTGTGTGTGTGTGTGTGTGTGTGTGTGTGTGTGTGTGTGTGTCCTCCAAGGGTCAGTGCTTTGGACAAGGCCAGGAGTTATGACCCAAACAAGCTGCCCTTCCTTAGTCTTGCAAAAGCCCAGCTTCTAATTCTGGCTTGCATCCAAGATTAGTCATACTCAGAGTAAAGCCACTGAAATTAATGGGCATGCCTAACTTGCACCCCTGTCTTTTCTGTATTAAATTCATTAACGGTTAGCTAAAATATTAGAGTGAGAAGGCCATACAGAGTGCTAGTGGTAGCAATGCGGATAAGGGACTGAGCTATAAATCAAGAAGTCCCTGGTTTGAATCCTGCCTATGTCATACAACTCACTGGGTGGCCTGAGGCAAGCCATTCTCAAGCCTCTCCTTCCATCTGCAATGCAGGGAATCATGGACTTACCTTACAGCAGTGGTTCTTAACCTTTTTGTGCCAAAGATCCCTTAAAGAATCTGATTAAAGCTATGGAATTCCCCCCCTGCCCCATCCACAAAGCCAATTGTCAAAGTAACAGGAAGAAAATAGTATTTGTGAATTCGGGGGGGGGGGGGGATTCTAAGTGAACGTGGACTTAAAGTTAAGAACCCCTAGCACACATGATCGCTGGAATAATTACAACTAGATAGCACCCGTGAAGCACCTCATACACTTAAACATAGTATGGAAACATTAAGTATTACAAAGCAATACATTAAAGTATGGTGCAGACCACATTTTCCTCCTGCTGTAGCTTCTGAAGTTTACATTGTTGAAAGCCACCCTGAGTAAGGCATAGGCCTAGTAAGGCAGGACATATATTTTAAAACATTAAATAAATAAATACCCCCTCAAGCTCCCTAGCAAATGTCAGTACTAGAAATCACAGCCATGAAAAACATTTCTGATCTATAAACAAGCCAACCTACAGGAACGTAACAGGGAAACAGGTATATTCACAGAACAAAAACAGGAGTAATAGAATATGTTATCCTCTTTCTTCAAACAAAAAGGAACTGGATTTCAGATGAGGTGTCCAGTTTTAGTTTTTATTCCCTCCCTCTATCCCCCATCTCAGTGCTAGGCCTGCTAGGCAACCCTCTCAAGAACCAAAAATTATAGCTTGCAGTTTAATGCCATGTAGCAACCGCAGGTGCCTTTATAATCCAGATTACCTGACTTTTTTTAAAAAAAGTGTTCTGTTATTCTGGATTCATCCTGCAACTGTCCTACCAAAGTAATAACAAAGGTGAGCATTCAAAGTTAACACCACTACTACTTTACATATTTCCCAAATCAGCCGTGTTAGCTTGGTAGCAGACTTAAAAGCAAATTGGAATTTGCAATTTCCCATTGAAGGGAAGAGGTGTCATGATCTCACTCTCATGTTACACCGCTGCTACTAGCAGTTCATGTTTAGCTCAAGTCGGCTGATGATTAGAACTGGCCCCACAGATACAACAGAGGAAGCAACAGTCAAAACATGCAGACTCGAATTAGGTAGAGCCAGCTACTTACAAACCCTTTATACTTCCAGACATTTGCTAAGATTCTCAGGAAGCCAAATTCCACAGGTCATGAAGATAGTGAGCACTGTCCAGTTACTATGGCACAGGTTTTCCTCTTTGTGCCAGAAGGGAGAGCATCTCTGAGTATGTGCAGAAAGCTCTCGCCTCACCCTTCACAATCAGCTCACATGCATCTGGGATTGAAGCAGGTCTTTCAGATGAGATCGGATGGTCCACTCCCTGCCTCCAACAACTTGTTTTAGAAGTAAAATGTTGCCTTCCTGTGACCACCCTGTTGCACTTCCTTGCACAGGAACTCAGAAAACCAAAGACTAAAAATACTCAACACCAAAGGGCGTCCAGAGGTTCAGCTGAGAACTTCTGAAGGTGGCACTATTTCTTTGAGGAAGGGCGGCTCTTCCAAACTTGGGTCTTTTGTTCTTTCTAGCGATTAGTCTGTGAAATTGAAAGCCAACCTTAGAAGACAAGAAGAAGGGTAAAGATTCTTCCCAAATTCAAACAACAGGATAGGAAATGTACAGGAACAGCAAAAGGTAATGTAGTGGGGGGGGGGGGACATCTGCAGAATGTCAAGATGAGTCTTGCTTTTTGCAGTAATATATGTACCATAAGAGGACAGCAAATTAATTGCTGAGATGATTCCTAGAAATTTAGTAGGTTGGTGTTAATTTGGCACTGTCGGCTATGTCAGAACACATGTCACCAGGCAGCAACCACAACTAATCTGCATATTTCAGGTGCATGTAATTAACGTAATTTGCATACTATCTTCAATGGCATGGCAGGCATCATAAACAATTGGTGGGTGTTACATTTATTCTATAGCATTTATATTCAAGAAGGCTCGTCTGCCACTAATGTGAAAAATATGAGTCAGCCGTTGACAAATGGAGACCTACTGTGAATTTCAGCTTATTTGTAATTGCTTCCTTGTGTTGTCACCATATTTTAAAAACTTGTTTCCACAAGCATGAGAGCTAGAGACTTGTGTTTTTAATCTGACTGTAAACCAGAAAAGAAATGATTCCAAGCAGGGCACCATACAGAGATTGTTACTCACCCTAGTCTATTTGAATTAGGGTATACAGTTTATTTGGTTTTTATCTCCAATTATTTCTATCTTGCTATCTAAAAGGTAATCAAAGTTGCTAACATGAATTTATAAAAACGCAAATAAAGAGAAGTAAAATTAAAAAGAAAACTGGGTTGTTGCAAGGATCAAATGGGGGCAGATCATGTGTAGGAAAGATGTGTTAAAAATGAAATGAAATAATAAATAGTTCAAAAATCTGAAGACAATTCAGCACATTAAAATAAAAAGTTTGAAATGACTATAAAAAGGCTTTCATATCCTGCTGAAAGGGCAAGTGAACCTCCCTCGGGGGGACATTTCATAGCTTTGGTGCCACAGCTGAGAAGACCCTGTCCACCATGCTCACCAGCCACACCTTTGAAAGCAGGGGAGACAGAGTAGGCTCTCCAATGATTGCTCAATTGTTCAGGTAGGTTCTGATAGAAGAAGCTACTTTTTGAGATATCATGGACCCAGAGCATTTAAGGATTTACAGATCAAAACCAGAATTTTTAACTGAGCCCAGAAACAAACTGGAAGCCAATTCCACTGTTCGCTGCAGATGTGGGAGTTTCAAAACTCTCATAGTTCTCCCATTCACTTCAGTGCAAGGGCCAATTCTAGGCATAGAGCTCTTCTTTTCAATGATGTGAATGGGGACGTGCATAGGAGCTCTGTACAAGCACAAAATCCCAGTGTTATCAGATGTGGGAGGGGCGAAAACACTGCTCCAACATGCAGGGGATGGGGTCTGAGGAATGAAATACATAGCTGGGGCAAAAAAAGCTAAGAATTTCTACAAAAGCATAAGTCCTTCAAAATTAATTACTTTCTGATAGATTTTGTTCTTTTGCTTCTTGTTGATTTCCAGTAATTTTCTAAATTATTATAATATTAGTATTGCATTGTATGTATTATTATGATTTTCCAAATTATTATATTAATTTTATTTTTAAAATTAGAAAATTAACAATGTAACACAGAAAGGGATTATTCTAGATGGTGCCAAGGTCACATGTACCAACAAGCCACCCAGGGGGGAACCTCTTCAAAATTTGTGTGTCCACGGGTCTTGCGGAGTGATAACATGCTGTGATAATGCAGT